>NC_057361.1:111190129-111849379 GCF_016509475.1 Prionailurus bengalensis
TATAAAGCCAAATACCAATGGCTTTTCTCTGACACTTTAAAAAAATATGTCATAGCAGTTAAGTACATTTTCATGATTCTACTTAGAACCTGATGAGCTTTTAGGATGATAAATATGCACGATTTCTCCAGAGCGGAGTGGATGCGTGGGGCCATTAGTCCCTGTAGCCTGATTCACATTTGCTGGAGGCAAGTCGATCTCCCTGCAAGTTCAATGACTCATCCAGGGTGGCATGCAACTTCAGTCTCATTAGCACCTCATTCTCACTGTCCCAGGTCAGTAACACGGCTTAGTTGAGAAATAAGCGGGTTTTCAGCCGTGTGCTTGGGAAGAGGAGAGGTGGAGGGGGAAGAGGAGAGGTGGAGGGGGAAGGGAGAAAGGGAGAAGGAACAGAAGAAACCTGGATTGGGCTTCTGGTATGTGCCAGCTGGCTAGGGACTTTACATTCATGACCTCACCTAATAGTTATAACAGCCCTGCGAGATGCCCTTGCCTTATAGAGGAGGACCTTGGGACTGTCTAGGTTAAGTGACTCACCCAAGGCCCCACGCGGTGAGTAGCGGGACAGAGATACAAACCCAAGTTCATCTGGCTCCAAAGCCTTCCTCTGTCCGTTACATTACATGGCTAATTCATAAGCCATTTAGCATCATGACCTGTCCTGATGTTGGTCCCCACTAGACTATAAGCTCCTCAAAGCAAGTAACTTGCCTGTCTTCACCCTCATATCCCTAGCACTAACTTGGTGCCTAACCCACAGGATCTCAAAACATAAATGTATGAATGAATGAATGAGAAAAAAAACCCCACCGACTGCCAGAGCAGAAGGGCTCTAATCCAACCACCTCACTTTTTAGACGGGGAAACCAAGGTTCAGAGAGATTAAGTCACTTGCCCTAGATTAAGCAACTCTTTAGTAAAAGATTCCGAACCCGAGTTCAAGTATCTTCTGTATTCCCCCTTACAAGATGCTGCTACTTGGGACAGGTTTGGAAGCATGTTCGTCAGCTCCACATGGTTTCCTAAGCATTCTCCTCCTCCTAATTTCGTCCCTTAATCACAAACTGTTCCTTACACATGCGAAGCAAGGGAGGTTAGGAATGCCACGAGCCCACTAGAACGAAAGCTTCGCCGGGACAGGAAATTTTGCCTGGCTTGTTCACTTCAACATGACTGGCGCTTAGAAGGTGCTCAGTAAATATTTGCTGAATAAATATTCTTTCCTTTCCAGCGATGAGCAAATTCTTCATAGATGACAGATGTTAGCACAGATTCTATTAACACCCGGTGATCAACCGTTTCAGCAAAACTGCTTGATGAAATGGCACTCCTCTTTCCCTCCCTATTCTTTCCTCCGTCTTCGTCTATAAAATGGGGGAAATAATGGCATTTATTCCAGAGGACTGGTGTAAGGATAAAAAGAGTTAATACAGACAAGCACTTAGCATGGCGCTTCATATGCCGTTAACTCTCACTAAATGATACCTATTGGTATGTATGTGATTTCCTCAAACCCCTTAAATAAGGGTCCACATAATGAGGCGATGCAATAAGCCAAAGTTGTTTTATGCTGCACACCTTGTAAAATGTCCCTGAATGCACAGTTCTCTACATGCTTCCAAGTTTGTAAATTCACAGATGCTCACGTGTATGTTTTTCCTAGAATTTTTCTTCTGTAATTAATGAAGGCAGAGAGAAGACATAACTAACCTTGAGATGAACATATAATGACTCTTTCCCAAGTTCTGCTATATTTAACATTCAAAAAAGAGTACCTCTCCACGAGTTCTTGTCCATTCCAGCAAAGAGTGTCGTTTTCAGCCACAGGACTGTGGCTGCAGACGTAGCCAGGCAAAGCACTATAGAAGCTGATGAAAGATTTCAACTTCTGAATTAGTTCCCTGAAAGAAAAAGAAAACATCTGTGCATAAGAGGCAAGTAAACCCAGTATGAGAAAAGTTTAATTTCCTTATCAGCATGACAGAAAGGCTCTGCCAGGCTGATTAGAGCCATAAATGATTTTAAAAGACATTCTAGGCTACAAGGCCACAATTTAGTTAAAAAAAAAATCAATAAAATGATATTAGGGGAAAAAAAAAGTTGTTTGCCATATAAGGTGCCTCTCCTATCAGAAGGATGATTTAATTCCAACGTTCATTTTCTAGCACGTTCAGCTTCCATTGTTTGTTCAGAATGCTGTTACCTACATTCTCAAAGGTGCTGATTACAAAGCACACTGGAGCACTACATATCTTTCGGTTTCTGGGTGTAATTGAGTGCATTGATTGTAATTTACAATGCTATTACCCTAGAGATGGCCCCTTTCCATGCAGGCTCGGGCTAACAGTTGCAGATCACAATTGCAGGGTGCTCAGAGCACTGTAGGCGCTATGAAATTCTCCTGACAATATAGTCAGAGAAACTCACATCTGCTAGAGGAGGAAGGTTTCTTTGTTCTTTGTGTGTATATTGTGGTGCCCATGGGTGTGGGGGGGAGATAGGAGGGAGTGAATCCTAGTATGTTTTATTTATTTGCTTTGGCTTTTATTTTACATATAAGACAAATTGTGTGTGTGTGTGTGTGTGTGTGTGAGAGAGAGAGAGAGAGACAGAGACAGAGAGAGAGAGAGAGACAGAGAGAGAGAGAGAGAGAGAGAGAGAGACAGGGAGGAGGAGGAGAGAGTGAGCACATTATATATGCAAATATGTATCAATACACATACTCATATTACCCAGCAAAATTTCTGGCCTATTATTTTGTTTCAGATGTACAGGGACACACAAAATAAGGCGCTACAGACTGGAGAGAAGTGGGTATGTTTTTAAAGAAATATTAAAATATCTATACAATAGATGTCCGATGGTAAACAAACAAAAATAAAATACTCCTTATTTTTCTAAAGCAGTGTTGTTGGTAGAAAGGAAGTTAAAGCATTCTTCACAATCAAGGCTATCTTAAGTCTCTACTAAGTTTTTGGAGACTCTGGCCAGGGAATTTGCTGGCAGTGGAGTAATTATTCAATACTGTCTCCAGGCTAAGAATGGACTGGCCTGATATATAGGCCTCTGGAGGAGCCAGAGGCCTGAATCTCATTTGGACACTGGTGGGAGTCCTGAGCCCAGAAATGCCTTCTGGGGCTTGTTCTCCGATCTCGCCAAAAGAGGAAGACTGGTGGAAATTATTTTCTTGCATTTTTCCACTTTGCTACTATAAAACGATTCATTTCAACTGATGATTTGGAAGAGAGAGCATGCTTATAATACTCAGCACATCTTCACAAAGGCTAGGGGCACGGTAAGGCCAGGGTGATGGAAAGAACAGTGCGAGAAAGGGTACTGGGATATATAAAACTTCTGATACCCCAACAGTTGCCTCCTGCTATGCTCAAACCCCCTCGCAGCCTACTTCTGGGCACTGAGCTCCATCACCTTCCAAAGTGAAGAGGCTCAATACAGGGCTCTGAAAATAAAAGTCAACATTATAGTTTCTAACAGGAAAAAGATGGGTTCAATTAACGCTAATAGGAGAGATGCTCTGTTTTACAAGGTAATAATATAGTTCCCAAGAGTGGAAACTGAAAGACTAAAGGCTGAAGCTGAGTAATTCCCCCCTCTCCATGAGGAAATGGAATATGGTCATTAGTCTGGGGGGGGGGGGGGGCGGGTGACGGCCTGCTCTTTAATGAAAGAGTTTCCCTTAGGCCTCCTCCTACCTCCAAACTCTCTCTGAGATAGCACATGGGAAGAAAAATTGAATTCATGGCAAAGCCTTCCAATTTAACTTCCCTAGAAGTTTAAAAAAAAAAAAAGGCTCTGAGCTTCTCCCCGCCCCTGAACCCTTACAGTTTCCCTGGATGATCATAAAGGTCACTGGCAAGTTGGAGAAGATTCACAGAGGGTCTGCCTAAATGTCAAGGGGATAAGGGGCGGCCATAAACATAAGACCTCCCACTTTCGTATGGAAGGATATTACTCGGTGGGGTCGAGATAAATGTCTACGAAAACCGCAAAGAATGTGACTAATGTGAACACAGTCTGGGTCATCGAATTCTAGAACTCAGGGGAATCTCTTTGAAACTTGAGCAAGGTAACTTGGGGACATAAAAGGCCATCCCATGTCATAGAGTACTCGTTACTGCCACAGGACATGCAGGATGGACCTAGGAAGAGATTGTGTTTTCAAAACTTGCTTGTGACTTAGTTATTTTGAATTTAGAGCACAGTTTCATTTAGTGACCGTGCTATAATGCTGGTTGCATTCTCAGAGCTATCCTGTAAAACCTGTTAGGAGTGGCAGGTAAGAGCACTGATTTTGGAGTCTGGCCCACATGAGTGTCGAATGCCAGCTACTCCCTTACTTACTTAGCAGTGAGACGTTAAGCAGATTCTAAACTCCTCTGGGGCTTAGTTTCCTTAATTGTAAAATGAAGCTAAGGACGGGCTGCTATGATGACTACTTGGGACAATGCATGTAAAGGGTGTAGCATAGGACCTGGCACAAAGTAATCCCCCCATAACATTAATTGCTGCCAATATTACCATTACTATAAGCCTGTAGAATATAAATATTTAATGAAATATATATTATATTCCAGAAAGTATGCAAGGTAACTAAGATATTTTTCGCCTTCCAGATAACTATTTTATTTTATATGCACAAGATGAATAAATCCTTCATCTTTTGAGGTGGTTATTAATAAGCACAACCATGTTCTCTCCCCAAATATTTTTCCTGGGATTCTTCTTCAACGACCAACTGGCTATTGGGCTGGGTAAACCCCTGGACTAATCTGGGATAGCAGTTTGAATGGTCTTTGCCTGGTAAGATGAAGTCAAGTTAAACATCAATTAAGCCTCAGGCAATGCAAATCAAAGCCACAGTGAGATATCACTTCACACCCACTAGGATGACTACATTAAAAAGGACAATAAAATAAAATAAAATAAAATAAAATAAAATAAAATAAAAAGGAGCACAAGTGCTGGTGAAGATGTGGAGAAATTGGAACCCTCATATTGTGGGTGGGAATGCAAAATGGTGCCGCTGCTGTGGAAAACAGTTTGGTGGCTCCTCACAAAGTCAAGTACAGAAGTTACCATATGACCCAGCAATTCCGCTCCTAGGCGTATACCCCAAAGAACTACAAATGAGTGCTCAAAGAAGTACATGTATATGCATGCTTACAGCAGTACTATTAGCGACAGCCAAAAGGCAGAACAAGACAGAGGTCCATCAACCGATGAATGGATAAACAAATACACAGTCCATACAATGGAGTATTATTTGGCTTTCAAGAGGAATAAAGTATTCATATATGCTGCAACATGGGGGAACCTTGAAAACATTATGCTAATAAGTGCAATAAGCCAATCATGGAAGACCGCATATTATAGGATGCCATTTACATGAAATGTCTAGCATAGGCAAATCTATAGAGACACAAGGTAGATTAGTGGTTGCTTCTTAGGGTTGGTGTGGGGAGATGAGGAGGGTTGAAGAATGATAGCTAAAGGGCATGGGACTTCTTTTTGAGGTGATGAAAATGTTTTAAAGTTGATTGTGGATTGTGGTGAGGGTTGTACAACTCTGTGACTATACTAAAAACAGTTGAATTATATACTTATTTTTTTTAATTTTTTTTTATAATTTTTTTAACATTTATTTATTTTTGAGACAGAGAGCATGAACAGGGGAGGGGCAGAGAGAGAGGGAGACACAGAATCGGAAGCAGGCTCCAGGCTCTGAGCCATCAGCCCAGAGCCTGACGCGGGGCTCAAACTCACGGACCGTGAGATCGTGACCTGAGCTGAAGTCGGACGCTCAACCGACTGAGCCACCCAGGCGCCCCTGAATTATATACTTTAAATGGATGAACTGTATGTTATCCCAGATTTATTGAGATATAACCCCCCAAAAAGGGTTGAGAAGAGGTGAGCTACATCTCAGAGGAAGAGAGGCTTGTCTCCTAGGAGGAGCAATGCCCACTGGGGCAATGGAAGGAGCCAGATGTGCATGGGCATGAACTAAGAGCATGAGTGAGGAGGGAGAAAAGAAATTTGCAGGAGCTGTAAACAATGGTTAAAATCTATTTCTTCCTTCATTTTTAAAAATAAGGCCTGTTGGTGGGGCACCTGGGTGGCTCAGTCGGTTAAGCATCTAACTCTTTTTTTTTTAATTTTTATTTATTCTTGAGAGAGAGAGAGAGAGAGAGAGAGAGAGAGAGGAGGGGCAGAGAGAGAGAGAGAGAGAGAGAGAGAATGAGAGGGAGAAGGAGAAGGAGACACAGAATCTGAAGCAGGCTCCAGGTTCTGAGCTGTGAGCACAGAGCCCAAGCAGGGCTCAAACCCACGAACCGTGAGATCATGACCTGAGTCGACGTCAGATGCTTAACCGACTGAGCCACCCAGGCGCCCCTGCATCTAACTCTTGGTTTCAGCTCAGGTCATGATCTCACCGTTCATGAGTTCGAGCCCCGTGTCGGGCTCTGCGCTGACAGTGCGGAGCCTGCTTGGGATTCTCTCTGTTCTCTCTCTTTGCCCCTCCCCCACTCTCTCTCTGAAAATAAATAAACATTAAAAAATAAGGTCTATTGGTTTTCTTTCTCATTGTAAAAGACATATATGCTCACTATGGAGAATTTAGAAAATACAGAAAGATAAAAGGAAAAAAAAATCCTATTCGTAGTCTCACCAGCCACAGATAATCACTACTAATATTTGGATGTATTTCCTTCTAGACTTGTCTCTCCACTAAAGTTTCATGCTTTTTTTTCCTAAAACTGTTCTTTTTTTTTTAAAAAAAATTAAGATTATTTATTTTGAGAGAGAAGGAGAGAGCATGAGCAGGGGAGGGGCTGAGAGAGAGAGAAAGACAGAATCCCAAGCAGGCTCCATGCTGCCAGTGCAGACTACGACATGGGGCTCGAACTCATGAACTGTGAGATCATGACCTGAGCTGAGATCAAGAGCTGGATGCTTAACTGACTGCACCACTCACGCACCCCACCGTAAAACCTACTCTTGATAGACTTGTTCGCAGAATTCTTTTTGGTTCTTGGTGTGTACTATTCACATTAGAATCCATGGTGCATTTGATTAGAAGACAATCTGAGAGGGGCGCCTGGGTGGCTCGGTCGGTTAAGCGGCCGACTTCGGCTCAGGTCATGATCCCGCGGTCCGTGAGTTCGAGCCCCGTGATGGACTCTGTGCTGGCAGCTCAGAGCCTGGAGCCCGTTTGGGATTCTGTGTCTCCTTCTTTCTCTGCCCATCCCCCACTCGTGCTCTGTCTCTTTCTCTCTCTCTCTCTCTTCCTCTCTGTCTCAAAAATACATAAACATTAAAAAAAAAAAAAACAATCCGAGACTAATGGAACAATTGCAGGCTCTCAAGTAATTCCCAGGGCTTCTGGGGTGAGGCAGTATCCCCCTTTGGGAGAGCAGAGAGCAGGGCTCCAGCCCATCTAGCCAACTGGCCAATACCTTTGAGTCCCCCAGTATAGTGTGGCGGTACCTCGGGGCGGGCCATTCCTTCGTGTAAAACCTTCTTCTGCACACGGTGGGGAAATAAACCTTTGGGCTCCAAAAGAAACTGGGATTTTTAAAAATAAATCCACACATACTATTTTGCAGAAGAAAGACTTTCTAAACTGTTGAAGAGTTAATGAGCTTTTCAAGAGAGAGCGACAACAGGTGATAATGTCCTCTGACACCACAGCCCTGAAAGCAGCAGAGTGTGACAGGGGCAGTTTGCCTCCTGCTGAGTTTACTGGGCCTCTCTCATTTCCCCTCCTCTTTGTCACTCATTCCTAAACTCGATCTGGCATGGGAATTAAGGGTGTTTTACTTTTATCTTTTCTTTTAAAAAGGCTTCATCCCTCTGCTTATAATTTTAAAAGGAGGCAAGGTAAAGATCTCCATTTCTCTCTTTAAAAGAAAGCTACCTGGAACGAAATTAGGTGACATATTAATTAGCCACGTATGACTCAGTCCAGATTTTTCTTTGTGCTAGGAGCCCATGACAGATAACAAAAGAACCTCCACCCATGAACGATGGCAGTCAGCTCAACTGAATTGCCTCAAAAAAAAAAAAAAAAAAATACGGACAATTAGTTGCCCAGGATGGGAAAAGCAATTTGATTGAAGGAAATGTTCTTCAATTCCAATTCTACTTTATTCTAATACGTGCAGGCCAAACATACCACTTGACATGGAAAGAGTAAAGCCTAGGGCTCACTTAGGTCAAACCCAACACTTGCTTACAGCAGCCTGCTCGGGGGCAAAAAAAAAAAAAAAAAAAAAAAAGAGTCTCTTCATAGAGCTTTCCATTCAGGGTGTTAAATGTGGAACGAAAGGGCAGGGCCCCTTTGCATGAACGAGCCATTTTGAAATATTGCGGGCCGGGTGCACGTGATCTTCCCTGGAGGGCTCCCACTGTCCTCAAGACGAGCGTCCCCTTCTGCAGTCTGGGGGAGGGGATTCCCTTGGCTTTCTTGTAGTGATTTGCTTGGGCGGGCATCAAAGCAGCACTAATTGGAAACCACTACAAGTAAAAACAGCCTTTCATCCCTGACTGCAGATCCTGAACTTTCCTCCTTTATCATTAAGGTTCTTGTTTTCTTAATATAAAGTAATAGGAGCTCATTATTTTCTTTTTTGAAAAGCAGCTGAAAACCCAGAAAAGCACATAAACTAAGATAATTATAATTGGAGTGATGCAGGATCGTGTTTAATTCTGCGGCAGAGAACCTTTCACAGTCTGAACCCCAGCTGTAACTTTCTACCATTCCAAAGATTAGCCCGTACTTTTTTTCTCAGGCTGTTCCCTTTGCCTGGAAGGCCCTCTTTTCCCTCCCCCATCTGCTGAATTTCTAAGCTTCCGCCAAGGCCCGGCTCAAAAGTTACCTTCTCCAAGAAGCCTTTCTCGACTTTTACAGGAGAGCCGCTAATTCCCCCAGCTGCGGTGCTGCCATACTTTTGGACACAGCTCTGCTATGACATTAGCCCGCAGTGTATGGAAATGATTTGTGTGTCTCCCCCTAACTAGGCTAGAAGCTCCTCCTATTCATCAGAGTCTAATCCGTACACAATGCTTAGCCTATAGATGGTGTTGACAAATGCTGAAAGAGGCAGGGCCCTATTTAGGGCAGAATGACTTGTACCAGAGCCGAAACTCGTTGATTCACTCAGGACATACTTTGTTGTTTTGTTCGGAGGGTGGAAGGCACCACTGAGCTTACAAAACTGCCTAGCCAAACCAGAGCGGCGGTCGGAGAGAGAGTGGGAGTAAGCATTGATTTTGGACCAGGGAGCTGAGATCAGCTTTTGTTCTTTTCTTTCTAGGTCATTTACTAGTGTCACCTAATCCATTGCCCCTTTAGACCAAGTCAGAGGGGGAGAGGAGGAGGGGCCGTGCAGGAAGGGGAAGGCTGGGAGACACAGATGTAATTTCACAAGGGTGGAGGGACCGTGTGACTTTCTCACACGGTGGCAGTTGGGCCAGCAGCTTGGTGTACAGGGGCAGGATGGACTGTTTCACTAGAGATTTGGGGCTTGGAAAAAGGGCAGATGTGGCTCACGCATTCGACCAAACTTTATCAGGCCACGCGAATGACAAAGCAAACATCATATGGGAAGTAACGAAAGAGACATTCAAGTGGGCAAAGGCTGACGTCTGAGAAGCGTTGAAGACCTAGAGCTGGAAAGGACTACGGAAATCACATTTCTTCTTTTCTGATTGCTACTTGTGCCTCTTGTCCTATCCTGTTTTAAATGTGATGACAGATATTTTCAATATTTCCACCTTAACGGAACACTGAATCCCATCCGCAGGCCACCAGTTGAGTATCACGTCGCCTTTAAATTGAACTGTGCCATTTCTAAGATTAGTTGTGTGTTGCAAACTACCCAGTTGGGGGCAGACAAAACAAACAGATGACTTCTGAATGCTACCAAAGGAATCCTGCATCTCTTTGTGTGTTGTTATTTTAATAAGGCAAAGGGCTTTTCAACTCATAATCAGATTCAGAAAGCTTGCTCGCAACCTCCACGGACTGAATGCTACAATGGGTGTCAGGGGTGCTAGAGGCACATATATTTTTTTGGACAGTGTGAAATGCTGTGCAGAACATACTGAGAAATTTACAGAGGTACTAACACTCTTTCAAAACAAACCCTCCCCATAACATCAGATCGCAGGGGCCAGGGCATTGAGCAAGAGATCTTCTAATCCCCAACTCTCCCCTCTCCCTGAGAGGGTCTACAGTGCCTACTGGAGGGAGATAAATGAAATCAGACATTCTCTTGTTTTGCTTTCTTATTCTGCCAGGGAATTCAAGAAGAACGGCTCCAACTCGGAGAAGCATCATAGGGCAGGTTCATGTTCCCAGCACCCAAAGGAGTCCTGCCTGACCACCACTTACTCAAGCCTACAGGCTTTGTAGTATTTTTACCATCTTTTCTTTCCTTGGGGGTTAGCAACAATCTAAACAAAGTGCCCAATCTGGGTGCCTGGCCAAGAGCCCATTCATCACTTTCATTTTTCCCTGGAGGAATCAGTACCGTAGAGCCCTCTCTGGTAAGGCAATAGGGAATGGGTCCCACAGAGCCCAAGACAGAGGCCGTGGCAGAGGGGCCTTGACAAAGTAAGACCTCCCACTTACTCATAAACGTGTCTAGGTTGACAGGATAGTCTCAAAATGGGGCCAGGTCGGTGTATTTAGTTTGAACAAGTTCTGCGTGTGATTCTGTTACAAATTCATACACCACCCTCTCCGTGAAGGCCCGCTCCTGACTCCCTGGGCAGAGGCTCTTTGCTCCTATAGGTTGCGTCTAGGGATAGACTCCGAAGGTTCTTTTGCGTTTATAAAACTTGTTTGGAATTATTTGCATTTAAGTCTGTTTCCACATTAGACTGCTTTGGAGAGTTGAGATTGTGTCTTGATTTTCGATGCCCAGCACACATTCTGACACATAATAGGCATTTCCTAAATTTCTGCTCAGTCAAATGAAGCAATATAAAGTACATATTGTCGTATACTATTATACAAATACAAACATATTACATTATATTACATTTATAATATATAGATATAATTTATAATTTAAAAGTTCCACTTATTTATTTTATTTCTTTTTTAAAAGATTTTATTTTTAGGGCGCCTGAGTGGCTCAATCGGTTAAGTGTCTGACTCTTGATTTCGGCTCAGGTCATGATCTCACAGTTCGTGAGTTTGAGCCTCGCGTTGGGCTCTGCGCTGACAGTGTGGAGCCTGCTTGGGATTCGCTCTGTCTCCCTCTCTCTCTGCCCCTCTCCCGCTTGTGCTCTCTCTCTCAAAATAAAGATAGGATATAATTTTTTTCGCTTCAGTCCAACATGCAAGGGGCTTCCCCTAGTTAAAGATCAAAGACTGAGGTTAATTTCTCAGGTGGTTTGGGCAGAGAGTGAAAGCAACGGAGAACAACGGACAAAGTCAAGTCAGGGTTACAGAAGGTCTGGAGAAATGACCAAGTGTTGTCTTCCCAGAAAGACAAAAACCTCCCAAAGAAACCCTATGGCATAGGGAAATGGCTGGCAAGTATTTCCTTCCCCTTGAGAGTGCACTAGAATTGGTAACTCACTTCTAACAAATTGATGTCAGAATAGACGGCATGTCACTTCGCAGACTAGGTCAGAAAAGACATCACAGCTTTCTGCTTGCTCTCTTCCACGGATCGTGTATTCTGGGGAAGCCAGCAGCCGTGTCATGGGGACACTCGCAAGGCCCACGTGGTGAGGAAATGAGGCCTCCTTTCAAAAACCAGCACTAACTTGGCTAAAATGTGTAAGTGAGCCTCCCTGGCAGGAGATCCTCCAGCCTAGTCAACACGTCATATGACTGCAGCCCCAGAAACTGACCGAGATTTCTTTAGAGACTGAGAACCACCCAGCAAAGCTGTTCCCAAATTCCTGACGGAAACTGTGAGGTTAATAAATGTTTGTTGCTCTACATAGCTATTTGTTTGTATAATATATATTTGATATTTATTGCCTAGAAATTAAAACTCAGGAAGAGTTTATTTATTTATTTATTTATTTATTATAAACCAACAATGAGCCATTATATGTTAACGTAAATAGCACTTATGAAAAAAAATGGTGAGAAAGTGACACCATTTTTGCATTTTTACAAAATATCTTTAGCCTGGCTTAACAGGAGACAGCTAAATTCTCCCACTGGCTCCCACATTCAGTCTGTGGCAGTGCACTGTTTTGGTTGAAGTATATGAACAAAACCCCGCTTCACATGGATAGGGAATTAGCAAAAGGAGAACCTCACAGACTCCCTGGAAGCATCTCTGGGACTTCCTGGGTCCCTGAATCACCATTTCAAACTGCTGCTACAGGGAAACTAGAAATGTATTAGGTTGGAAGTCAACAAAAGAGAAGAAAATGGGATTTCTGAAATGCTCCTGGTGGGGGGACTCTCTCTTGTCACATTCCAAACTGGATCATATCAGACGAAGAATTATTACTTCCCAAACTCCTGTAGTAAATGGATATGCATGGAATAATCTAGCTCACATCTAAGCTGTTGCTTATTTCATCTCTTAATTTCCATCTCTTCATTTTCCAGTGTCTCCCAACTCCCTCAAAGTCATCAGGAAGCGGAACTCATAGCTAGCTATTCTTGAGTCAGTGGCAGCGTGGGCGACATGTGCAGTCCTTTCTGGAAGGCAGTTCTCCCAGATTTGTGTTAGGAGTCCCATCCGGTGTCTACTCCTAATTTGTAACCATGAAGCTAGAACATGGAAGGAGGGAATCTCGGTAAAGGAGGAGGAATGAAGAGAACGAAGAGAATTTATGAATGAAGGAATGAAGAGAAGTTAGTCCCTTGACTGCTGTCTTAAGAAATAGAAACAGAATCCTTCATTTTATTTATTTTTTAATTAAAACACGTTTTAATGCTTATTTATTTTTGAGAGAGAAAGAGAGAGGGAGCTGGGGAGTGGCTGAGAGAGAGGGGAATAGAGGATCTGAAACAGGCTCCATCCGGTCAGCACAGAGCCCGATGCGAGGCTCAACCTCACCAACCACAAGATCATGACCTAAGCCAAAGTCAGAAGCTTAACCAACTGAGCTGCCCAGGCATCCCTGTATTTTTTTTACGGTTTATTTATTTATTTTTGAGAGAGAGAGAATGTGAGAGAGAGCAGAGGAGGGAGGGGCAGAGAGAGAGAGAGAGAGAGAGAGAGAGAGAATCTCAAGCGCTGACAGTGTGGAGCCTGATGGGGGGCTTGATCCCAATGACCATGAGATCGTGACCTGAGCCGAAATCAAGAGTTGGACACTCAACCGACTGAGCCACCCAGGTGCCCCGTGAATCCTTAATTTTATATACTTAAAAGAATGTATATAGAATGCACAGTATGTGTATACACATGAGTGTGTCTTGTCAGTTTCTCTCTGGTCAACTTAACCTGGACTCACCATTAATACCAGGAAAGTCATAAATGAAGCCATAAAGTTGTGAGACCAGATCATAAGCAGAAAATGTTCTGTTTAGTCAATAAATACCTTGAATAGAGAGGCCCATTCCACCTGTGTTGCTGTACTGGATATTTACATATGGTAACTTTACATTTAAATATGGCTTACATATAATACAGTATCTTTTCTCTTTAACATCGACACATGGTAGAATTTAATTAATCAAATGCTCTACTCAGAAGAACTAAATAATGTGTATTTAAGAAGCTTCACTCCAAAGGTTTTTGACCTTAAAGCACAATTGCTAATTGTATGCTGAAATAGAGGAAAAAAATCCCTCTCACCTTCTTCGGCTGGATAAGGTTTCTTCATGTTCTACATGAGCAACTTTTAATACCTTCTTGTCAATAAACAGATCTTCAGGATAATAAGCAGATCTATATTGGCGCTGTTGAGAATGGGCACATAACTTGCCAATCTGAAAAAGAAATGCAATATAATTATATGATACTTTCACAGATATGATAGTAGAAACAAATTCTGAAATGCACTTCAATTTCTTCCCCAATTTCTTTTTAAAGAGCAGAACGAAGCTATTACTAGAGTCAAAAAAGGTGATATGCTTTTAAGGCAAAGAGCCCATCTGTGCAAAAGGAGGCCGAAGAGTGTGGTAGTGGGGCTCTGAGCGGAGCCTATTCAAAGATTTCCTAAGATGAAAAACGCTTTTCCTCTATAGTGAAGTACACATTTGAGAGGACCCTCTATACAGGACTCGCGCTACTGACACCTGTCAATGGCACTCGGTATTTATTCGTATGAAGAAGGTTTACAGATGGGAATTGCAAAGCTTAGGAGAAACTGGTGTGGGAGATGAGAGGGTGTTACAACACAGCCTCCATGCAGAGTGTTCCAACTCTTGGGAGCATTTTGTTACAAGACCCAAGGCGGAATATTCGGAAAAATGTCAAGGTAGTTGTTCATGTGACTTCCCTAAAAACACCCAAGGGAAGGAAGAAGGCAAGGCAACTATCCATAGCCAGTGTCGTCAGCTACGACTCACGTATCGCTGACCAAGCCCAGGACTGAGAGTACTAAAGAACACAGGTGCTCAAGAAAGTCCACCTTCCCTCCTACTTTCTTCCCTCTTTTTTCCCTGCCTTCCTTTCTCTATCCATTCATTTGTTCATTCCAAAGTATTTATTGGATGCCTCCTTCTAAAGCTTAGTCCTGAATGATGTGGTTCGATTGTTTATAGATTTCTATTGTTTTTTCATTTTCAGACAAATGCCTAAATGAACTTCTGTAGTAAAGAAGCGTGCATTAACATGTCTCCCTTACTCCAGACACTAAGCTAAAAGTTATCGCCCTCATTGTACAGGTAAAGAAAGTGAGGTTCAGGAAGGTTAAGTTACTTGCCTGCAGCAAACCAGGAGTGGATTCATTCACTGTGTGACTTCAAAGCTTATACAATGGCACCTCCCTAGAAGATGATCTTGCTTTCCAGTTCTTCCACTCTCCATTTTTTTAAGTTTATTTATTTTCAGAGAGAAAGAGAGCATGAGGGAAGGAAGAACAGAGACAGAGACAGAATCCTAAGCAGATTCTGTAGCCCAATATGGGGCTAGAACTCATGAACCATGAGATCATGACCTGAGCCAGTTGGCCGCTTAACTGACTGAGCCACCCAGGCACCCCTCTCTACATTAAGAAAAATTTTTGTAACGTTTATTTACTTTTGAGAGAGACAGAGAGACAGAGCCTGAGTGGGGGAGGGGCAGGGAGAGAGGAGGAGACACAGAATCCGAAGCAGGCTCCGGGCTCTGAACTGTCAGCACAGAGCCTGACGCGGGGCTCAAACTCACAAGCCGCGAGATCATGACCTGAACCGAAGATCAGGACACTTAACCGACTGAGCCACCCAGGCGCCCCTCTATATTTTCTTTTTTTCAAAGGAATTCCCAGTCCTCCAAAACAGAGCCAAACATAGCCAAGGTGAATATACAGATTGGATACTTTAGGAAATATTTTAGAAACACCTAGTGAAGACCGAGATTATACCTTTGTCACTTCTGTACCTCCATGGAATTCAGATTGAATTTTGCACACTGTTAGGCTCTCAGTAAAGGCAGATTAATTGAAACAAATTGAACGGAAGTCCTAGTTATCAGGTCTGGCACGCCATTCTACTGATAGGCCATGGGCTGTGTGTGGTAATCCGTTTCTGGATTTCTCAAGATGGCCCTGACAACATTTACTAAGCTATCTATATCTTTATAAAAGCATAAATGGCATTTAGTTCGTATAGCTTTGGAAAGTTTTCCATACGTACATAAATTCTTGAATTAGAAACAAAATCTAGGGGTGCCTGGGTGGCTCAGTCGGTTAACCGTCCGACCTCGGCTCCGGTCATGATCTGGCAGTTCGTGAGTTCGAGCCCCACATCAGGCTCTGTGATGACAGCTCGGAGCCTGGACCCTGCTTCTGATTCTGTGTCTCCCTCTCTCTCTGCCCCTCCCCCACTTGTGCTGTCTCTCTCTGTCTCTCAAAAATAAATAAATGTAGAAAAAAAAATTTTTTTTAAAGAAACAAGATCTAAAGCCAGCAGTAGCATCACCTCCATTGATGAAGGACAGCACCTATAGTCTGATATTCAGACCAGCGATTTTCAATCGTCTATCTTAACGGGAAAGAGACAAAAGTTGCAGACACTTCGAAACACTCCGTTTGGCTGTGCAATGTATGATACTGAATTTTGCAGATGTGTTTATGAAATGCTATTTGACTTGGGCTGATATGAACTTCATATGAAGAGTCTGTATTCTCTGAGTTTGCCCTAATTGGTAGCAGTCTGGTAGGCTGCTTTAGGCTAGGGGGCTGCCTGGCTGGACTGGGCAGTTCAGTCCCAATTGCTTCCAAAGCTTGTAAAGCAGACACAAATAACTGAGGCCAGACTGTGCACCCTAAAACTATGTTCAGAGAGATATACATGTTTACTTTGTCACATTACTGGTGAACATTCGTAGAACAAAACCTTGATTTTCGTTCCCTAAATATCTATTTATTACTCCGCGAACATACATCAGTGTGAGAATCTATTTCACCAGGATCAAAGTATTCTTAGCACATTCAGGAGCACGGGACCCGTTCTTTTGACCGACACCTGCTCCAAATCCAGCGCTGAAATCAAAATCTTTCACACATCTTCCATGGTAGCTCGTCTACTCACAAACCACAGCTGTGAAACCTGCTTCCCCATTGAAAGTCTGCCCTTTGTATCAGTGAATGCTAATTGGGCCACAGCAAGACTTTCAAGTTTCTAACCCCCCTCCCACCCTACTGGAAAGGGGTGCAGCTGAGGCAAAAGTAGGAAAGTTAAGAACAAATGAGAATGTAGCCAGTGTGACCTTCCTTCCCAAGCCACCCAATGTGGTATTATCAGGAGGGCTTCCCAAAGCTCCGTGTGGGGTAAGGGGCAAACAATGATGTCCTGCCCATGCCCCCCCACCCCCCATCTGAAATCTGCCACATCTTATCAGACAGGCTGTATTTTCTTCCACAAATCTACCATGACACAAATTCTTCTCATATACAAAGCGTTTGTCAAATGTAGACCCCCCCCCCCTTTGGGCTCTTCTCTGCACATCTTTCACCTCCACACTGTGTGAATTGTAGGTGAATATTACGAGCTCATTTTGTGAAGGGGACGCCAAAAGAAACCTTCATTTACAAAGAGACGAAGTATTCACATTAAAGAGGTCCTTTCAGCCTCCCCCTTGGGCAACATCAGGCTGTGCTAGGAGACCTGGGTCTTACTCTACAGCCGCACTTGCTGAAGAAGCACCAGCCTCCCAAGTGGCATTTTAGAACTCAGTATCCTGCCCAGGACTTTTAGGCTCTTAAATAAACAGCGCAATCCAATTTCCTTTCACTGACTAATGTCCCTGGTCAAAGATGCTGCTATCTTGAAGTTTCGTTAGTCGGAGGGAATTTATTGGAGAGGGGAGTGTCTCTATCAATAGACCTGGGATAGAAAACCCTTTCGTTTTCCACGAACTGTGATTCCTAATGGTGCCTTTAGTCACGTGCCAGAACCTGTGGCAGGGAAAGCAAGAGCGCTCTGAAGTGTTACAAGACTTGAAACATAAGAAGACCAGGCCTCTGACCATATCTAGGCCAGAAGGTCATCCTACTAAGCTTAGCACTCATTCTTTTCTAACCGGGGTCCAGAAGCACCGGCTTTGTAGATGCATGAGGAGAACGCACCACTAGGGCCCAGCAAGGTATAGTGAAAGCCCAGTAGACTAGGCCTCAAGAGAACACGGGGCGCCTGGGTGGCTCAGCTGGTTAAGGGTCTGACTTCGGCTCAGGTCACCATCTCACTGTTCGTGGCTTTGAGCCCCGTATCGGGCTCTGTGCTGACAGCTCACGGCCCGGAGCCTGCTTCGGATTCTGTGTCTCCCTCTCTCTGTGCCCTTCTCTCCTGCTCGCACTCTCTCTCTCTCTCTCAAAAATAAATAAAATGTTTAAAAAAAGGAGGGGGGGAACTGGCCTACAACTCCACTTCTACCTGTCATCCACAACAAGACTTTGTTTTGACCTAGCCCACAGCTTCACTCCACCTGTAACTGTGGCCTCATGTAAAAAAAAAAAAAAAAAAAAAAAAAAGAGATACGATATGTGAAGCAAGTGCCACGTTTGATTCTGAATTCCTTTGAATAGGTGAAAATGACTTTTCAAGTACAATATGTCACCAAAGATTTTGAAACCACATAAAGCATTTGGTTTGATGCAATTCACACAGGCTCCCCGTAACTGACATGTCAAGAAATGCAGATAACCCATTGGTTAAAATCTAAATGTACTGATTCTCAGGCCCCATTTGCTGTTGGTTCTGGAAACTCTCGGGTGACAAAAAAACTCATGCTCGATCTTTCCCTCTGAGCGGCTCAGCAGAGAAAGTCTACATTGTAAATTTCTCAACAATACCAATACCTCACGTTTGTAACATAATACATTACCCAGCCTAGTGCCTCAGTAATACTTTCTACATCCATTCTCTGTTCTCAGCAGTGAGTTCTGCAACAACCGTCTACAACAGAGCAGGTATTATTGACCCCATTTTCAGAGATAAGGAAACTGAGGCTCACAACAGTTAAGGAACTGAAGAAAAGTCACAGTGGTAGTAAATGGCAGAGCTAGGACTTGAACCCACATCTGTCTGACTCCAAAATCTAAGTTTATTTGTTTTATTTTTAAGTTATCATTTTTAATTTGTGAATGTTTATTTTTGAGAGAGAGAGAGAGAGAGAGAGAGAGAGAGAGAGTGGGGGAGGGGCAGAGAGAGGGAAACAGAATCGGAAGCAGGTTCCGGGCTCCGAGCTGTCAGCACGGAACCCGACATGCGCTCGAACTCACCAACCACAAGCTCATGACCCAAGCCAAAGTCGGACACCTAACTCACTGAGCCACCCAGGTGCCCCCTAAGTTTATTTTGAAAAGAGTTTCTTTTTAAGTAATTTCTACACCCAACGTGGGACTCAGACTTCAACCCTGAGATCAAGAGTTGCATGCTCCACCGACTGACCAGCCGGGTGCCCAAGTTTTCGTTTTTGATTTTTCCCTCGATGCCATAGATTTCTGTCAAGATGATAGGCTCTGGGGCTTCCCAGTATTGAGTGTGGCTCAGCTTTGTAGTCCTGTGCACATCCCATCCATAAACGGAGAAAAGTTTATGATTTATGATTATGAAGAATTCAAAAACATATTTGAAAGAAGGGCCACTGATTAAAGATAAGCTGAAAACTGACATCCAATCTCAACCTAAGTTTCAGGCAGTATTTCTAGTGGAGTGATTGAAACTCTTTGGCCTGACAGGTAAGAGTCGATTAGTAGCCATACTAAAACACTGGATGTCCAGTTCTGTGGGAGATGCGGTTCCTAATTGTGTCCAGCCTGTGCTTGCTGCTTGAAGGATGTCCCTGGACCCTGACTAAAGTCAGACTCTTGGATTGGCTACAAAATCTATAATTCCTACGGTATAAACCAGGTCTAGTCTGATGACTGGCCCGAGTGTATTCCTTACAGTTTCCCCCAAATGGAGATTCCAGGTTGATCCTATGGCTACAAAAATGCAACAGGTTTAAGTCTTTAGCTGTAATACCCTAAAAGATGAGAAAATGGGGTAGGGGTACAAATACATTAAAGAGTATCTTCAACTCTCTCCCACTCTTTTTTTAATGTTTATTGATTCATTTCTAAGAGAGAGAGGGAGAGAGAGAGAGAGAGAGAGAGAGAGAGAGAGAGCAAGTGGGGGAGGGGTGGAGAGAGAGGGGGCACAGAGGATCCAAAGCAGGTTCTGTGCTGACAGCAGTGAGCCCCATGTGGGGCTTGAACTCATGAACTGTGAGATCATGACCTGAGCCAAAGTCAGACACTCAGCCACCCAGGTGCCCCATGCCTCTCCCACTTTTAACCAGCCCTAACAGATGTATTTTGCTCTCAATTGTAAAAAATCAGATGAAGGAAAGGCTTTACATTTATTTTTTCAAAGTAAACTTTATGGCGAAAGTGGCACTCAGACTCACGACCCCAACATCAAGAGTTGCGTGCTCTACCGACTGAGCCATCCCGGGTGCTCCAACATCTTCTTTCTCAAGAAATAAATAAGAGTGTGTGTGTGTGTGTGTGTGTGTGTGTGTGTGCACGCTTTAACTTACATGGCCCATAATAGGAGGAGGAAGGGGAGGAGGGAGGCAGAAGGGGAGAAAGAAGACGGGGAAACAGAAAGAGAAAAGTTCCCATTAGTGAGTCTGTAGGAGACGAGCCTCAGATGCATCATACTGTCCTCGGAAACTGGACAGCCTTTGAGGAAGAAGTTGGCTGTCTCACCGAGTTGTCCTCTGTGATCAGTACATCGCCTTCCCTCTCAAGAGCTTTATCTCAGGTCACCAAAACCTGAGGGGCTCCAGAGGGTCTCTGCAGTTTTATTTAATTATAGAATGATTTTTCTGCTAGATTCCAGCTGATCACTGTGGTCCCAAAGAGTGCTTTTCTGAGAACTGTTGCTAAATAATTGGTGTAAATTTAGTTTTTGATCGTCAATGGATTCATCAGAACACCAAAGAATTAAAACATAAACCTTCGTCTATGGTTATGCAATTTAAATACCCAGTCTGATCTCACGGTCCACTCTAAAGGAGTATTACCTGTGCCACCTGTTTTAGGGTGCTGCCTTGGGGCTTGGGGGTAGGGTGGGGTGGAAATTCCATAGGTTTCCAGCGGAAATAAAATAATGAACTCCAGTTCATTCTGTTGAATTGTCTATTACACTGTTGTTCAATTTCGTTTAATTAAATCTTAAAAGTTTTAAAACAAAATATACATTGAAATTATGTGATATACAACATAAACTTTTTAATAGTAGTAACCATGCCCATTTAACAATTCTACAGGTATAATAAAAATGCTAATATATGTTAATGTTTAGTCTGTGGTTAATGTTTTGTCTTGTTAATTTCCCCAGGGCTTTTATTACTGATTTAAATCTGCCACACTACTCAACTGATTGCATTGCTTCCACAAACTGCATGAAAGTAGCTCAAATGAATACTGATTAACAGAAATGAACAAACATTTGGCTGGGCAAACCATTCTTATTACATGCTTGTAATCATTACATACATTTTCTTACAATGAGATGGGCATGGTAGTCATTTTCTACTCATTTTTCCTACAAAAAATATGCATATGAGCATTAAATTAATTTATAACCTTGTACTTCAGGAAGCACATCATGATTAATTAACTATTGATTGATCTGGATATAGAGCACAGAGGATAATGAACAGACCTGGTGACAATGTAAGCATTTTTTTTTTCTGCCACAGACGTTTTGGTGTGACTCATCATTAATTGCTTGACCATTAAAATAAAAGTCGCTAATAATCTGTAATGTATTATGAATCACGCAATTTTAAGAAATCAGATGTCACGGTCTGAACCTTCCATTCACGTCATCTCTTTAAATACACTGGAATCCAAAAAAGGGGGAATTTGTCCTACAGATCAGTGTGCTGTTCAGCGGAGCTACAGCATTACACTATTGTGAAAAGAGCACCCAATCTGGAGTCAGGTTACCTGGGTTCTAGTCCCAGCTCATTCTCTTACCATTTCAATAACTCCACACAGGTCGTTTAATTTCCTTCAAACTCAGCTTTCTCATCTGCAAAATGGAGACAACAACCACGCCTGCCACGCCCAGCAGTGTGAAGATCAAATAAACGGAGGGATGAGAATGCAATGTCATCCACATCCACGTAGAAATCTGACTCATTCGGGGCGCCTGGGTGGCGCAGCCGGTTAAGCGTCCGACTTCAGCCAGGTCACGATCTCGCGGTCCGGGAGTTCGAGCCCCGCGTCGGGCTCTGGGCTGATGGCTCAGAGCCTGGAGCCTGTTTCCGATTCTGTGTCTCCCTCTCTCTCTGCCCCTCCCCCGTTCATGCTCTGTCTCTCTCTGTCCCAAAAATAAATAAACGTTGAAAAAAAAATTTAAAAAAAAAGAAATCTGACTCATTCATTCTGGAAGTGGGGACTGCTTACCTCCTGCAGCCTACTTTGTGTGTTGGGATCCTGGCTCAGCTGGTCAAGTACATTGCTAACTCTAATACCTGGAGGAGTTCTTTAGCTGGAGGCTTTTGGAAGACAACAAAAGGGTTTGAGGAGATTGGGGTCCCCCCTCTGAACGGAAACCACATTGCGTTTGCCGCCATTGTCTGCACATCACAGACTGAACTCTTTGCTCTGGGATACCTGGAATATCCCGTTCTGTTCGTCAGGGCAGCAATAACTGATAGGGGGCCCCTGATCTTTGCCGGTTACCCAGTGTCTCTAACCTGCATGGGGATGAATGCTATGGGAATGGGAGACAGGTTTTCAATACGCTTTCGTGGAAGAGACTTGCATTTAACTAATTTATATGTGCCACAAATAGATTCTGAGTTGAAAACACAGTGGAGTCGTGCATGTGTACCTAACAGTTGAAGCCAAAGTATATCGCTCATTTCACCCTCTCCCCGACTTCCCTCTGACCAGCCATTAAGTCTTGTTTTTTGCTGATTATAAATAACTTAACCTTGTGCGCTTTTCCTCATCCTCAGGTCTAGGAGACCATTAACGGTCTCTTAGAACAGTGCTCCTCAGACTTTAATATGTAAACAAATCATCTGGGAGTCCTACTCATGTAGATTCATACACAGTAAGTATGGAGTGAGTTCTGAGATGAGCAGCAGGGCCCCAGGGCAGTCGTTCTCAAAGGGTGGCCCTAAAACGGGTAGCGTGAGTATCACTTGGAAATTTGTTACAAATGCAAATTTTAAGGCCCAGTCTTAGACCTACTGAACCAGAATGGCTGGGAGTGGGGTCCGGCCATCCATTTTAACAAGCCCTCCAGGGGGTTCTGATGTGCACACAGGTTGGAGAGCCATTGCCACATAAAGCATCCCAACATCCTCTTAACTGGTCTCCCCAGCTCCAGTTCTGACCTTCCCCCCCTTCACTCCCTCCAACTGCAGCTCTCTGAGACCCTCTCAGGAAGTTCTAGAGGTCCAACCTACTTCCATAATAATACTAAGACTTTATTTTCCCTTTTCATTCTTACTCCCCCCAAATATATAAAGGAATTTTCCAGAGACTACATAATGTATAATGAAATCATTGCTCTGAATATGTGTTTGTGCATTCTAAAACTTTCTAAGATAGTTGAGGTACAAATACATGCACTTTTCAGAGGTTCATGTATTCTCCATACTTAGTGCTCTTACTGGCTACTTAGAGGTGATGCCTACCTCATTCTCATTTAACGAATTATTATTTTGAAATCTAGAAGTTTTGTGTCTATGTGAAACCATAAGAAGCAAATATGCTTTGCAGTCTTGTTTGTAATATTTAAATACACTTTTTGAAAAGTCATCTACATTTTTTAAAATTTTTTTAATGTTTATTTTTTTTTTGAGAGAGAGAGAGAGAGAGAGAGAGCACAGGAGGGGCAGAGACAGAGGAAGACAGAATCTGAGGCAGGCTCCAGGCTCCGAGCTGTCAGCACAGAGCCTGACGCGGGGCTCGAACCCACAAACTGTGAGACCATGACCTGAGCTGAAGTCTGATGCTTAACCAACTGAACCACCCAGGCATCCTGAAAGGTCATCTAAGTTTTAAAATTAACTGGAACTGTTACTATTGAAGACTTTATGTGTCATTATATAATAAAAATTTTTATAACATATTTTTCTGAGATTTGAAGATGAATGCTTGGCTTTAAAAAGAAAGATTAGAAGACTCGCTTGCTCAAACCATAATGTCTAGGTCTAAAGATGCTAAAAAAAGTGTTAAGCTGACTTATCAGAGTTCTCTGAATCACAGAAAGGAGGAACATACACAGTATACTGCAACCACAATTAAGAAACAAGAATATGACAAAAAGCTATCATTCCTTTGGCCTTATAGACACTGATAATTTATCTATGTCTGATGCAACGGAACATTTCAGAATAGTATTATACTGAGAGCTAAGGTGTTGAGTCATCCTGAAATCAATCATTCAGAGTTTAAAGAAAAAGGAATTAAATATTTAAAACTAGATGCTATGAGGTATTTACAAGTCAAAAATGTTTGTTATAGTTTTTCCGGAATAGAAATGGAAAAGCCATTAAAGCACAGTGTGTGGGGGGCACTGCATTATAGCAGCTGAACAAGTACACCCAACAGTGGAGAAATTAATAAGCACTGTAGAGTTGGAAAGAATATCCAGTGGGGAAAAAAACAGTCTCTTCAACAAATGGTGTTGGGAAAACTGGGCAGCTACATCAAAAGAATGGAATTGGACCACTTTCTTACACCATACACAAAAATAAGTTCAAAATGGATTAAAGACCTCATGTGAGACATGAAACCATAAAAATCCTAGAGGAGAACATAGGCAGTAATCTCTTTGACATTGGTGGTAGCAACTTCTTTCTAGACATGTCTCCTGAGGCAAGGGAAACAAAAGCAAAAATAAACTATTGGGACTGTATCAAAATAAAAAGCTTCTGCACAGTGAAGGAAACAATCAACAACACCTATGGAATGGGAGAAGGTAATTACAAATGACATATCTGGTAAAGGGTTAGTATCCAAAATCTATAAAGAACTTACCAAACAACACCCAAAAAACAAATAATCCGATTTAAAAAATGGGCAGAAGGCATGCATAGACATTTGTCTGAAGAAGACCTCCAGATGGCCAACAGACACATGAAAACATGGTCCACATCACTCATCATCAGGGAAACGCGAATCAAAACTACACTGAGATACCACCTCACACTGGTCAGAGTGGCTGAAATCAACGACACAAGAAACAACAGGTGTTGGCGAGGATGTGGAGAAAGGGGAACTCTCTTGCACTGTTGGTGAGGACGCAAACTGGTGCCGTGGAGAACTGGAAAACAGGGTGGAGGTTCCTCAAAAAGTTAAAAATAGAACTATTTTATGGCCCAGCAATTGCACTACTAGGTATTTACCCAAAGGATACAAAAATACTAATGCAAAGGGATACATGCACACTAATATTACACTGTGTGTCAGCTGGCTGGAATTTAAATAAAAACTGAAAAAAAATAATTGGTAGTATTTCTGGAAAAAAAATTATAGAGTTGACATCGCCAAATGCCTACTAGATGAAGAAGAGTCAGTAGAGGATATCATTCCACCTTCCAATCAAAGAAACTAACTCATCAAATGAAAGATTTAGCTGCAAACATAAAGACGGGGTTAATATCGGGGCACCTGGGGGGCTCAGTAGGTTAAGCGTCCGACTTCAGTTCAGGTCATGATCTCACCATATGTGAGCCCGAGCCCCGGCTCTGTGCAGACAGCTCAGAGCCCGGAGCCTGCTTCGGATTCTGTGTCTCCCTCTCTCTCTCTGCCCCTCCCCTGCTCACGTTCTGTCTCTCTCTGTCTCAAAAATAAATAAAGCATTAAAATTTTTTTTAACAAGCCAATTTTAAAAAGACGGGGTTGATATCGCCTCAGCGGAACCGTTTTTGCCTTTCCAATAGACAAATCTATAGGCACAAGCTGGACTTGCTGTTTAGCTTATGTGTATCCCGTATCAGCATCAACTAATCATTAAAGAAGATCTCTAATGTGAGAGCTCTGGGAGAGAGGCGTGAGTAGTGCTGAAATATTCCAAGTGTTGAATACTATTGCTGAAATTCATGGCTTCTCCTCAAACAACGCTGAGGACATTTACACCGATGGTGCAAAAGCAATGACAGGAGTCAGGGGAGTAGCACCAAACTCTGAAAAACTTGGCAGCATTTTCTTTAAAAGGAACAAAGTGAGTCTATTACTTCAAGAAAAACTACTGATAATATTTGTAACCATCCTGACAACAAGGAAAAAGCGAAACAGACTGAAAAATCGACTCTCCTTGGATCCATAGGAGAAGGGAGGGCAGAGGGACAGAGGGTAAACCACTGTCACCAAGACTGGAGAGACAGACCTGCAAATACAGGGAGTCAGGGCTCACCAGAGCACAGAATCAGGAGCAGACACAGCCTTGGGACCCAGTGCTGCGGTAGGAAAAGTGGAATTGTAATTGACCAACTGCTGGAAGCTTAGGGCAGAAAACTCTGAGAGTTAAAATCTCCAGGGAACCCCGTCATAAGAGGACTCCACAATATTATGAATTTACCTTCAAGAGCTTGACCAGATTCCCACGGTAAATATCAGAGAAAAATTCCCTCAGGCTTCCAGCAAGGGGAGGAGAAAAAGAACCATTTGGAAATACACTAGGGCACGCTGTTCTTCTCAGCGAGTCCTGCTCTAGGGAGAAACTAGTTAACCGAAACCTAATCTGCTGGGTTATCATTAGAGCCGAACTCACCTGGGGAAGGAAAATATCCAACTCCAGCCCACTCTAGCCATCCTGTACCACCTAATGGGAGATAAAAGCAACCTGAGAAACACCTGTGAAGTTCAGGGTCGAGAGGCAAAGGCTCGTAAAAAGGTAGACTTCCTTAAAGAACTATAGAATGCCCCCCCTCACCCTATACCTTACCACCACATTACCAAAAGCCTATTTACGGCAATTCTTTTTTTTTTTTTTAATTTTTTTTCAACTCTCATTCATTTTTGGGACAGAGAGAGACAGAGCATGAACAGGTGAGGGGCAGAGAGAGAGGGAGACACAGAATCGGAAACAGGCTCCAGGCTCTGAGCCATCAGCCCAGAGCCCGACGCGGGGCTCGAACTCCCGGACCGCGAGATCGTGACCTGGCTGAAGTCGGACGCTTAACCGACTGCGCCACCCAGGCGCCCCTACGGCAATTCTTTTTAACAAGTACATCACGTCCAGGTACTGAGGAAAAAAATTACAAGGCATACCAAAAGGCAAAAAAACACAATTTGAAGAAAGAGAGCAAACATCAAAACCAGACATGGCAAGGATGTTGGAATTATCACACTGAGAATTTAAAACAAGTATGATTTATTAATAATGGATGAAACAAACAGCATGCAAGAGAAGACTGGCAATGTAAGCAGAGAGATGGAAATCCTAAGAAAGAACCAAAAAGAAGTGCTAAAGACAAAAACAATAACAGAAACGAAGAATGGTTTTGACCGCTTAGTAGTAGACTGGACGCAGTTGATGAAAGAGGCTCTAAGCTACAGGATATATCAATAGAATCCTCAAAAAACAAAAAGCAAAGAGAACAAAGACAGAACAAAACAGAAGAGAATATCCGAGGACTGTGGGACAACCATAAAAGGTGTAACATGTGCATGATGGGAATACCAGAAGGGGAGAGAGGAAAAGGAACAGAAGTATTTGAAAAAATAGTGACTTTCCCCAAAAAGAATTTCCCCAAGTTAATGTCAGACAACAAACCACAGATCCAAGAAACAAAGAGAACACCAAGCAGGATCAATGCAAAACAAAATAAAAAATAAAGAAAAAACCCAAACTACGCCTAGGCATACCACCTCCAAATTATAGAAAATCCAAGATAAAGAGATAATCCTGAAAGAATCCAGAGGACAAAAAAATCATCTTACCTTTAGAGGAACAAACAATTACGTCTAGCTTTTCTTCAGAAACCATGCTAGCAAGAACAGAGTGGAGTAAAATGTTTCAAGTGTTGAGAGAACAAAGTCACCAGCCTAGAATTCTGCACCCTGAAAAAGTAACCTTTTTCAAAAATTTTTATTTATTTAAATAATCTCTACACCCAACATAGGGCTTGAACACACAACCCTGAGATCAAAAGCTGCGCGCTCTTCCAACCGAGCCAGCCGGGCACACTGAAAAGTGAACCTTTTAAGGTGAAGGAGAGGAATGCAAATCAAAACCACAATGAGATGTCACCTCACACCTGTTAGAATGGCTAGTCTCAAAAAGACAAGAGGTAAGTGTTGGTGAGGATGCGGAGAAAAGGGAAGCCTCATGCGCTGTTGGTGGGAATGCAAAACGGTGCAGCCACTATGGAAAACAGTACCGGGGCTCCTCAAAAAATTAAATAGAGAACTACCATATGATTCAGCAACTCCACTTTTGGGTATTTATGTGAAGAAAATGAAAACACCAATTTGAAGAAATAAACGCATCCCTATGTTGACTGCAGCATTATTTACAAGAGCCAAGCTATGGAAGCAACCTAAGTGTCCATCAATAGTCGAAGAGATAAAGAAAATGTGTCTGATTTATATACACACACACACACACACACACACACACACACACTTGAAACTATTCTAATATTGTATATCAACTACACATCAATTAAATAATAGGAAAGACTTTTTCAGACAAACAAAAATTAAAGGAATTTGTTGCTGGTGGACGTGCCTTGTAAGAAATGTCAAAAGAAGTCCTTTAGAGAGATAGAACATAATATAGGTCAGAAACTCACATCTCCATAAAGGAAGGAAGAGCACTGAAGAAGCGATAAGTGAAGGTAAAACAAAAATAAAGATTTTATTTTGTTGTTATTCTTAATTGATCTAACAGGTAACAGTTTGTTCAAAACGCTAAGAGCAACAATGTGTTTCATTATGTATGCTTATGCATATATCTTATGCATATATCATTATATATGCTTATATATAAATGAAATTAATGTCAATGATACAAGGAGTAGGAGGAAAGCATTGGGATTATTTTGTTAGTATAAGGTATTCACAGTACTCATGAAGTGATATAGTGTTATTTGAAAATGGACCTGGATTATTTGTAAATGTATTCTGCAAACTCTAGAGCAACCACTAAAAAAAATGTTTTGAAAATAACTATAAATGATATATGAAGAAAGAAAAATGGAATTTTTTCATGAAGAAAGAACAATGGAAAAATGGAATCATATAAAAAGCTAAATTAAAACCACAAAAGGCAGAAAAATAGTGGAAGACAAAAATAGGAACAAAGAATAAGGGCGACAAATAGAAAACACAGTAAAAAATATGGCAGATATTAATCCAATTATATAAATAGTCACTTTGAATGTCAATAGTCTAAATGCATCAATTAAAAGACAGAGATTGTCAAAGTGGATCAAAAAATGTGACCTAACTGTATATCTTTTCTACAAGAAACCCACCTTGAACACAAAGACACATAAAGATTAAAAGTAAATGGATGGAGGGGTGCCTGGGTGGCTCAGTTGTGTAAGCATCTGACTTTGGCTCAGGTCACATTCTTGCAGTTCGTGAGTTCAAGCCCTGCATTGGGCTCTGTGCTGACAGCTCAGAGCCTTGAGCCTGCTTCGGATTCTGTGTCCCCCTCTCTCTCTGCCCCTGCTTGATTGCTCGATCGCTCACTCTCTCTCTCTCTCTCTCTCTCAAAAGTAAATAAACATTTAAAAAATAAAAAATTAAATGGGTGGAGAAATATATATCATGCTAACACTAGTAAAAAGATAACAGAAGTGACTACATTAATTTCAGACAGAGCAGACTTCAAAGTAAGAAAAGTTATCGGGGATGAAGATGGGCATTACATAATGATAAGGCATAATAGTTCTTAACATGTATGTGCCTAACAACAGGATGTGAAATTATATGAGGCAAAAACTGATAGATCTGCCAGGAGAAATGGATGAATCCACTATCATACTTGGAGACTTTAACACCCCTCTCTCAGAAATGGACACATCCCACAGGCAAAAGATCAGTAAGGACATAGACTTAACAAGACCATTAATCAGCTGGATATAATTGACATCTGCAGACTCCTTCATCTAACAACTGCAGACAACAACATTCTTCTCAAGCTTAACATGGAACATTCAACAAGATAGACCACATTCTGGGCTGTAAACACAACTTAACAAATTTAAAAGAAAAGAAATCATACAATGTCTGTTCTCATGTCACAGTGAAATGAAACTAGAAATCAATAACAGAAAGATAACTTGAAAATCCCCAAATACTTGTAGATTAGACCACATGCTTCTAACTCACACATGGGTCAAAGAAAATTAAATAAAAATGAAAATACAACTTATTAAAATTTGTGGGATGAAGTGAAAGTAGTGCTGAGAGGGAAATTTACAGCATTGAATGCATATATTAAAAAACAAGAAAGTTCTAAAATCAATAATCTAAGTTTGCACTTTACGAAACTAGAAAAAGAAGGGCGAACTAAATCCTAAGTAAGCAGAAAAAAAGAAATAATACAAATTAGAGCAGAAATCAATGAAATTGAAAGCAGAAAATCAACAGAGAAAGTCAACAAAACCAAAAGCTAGCTCTTTGAAAGGATCAATAAAACCTATAAGCCTCTAGCCAGGCTAAGGAAAAAAGAGAGAGGAAACAATTATTAATATCAGAAATGAAAGGGGCTATCACTACAGATCCCATGGAAATTCAAATGAAACCCACTTAGGAATTCCCATAGGAATACTATGGACAACTCTATGCCCACAGATTTGATAACCTAGGTGAAATGGACTAATTCCTTGGAAGAAATAATCTGCCAAAACTCACACCAGAAGAAATAGCTGATCTCAATAGGCCCCGTCTGTATCTATTAAGGAAATTGAATCACTAGTTAACATCCTTCCAAAATGGAAAGAACCAGAACCAGATGGGATTGCAGGTGAATTCTCTCAAACATTTAAGGAAGAAATTATACCAATTCTTACAATCTCTTTCAAAAACTAGATGAGGGGGTACTTCCTAGGTTATTCTTTGAGGCCAGCATTACTGTAATACCAAAACTAAATACAATATAAGAATTTAAAAAAACCCTACAGACCAATATCTCTTGTGTGCATAGATGCAAAAATCCTCAACAAAATGTTAGCAAATTAAACCCAAAAACACATAAAAAGAATTATTATACACCAGGACCAAGTGGGATTTATTCCAGGTATGCAAGGCTAGTTCAACATTCACAAATTAATTAATGTAATCCATCATTGACAGACGAAAAAAGAAAAATCACATGATCATATTAATAAAGAAGAAGCATTTGACAAAATCCAACAAGTATTCGTGATAAAAAAAAAACCTCTCCATAAACTAGGAACACAGTGGAATTTTCTCAACTTGATAAAGACTATCTACAAATAACCTATGCCTAGTATCATACTTAATGGTAAGAAACTCAAAGCTTTCCCACTAAGAACAGGTACAAGGCAAGGATGTCCCCTCTCACCACTCCTTTTCAACATTGTACTGTAAGTCCTTGCTAGTGCAATAAGGCAAGAAAAGTAAACAAATGGTGTACAAATTGGGAAGTGAGACATAAAACTGTCTTTGTTAAAGATGGCCTGATGGTCTATATAGAAAACGCAAAAGAATTGACAAAAAGATTCTTAGAATTAATAAACAATTATAGCAAGGTTGCAGAGGACAAGGATAATATACAAAATAAACTGCTTTCCCATATATCAACAATGCACAAGTGGAATTTAAAATTAAAAACACATGTGGTGCCTAGGTGGCTCAGTGGGTTGATCGTCCAACTCCTGATTTTGGCTTAGGTCATGATCCCAGGGTCATGGGATTGAGCCCTGCGTGGGGTTCTGTGCTGAGTGTGAAGCCTGCTTAAGAGTCTCTCTCCCTCTCCCCCTCCCCCACTTACACACTCTCTCTCAAATAAAAACATAAAAAATTTTAAAAAAATTAAAAACACCATACCATTTATATTAGCACCCCAAAAAAGAATTTCTTAGGTATAAATCAAAAAAATATGTACAAGATCTATGTGAGAAAAACTACAAAATTCTGATGAACAAAATCAAAGAAAAACTAGATAAATGGAGAGATATCTCCTGTTTATGGATAGGAAGACTCAATATTGCCAAGATGTCAGTTTTTCCCTTGATTTATAGATCCAGTAAAATCCCAATACAAAATCCCAGCAAGTTATTTTATGGATATTGACAAACTGATTCTGAATTTTTTGTGTGGGGCCAAAGACCCAGATAGCCAACACAATATTGAAGAAGACCAAAGTTGGAGGGCTAACACTACCTGACTTCAAGACTAACTATAAATCTACAATATTCAAGACAGTGCAGTATTGGTGAAAGAATAGACTAATTGATCAGTGAAACAGAATAGAAAGCCCAACAGTAGACCCACATAAATACAGTCAACTGATCTTTGACAAAGAAGCCAAGGTAAGACAATGGAGCTAAAATAATCTTTTTTGTTAATGTTCATTTATTTTATTTTTGAGAGAGAGAGAGAGAGAGGGAGAGCGCATGCTCATGCGAGCGGGTGAGGAACAGAGAAAGAGGGAGACACAGAATCCGAAGCAGGCTCCAGGCTCTGAGCTGTCAGCACAGACAAACCCACAAACAGTGAAATCATGACCTGAGCCAAAGTCAGATGCTTAACTGACTGAGCCACCTAGATGCTCCAAAGATCATCTTTTCAATATATGGTGTTGGAACTACTGGACATCCACATGCAAAAAAATAAAATAAAGAAAAGAATCTAGACACAGACCTTGCACTGTTTACAAAAACTAACTCAAAATGGATAATAGACCTAAACATAAAACCTAAAATGATATTGGGGCACCTGGGTGGCTCAGTCAGTTAAGTGTCTGACTCTTGGTTTTGGCTCAGGTTATGATCTCATGGTTGGTGGGTTCGAGCCCCACATCGGGCTCCGTACTAACAGTGTGGCGCCTGCTTGGGATTCTTTCTCTCACCCTCTCTCTCTGCCCCTCCCCAACTTGCGCTCTCTCTCTCTCTCTCTCTCTCTCTCTCTCTCTCAAAATTAAATAAATAAATCAGTAAAAACAAAAACCCGATATCAGTCCTAGGAGATAAAAGTAGGATAAAACTGAGGTATGGGGATGCTTTTTTAGATACAACACCAAAGACACAACCCATAAAAAAATAATTGGTAAGCTGGACTGCATTAAAATTAAAAAAATTTTTGCTCCGCATGAGACACTGTGAAGAGAATGTCAAGGCAATCCACAAACTGGGAGAAAATATTTGCAAAAGACACATCTGATAAAGGACAGTTAGTCTAAAATATAGAGTTCTTAAAAGTCAACAAGAAATGGTTAAAATGATTTAAAAATTATTTTCAAAGAAGGCCAAAGATCTGAACAGATAACTCTTCAAAGAGGATATACAAGCAGCAAACAAGCATATGAAAAGATCCTCTGTATCACATGTCATCAGGGAAATGCAAATTAAAACAACAATGAGGTACCACTACAAACCTACTAGAATGGCCTCAGAAATCTTTTGGCTATTAAAATGCCCCAAATCTGAAACACTGACACCACCAAATGCTGACCAGGATATGGAGCCACAGGAACTCTCATACATTGCTGGTGGGAATATAAAATGGTGCAGCCACTTGAGAAGACAGTTTGGTGGTTTCTTACAAAACTAAACATACTCTTACGATATGATCCGGCAATTGTGCTCCTTGGTATTATCCCCCCAAAACTGAAAACTTATGACCATACAAAACCCTGCACACGGATGCTTATAGCGGCTTTGTTCATAACTGCCAAAGTTGGAAGCAATCTAGACGCCCCTTAGTAGGTAAATGGATAAATGAACTGTGGCACACTCAGAAAATAGAATCTTATTCAGTGCTTCAAAGAAATGAGCCATCGAGCCATGAAAAGACATGGAGGAAATTTAAATGCATATTACTAAGTGAAAGAAGCCAATCTGAAAAAGGCTACATACTCGTAATTCTAATTATATGACATTCCAGGAAAGGCAAAAGTACGGGGACAGTGAAAAGACCAGTGATTGCCTTGGGTGAGGGGTAGGGGAAAGATGAACAGGCCAAGTACAGAGGATTTTTAGGACAGTGAAACTACTGTGTATGATATTACAATGGTGGATATATGTCACTGCAGTTTTGTCCAAACCGATAGAATGTACAACACCAGGAGTGAACTTCAAGATACACTATGGACTTTGCATAATTATAACGTGCCAGTGTAGGTTCATTCTGGGTTAAAAGATAAAATGTTGATAAGGGGGGAGGCTATGCATGTGTGTGAAATCTCTGTGCCTTTTCTCAGTTTCGTTGTAAACCTAAAGCTGCTCTAAAAAACTAAAGTCTTTAAAAGTAAATTCTAAACTCTTTCACCATCAAGCAAAAATTATAATTGGGGAGAGCTTTCTATCTTTCACTGTGAGCTTGACAGCTTACTGGTACTTAAAGGCTTTTCTGATTAGAATGTAGTGACATTAATGTGTAATTAATGGCAAATCTGCCTAACTCAGAGAACCAGTATTTTTCAAATGACCAATGCATTATGATACAAAATCACACAATGGCTAAAGATCCACTCAGAGTACAAGAAAGATTTTATTGTAACAGAAAATAGAAAGCTGATTGATATGGTTTCAGATTCCATATTGCAGCTAACCTTTAAGAAACTACCACTTGTCAAATTTTTGTGTAATATCAGAGAAAAATAGCCTTAATTACGTGAAAAGTGTATTAAAACACCTTTTTCCAATTGTATATCTGTGTGGGGCCAAATTTTCATCAATCTAAACAGACTGAGTGCCAACTCAGATGTGATTTGAGAATCCAGCTGTCTACCATTAAGTCAGAAATTAAAGAGATTTGCAAAATGTAAAACAATGCCACTCATCCTGTGAAAATATTTGATTTTGGAAAACATCTATTTTCTTAAAAAAAAATATATGTAAACACATGATGACATTATTATTATTATTATTATTATTATTATTAAATCTTTTAAGTAGGCCTCATGCCTAGCACAAAGTCTAACAGGGGGCTTGAACTCATCACCCTGAGATCAAGACCTGAGCTGAGATCAAGAGTCAGATGCTTAGGGGTGCCTGGGTGGCGCAGTCGGTTAAGCGTCCGACTTCAGCCAGGTCACAATCTCGCGGTCCGTGAGTTTGAGCCCCGCGTCAGGCTCTGGGCTGATGGCTCAGAGCCTGGAGCCTGTTTCCGATTCTGTGTCTCCCTCTCTCTCTGCCCCTCGCCCGTTCATGCTCTGTCTCTCTCTGTCCCAAAAATAAATTAAAAAAAAAAAAGAGTCAGATGCTTAACTGACTGAGCCACCCAGGAGCCCCTTACTATTATTAATTTTAAATGAAATAGTAAATATTATTTAAAATCCTCAGTTTTAACTACTGGTATGATAAATAACAAAAAACATCATTCACATAAACAAGTCTCTTTGGGGCTTCTGTAAGTCTTAATTTTTATAATTTTAAAATAATCCTGACACCAAAACCAGTCCACACCAAGCCCCAGAATAGTCTGAAAATAGTCACTTATAAGTAAATTATAAACACATTGAATTAGTTATAATTAATAAAATGTTATTTATTAATAATAATCTATTAATTCATCAGCTTCTATGAGTTCTAAGTGCTGAAGTCACAGCAAAGATAATGTTATTGCTCAGCTTAAAACTCCTGGGGCACCTGGGTGGCTCAGTCAGTTAAGCATCTGACTCTTGATTTCAGCTCAGGCCATGATCTCATGGTCATGAGATCGAACCCTACAGCAGGCTGAGTGTGGAGCCTGCTAGAGATTCTCTTCTCTCCCTCTGCTCCTCCTCAACTCGTTCTCTTGCTCTCTGTTTCTCTAAAGGAAAAAAAAAAACAACCAAAGAACAAAAAACAAAACTCCTTAGTGGCTTCCCATAGCCCTTAGGATAAAGTATGTATCTTAACTTCACCCACAGGATCCTTTATGATCTTGTTCCTGCAAAACTCCTAGCTTCACCCAATATTCCTTCCTTCCACAATATTCTATGCTCAGTTCCTTCATTGCATCATGAGCCTTTACACATAGTCTACCTTCTGCCTGGAAACCATGCCCTTGGTTTAACTTCCTTCCAGAAGCCTTTCCTGCTTCCCCAAGTCTGAAATGGATCCCATTCCATAATCTCCCACAGCCCTCTGTACTTCTGTCATCATGGCATTTATCACACTGCATCACAATTGCTTCTTTTTTTTTTTTTTAATTTTTTTTTTAACGTTTTATTTATTTTTGAGACAGAGAGAGACAGAGCATGAATGGGGGAGGGGCAGAGAGAGAGGGAGACACAGAATCCGAAGCAGGCTCCAGGCTCTGAGCCATCAGCCCAGAGCCCGACGCGGGGCTCGAACTCACGGACCGCGAGATCGTGACCTGGCTGAAGTCGGACACTCAACCGACTGCGCCACCCAGGCGCCCCACAATTGCTTCTTTTAACTTCAGTCTTCCTCCACAAGAGGGTAAGCTTCATGAGGACACACACAAAAGCAGTCTCGTTCATGGTTGTATTTCCGGCCCTTGGCAAAGCGCTCCATTTGTTAGGTGACAAATACACATTTGCTGAACGAGTGATAAGCAATAAAATGCTATACAATATATGTATTAATATATTAATAATAGGACATCAGCAAAACTTCCAGAATAAGAATTTAGGAAAACTCTCTGTTCCACAAAAGCAGTGAGAAAACTGGCAAAAATGGTCAGAATTAACTTTTCAGAGCTCTGGAAATCAACAAAACGATGGCAGCAATTTAATCCAGAGGGACCTTTATTCAAGAAAATGACCGAATCTTGGTTAGAAAAGTGAGCCTTCCATGAGGCCGGCATTAGCCTGATATCAGAATTAGACAAATACGTCACGAGAAAAGAAAATCATGTGCGGACAAATATCACTTATGATGATAAACCCAAAAATTCTCAACAAAATACTAGCAAGCTGGACCCAGTAATGTATCCCTGAATTTGAACCCCTGCTCCACACCATACACAAAAATGGACTCAAAATGAATAAAGACCTGAATTTAAGTGCTAAAACTATAAAACTCTCTGGGAAAAAAAAGAGGTGTAAAGTTTTGTGACCTTGGATTTATCTGGCAATGACACTGAGAGCACAAGCAATAAAAGGAAAAAGAGACGAATTAGACTTCATAAAAATTAAAGCACTTCCACGCTTCAAAGGACACTATTAAGGAAGTGAAAAGACAACCTACAGAATGGGAGATAATATTTTCTAATCATATATCTGATGAGGGTCTAGTATTGTAAGTATCTAAAGAACTCTTCTAACTCGACAATAAAATAATGGTAATCAGAACAATAATGATAATGATAATAATATATACACGGATAGAGCCTGATGAGCCCCTTTTACAGTTTGTCAATTCTCCGATACTAATATGAACCTGCACTTCATTTCTCATAGCTTGTTGCTATTCATGTGTCTGCTTCCTATTCATTATGTACAATTAAGACTTGAGTCTGATTTAAGATTTCTGGGCATGCATGGTGTATGAAACGGGGGCTGACTACCATGCAACATTAGGTAGCACCCTATCACAGACCCCCAAATCACATAAGCCACGTCCCTGGGGTCCCAATTTACAAGAAGACCCGGCACACGAGCTACCACCACATAGCACAGTATGTCAGGAGAACCCAATTTTGCAGCTTATTTTACTCACTGCTATTATCGCTGTTGTTAAATTCTGACAGGCTGAAGGAGTACTAGATGAGTTAAAAGGAAAAGAAATTAGAGTGCAACATACATCATTTCCAGCCTCCGTTTCTCACGCAAACATTAAAACGCACTGTATTTAACCATGCACCATTCCTGTAATTGTACAGGACGCTGGGTACCTGCTAGGCAGCAGCACCGTTCCAAGACTGTTCTCGACCGTACCTTCGGTCAAACCCATTAGCTTCCATCCGTCTAAATAAAGACATGGTGTCTGACCAGTCCCGTGGGTCTCTGCTGATTGCCCTGCACTGTAGACAGACCTCTGCTGATTGGTTTTAGCAAAAGTTATCATCAGAATGGCTCAGAAACACTTCTGAGATGAATTTTGAAAAGGACATGATTGAAGGGAGAGAAAAAATCAGGTGAATTGAGAAGAGTTGTGACCCTGAGCAGGACTAGCACAGAGAGGCTTGTCTTGCGCATTTCCTCTGTGACAGCAGCACCGGACATCGCTTTCAATCCAACCCTTCCTGCCTCTACATGTTGTTTTCACCCTCTCCTCCGGGCTCATCTTCTGCCCAGTGCCTTAAACATCAGCCGTGCTTCTGTACACCCTGGACTGGCTTCTTTCTCTGCCTACCGTATGAACGAGGCAAGACCATTTGGGCAGCTTGTGATTATTTTCCCCGGTATTTGCACAACTCCAGCCATAAAACTTTGGGCATCACCTAAAACTGGCTTTCCTCTGCTGCCACATGTTTGGACGCAGAGCCACACGGATGTCAGGGCCGGTAGGGGCTGTGAGATCACTTAAGGCGATTCTCCCTTTTGCAGATCGGGAACGGAGGCCCAGAGAAGTACCGGGACTTGCACGTGACCTGCTTCTGGAAGTGCTGGGTGTGCTCGGGTAACTCCACCTCAGCTGACTTTTGCTCTCAGCAAACAGATTGCAGAAACATCCCCAAACACGATACGTTCTAAATTCAAACAGAAATGGTATCTTGATGAATTGCTGTTCGGGATTATCTGTGCTTCTCTGCCGTACCATTCGTGTAAATCACCGAGAGAAAGCTGTTCTTTTGCTTAATAGATCATCCAAGAACTGAGGATACGCCAGACCGGTTTCATGAAACACGTATGGTAGGCACTGTCAGAACTAACCCTTTGGATGGGTATAGCGCTTTACTCTTTACAAAGTACTTGTCCGTGTATATTATCACATAGGAGCTTTGGAAACTAGCATAAGATATTATGCCTATTTTACCAAGTGAGGTTCCACTTGTGGGTTGCCCGAGGCCACACAGCTGGTGAAGGACACAACAGGGTCTTGAAACCAGGGCCTATAACTCCAGACCCTAATGTGTTTGTTTATAGTCCCTACGTGAGGAAACCCCTTTGGAGTAACTGGAGGGTCAAAGATTTACCTAGTTGAAGGTTAGTTAAGAAACGGTGGTCCTTAAGATGATGGAAAAAGCAACGAATCGCGGGAGAAATAGCCCCGGCCAACGGTTTTCTCTCTTTCTCCCTTAACAACGAACGGTCTCAAGAAATACCCACATGGCATGACTCTCTTGTTGCACATGGGGGTTGAAAAGTGGGGCCTACTTTTCTTTATGCTGAAGCGTAATGAGAACTTTACTTGAAATAGATCTAAGGAGCCTCAAGTGTGAAACTTTAAAGGCCATCTCTTCTTCATTTGGTCCTAGCCTGGCTACTGGGGTTTCATGCCCTTGGTAAGGTCTCTTCTCCCTCTGGGTCTCCATTTCCTCACCATAAAACGAATAGGGGAAGGGGAGTGGATTAAGTAATCACTCTCAACTCTGGCATCTTAAAGTTCTATGTCTCTAAGAGCCGGTCTGGAGAAGGAATTTCCCTTTGAACTTTTTTTATGTTTATTTATTTTTCAGACAGAAACAGAGCATGGGTGGGGAGGGGCAGAGAGAGAGAGAGAGAGAGAGAGAGAGAGAGAGGGAGGGAGACCCAGAATCCGAAGCAGGCTTCAGGCTCTGAGCTGTCAGCACTGAGCCCCACGCGGGGCTCGAACCCACCAACCGTGAGATTGTGACCTGAGCCGAAGTCAGGTGCTTAACTGACTGAGCCACCCAGGCCCCCAGTAATTTCCCTTTGAAAGGAGAGGATGTCCCTTTCCTTATCATTCTGCCACGTTGTCCCTGGAGGTTTTGCAACAGCCATAGTAAAGTAAAGCCTGACTTGGACAGGAACTTGGTTTCCTATACCGTGATCTTTTCACAAGCTTCATAATCTAGCATAGTGATGTGACAAATAATCATGAAAAATAAACACTTTGGGGGCCGTGCATGGGGCTCCTGAGAGGCACCGACAGACCGGATGGGCCGCAACCTGTCAGGAGGGCACACGCGTCGGGCAGCTGGGGCTCAGAGAAGATTCGAGGCTCAGGCCACAGACAGTCTCCCACTGATTGCAAGTGCCGTTTCCTGGTGCCCGGAAGATCGCGAAGAGAAATAATCTCAGCTCTGCTACTGACTCACCTTGGACGCGCCATTTAGCCTCTGCATAGCACAAGAGAATGCGCAAAGCAAGTCTGCTCCCAGGAGGAAAGGTGCTTTGGGCCCAAATCCCCGTCGTGACATCGGATCCCTCCCACGTGGGGAGGACTCACACAGAATTAGTGACTTCTATTACGAACGACCGGTAGGTGCAGTTATGCCGCTTCCCCAGCTTGCACGGCAGCTGCACAAGCCCATTTGGATTGGGGACACCCGAAACATATTGTTCCACTTGACGAAAAATCAAATTGCTTCATTTTGGAGTCAATTTACAGGGAGGGAGAGCGGGGCCTCAAAGACATAAGGCCAGAGGAGGGCAGGTGCGATAAAGAAATGAGTTACTGTGAAGATGACCGAAGAAGAGAGGGAGGAAAAGCGACACTTGGCTACACATAGCTGGTGATGATAATTCTTCCAGCTCTTCCAAGGAGTCAGCCCCCAGCCTTTTATCAAGAGGAAGAGAAGCAAAATGAGATCCTCACCCTTTACAACAAGGGCACAGGTTAGTACTGCTGCCACAGGGAACGGGCAGCGTAGGCACTGGAAGTCCGGTAGAGTCACTGGAAACAGACAGCATGGCGATTAGCTTCTTCCGTGTTGACTTTCCTTTAGCAACTTTCGCTTAACTGACGGATCAGCAGGCCGCTTGCAAGTGTCAAGAAATCGTACATATCTGGAGCCAAGGAGGGGAAGCAGGACCGGACACAGGAGTGCTCTGTCTGCTCCGTTTTATTAAAAACTCATTGCTTGGTGCGAACACAGATCCCGAAAGATTGGCTTTTCTAATAAAGGCAATCTCTCCGTTCTGTTTGCTTATCTAGGTTTCTCTAATGTACCAAACAGTATCTGCCTCACGTCTTGCCATCCTGCCAGAGCTAATAACATACATGAATCAGAAATGGACTGTTTTGATCCAAATGTTGGCAGCTCGGCAACAGAAGAACACGCTAGCATTCCAGATCCAACTCCTCTGCAAAGGGCCTCCCGGCAGGCCTCCTTTAGGAGGCCGCCTCAAGTAGCAGCTCCAAGACGGGTGATCTGGATTAATGGGTCAACAGAAACATTTTAAAAGCAAATAATCCAACAACTGTAATAAAAACACAGGAAGTGGAATGACTACACGGAGCTCGCATTCAGTTGTCCGGATCACTGCATGTAAACATCCCTTACACAAATGGCCAAAGGGCAAGGTCAGCTCTGAGGTGTTCCCTGGAGGCTCTGCTGTCACCTACTCAGTCACTTTCTTGGTCACCCATCTATCTGATGTATCAACTCTTCCATCCCTTCACGGTCACTCTCCTCTCTCTCTACTGTCCTAACTGGTGATCCAGCGTGCCCAAATATTCCTTCTGCCCACCCGCCTCCACGCTCACAAATCTGTTCACTGTGGAATGAGGACTTGACTTGAAATGCATCCTCCGAAGAAGTCATCACTTCCTGTTTGGGTGGCCTTGGACGTTGTCCACTGAAAACGCCAGGCACCCCTGTGATCTTCCCACCAAGAGCTCCCTCCGGATCTAGCTTCCTTCCCTCCCTCTAATTTGCTCCTCTCGGTGTGCTGACCTCATGACTGGCATGTCAGTCTTTGTATTTGCTCTCAGGTTACAGCCTTGGCAACATGGGCCAGGAGGCAAGGTGCTTCACTTGAGCCCCCAAAAACACAGACATCTGGTCCCAGGCCTCCTGCTTCTTCTCAAAGGGAAAGGAAATGTATGTGACGTCACTGCTCTAAACCTTAGCTTCCTCACCTGTTGGATGGGCACAGTAATAAGTCCCACTGTGTGTGCTTCTGGTGATGGTTAAATGGAAGAACGTACACGAAGTGCCTAGCAGCAAGGTTGGTACGGAAAAGGGGCTCAATAAACAGCAGTTCTGGGGTGCCTGGGTGGCTCAGTCGGTTAAGTGTCTGACTTCTGATTTCGGCTCAGGTCACGATCTCACAGTTCGTGGGACCAAACCCTGCCTTTGGCTCTGTGCTGACAGCAGGGAGCCTGCTTGGGATTCTCTCTCTCTCCCTCTCTCTGCCCCTTCCCTGCTCGTGTATGCTCTCTCGCTCTCAAAATAACTAAATAAACATTTTAAAAAAATAAAAATAAACAGCAGTGGGGCACCTTGGTGGCTCAGTCGGTTAAGCGTCTGACTTCAGCTCAGGTCATGATCTCGGTTTGTGTGTTTGAGCCCCGCATCAGGCCCTATGCCAACAGCTCAGAGCCTGGAGCCTGCTTCGGATTCTGTGTCTCCCTCTCTCTCTGCCCCTCCCCTGCTCACGCTCTGTCTCTCTCTGTCTCTCAAACATAAAGAAGCATTAAAAAAATAATAAAAAAAATAAACAGCAGTTCCCTTGCCCCCATCCTTACCGCGTGCCCACTCTCTCACTCCACCCCCTAATCTTTCCTAAAATCTACAAAAGTGACACAAGGTGCTTTTTAACATACTTTCTCCTCTTCCTCTTGACCCTTTCTTACCACAGTTCTCTCCAGCCTCCCGTTCTCCTCTATATGCATCTCTCCGGCCCTGATGTGCTTCACTGTTTCCTCATCCGAATGAGAAAAGGATCAGGCTGAACAACCTCTAAAGGTCCTGCACGCGGCACCACTCCGGCCACAGCCTGGGTCCCAACACTTCTCGGGCAACAGAATACCGTCACTTCTCCCTCAGAAAGAGGGTAGATAATGATAGCACATCATACAGGAGGTTATCTTATAGGAAATTCTTAAGGGCAGTTTATTTGGTACTGGAGTTTTCTCTGATCAGGGGAAAATGCATGAGAAATAGTTAAAGGAAAGACATTTGTCATTTCAATAAAAATCTCTGGAAAGCAAATACTTATTACTGCAATCTAGATGAAGCCTTGGCCTTTTGATTAAAAACATGAAACTGACATATGGTGCCTCCCCATCTCCAGGGAAACAAGCCTTCTAGGTTCTATTTATTTGCTTCTGAAAGTTTTATTGAGTTTCCACTTTGAGTCCCACAACCAGTCCTGAAGGCGAGGGAAAGGCGAGAGGCTGGCTCCGCGCCCCCCCCCCCCCCCCCCCCGCATAAACAGCTATACTCCTGTGCCGGTGGCCTATGTGGCAATGCAGAGTCCTCCGACTCCACTTCTTCAGTTAGAGATCTGCCTGCGGAGGTGAAACACCCTCTAGCAGCTTTGCCCTCAAAAGGAAACTGCAATTTGTTCTCACCGGTACATTTTTCTTGCAGAAGAATGAAAAGGGAGAGAAGAGAAGGAAAGGGAGAAAGGGGAAGAGGAGGAGGAGATAGAGGAACAGGAGAATGTACACAGGAAACCCAGTTCCCTTCTGGGATATACAGTAGTAGTGGGTTTTTTTTTTAAGTTTATCTATTTATTTTGAGAGAGAAAGTATTCGCGGGGAGCGGGGGGGGGGGGGGGAGAGGGTGGGGGGGAGGGGAGGGGCAGAGAGAGAGGAGAGCGAATCCCAAGCGGGATCCACATCGACAGCGCAGAGCCTGATGAGGGGCTCGAACTTACAAACCCTGACATCACGACCTCGGCCAAAATCAAGAATCAGATGTTTAACTGGCTGCCCCACCCAGGCGTCCTGAGGATATATTAGTTTTAAATGAGAGCCAGAAGTCATTACCTGAATCTCTACTGTTGCAATGAGTTTCCTATTCCTGCTAACTTGAAATTCACTGAGCCAGCCTAGTGGCCTCAGCATCGTGTCCAACCAGGCCATCTGGCTTAGTACTGCCTTTAGCACTGTTCTCTAAAAACAAAGACTGGCTATAGCTTGGCTTTTTAAGCTGTGTATCCAATTTGAGACAATAAGTACATTTTACTCTGAAAGCTAGCAATTAGTTATTTTGTATGCAATTTATGAGTGACTATAGACTGAGTCTTGAAAGGCAATATGCTGAGAAGCTGTACATTAGCTTTTCTACCAGTGACTTCATGAAGGCTTTTTTAAAAAATTACTACTCATAAAACTCAAGTAAAAAATTCTTAATGATGTTCAGGTCTCTTAATTAGTTCTACATTCCCCTAATAGGAGTCTAAAAGCAAGGATACAACTTTATAGAAAGCGGTTTCTTTAGAAACAGGATCAATTCCCCTCCCCACCAAACCTTTTTTTTTTTTTTTCTTTTCGGGAAATAATCCTCCCAGACTTACAAGCTCCTGTTTCCAAATGTTCCATATACGCAGGTGGCTGTTCCAGTGTGGGAGGCCTGACCTCTCCAGCCACCATGTTGCCTTCTTGCTGCAGGAGGCAGCTATGGGGGTGGGGAGGGAGGCAGTATAACAGTCCTTTCTTCCAGGGTTAGCACAAGGTCTCAGGATCTGGACGACCTGGTACTTCCAAAGACAGGGCTCTGGCCATAGGATGAGTTCTGGGAGTAACAAAGACCATCTTGCCTCCATTACCCTTTAGTCTCCACCTGAACCCCAAGTTTCTGTGGTTCCTTGCCACCAGTCACATATTTCCCACAAACCCTGCACTCGCCTCTTCCATGGTTGGAAGAGTCTACATCCAGGCCGGAGTCCGTAGGACACTTTCCCTGATCTCTCCAGGCTAGGGTAGATACCTCCTTAATCTGTATCCTCCAAATGGCTATACACAGGTCATCTCTCTTTTGAGGACTGTATCCTTCACTAGACCATGAACTCTTTTGAGGACAGATAGTGGATTTTTTACATCTTTTTATTCATATCACATGATCCAGTGCAGAACATATCTAAAGTACTCAACAAACACTCACTGAACGTATGGATGAAACTGACCTTGGTAATATTGGCTATTGCCACTGAATCGGGCAAGCGTTTGCTCCTGGAAAGAAACCTTCTCAAATGAAGTCAGTTCTCTGAAATTAACCAGGTAACAAAAGAAGCTTCATGCACATTGTCAAACATTTAAGATATAATATTCAAGTGTTCTTTTCTACCCATATTTTAAAGCATTAGTTTAATTAACACTGACACTTTGAAAGTCCTAGAAATAATCAGGATCATTAGTGTCAGCCTGACAAAGGTATGAAGAAAGTTTCTGCAATTTGGCCCAAACTGCTTTCACAAGATTGTCTGGAAATAAATAGCTCACTGTGAAATTTATGGCTCGCTTTATATATTAATCAACAGTACAGTGGTGCTCTAACAAGGTTAAAAGTGTTCTCTGATTTCCATTATAAAGATAATTTCAATCAAGCAGCCTAACAGTCTCACGGTGTAGGTCATTCTATAATTCAATTGTACTAATGACTGTGGCATGCATGCAAACAAGAGAATAAAACAGGCTGAGACCAAACCTAGGGAAAAATGCTTTACAAAAAGAAAAAAACAATGATTTGCATCTTGCATTTTCAATGACCTTTGGGGTACTCATCTGCAAATGAAATAGAGTCATTCCTCATGGCCCAACAGATACCTTTTGTTCCCGCCCATCTATTTTATGTAAATTATATCCGTTGACCTTTAATTGGCTATAATGGGGGGCACATTTTGAGCAACACTTTCATATGGATTTGCTCGGATTTGCTCAAGAGGCTAAGCAGGAAAACTGAGTTTCTCTTCACTCTTTCTATAGAGAGGCATACTTCAGAGGTTTTCCTGGCCTCGATTACATATTTACGTTTCATTCCTTCTGCATAAAGAACTTCTCAGGTAATTTGTAAAAACACAGATCCAAAAATATCTTCGCAAGAAATTTCATCCCCTATTTTATTTCTCTTCTTCACATAAAAATGCTTATAATACTCTGCGCATTGAAATCCAGACTAATTATGCACCTATTGTGATTTCGAGGAATCCTACAATCAAAAAGCAAAGAAACTCAAGGAGCATCTTAGATGCTAGTTTGAATCTTTTTAGGTAGAAGAAGATAGAATAATTCGAAAAGCAAACCTTAGAAGCATAGTCACTATGTCACATCAAAGAAATGGATGGTTGACATTAACTGGCTCACTGTCAGCAAATCCTTTGCCTCAAGTCATATGCTTGAGTGTTCTCATCTTCAAAGTGAGGAGACTAGACTAGGTCTTTGAGGGTCATTCCAAATGTAGCATTCTCTAAACGTAAAAGTGAAAAATTGTTTCGAAAAAACCTTTATATTACCTGAGGGACAAAGGTAAGAAGAAGGAGAGACCAAGAAAAGGGAGAACATTTTCCGGAATCAGAGATGGCGAAGCATCTCTTTGTTAGAAACAAAGGTCTAACCCAAGGTCAGTATTTCCTTAGGATGTTTCTTTTTTAATGTTTTTAATGTTTATTTATTTTTGAGAGAGAAAGCACAAGTAGGGGTGGGGCAGAGAGAGAGAGAGAGAGAGAGAGAGAGAGGGAGACAGAGAATCCAAAGCTGGCTCCACACTGTCAGTGCAAAGCCCGATGCGGGGCTCGAACTCATGAATCTGAGATCATAACCTAAGCCAAAGTCGGTCGCTCAACCGACTGAGCCACTCAGGCACCCATTGTTTCCTTAGGATGTTATTAAGAACAGACCATCAAGGAGAGCTTGTGATTTGGAAGGATACTTCGTGTGGCACTGCTGACGGAGGAGAACTCCAACTGACAAAATGCCATGAGACCAAGCCCAAGAATGAAGTTCCAGGTTCTTACGGTCTTCTTTTATGGGCATGTGTGCATGTGCTAAGCCGGACTATTTGTCTATATTTCTACACTTAAGTGTTTCACTTTCCCCTTTAAGTTGATTTTTCATTTGGCCAATTAGCTAAACAGTACAAAGCAAACATCTTGAAGTATTTATGGATTTTTCCTTTGATCCCAGAACCTACAGATGTTACAACAGGCAGCCATGTTGCCTTTGCTTATTTTGCTGTGCTTCTAGCCCCCGCTATTCTCCCTTGCTGGCTTGTCTACCACATTCTACCAACTAAATCTCCCACATTCCGCCTCAAAAAGATGAAACAAGGAAGTGTCTGCCCTGTCTATGTTAAGGTTTTCTAGCTTCTGGGCTGATACATTTGTTTCCTTTTTTATCCAGTAGCCTCTTCCATTCTGCAGGGTAAGGCTCCCCAAGTAGATGTCTTCCCTTGCTGCTTCTTGAGAGTTGTACATGACCCTGAAAGTTGCATTCAATGAGTGTTTCTTCCTCTTCTACTGTCACTTTGAAATCCAAGGCCAGGGCCCAGGAGAGTTGGCTGAGGTGGGTATGGGTTAGGGTTTCTGGCTAATACTGTAAACAAAAATCTGGATGCTAGAGGAAGGGAAGGGGAAACAGGCAGGTAATTTAGATCCACCCACAGAATCAGGACACAAGTTTTAGGGACCCAAAATAAGGATCTAGAAAACATGAGCTCAGAGACCGGATCCCAGAATCTGGGCAAGAAGAAAGGAACATCTGGGCAAAGGGTCTGAATGGCAGGCTGTGGAATCTGCAAAAAGAGAACTTAAATCCTAAGCCACTTACTGCCAAAGCCAGAGAGTAACAGGTGGAAAGCAATGTCGAGGAAATGGATGAGAGCAGACAGCGTGCATAGCCTTACGAAAAGTCGGAGGCCTCTATGAGTCCAGCTGGGCTGTCCCCAAATCTGAAGCCAACAGGGTAGGCACAGTATCGTCTAAGAAAATTTAAGAATTGGATGAGCAAGTGGTAACTCTTCCTTGAAAAAGCAAAGGTGAGGGGAAAATAAGCAATTTTCAAATGACACGAAACCTCGAATCATCCTTATGATGAGTCTGATCAGACAAAATGACAGAGGGAGAGATCGGGGCAGATGTGTCGATGGCTCCGCTCATCCCACCACCTCCTAATCTCTAGCCAGAAAAAGAAAAAACGCACTGTTCAGGAGGGAGAGGTCTCTGGAGGGCCTGAATCACCTCAACTGGCACCTGAAATGGCTCAAAGTCGTTCCGTCTCTGTAGCTTTCCCCTTATTTGGGCCTCTGGTTCAGTCCTCGGGAGGTACTCAACTCTGTCTGTTGGCATCAGGAGTTCACATGGCAAACTCTGAAAGAGCTTGTGAATTTCTACCCTGTATTTTCTACAGGTAGAAACAACTACTATTGCTAACTGAAATATTAACTAGTTCCCACAGGTTAATTTTTGATCGCCTGAAAATGTGCTCTGGACGGGCAGTTCCAGATCAGAAAGACCACACACACTTGGTTTCAGTTATTTCCTTTTGCTTGTGGGCACTTCTCAGCAGGGCAGCTAGAAAGGCTGTTAGTTACATTTGTAGAAAGTGGCTTTCCTGGAGAGGGACTGGCATTGTCAGTACTTCAAGGAGATTCAGATACGCTGATAACAGCAGTGCCCTACGAATTCTCTCCCAAAGGAGAGGTTGGAAAGGCAGCGTCCAGTCTGTATCACGTGGCCACTGAGCACATGAAATGTGACTAGCCCAAGCTGTGGTGAAAAACAGAATATAAGACATCCCATTAACAACTTAAAAAATATTGATCACATGCCAAAATGCTAATTTTTGAACATACTGGGTGAAATGAAAATGAGGATTTCATCTTTTCCCTCCTACTTGTAAATGTGGTTTCAAAAATGTTTTAATGACATCTGTGGCTGGAATTATATTGCCGTTGAACAGTTCTAGCCCGGACGTCACACGGGGATATAACGTGGCCAAAAGAAAGTACAGAGTATACTGAATTGTATGGAGAGAGGAAAATCACGATTCCATGAAGACTGAGCACAAGAGGAGTGGATGGCTGCAAAACAAGAATCAGGTGGAAGAACTGACAGTAAAGAACTACCCCAGACCCTAGGAAAATAAGCAGACGGTTATTTGGCCAGTAGAGTGGACAGGGCATTTGAGGAAAACCGAAGGAGTATTATTATATCTGTCTCTCATGGAAATTAAGTAGCATAGATCTGAAGTCGATTCTAGAACGACTCTGAAGAAAAGAACCCAAAAAACAGCGAATAAAAAATCTCTAAAGAAATTAAAATGTGACACTACAGAACAGTCACTTAATGTAAAAGAAAGCAGCAAAGGAAAACTAGAGGCACAAAAAGACATGAAATAGAGAGCAAAGCATAAAATGGCAGATGTAGTTTTTACCGTATCAGCACAGATCTTCCTCAACTCATGATGGGGTTACATCCTGATAAGCCTATCGTAAGGTGAAAATATATTAAGGCAAAAACGCCTTTGCGACACCTAACCTACCAAACATCACAGCTTAACCGAGCTTACCTTAAATGTGCCCAGAACACTTAACATGAGCCTACAGTTGGGCAATATCATCTAACACAGAGCCTGTATGGCAATAAAGTGTTAAATATCTCATGTGGTTTATTGAATACTGAACTTAGAGTGAAAAATAGAACGCTTGTATGGGGACAGAATGGTTACCAGTGTTTCAGTTATTTGCCCTCACGATCATGTGGCTGACTGGGAGCTCACTGCCACCACCCAGCCTCATAAGAGAGTATCACACATTGCTAACCCAAGAAAAGAGCAAAACTCAAAATTCGAAGTAAGGTTCCTACTAACTGCGTATCACTTTTGCACCACCATAAAGTTGAAAAATCGCTAAGTCAAACCATCATAAGTCAGACGCCATCTGTAATTAAATATAAATGGATTAGACACTCCAGTCAAAAGAGAGATTGTCAGGTTGGATAAAAAATATATGCAACTATATGCTATCTACAGGAGACATATTTTTTTTTAATTTATTTCTTTATTTTCTTTTTTTTTAATATGAAATTTATTGTCAAATTGGTTTCCATACAACACCCGGTGCTCATCCCAACAGGTGCCCTCCTCAATGCCCATCACCCACTTTTCCCTCCCTCCCACCCCCCAGCAACCCTCAGTTTATTCTCAGTTTTTAAGAGTCTCTTATGGTTTACAGGAGACATATTTTAAATGTTTATTCGTTTTTGAGAGAGTGAGAGCACTAGTGAGGGAGCGGCAGAAAGAGAGGGAGACAGAGGATCTGAAGCGGGCCCCCAAGATGATAGCAGAGAGCCTGATGTGGGGCTCAAACCCGCAAGCCACAAGATCATGACCTGAGCCGAAGTCAGATGTTTAACAAACTGAGCCACCCAGACGTTCCCAGGAGACATACTTTAGATTCAAAGATACAACAGATTGAAAGTAAAAGAAGTGAAAAAGATAGATCATGCAAATAGTAACCATAAGAAAGCCAAAGTACCTATACTAATATCAGAAAAAAATAAACATTAGATCAAAAATATTATTAGAGATAAAGAGGAACATTTTATTTTATACTGATAAAAGGATCAGTTCATCAGAAAGATATAACATTTATAAACATAGGCATCTAACAATAGAGCCCTAAAATACATGAAGCAAAAACTGACAGAACTGGAGGGAGGGATAAACAATTCAGCAATAATAGTTGGGGATTTCAATATCCCACTTTTAACAATGGATTAAAAAAACTAGACAGAACATCAACAAAGAAACAACAAGAAATTTGAACAACACTATAACCAAAAAGATCTAACAGACATCTATAGAATACGGCACCCTATGACAGCAAAACACACATTCTTCTCAACTGTACGTGGAACATTCTCCAGAACAGACCATATGCTAGCCTGTAAAACAAATGAATAAGGACTGAAATCATACCAAGTATGTTTTACAACTACTATAGAATGAAATAAGAAACCAATAACATAAGGAACTTTAGGAAATCTCTCTCTATATGTGGAAATTAAGCCACACGCTCTTAAATAATTATATATGTGGAAATTAAATAATACACTGATAAATTGTAGGCTCTAAGACCCTAAGTATGAAAGGGTCAAGTTAGAAATCACAAGGTATATGATAAAATTCTTTGATATTAATGAAAATGAAAATACACCAACACATATGGGATGCAGCTAAAGCAGCACATACAGGGAAATTTCTAGCTGTAAGCATTTATTTTTTTAAAAAAAGAAAAAAGAAAGATCTCAAATCAACAGCCTAAACGGTCAGTTTATACCACTGCAAAAAGAATATCACATTAAAAATAAACCAAAAAGAAAAATAAAACAAGAAAAAGTAAGGAAATAATAAATTAGAACAGATTAGTGGAATCAAGAATAGAAAAACAATAAAGAAACAAAGTCAAAAGTTGGTTGCATGAAAAGATCTACAAGATTGATAACTTTTAGGTAGACTGATCAAGACATAAAAAAAAACAGAGAGAGAGAGAAGACTCAAATTACTATAAGTAGGAATGAAAGAGGGGATATTACTACCAGCCTTATATAAATAAAAAGGGTTTTAAAGGAATACTAGAAAAAGTATATGCCAGCAAATTATATAACATAGATGCAGTGGACAAATTCCTAAAATGACAAAACTACCTTAACTGATTCAAAAAGAAATAGAAAATGTGAATGTCCTTAAAACAAATGAAGAGATTGATTTAGGAATTTAAATCTTCCCATAAAGAAAAGCCCAGGACCAGATGGCCTTACTGGCACATTCTACTCAACACTTAAAGAAGAATTAATAACATTCCTTATCTAAGTCTTCCAAAAAATAAAAGAGGAAGGAACACATCTTGACTAATTCTATGAGGCTAGTATTAACCCTGATACTAAAACCAAAGACTACAAGAAAACTACAGACCAATATCTCTTATGAAGATAAATACAAAAATTCTCAACAAAATACTAGCAAATGGAAGTCAGCAACATATAAAAGGATCATACACTATGACCAAATGAGCTTTATCCCAGGAATACAACGGTATTTTAATATCTGGTCATCAATATAATAATAATAATAGGAATAATAATATAATAATAATGAAGAACACATACAAAATTGCAGGGAGAAATAAACTAGATGCAGAAGAGGAATTTGATAAAATCCAACATACTTTGATAATGAAAATAATCAACAAACAAAGAATACAAGGGAACTTCCTCAACTGAATAAAGGACATTTATGGAAAACTCACAGCTAATACTATATTTAATGGGGAAACTGAAGACTTGTCCTCTAAGATTAGGAAAAAGACAGAGATGTCCATTCTTGCCATTTCTCTTCTACATTGTACTGGAGGTTCAAGCCAGAGTAATGAGGCAAGAAGGATAGCAAGAGGAAGAAAAGTGAAAGAGAAAGAAGGAGAAAGAAAGAAAGAAAGAAAGAAAGAAAGAAAGAAAGAAAGAAAGAAAGAAAGAAAGAAAGAGAAAGAAAAGAGGAAAGGAGGAAGGGAGGAAAAGAAAAGAAATAGTAGGCATCCGATCAGAAAAGAAGAAATAAAACTGTATTTACAAATGAGATGATCCTGTGTATAGAGAATACCTAGGACTAAACAAAACAAAACTATTAAAACCAATAAATTATTTCAGCAGTATTACCAGGTACAACATCAATATACAAAAATAAATCGTATTTGTATACTTAAGTAATGAACTATTCAAAAATTAAATTAAGAAAATTCCATTAACAATAACAAAACTATAATATTAGGGATAAAGTTAACAAAATAAGTACAAAGCTTGCATACTGAAAACTATAAAACAACCATGAACAAAATTAAAGAAGACCTAAATAAATGTAAAGATATCCCATGTTCATAGATCAGAAAAATTAATATTGTTAACATGGCAATATTCCCCCAAATGATCTACAGACTTAACGCAATCCTTATCAAAATCTCAGCTGAGTTCTTTGTAGAAATTGACAAGACGCCTGCGAAACTGAAATGGAATTGCAAGGGACTCCACATAGCCAAAACAATCTGGGAAATGGTAAAGTAGGAAGACTCACACTTCACAGGTTTGTAACTTATTAGAAAGCAACAGTAATCAAAGCAGTGTGGCACTGGCATAATGATAAACATACAGATCAGTGGAATAGAATTGAGAGTCCAGAAATAAATTCATACATTTATGGTCAATTCACTGTGTTTGTTTGTTTGTTTGTTTCGAGAGAAAGAGATAGAGCGTGAGCAGAGGAGGGGCAGAGGGAGAGGGAGAGAGAGAGTCCCAAGCAGGCTCCATACTGTTAGCACAGAGGCCGACGTGGGGCTCAAACCCATGAACCATGAGATCATGAACTGAACTGAAACCAACAGCCAGCTGCTTAACTGACTGAGCCACCCAGGCACCCCTATGGCCAATTCACTTTTGACAAATATGCCAAGACCATTCAATGGGGAAAGGATACTACTGTTTACAAGAAATATAGCTGGGACAACCGGGTATCCACAAGCAAAAGAATAAAGTTGCACACATATCTCACATCGAATATACAAAATTAACTCAATATTGATCACAGGCCTATATGGAAGAGCTAAATCTATAAAAATTCATAAAAGAGGGGTGCCTGGGTGGCGCAGTCGGTTAAGCGTCCGACTTCAGCCAGGTCACGATCTCGCGGTCCGTGAGTTCGAGCCCCGCGTCGGGCTCTGGGCTGATGGCTCAGAGCCTGGAGCCTGTTTCCGATTCTGTGTCTCCCTCTCTCTCTGCCCCTCCCCCGTTCATGCTCTGTCTCTCTCTGTCCCAAAAATAAATAAACGTTAAAAATTCATAAAAGAAACCATAGGTGTAAATCTTCATGAGTTTGAATTAGTGGTTTCTTAGATATGCCATACACACAAAAATAGACAAACTGGACTTCATCAGAATCATAAACAGGTATGTTTTAAAGAACATTACTAGGAAAGTGAAAAGATATCCCCCCCCCTCTGTGTGGAAAGAATTATTTGCAAATCACATACCTGATAAAGGTCTAGTATTCAAAATATATAAATAATTCTTATAATTCAACAATGAAATGACAAATACACTAACTAAAAAATTAGGAAAGGATCTCAACAGACCTTTCACCAAAGATATACATATGACCAATAAGCACATGAAAATTACTCAACATCATTTGTCATTAGAGAAACACAAATAGAAACAGCGATGAGATACTACTTCAAACCCACTAGGATGGCAATAATTTAAAAAGATAATAGCAATTGCTGGGTGAGGATGTGTAGAAACTGGAGCCCTCACATATTGCTGGTGGGAAAGTAAAATGGTTCAGCTGCTTTGGAAAGCAGTTTGGCAATTCCTCAAAAGGTTAAACATCGAGTTACCATGTGACCCACAATTCTATTCCTAGGCATATTTCCAAGAGAAATGAAAACATATATCCATTCACACAAAGAGTTGTGCATGAATGGTAATAGCAGTGCTATGAACAATAACCAAGAAATGGGAACAACTCAAATGTCCATCAACTGACAATGGATAAACAAAATGTGGTGTATTCATACAATGCCATATTATTCGGCCACAAAAAGGAAGTACTCATACATGCTATAACGTGGACGGACCTTGAAAACATTACGTTAAGTGAAAAAGGTCAGACACAAAAAGCTATATATTGTATGATTTCATTTATATGAAATGTTCAGAATAGGCAAATCCATAGAGAGAAAGTAAATCAGTAGTTGCTAGAGGGAGGGGAACGGGGAATGGGAAGTGACAGCTAATTGGTATAAAGTTTCTTTTGGAATGCTAAAACTGTTCTAATATTGATTGTGGTGATGGTTGCACAACACCATGAATATACTAAAAACCATTGAATTGTACACTTTAAATGGGTAAATTGGTGAATGTCTTCCATGTGAATTCTATCTCAATAAAGCAGTTTTAAAAAAGAAGTAAGGAGGTGAAATTTACCACTAAGCCAATGGGAACAAAGATTTGGAGTTGAAATTAAATTGATTTAAAAATAAAAGATGCTCCAGACAAAAATGGAATATTGTTCAGCATTAGGAAAAAAATGAGCCATGAAACCATGAAAAGGCACGGAGGAATCTTTACAGGCCTATTACACAGTGAAAGAAGCTAATCTGAAAAGGCTGTGTATTGTACAATTCCAACGATTCCATCTTGGAAAAGACAAAACCATAAAGACAGTAAAAAGATCAGTGGTCACTAGAGGTTAGAGGGCAGGGACAGATGAACAGATAGACCACAGGATTTTTAGGGCAGTGAAACTACTCTGTATGATATTATAATGCCTCGCTATACATGTGTCAAACCAATAGAACATACAACACCAAGAAGGATCTCTATCGTAAACCTCAGACTTTGGGTGATAATGATGTGTCAATGTAGGTTCGTTGACGTTAACACATGTATCACTCTGGTGCTGGATGTTGACACTACGGGAGGCCGGGGACAGGACTTCCATGGGAACTCTATACTTTCTGCTAAGTTTTGCTATGAACCTAAAAATGCTCTACAGATAGTCTACCATTTAAAAAGAGAAGGCAAGGGGTGCCTGGGTGGCTCAGTCGGTTGAGCAACAGACTCTTGGTTTCAGCTCAGGTCATGATCTCACAGTTTGTGAGTTCGAGCCCTGCCATCGGGCTCTGTGCTGGTGGTGCAGAGCCTGCTTGGGATTCTTTCTCTCTCTACCCCTCTCTCTCTATAAATAAATAAATAAACAAACATTTTAAAAGCTTTTTATTTTTTTTATTTAAAAAATGTTTTTTAATGTTTATTTATTTTTGACAGAGAGAGAGAGAGAGAGAGAGAATGAACAGGGGAGGGTCAGAGAGAGGGAGACACAGAATCTGAAACAGGCTCCAGGCTCTGAACTGTCAGCACGGAGCCCGACGTGGGGCTCGAACTCACAGTGTGAGAGATCATGACCTGAGCCGAAGTCGGACGCTCAACTTACTGAGCCACCCAGGTGCCCCCATTTTAAAAACTTTTTAAAAGAGAAAGCAAAAAAATAATAAATGTCCTCTTTCTTATACTTCTGATTTTGTGGGATTCATGCTCTCTGTACTCTTGATGGCTCGTCATCATCCCAAGGATAAACCCCATTCCCCTTTAGCTTGATTTAAGAAAAGAATAAAGTGTCTACTCTACGCAAGACATTGTTTACTAGGGGATGAGGAAAGGAGAATGGTAGCCTCGCATACTAAAACTGATGCTTGATTTAAGAAAATGGCAAGGAAATCACAGTTGAGATATACTTTTCTGTATTTTTGTATTTTCTTAAGGAATCTCTACACCCAACGTGGGGCTCGAACTCACGACCCCGACATCAAGAGTCGCATGCTCTACCGACTGAGCCAGTCAGGTGCCCCTCCCTGTGATTTTCTGCATTTTTTAAAATCTAGAATTTGTGACTTATTTGTATTGTGCTAGCTTGATTGGGGCAATGATTATATTAAGTAAAAACTGCAGAGGACGTGTACGTAGAAAAAAAATTTTTTTCAAATGGTCTGGTTCACTTTCCATCTTCCTTTTACTTCCCCAAACTCCCTTCACCTCCTCCCCTTTCCCTCCATCAAACGAAATCGAGTGATAGCCCCATCCCACGAATCAGAAAGGTAGCTGCCAATCAGCATAAAGGGGGAAAAGACTCTGAGTGGGCAAGATGGATAAGAACAGACAAGAAAATGTAGGGATTTCCTAGAAGGACATTCTCTAAAACAAGTGGATATCATTAAATTATCCCAAAGATATGTAGTAGAGATGTGTTCATTTTTTAAAGCTTATTTACTTTTGAGAGGGGGAGGGGCAGAGAGAGAGGGAGAGAGAGAATCCCAAGCAGGCTCTGAGATGTTAGCACAGAGTCCAATGCGGGGCTCGATCCCGTGAACCGTGAGATCATGAGCTGAGCGGAAATCCAGAGTCGGATGCTTAACCGACTGAGCCACCCAGGCGCCCCTAGATGTCTGTTTCATCACTGAAATTTAATCATCATTTAACAGTGGTACCCAGCAAAAGCAATTTAGCATTATCCTACCCAATACACACTCAAAAACAAAGGAACCATAAACACAGCTTGAGTCTTTCCTCCCCTCGCAAGGATTTCAGCATAAACCCGAGCAAAAGAAGATGAATGCTAAAAATCCCCACCAGGCATCTAGATCTATCCCACTACCCTTTATTCACGAGGCAACTATGAAGTCCACTGTGAGCAGCCGGAAAACTTGTGTGTTCAACTTGTCCTGCCTGGCTGGGAATCAAGTCACCCGAACATCTCGGGGAACAGAGTGATCAGGCCTCCGGCCACACAGGCGGAGCAAATGTTCAAGGAGCCACCAAGCTCCGAATGCAAAGCCTAGTAGCAACTTCGAGTCTTTAGGCTGGATGTGGAGTACCTGGCTGAACAGCCTCACCCGAAACAGCCATCCCAACATTAGGCAAAGAATCCAGAAATTCTGCTGCAACCCAGCTGGTCTGGTTTCTTGAAAACAGCTTGCTGATAATTGTGTTGCCCGCCCCCGGCACAGGGTTTTTGCCACAGGAGCTTGGTACGTATTTATCAGTGATGGTGCTGCTGCTAATGAGCGGACCCCGAAGATGGACGGCCCCGTGCGAGGGAAGACCTAGAAAGAAAAGTCCACTTTGTCTGGCAGCATTTGAGATGGGTCACGTCACATGTGACATGCGACGGTGCTGTGGCACACGAGGCATTATTGCCAATTTTCATAGTAGTTCTAACAGGTTGGCATTTTTATCCCCAGTTTATAGATGAAGCACCCAAGACTCAGGGAGATTATGCACTATGCCCAGGGTCACTAAGATAAGGAACGGCTGAGCAGAGATTTACGTCTGAACTCCTGAAGCCCGCGTTCTTTCTACTACATCACACGACCTTTTCTTACTCTGCTCCTTGCCACACCACGCCGGCCCATTCCCGTGCCGGGTATCGACTCAGCTTTCCATGTCAAAAGCTTAGCTCTTAAAAATCTCTTATGGTGCTATTAAAAATGAATGTTTGTTGTAATTTATTATTCCTGGTATCTCGAAGGCTCGTTGGTCAACGATAACCAGAGCTGAGACAATTCTGAATGGGGCTTTTCACAGCGGAGCAGTTTGAATTATGCATTAATTTTTTTTTTTTTTAATCAATGGCTAACAGATTCAGAAGAAATGGTCGGGGAGGAAACAGACTTTAAAACTTGATAAACACAGATGTGTGAGGGAAATGTTTCCACCAGTGCGTATTCTTTCACCCTCTGTGATCTGGGGCTTGTTAACATCCTTTTCATCCTGGAAGGAAATCTAACATGCATCCTGTAGCTTCTTTCTGTCAAGTTTGATTATGCCAATTTATCACAATTATTGCTTTATTTTTAATCGGAATAAGGACACTAATTGAGCGTCTTCTTTGGTCTAGAAGATTTGTGAAGAGACCGTTCAGAGGTGATGTAAAGTGCTCATGATTGTAAACAAAATCTGCTAGAAGGTTGCTACAGTGAAGAAACCCATTAATTTTACATTAAGAATTTGTTAAGGGGAATGGGACAATTGAGTACATCAGGAATACCGTTACCACAGAACTCCTTCCATGTTTGGAAAGAGATCATTAACAGGGTTTAATGCATCATAAGAAAACCCCAGAGCTTGGTGTTTCACTATTTACTGGATTTCTGATCTGAAAGGGGGGAAATGTAGGTGCCATATATTTTTTTAAGTATATTTTAGACCTAAGCTCATCAAGAGTGGATTGTTGTGGTGGTTGTTGTTGTTGTTGTTTAAAGAAAAGGTAAATGGAATAGCCCTTGATCCTGGGGGATGTCTGGGCTCCAAGCAGATTCAGAAGACTCTCACTAGGATTAACACGAGTATGAGGAAGAAGACAAGTTAAGCCCACTGGAAGTGTCCATTGCTATTCTCAAGGCCGCGTGGAGGAAACGGGATGCGTAGTAACTGAGAGAGACCCTTGGCAACTTCCTGGTTCTCCATTTGGCCTCCTGTCCACCAGGTCAGCTTGGGCCTACCTGCAGAGGGAGCCGGCCTTCACCTCCTTGTTCTGAGACCGGGTCTCATCCTGGGCAAGAGATGAGCCCCAGGAGCCCCTGCAGTGGAGAGCGGCTGAAGCAGCCTTGGGGCTGGCTCCCACTTTCAAGTCTCCCTGCCTCAGTTGTTTAACCCGGAAAATGGCACTAATCAGAATCCCATTAAATGAGTCAACTCACGCAAAGAGCTTGCTACTCTGCGTGGCACACAGCAAGCGCTTCACGATCACTCTCATCACCGCTATCCTCTCCCTCGGACAGATTAAATTACTTCTCCAAGGTCACTTCCTGTGGTAGGACAAGGTGGGCCGCACGTCACTATTCTGATTCCCGGGCTGATGCTATCTCCCCTGCACAAGCACAGCGGGTGATTTCAGAAGCATGAAAAGGTCCCACATCCACTTCGATAACTTCCTCCTCCACCTGCGTCACGGTGACTAAGATCTCTATCCCTGATGACCTCTTTGAAGTGTTTTCTGGTGATATATAATTTTGCTAAGTGAAGTGAGTTCGCTTCTCCGGAGAGGGAACACATTACAGAATAAGAAGCAGCAGAAACGGGCTTCCTGGGATGACTAAACCATGATTAAACATCATCACTGTAAACCAACTACAGGGACTAAGAGAACAAGACACCGAACAAGGTACAACGTGCCTGAAGGGCAGGGAGAAAGGACAGGCTTAGAATAGAGGTTGGTCAGAGGTGGGGGACAGACAGCCAGAAAAAAAAAATAATAATAAAGGGCAAAAGTCTCTCTAAAGAGTTTAGAGGAAGTCCTTCACAAACACTATGCTCTTAGGTTTCATCCATGAACCCGAACCTCAAACGTACATCCGACTATTAACAATTTTCTAGAAGCATAAGAGAAATGCACACCCAGAACTCAGAAATATGTATATGTTGATGAGTCCATTTCCATGCCAAATCAATCCCCTTGAGCTCTAGTTTATGAGATTTAATGACAAAAATAATTCAGAGTGTGGGCTTGAGTTAGAAAAAGAGGAGTTCATCTATTAACCACATAAGAATACCAAGAATGACTTTCAAAAGTCGTACATATAATTTTTTTTCTTTAAAAAAAGATAGCACATTAACTTCAAGCAGTGCCTGGGCTGCATATTTTATGAGGTTTATTTGTACCGCATATCTTTGATGGGCTCTATTTGTGGCTGAAAGTACAAACATACTGATTACAATCACTCTTCCCTACATTTAGGAACAAAATTAATTATCTGCAAAAAGCAGCCAGGCTTAGATAGATTCTCAGTCAGTAAATGATAATAGACGGCGCCCAAATATAATGACTCCGTTTCCTACTTTATCTGTTTTAGGCATTCTGAGTGGAATGAAAAAAAGGAAAAATTAATTCACTTTCTGAATATTCTTCAGGAAGGACTTGAATTGGCTAATAAGAAGAGAGCACCAACCCTCCCACAGCCCCCACCCCCAGATGAAATACCCAACACCCCTGCTGGATTATGCACTTCCCAAAGGGACATTTTTTTTTTTTTCGTTTTCTAGCTTCCGGCATTGCTTTTATTTGTTTCTGTTTTACGTTATATAGTAATTTATTTGAATGATATGGTTAATATTTATACAAGTATTGTTTTACTAGCTGTTTTATAATATACTTACCCATTGCTGTATTTGAAATGGTTTCTATATTAATTCCACAGTTGTTTTTTTTTTAATTTTACGAAATCTTTTTTTACCGTGTTATTGAGGTGGATTTGGGGACTTCTGTAATTCTCCCGTGTCAAGTGTACAATGTAACGATTTTTATGAAATTGACTCAGTCGTGCCACCGTTGCCACAAACCAGTTGTAGAACATTCCGTCACCCCAGTAAGATCCTTCGTGCCCATTCCGGCATTGCTTTTGAGAAGTCTGATGAATTCGGAACCCCAAACACCCCGGGGGACGTTTTAAAAGGACAGTAAGAGCTCTGCACTTGCACCGAAACAAAGGTTGTCTGTCTTACCCTGTTAGCATTCCCCCCAACAAGGAAAGGACTGGCAAACTGGGAGCCCCAGTACATGCCCGGGATCAGCACTCAGAAGACTGTGGCTGCTGGCAATCGTGAAGTCTGTATTTTATCTCACAAAAGCTGCAGCATGCTAGAAGAAATCTGCCCCAATTCCCTCATCTTGGCCTTTTTTGTGAAACCCTTTATTACAGCAACATTATAACCACCCTCACCTGAGGAAATTGCTGTACTACAAGTGGAACTTCATTTAAAAGTGCTTCTGTGGCGTTTGAAATATGTTTTCAATTTTCCAGGTGGGGGTGGGGAGGCTGCCTGGTGAGAAACGGTCCCAGTCGAAAGCACGCGTCGCCGGAGACCCTCAGCAAGGTAACAAAAATGCACAAGCGTGAGGGGTGAGGGGGCCCAGGTTACCTGTGGGGGTGCTGCCGTGAGGACATGAGTAACCTTATTCCAAGTGGGGAGACAGGAATCACAGAGGAGTCACGCTGTGTACGTGACGCCATGTTTTCTGAGGCGTTTCGGCTTTGCAAGGGAGAGAGCAAGCAGCCGGGGGCTTTTGTGCCCTCACCAGGGAGGAGGCTGCTTTCACTGGACTCTTGATTCCCTGGCCACTCAACACAGAGAAGGCATTTTCATGGACTCCCTCACTGTCAACGCTGGGAGCACAAAGATTCTCAGAATATCACAGCATGGCATGATCTTTGTGGACTTCTGCCCGCTTGGCCAACTTTTCCTGACCTTCTAACCTTTTCAGATATACTCTGAGGACTAATCAGTCCTCCACATAACTCCTGGTGTGTGATAACCACCTTAGAAGTGCAGTGAAAGAGAAAACTTCACTCAGCCGAGCCAGTTAGCAATACAAAACCCCCAACCCCGGCCAAGCAAGAAAAGAAATGAAGGCACGGGACCGAACGAGAGGGCGGCGGAGTGGGAGCTGAAGGCCCAGAGCAGCAGAGTTTACTCCTAATCAGACGCGACAGTCAGGGGGCCCCTTTCATACTTCCTTTTAAAGTATTCTCTCAAGAGCTGAGAAAGCTGCCACTGTTTTTTGTCTTTGGGCATGCCAACACGTGGCACATGGCCACGCCTTTGGGCCAACCGGTCAGGGCTGAGCTTGGTGTCTTGCACGCTTTCTAATTTCCTTGCTTGATCCCCCGAAAGCATTGTGAACTTGGGAGGTTCTTGCAGCCATCCGAGTTCGGGGGATCCTGTGTTGCCAGTGTTCCCTGGGTCCCTTGGGTTTGTGCGTGTCTTAGAAACGGAGGCACTTTTGCCCCACACTCGTTTCCAAGTATCTTTGAATAGTGAACAGCCTTGGAAGACAGAGATAGTGCCTCCCTTCAGAGAAAAGAGCAGGCAGACTCACTACCTATTATCAAAGATCCGAGTTCCCTGAGCTCAAAGCTCTGCTCCTGGAGTACTACCTCTACTGCTCTAAGAAACAAACTGTCCTTCATCTCTGAGCCAGGGAGTCTCTCACGTCTTCAGCCATGAAACTGTGGCCCGCGAACTTGTTCGCTTGCGATCAGGGTAAAGATCTTTCACAGTTCGCGGGGACATGTTCTGGCTCCACCAGTCCACAGACCACAGAAAGGAAAAACTTCTTTCTCAAGGCTCAGAACATAAAGGACGGCTGGTAATCACGCCGCCACTTCTTGCCAAGGCAAAGGCATGTAATTCCAGATTCGTGCAGGGCCCCCGTAATTTCCTAATATGAGCCATAATATATATAATTTCAGGATGGAGCATTTAAAAAAGCTTCCCCTGTGTGACCACCATTTGAAACGCGCCCTGAAATTAACATGTAGTGCCTAAAAGTGCCGCCAAGTTTTTCCTTTGTATGCTTCTCTTCAATAAGGAGGTAATCTACGTTTCAAAACTATATGTTTTCCCCCATGGGAGGCACTCCAGCTATTTTTATCGTGCGTGAAGAAAGAATGGCAGCCTGTAAACATTTTTGTCTTTCCAGAAATGGACCTCATGCAAATGAAGTTGCTTACCACAGTTTGAGAGGCTGACCTGTAGACGCTAATTAGGTAGTGAGTCATTTACTTGTTTTTATCACTTTGAAATCACTTTGTACTGAAAACAGCTTGTATGAATTCAGACAAGGTATCTCTATCTGAGACTGAAAAATGAAAGTCCAAAGCGATAGCTTCAAGAGAGAAGCACTGACACTCTGACACCTGAGAAATAACCTCAGCCTTCAAAGCCGAGACGAAGGGAGGGCTAATCTTGGAAATTCTGATGAGTTACAGTCAGTCACACAGACAGCAAAATATAAGAATTTGATAGAGTGAATTATTGGTGAGGATCAACAGAGAATCTTCCCCAGAGCTTCCTAGCCCACATAAATACTGACTTCACCAAAGAGATCTTCCAGAAATTCTAGCAAAGGAAATGGACGTATTGGATACCAGAGTATGTTACGTTCTCATCACACAACGTTACTGCTTAGGAAACTCCGTAACGGAGACCCGCGAAGGTCCAGAATCAAAGCAAATGCATTAAAAACCATCTGTTGGTCTAATGGACAGATTCCAAACATTGCAATGGGAAAATAAACTATTCCTCACCACTGGCACTGCTCATATAGATTCTAGGCAAAGTCATTTCGCTGTGTGACTGGCTCTTTCATTACCCACGCACACATTCCTTCTTCCCCTAGAAACTACTCTGTGCCTTTAAGTGGTATGAAGAATAAAACTCTCATGCCTTTTGGTACTTCATTGGGAAATACTATACAGCAAGGGTCTCCAAGGAGGGAGAATGAATTCAAACACCATGCAGCTGGAAAAACAGCAGAGAGTAATACAGGATATTAAATAAGATAGTAAGAACCTAGTTAGCCTGTGTTCAAGGAAGGAAGACGCTGGGGAAGACAGAGGTGAAGCATTTGACAGAGCGAGAGAGTAAACTGTTAAAAGCATGAGCTTTGGAGTCCGGCATATCTGGCTTTGAGTGTCAGCTTTGCTACCTGCTAGCTGAGTGACCCCTGAGAGCAGCAACAGAATCACCACCGTCTCTCCACCCCTCCTTGCAACCCCCGGCATCTATCATAGTGCCCCCACAACTGGATGTTCATTAATGTTTCCCGAAATGAGTCCTAGCTCAGATCATACTAAAATAAATATCACGATGAGGAACGACAGGAACAAAGAGTGGTGGTAGGAAAGGTTGCAGTTCTGCCCGACGTTCAGTTGAGTCATAGAATAAGCTAAGGTAATGAACTTGTGGGAGAGGAAACACTAATGCTGAGACATTCTGAGATGAATCAATAAAGAAAGTACATGAGAACAAAGGGAAAACTAAAAGCGCAAACAGTCATGTGAGTATATGTCAGCAATGACTATGGGGGTGGGGCACAGAAAGTAAATGAAATCATAGAAACTTTGGGGACAATTTCTGGGAGAGCAGTAAACATACAACATGCTGATTATTAACCACTGAATAAATGGATGTGAAATGTACAATGGCTATGCCTATAATCCACACACACGTATGTGGTAATGACAATCAAAATGGTTTCAGAATAAAAACAACTGCATTTTTAAAAGCAGGTTGTGGACTGAGAACAAACTGAGGGTTGATGGGGGGTGGGAGGGAGGGGAGGGTGGGTGACGGGTATTGAGGAGGGCACCTTTTGGGATGAGCACCGGGTGTCGTATGGAAACCAATTTGACAATAAATTTCATAAAAAAATAAATAAATAAAATAAGAGCAGGTTGTGGTTGGGGCGCCTGGGTGGCTCAGTAGGTTAAATGTCTGCCTCTTGATTTCAGCTCAGGTCATGCATAATCTCACGGTTCGTGGGATTGAGCCCCTCTTTGGGTCCTGCGCTGGGCACAGAGCCTACTTGGGATTCTCTCTCTGCCCCTCCCCTGCTCTCTCTCTCTTTCAAAATAAATAAACATTTTTAAAAATAAAAGAAGGTTGTGACATTTGACAGTGTGGGTGTAGTGCAACAACAATGTTGAAAATACACGCATTGATAACTGTACATACTTGTATTTGCTTCAGGGTGAAAGACGTGGAATTCAATAATGTGCTGGTAAATTTAACAGTGATGCTCCCACCCAAGTACTATTATAAACCTACTCGATGCTCACTTGGGGCCATGATATTTAACCTAGTTCACAAATGTAGATAGAGTCAAGGTGGATTTCTTTACAGTCCCATCATTTTTTTTTTAATTTTTTTTCAACGTTTTTAAATTTATTTTTGGGACAGAGAGAGACAGAGCATGAATGGGGGAGGGGCAGAGACAGAGGGAGACACAGAATCGGAAACAGGCTCCAGGCTCTGAGCCTCCAGCCCAGAGCCTGATGCGGGGCTCGAACCCACGGACCGCGAGATCGTGACCTGGCTGAAGTCGGACGCTTAACCGACTGCGCCACCCAGGCGCACCTACAGTCCCATCATTAAAACCTTCTTGGACTTTTCAGTACAAATGTTCTGTCTCCTTCCCTCCCTCTCAACTTTCTTTCTTGATCTCTGTCTCTCTCTCTCTCATGCGCATGCACACACACACACACACACACACACACACACATTTTCACACAATATTTTATTCATCTCTTTGGACTAAAATGACATGAAACATCCTGGCACTTAAAAATAAATTTAAGAAGAACTCACTGTCCATTTGGCACTTAGGAAAATAGAGTAAAAAGATTACCGGACTGGGTCTGAGAAAGTACCTGCCACGTGTCTTGAACTCTGCCAGGTACTTTGAACCTATCTTTCAATCAATCTCCATATATCAACCCTATTTTATAGATGAGGAATCTGAGGTCCTAGCTTTGCCATTAGCCATCATTCACTCCCAATCTCTGGGCCTTACCTTATGCTTCAAACAAGGTGGCTGGATTTGTTCCCAGAGGAGTATCAGAATCAACTGGGGCACTTTTTAAAAAAAAATAATTTTAATGTAATGTCTATTCCCAACATGGGGCTCGAACTTACAACCCTGAGATCAACAGTCGCATGCTCTACAGACTGAGCCAGCTAGGTGCCCCTGGGCACTTTTATTTATTTATTTAAAAAAAAATTTTTTTTTGAACGTTTATTTATTTTTGGGACAGAGAGAGACAGAGCATGAATGGGGGAGGGGCAGAGAGAGAGGGAGACACAGAATCGGAAACAGGCTCCAGGCTCTGAGCCATCAGCCCAGAGCCTGACGCGGGGCTCGAACTCACGGACCGCGAGATCGTGACCTGGCTGAAGTCGGACGCTTAACCGACTGCGCCACCCAGGCGCCCCCCCTGGGCACTTTTAAAATGACAAATTCTGGGGCACCTGGGGCGCCCAGTCGGTTAAGCGTCCGACTTCAGCTGGGGTCTTGATCTCACAGTTCACGAGTTCAAGCCCCATACCAGGCTCTGTGCCGACAGCTCAGAGTCGCTCTCTCAAAAGTAAACATTAAAAGTAAATCTCTCGGGGCGCCTGGGTGCCGCAGTCGGTTAAGCGTCCGACTTCAGCCAGGTCACGATCTCGCGGTCCGGGAGTTCGAGCCCCGCGTCGGGCTCTGGGCTGATGGCTCAGAGCCTGGAGCCTGTTTCCGATTCTGTGTCTCCCTCTCTCTCTGCCCCTCCCCTGTTCATGCTCTGTCTCTCTCTGTCCCAAAAATAAATAAACGTTGAAAAAAAATTAAAAAAAAAGTAAATCTCTCAAAAGTAAACATTAAAAAATAAAATAAAATGGCAAACTCTATGACTAATTCTCCAGCCTCTCCACAGACCTATGGCATCTACCCCCAGGGGTAGACTCTGGGAATCTAACAAGTTGCCCAGGTGATAGTGATGATGAACCAAGTTTGGGAACCAGACGGTTACCACCTCTGGGAGGGCTGACAACGAGAACACCCCAAACATTCAATCCCATGCCTCCACTTGGTATTTGGAGGAAACGAAAACTATCTTAGGCAAAACTAAAGCACTAACAGGCCATACTTAACAAAAATTCAACAGCGCCCTGTTCACTTAGAAGACCACCATGTCCCTTGTAATCGGGCGTAAATGGTAGCCAGCAAAACAACTGTGCAAAGTCCCTGTACGGCAGACCTCATGGCACGGCTTGGAGCTAGCTGAAAAGGTTGTCCCAAAAGAGCTCAGGAAGAGCATATTTTCAAAGAGGTCTCTCACCACAGCCTAACCTCAAACAGGACAGACTGGCAGGATTTTACATTTTATCACAACAGGAAGGTGAGGGTGCTATAGCAGAACCTCATTAATGCTTTGGTTTTAAATCGGCTTTTGCTTTGGGGCATTCTGCGGGTTTGTTAACATGAATCGAGTTCAGCAGTCTACCCAGCCCTCACTTCCCCTCACCCCTCCCCCACCCCCCCACCCGCAAATAGCCCAGCCCCTTTCTGGCTGGTACAGAATATGGGCTGGATCGCACCTGGCCAAGGATTCCCCCACCCCCACCATTTGGGATATATTACTTAGAGTTGGTGGTCATAAAACAGTAACAAGGCAGAGTTTACATACGCTTGCTGTTCTAGTTCAGGCATTCCCTGGGGAAGGCCGACTTCACGCTCTCATAACCAGCTGGGAGCTGGGAGCTGGGAGCAATCAGACCCTTAATGGCCAAAACAGAAAGGGACTGCATCACTGAGCACCTCTGGACAGCCAAGCCTTTTCTTCCTGAACGGTAATGACATGACATGTACTCCCCCAGCATGCACACGCATTCGCCTGTGTGCGTGTGCATGTGCGTGTGCTCATGCTCCCCCCCACGCATGTGTGCAACTAAAATACAGCAGGTTTGGCACCCTGAAATAACTATCCAATTGAAGTTCATGATGACTTTGCAAAATCGTTATGGCGCTTTTACACTTGATCTTAGCCAAAAGGCCGAGAAGCGATCGTTATGGCGCTTTTAGAATGAAAATTTGGAGGGTCTAACGGGAGACAGACTGGCATAGTGGGAATAGGGAGTGCTAGCAGCAGAAGACCTAGGATTCTAGTCCCTCTGGCTCTTCGGTTAATTACATAACTTTGGACCAGCTTCTCTAAACTTGATTTCTTCATTTGTAAATCAATGGGATTGGACTAGCTAATCTCTCATGGCCCCTTCCACCACTCACATTATGGTGAAATGCTCAGGATGGTGAAATTTATTCAGTTACACACCTGTCCATCAACTAGACTCGACCTTTTCAAGACTTAAGAACTGCGTCTTGGGTAACTGTGAATACCCAGCACCTGGCAAAGTGCCATGAACAAAGCAGATGCTTAATAAATGTTTACTAAGGGGCGCCTGGGTGGCTCAGTCGGTTGAGTGTCCGACTTCAGCTCAGGTCACGATCTCACGGTCCGTGAGTTCGAGTCCCGCGTCGGGCTCTGGGCTCATGGCTCAGAGCCTGGAGCCTGCTTCGGATTCTGTGTCTCCCTCTCTCTGCCCCTCCCCCCCCGTTCATGCTCTGTCTCTCTCTGTGTCAAAAATAAATAAACGTTAAAAAAAAAATTAAAAAGACCTTTAAAAAAAATAAATGTTTACTAAATAAACCTTCATGCCTAGAGCCCAATCACATCAATGCACTTAACCCCTTAGCAGTTCCCCACCCTACTTTTGTGTCTAAAAGCACTTGACGAGAACACGTTTTTAAGATTAATTATGTCGCTGTGAAGCGACCAATATCAGAGTCAACTTTTACACATCCCCAAACCCTGTCTTGAACGTTGTCTCATTTTTCCTCTTATTCAAGACATTTCCACACCCTGGCCCCCTTGCTTTGTGTCTGACACGCAGGGGGCCCTCAAGCACTAGCAGGCGGGTGAGTTTGCGGACACATCCACTTGTCATTTTTCCACTTCTGTAAGATTTACTGTTGCATAAGGCCCCAGAATCTGGCCTCGAATTATAAAGCAGTCAAGGAAATAATTAGCCACTGAAGAACACGATCGCTAGATAGGACATTTCTGTTCGTTTTACTATAAAATATTTTCTCAGTAAACGTGTTTTAAATGGCTAACGTTGTGAATGGGGCAATTAGAGCAGCTGCGTGAGTAGCCGTGCTGCGGCGTGCATCATTTCCATCCTCCTTCCCAGTTTAATTCACCCAAGAAACCAATTACGCCTATCGCTTTGAATTTCCCGAGTTCAAAGATGGACTGAAGGGCCCGGTCTGCCCTCCGCATTCTGGGTAACCAACGGCCGAGAGTCCGAGGCAGTCTCACCGTCTAGAAGCTAAGAGCACGCGTCAACCAAGCCAGCCAAACCTGGGTTTGAATCCCAGTTCCCCCACCTCAATTTAACAGCTTTGAGATCCCGGACAAGGTATTTAACTTCTGTTTTAAGTTTATGTATTTACTTTGAGAGGTTCTAACACTAGAACCTGTTTTGTGCATTACCGTGAAACACTGTCAGGTGAACTGGCCAGCAGAGCACCTGGGATGTAGTTGGACTTCGACAGTGGCAGCAGATTACCGGATTTTGCCACCTCCTTCTACGAAGCTGGAAGCATTCAGGAATCGGTCACGACCACCTCAGTGGGATGTGCTGGGAGCTCTTGGCCGTGTGTTCTGCTCCACCTTGAGAAGTGGGTGCGTCCCATGGTTCTGAACGTGTGCACTCTGGCCCCGCGGTCAGAACCGTCCCACCCCCATCACAAAGCCCATCCGAACAGGGTTAGACTGGTGTAACCGAGGTCATGGAAACAACTGCTGGAAAACGTGGACGTTTTGCCTCGTTTACATTCTCATGTAGGGTCAGTTAGTGGGTTCTGGCTGGGCCTCTTGTGTTTAAAGTCACGACTCAAAAGGGTCGTGTGATAGACACAATTAAGAGCCCGAGAGTGAAATAAGAATCCGAAACATTGGTGATAACCTCATCGAAGGCAAACCCGATCAACTGCTGAATCACAGCTCTTCCCAACTAGAGCTGGGTGCCCTTGGGTAAGTTATAGTTTCACTGAGCTTCAGTTTCCCCACTTGTGAAATGGAGGTAATGTGCCTGCCTCCCAGGGCTGTCACGAGGATTGCGATGACTGACAACAGTGGGAACAATAGCTTATATTTACTGAAGACTTACCGTGTACCACGCACACGCTAAATGCGCTAACGTGTTATTCCCTATGAAGAAGATACCCTTTTTAACCTCATTTTACAAATTAGCAATACGAGGCCCACAAAGATAAGAAGATTCACCCGAGTTCCCACGGCAACCAAGGAGATGAAGCCAAAATGCAAAGCCAGGCACCAGGACTCCGTAGCCTGTGAGATCGTGCAGCCCCTCTATCATCTCTGCCCACCCCCCCGATCCTCCCCGCATTTCTCTCCATCGGCACCTGCTGCTGGCCAGGCTGCCACACCCTCATCGGACCCAATTCCTCAGAAAACTGTAGACTGGTACTCACGGTGGTGGTCAACTTTCCTCCATTCTTCTGGACATATTGGATGGAATCGTGGATCGTTGAAAAGAGCCCAAGCAGCACATTCTCCATGTCGTAGATTCTGTACACGCCATTCACCAGTTCTTCCAGAGACAGAATGTATTCTCTCCAGTACTTGTCAATCTCCACCACGCCTGCCATACAGCCTTGCATGACCACATTGCAGTAGCCACCGCAAGGCTTAACCATCATCAGTCCCTGGCAGTAAGAGCAGTACCACATCCTGGTGAGCATCCGGCCACAGTCTTTACTGAACTTCAGATGATCAGTTGTGTTGATCACCTCAATTCCGAGATTCAGGGCCTGGAGGAAGATCCGGGTGACCTGCAGCGACTTGGAAACCTGGGTCATAATGAGCTTGGGGAAATTCCCAAAGACTTTCAGGTCACGCCTTGCCCCTCGGAGGCACTCGTTGATGTCCGAGGTCGACTCAGGCAGGCCGGGGCTCATGAGCTGGGTATAGATGACCGGAAACAGGCTGTCAAACAAATCATTGACCATGTCGTCCACATTGATGTCAGAACCCAGGATATAGAGAGACACGTCGGTGAAAAATTCACCCACAAACTCAAAAGCTTGCGGGGTCAGGCTCGGATAGTTGTTCTTAAACATGGCGTTGGTGTAATTCTTGGCGTGGCGAACAACAATTTCAAAGGCCTCTGTAAAATAAGAGATATAGAAATGCCCACAAATTAAAGCATGAAAACCCGGGGCGTAATTGAATTTGAGATTTCTCTATCGCTGTGGTGATTAAAGTCCCGCTTGCCTTAAATAATTGACTCATATTCATTTCTGGCATTGCCTCTACTCCTGCGGTTGTCTGCTCCTATAAATCAATTTTCCTTTCTGAACATGAAGTCCAAACTCTGATGTGCACATAAATTCTTAAACACACAAATTGTATTTCAAATGACAAAAGCCAGGATTTGGTTAACGTTTCGGCCTCTCATGAAAATATTGATTAAAAATTGGCTAAATGAGAAGTTATTTCTCTTTCTCTCACTGATTTATTCAGTTACAAAGAAAACGTACTTCAAGACATTTCATTTTTAGACAGAGACAAATATTTGACAACAAACCATATACTTTATAAACTCCCATAACAATTTCAGCCTGTTCAGCCCTGGAGGAGAGAGGCAAGTTCTTAGCCAAGAATAAAAGCCATCACGAATTTAATCATTTTTGGGTAGGTATTCTCCAGGTAACTTTAAGGGAGTATCTGATGTACTGCCAGACCTAGAAAATGGAATTTATCCCCAAAATGGGTATCTGCATGGGAAAAAACAATCCATGCCCTTATCTATACATTTGATATTGCAAATAACACCTCTGGTATTTGCAAGCTGAACGTTTGGAAGGATAAGTACTGAGCTTCCTTGGTAAAGTCTGCCTTCCACGTGCCTTGGAAGCCTTACGTACTGTACAGAGACCATGAATTCGGGATCACATCTGCTGCCCCTCCCCCTTGGCATAAGGCCCAATTAGTGTCACTGGTTTGAGAAAGAGCGTGGTAAAGTCACCATCTCGTTTTCTCCAAACTGAAACATGCCAGACACAGATGATCTCAAATAATCAGAGTTCCGCATTTATAGGAGGGAAGGGATAACAGCCGTAACGATGGGCCTTTCACAAAATAAGACCGAGTTTAAAAACAAACAAAAATAACCAAGTTTCCGGAGACATTTACAATTAACCTACTACTTTCTTTCACTCCCTTCCAAAGCGCAAAGGTCCATGACAGATGTAGTCTAAATGATGCCAATTCGCGAGCCTTGAAAAAGCACATTATTACTACTTTCACACTACTAGACAGACGGTACTCCACCAGCTCCTTGGGATTACTTAGTCCGACATCTCAGTCACCTGCGGCGGAAGTGGGCTCCAGGTTGTGCCACCGCCATCCGCCCCAGATCCCTCACAGGGTAGAACATGCTTGCTAGATTCTTCCCTCGGGCTCAGGACACGCCCAGCCACGGTGAGCAGACGCCAGTGTAATTCCGCTGGGCTTCCAAGCCCACTTGCGAAAGCTAATCGTCATTTCCATCGACTGCTCATTTGTTCGTCTTGGTTTGTTTCGTTTAGAACGTTAAGCGATGCCTGGAAAGGTGATCCACTTTACAGCAATTTCTTCCCAACCCCACAAGCTACTTTATTCTCAATCCTTGAGTCTAAAGGTTGAACGAGGCCATGAGGCCAAGAGATCACCCGGCGCAATACAAAGGACCAGTGAATGAATTCTTTGAAATCATCAGAAATTCGGAGATTTAAAACTCTCCATTTTAATTTCAGCTACCTATCGTTTAATGTATCCTAGGCTCTGTGTGAGGTGTCGGGAATATGTAAGTGCTGGGTAGTTGGAGATAAATGATATCCCATCCTTGTCTTAGTCTTATAAGTGCTCACAAGCTGTATGGTGCATACAAAGCATTTCCGAGAATATGATAATATCTACATTCTACAAAAATCTTCCGAATCTGATACTGTGGTCCCCATTTTATAGATGATGGAACTGATGCTCAGCAGAGTTTAAGCACTTCCCTCGGGTCCCATAGCTGCAAAGTAGTAGTCAGCTCAGACTAGGGCCTCCCAGCACTGGTTACACTCTAGCTGCCCTCAGCCCGACGGCCAACACACATATCCTCAAAATTCTTTGTAGAAAGTTAACTTCTTTTTAAGCTCATTATTTTCCCATTGGCTTCGCCTCTCCAGATGGAAGTGTTATTTGAAAGAATTGGCAGCCCAAAGACCCACAAAGCAGAGTCATACTTTCACCTTTGCCTTGGGGCAGCACGAGGTAAGGGGGGGGGGGAGGACTGCTACTCTAAAATGAACTCTCTACAAGGCAAATCTCGTCTCTAGCACAGTGCATGCGTTCTCTAATGTGTGAGATATAGGGCAGTCTGTTCCATAGACTGTACTGCCAGAACCTTGGTGTTTTTTTTTTTTCTGTTACTAGCACTGCTGGATCAATAGAAAAAGAAAATTACAAAAGATCACGAACTCTTCTGCAGAAAGAATAACAACAATGCATATTGCAGGGGGAAAGGGCTCAGGGTTCACATCTAACCTCCAGCTCACATGTGCTCCCTGCTCTAACTTTCACAGCTCAGAATCCACTTAGCACGTCTCTGGGTTGTGCCCAACCCCCTTCCTTCTATATCACAGGACAACAGACCAAACCATAACTGCTCAAGGAAGGCTCCTTGGGGACTTATAGAAACCACCACGAGGTGAAAAGTGACGCTCAGCTTGAGGCTGGCAACTGGAGGTTTCATGAAATGAAGCCAAGGGCTAGAATTACTGCAAGGAAGTTCAGCCCATTGATTTTGGGGGGGGGGGGAACAGAGGGGGGGTCAGATAATAATCCACACTTAAGCTAGGGGGAATTTCCTCTGTCTCCTTCCTGGAAAGAAGCCAGGAGTCATGTCCAGGAAAAACTGGAACAATGTAAAAATGAGAGGCATAAAGAAAAATTTGGCACTGAACAAAATTATTTTTTTTTTACAATATATAAAAAGATACGCTGAGTTAATACACATCCCAATACCTCAAGATTTGTAGATGTGCCCATCATTATCCCGGTCACCACTGTCTGGACACACTCTAGTGTTGTCAACATCCTCCTGAAATTATGGTGCTCAAAACGGGACACAATTCTCCAGATGTGGTTTGATACTGAAGTTTGCAATCAGGCCATGATGTCTCTTTAAATGGTTCAATAACTTCTTCAACTAACCACCCCCCCTGCAACCTCTGGACATACAGTCTATCACTGTAGCAAAAGGACCATCTTCACTTTCGGTAATGATGTTTCCGCATTCAGACCCACACAGAAAGAAATGTGTTTTCACGGGCCTTTTCAGTAGAAGGCTGCATGTGTTTAAAAAGGAGATTATAACTGTGGTTGGAAAAGAGGAACAAGGGAACTTCTGAATTCCCTTCAAGCCCTTAAGAATAGGGCAGCCCCAGGGCGCCTGGGTGGCTCGGTCGGTTATGATCTCTCCGTTTGTGAGTCAAGAATTCCTGCTTGTGATTCTCTCTCTTCCCCCTCCCTCTCTGACCCTCCCCTGTACTCACGCTCTTCCTGTCTCAAAATAAATAAATAAACTTAAAAGAAAGAGAGAGAGAACATGGCGGCCCTTACAGAAGCAGGTTACTTTTTTCAAGGCAGCTTTTCCCACATTGTAAGAACGGCAACTACTTTATAAAAACTCTTCAAATTCATAGCACAAATGCCGTAACAAGTTGGATTCAAAACTGTCCTTGTTTTTAAGCACAGGTACTTTATTATTTTTTATTTTTAAATATAATTTATTGTCACATTGGCTTACATACAACGCCCAGTGCTCATCCCAACAAATGCCTTCCTCAATGCCCATCACCCACTTTCCCCTCTCCCCCACCCGCTATCAACCCTCAGTTTGCTCTCTGTATTTAAGAATCTTATGCTTTGCCTCCCTCCCTCTCTGTAACTATTTTTTCCTTTTCCCTTCCCCCATGGTTTTAAGTTTCTCAAGATCCACATATGAGTGAAAACGTATGATACCTGTCTTCTCTGACTGACTTATTTCACTCAACGTAATACCTTCCAGTTCCATCCACATTGCTACAAATGGCATGATTTCATTCTTTCTCATTGCCAGGTAGTATTCCGTTGTGTATATAAACCACATCTTCTTTATCCATTCGTCGGTTGATGGATATTTAGGCTCCTTCCATAATTTGACTATTGTTGAAAGTGCTGCTGTAAGTATTGGGGTGCATGTGCCCTTATGCATCAGCACTCCTGTATCCTTTGGGTAAATTCCTAGTAGTGCTGTTGCTGGGTCGTAGGGTAGTTCAATTTTTAACTTTTTGAGGACCTTGCATACTGTTTTCCAGAGTGGCTGCACCAGTTTCAAGCATAGGTACTTTAATAGGAAAAGGAAACTAACATTAATGAGGTACCTGCAATGTACATGGAAGGATCTGTGATAAACTTGCTTACATATGTCCTCTCATTGAACTTTAACATAGCCATATGTATTTGGAATTATTTTTATTTGACTGGTGAGGAAACTGAGGCTCAGACAGGTTAAATGGCTTGTACGAGGTAATGCCTCTAATTAAATGTCAGGGCCTGAATCTGAATGTAGGTCAGTTTAACACCACGCCCCTTATTAATTTTACTATATGCATCGCCCTTGAAAACTGGATATTGGGGGGGCTCCTGGGTGGCCCAGTTGGTTAAGCATCTGACTTCGGCTCAGGTCATGATCTTGTGGTCTATGAGTTCAAGCCCCGTGTCAGGCTCTGTGCTGACAGCTCTGAGCCTGGAGCCTGCTTTGGATTCTGTGTCTCCTTCTCTCTCTGTCCCTCCCCCACTGGTGCTCTGTCTGTCTGTCTGTCTCTCTCTCTCAAAAACAAATAAACATTAAAAATTACAAAAAAAAAAAAAAAGAAAACTGGATATTGGGAGACTTGTGGTCTTGGCTTGAACATGTAAAGAGCTTAGAATTCATCACTCCCATCCTCCACAAAAGATAGAAGCTCAACAAACTGAAAATCACTAATTCTTCTTTGACCCATTAAGGGAACTGAGGTCACAGAGCAAACGGCCACCCTGAAATATGGGAAGAGAGGCAAACATAGAAACTCACGGCTGAGATCAGCTTACCTGGAGCAGAAGCCACTGGAGCCATAAACTACTAGGAACATTTTCAGGGTAATTTTGACAAACGCAGGCTGAATGTGGACTTGCTTGACACCTAAAAACTCCTGGGCCCCCAGTATTATGAGGCCCCCCCCCCACTTCCATGGGATTTACCTCCAGAAAACATACAGTGTTCTCACGGTGAAGATCTAAGACAAGTCTCTTTGGTTTTCAGGCAGGGGGAGGAAAAAGTAATAATTTAGACGTCCACTGCTTTCCAAAGGACACGTTACCAAAGCCTAATATACCTGGTAAAAGGGCAACCAGACAACTCTGGCCCCCTCTAGCTCTCTTGTTCTATTGAAAGGGAGAAAACAAAAGCTGAGATAAACTTATGAAGGTCACAGCCCAAGAATTTAGGCTCACTGAAAGCCTAAGATTAATCATAAGATTATAGACCACTTCTATTCCCCCCATAATTTACCACGAGAAAGACAAAGACCCTATTTAAGAAGGAGCTATTAGGGAAACCCAAAAACACCTGGTGAGAAAAAAAAATAGAACAAGGAAACTAGAGAAAACTAAAGCCTCTGGCACCGATGGCTACAACAGACATTAAATAGCCCAGCTCCTAGTCACATTAACATAAAAATTCACACTAAAATCGCAATTACCTTAGTTCCTATTACCCCATATCACGTCTTAGTTTCAACGATCGCAGCCATGCTCAAAGGTAAGAAAAACAGTCTGAAGAGACAAAGCAAACATCAGAACCATAATCACATACGGCACAGATTCTGGAAATATCAGACAGGGAATTTAAAATAACTATTATCAATATGTTAAGGGCTATAATGAAATAAGTGAACAACGCACAAGAACAGATTGAGTAATGTAAATACAAAGACGGAAACTGTAAGAGATAGCAAAATAAAATGTTAGAAATCAAAAACGCAAACAGAAATGAATCAGTGAGCTTAAAGAAATGTCAACGGAAAGTTCCCAAACCAAAATGGAGAGAGAAAAAATAAATAGAAAAGCATACCTAAGAACTGTGAGACAAATTCAAAAGGTGTAAAATCTGTGTCATTGCAATTCCAGGAAGAGAAGACAGAACAGGAGAAGTATTTGAGGTAATAATGGCCAAAAATTTCACAAAATTCATGACAGACACCATGCACAGGTCCAAGAAGCTCAGAGAACAAGCAGGTTGAGTATCAAAATGCCTACGTCTAGGTATATCATACTCAACCTGCAGAAAACCCAAGAGAAAGAGAAAGTCTTCCAAGATGCCAGAGGAAGAAAAATCATCTTACTTATAGTGGAAAAAGCATAAGAATTGTATAAGACAGGGGCGCCTGGGTGGCTCAGCTGGTTATGTGTCCGACTTCAGCTCAGGTCATGATCTCACAGTTTGTGAGTTCGAGCCCCGTGTTGGGCTTGCTGCTGTTGGCACAGAGCCTGCTCCAGATCCTCTGTCCCCTCTCTCTCTGCCCCTCCCCCACTCCTGCTTTGTTTCTCTCTCAAAAAGAAACAAACGTTAATAAAAAAGAATTCTATCGAACATCTTGTCAGAAACCATGCAAGCCAAGAGGGAAGTGAAATATTTAGTGTTGAAAGAAAAAAGACCTCATCAATGTGGGATTGTTTCCAGCAAAATTATGACTGAGAAAGGAAGGAAAAATAAAGACCATCTCAGACCAACAAAAATAGAAAAAATTTGACACAGAAGACTCGCCTTGCATAAAATGTCAGAAGCAAATTTTCAGTCAATTAATTAGGTCAGAAAATTAGGTCTAGGTAAAGAAAGGAAGAGCATGAGAGAAGGAATAAATAAAGGTAAAATGAAAAGAAGGTTAAAAACAGCCAAAAGAAAGAATAAGCACAATGAGTAGAAAGCAGTTAGAAACACAGTGGATACTAATACAATTACATCACTAATCACTATTTTTTTTTTACAGTTTTTTAATGTTTATTTTTAAGAGAGAGAGACAGAGCGAGTGGAGGAGCGTCAGAGAGAGAGAGAGGGAGACACAGAATCCAAAGCAGGCTCCAAGCTCTGAGCGGTCAGCACAGAGCCGGACACGGGGCTCGAACCCACAGATCGTGAGATTATGCCCTGAGCCGAAGTCGGAGGCGTAAAGCAACTGAGCCACCCAGGTGCCCCACTAATCACTTTAAATGCGAATGCTTTACATGCACAATTAGGGGCACCTGGCTGGCTCAGTCAGTGGAGCACACAACTATTGATCTCAGGGTTTTAAGTTCAAGTCCCACGTGAGGTAGAGAGATTACTTAAAAATAACATCTTTAAACACACAAATAGAGGCGCCTGGGTGACTCGGTCAGTTGAGCATCCAGCTCTGACTTTGTCTCAGGTCATGATCTCACGGTTCCTGAATCTGAGCCCCGCATCAGGCTCGCTGCTGTCAGCACAGAGCCTTCTTTGGATCCTCTGTCCTCCCCTACCCCTGCCCCTCTCCTGCTTGTGCTCTCTCTCTCTCAAAAATACATACACATACATACATACATACACACACAAAGTAAAAAAGACTATTAGAGTAAATATAAAAACAAAACCCAACTCTAGATTGTCTACAGAAAACACATCTTAAATATAAAGATAAAAAGGGATAGAGAAAGATATACCATGCTAACACTAAGAAAAAACTGGAATAGCTAAATTAATTTCAGACTAAGCACTTTGGAAGAAGGAGAACTATTAGGGATAAAGGAGTCAATTCTACAAGAAGACATAATCCTTAACATGTATGCATCTACCAACAGAACATCAAAATATGTGAAGCAAAACCGACAGAATTGTAAGAGGAATATACAAATCTACAATTATAGTTGGAGACATCAACATCCCTCTATCAGTAACAAATCTATCAGGCAGATAATTAGTAAGGATACAGATGAACTGAACAGCACTATCAATCAAATAGATCTCATTGACATTTAGGGCACTTCATCCATCTACAGCAAGATATACATTCTTTCCAAGCTCACATAAAACATTCCCCAAGACAGACCACGTTCTGGGCCATAAAATGCATCTTACGCATTTAAAAGCATAGAAATCATACAAAGAACTTTCTTAGACCACATGGCTTTAAATTACAAATCAATAACAGAAAGAGAACAGGATAGTATCCAATCATTTGCAAATTAAACAACACACTTCTACACACCACATGGAACAGAAGTCTTAAGAGAAATTTTTAAATATTTTCAACTAAAGGAAAATGAAACTACAACTCACTGAAATTGGTGGGATGCAATAAAAAAGAATGAAATCTGGCCATCTGCAACAACACGGATGGAGCTAGAGAGTATAACGCTAAGCAAAATCAGTCAGAGAAAAACAAACACCGTATGATTTCACTCATATGTGGAATTTAAGAAACAAAACAAATGGACAAAGAAAGGGAGAGAGAGAGAGAGAGAGAGAGAGAAACCAAGAAACAGACACTTAACTATAAAGAACTGATGGTTACCAGAGGAGGTGGGTGGGGGAATGGGCGAAATAGGTGGAGAGGATCAAGAGGTCACTTGTCATGATGAACAGAGTAGTGTACAGAAATGTGAGACACTATATATTACACCTGAAACTAATATAACACTGTATGTTAACCATACTGGAAGTAAAATTAAAAGCATAATAAAAACGAAAAAAGAAATTGGTGGGATGCAGCAAAAGCAGTGCTTAGAGGGAAATTTATAGCATTGAATGCATATATTAGAAAGGGAAAAAAGATCTCAAATCAGTAAGATTTCACCAAAGGAATCTAGAGAAAGAAGAGCAATATCAATCTAAAGCAAGCAGAATAATAAAAATTAGAGCAGCAATCAATGAAATGGAAAACAGAAAATCAATAGAGAAATCCAATGAAACCAAAAGCTAGTTCTTTGAAAAGATCAATGAAATTTAAAAATATCTAGTCAGACTAATCCAAAAAGAGAGAGAGAGGAAAAAAACCCCATAATTTACTAATATGAGAAACAGAAGAGGAGTCATTATTACTGTACTGTTCCATAGATATTAAAAGAATAAAAACATGATATTTATGAACAACTCTATGGCGACAACCTTGATAAAAAAAAAAAATCGATGAAATGTGCCAACCCCTTGAAAGACAAAACTACCAAAATTTACACAAAGAGAAATCGATAATCTAAATTGGCCTGTATTTATTAAATAAATTGAGTGAATAAGTAACAACCTTCCAAAAAGAAAGCACCGGGTCTAGATGGTTTCACAGGTGAATTCTACAAAACATTTAAGGAAGAAAGGATACCAATTCTCTACAGTGCCTTCCAGAAAACAGAAGCACAGAGAATGTTTCCTAACTCATTCCATGAGGCCATCCTTACCCTAATACCAAAACCAGATAAAGATATTTCAAGAAAGGAATGCTACAGGACAATATCTTTCCTGAACATAAATGCAAAAATCCACAACAGAATTATTAGCAAATCGTATCCAGCAAGGTATAAAAAGAATCATAAACCATGACCAAGTGGGACTTATTTTGGATATGCAAGTCTGGTTTAACATTCAAAAATCAATTAATGTAACCCATCATGTGAATAGGCTAAAAAAGAAAAATCACATGATCGTATCAATAGGTGCAGAAAAAACATTTGCCAAAATCCAACACCATTTATGATAAAAGCCATCAGCAAACGAGAAATAGAGGGGGGCTTTAAAAGCATATCCACAAAAACTTACAGCTAACATTGTACTTAATGGTGAGAAACTGGAGTTTTTCCCTGTGAGATCGGGAACAAGGCAAAGATATCCCTCTCAGCACTCTTATTCAATGTTGTATTTAAAGTCCTAGCTAATGCAACAAGGAATTAACAAAATTCTCTGTGAAGTAATAAGCAATTAAAGCAAGGTTGCAGGATACAACGTTAATATTCGCAAGTCCATTGTTTTTTCTATTTGTCGACAATAATTAACAGGTATTTCAAACTGAAAGCACAATACCATTTATATAAGCACCCAAAAAAGTAATGCGTAGGTGTAATTCTAACAAAGTATGTACAAGAATAAACGGAAAGATGCTCCGTGTTTTTAGGTAGAAAGACTCAATATTATGAAGAAGTCAGTCCTTCCCAACGTGATCTATGGGTTCATTGGGCTCCCAATCAAAATCCCTGTAAGTTATACTGTGGATATCAATACTAAAGTTTATATGGAAAGGCAAAAGACCCAGAATAGCCATCATGACACAAAAGAATAACAAAATCGAAGGAATGGCACTACCCGGCGTCAAGAACTCCTATCAAGTTACAGTAATAAAGACAGCATGGTATTGGCAAAAGAATAAAGAAATAGATCAATGGAACAGAATACAGAGCCCAGAAAGAGAATCACAGAAAGGACAAAAGCAATTCGATGGAAAAAGGATAGTCTTTACAACAAATGGTTCTGAAACAATTGGATGCCCATATGCAAAGAAATAAATCTAGACACAGACCTTATATCTGTCATAAAAATTAATTCGAAATGGATTGTCCACCTAAACGTAAAATGCAAAAACTATAAAACTCCTAGAAAATAACGTGTGAGAAGAGCTTGATTGTTTTGGGTTTAGCAATAAGGTTTTAGATACAACGTCAAAAGTCGACTCCGTGAAATAAAAAATTGGTAAGTTGGGCTTTATTAGAAGTAAAAACATGTGTTCTGTGATGTTAAGAGGATGAAGAGAAAAACATCTGTTAGGAGAAAGAGCAAACAAGGTGCAGACCGAGAAAAATATTTGCAAAACATATCTGATAAGGGACTTGTGTCCAAAAGATCCAAAGAACTTTTAAAATTCAACAAGAAAAGCAGCAAACCAATTAAAAATGGACAGCAGATCTGCATAGGTAGATATCTCACCAAATAGAAGATATGCAGATGTCAAATAAGCATGAGAAAATATGCTCAATATCATATTGTCATGAGGGATTTGCAAATTAAAACAGCAATGAGATAGTACCACACAACCATTAGAATGGCTAAACATACTATTATCACGCGATCCAGCATTTGTGCTCCTGGATGTTTACCCAACTGGGTTGAAAACTCATGTTCACACAAAAACCTGCACATGAATGATTATAGCAGCTTTATTTAGAATTGCCCCAAACTGGAAGCAAGCAATATGTCCTTCAATAGGATAAATGAAAAGTGGTACATCCATACAATGGAACAGTATTCAGTGATGAAAAGAAATGAGGGGCGCCTGGGTGGCTCAGTCGGTTGAGCGTTCGACTTCGGCTCAGGTCACGATCTCGCGGTTCGTGGGTTCGAGCCCCGCGTCGGGCTCTGTGCTGACGGCTCCGAGCCTGCAGCCTGCTTCAGATTCTGTGTCTCCCTCTCTCTCTGCCCCACCCCTGCTCACGCTCTCTCTCTGTCTCTGTCTCTCTCTTGCAAAAATAAGTGAACATTAAAACATTTTAAAAAATGAGCAATCAAGCCATGAAGAGACAGGAAGGAACCTCAAATGTCCGTTTCTAAGTGAAAGAAGCCAGTCTTAAAAGACTATATACTGTAGGATGCCAACTCTTTGGCATTCTGGAAAAGGTGAATCTATGGAGACACTAAAAAAATTAGCAGTTGCCCGGCATTTGAGGGTAGAGATGGAGGGAGGGGTGAATAGGTGAAGCACAGGGCTTTTTAGGGGGGGGGGGTGAAACAGTTCTGTATGATATTCTAATGGAGGATGCAGGACATCATACATTTGTTAAGGCCCACAGAACTGTGCAACTTGGAGTGAATCTTAATGTAAATTATGGACTTCGGCTAATAATAACGTACTGATACTGGTTCATTAATTATAACAAATGTATTACACTGACGCTAATAATGGTAATAATAGAAGAAACTGTGTGCAGGGGAAAGGCAGAACTCTGTACTATCTGCCTGAGTTCTGTTTAAATCTAAAACTGCTCTAAAAAATACTAATTTTTTAATGAGAACAACCGTACCTTGGAAATTAGTCCTTGATGGATCTAGTAACTAGAACCACTGGAAAGTGTTAACTCACTCTCTTTTCTTCTTCAATCTGCTTTGGAATTTCTTTCATGAGTTAGGGAGTTTTAGCATACAATAGATGCCATATGGCATCGATGTAATTTTAATTGGGAAAACCACCAGAAAAAGTTAATGGACCAAAACATCCAAATAGGTAACACATTTCAGTGTTATTTTTGAATACGGAATGGTTTTTTAAAACTCAGCCACAGAAAAATGGCAAGTTTCGGTGGTAAGAAAAGCCCCTGTGTTTTCTAGAATACTTCATAGAGAAGACACTAAAATGGTTGCTCCAACTTCTGTTGGATTTTCCTGGCATTTTATGTCCCACGTTAATTTAACTAGAATTGACCAAGCTTCGAAATCAGTTGCTATTAGATACAAGACATTTATTTGTGCAGGCCCATGACCAGACTCTAAATGTATGTAGCCTTCCCTTTTAAGTTTTACATACTAGGCTTCCAAACACGAAGGTATGTCAATTCGAAGTCAAGAAATAAGTGGGAAAAAATGAAAGTAACATATTTTTCAAAGGCTATGACATACATCATTTCATAGATAGGCAGATACACACACACACACACACACACACACACACACACACACACACACAGATACAGATTTCCTCCCAAAGGCTCTCACAGACCAGAGAAGACAATTAAAATGATTGATTTAAAGAATCCTCAGAAATGAGAAATGAATATCCTTAACTACTTAAAACCACATGACTCTGCAGTTGGCCACCCCATTGCTACATTAACCCAATTCGTTCTTCTCATTTACCCTCCTCGAGCTTCTCTGAAAAATGAGTTTGTTTTAACCTTCTGGACACGGGGATTCATGTATCCGATCATTTTTCCCTCTTCACATTTGTTGCTAGAAAACACAGATGAAATTTATGGTCCACCTCTACCAGGCCCAATAAATTTCAAGTCATGCATCTGTCTCATAACCTTAGTCCTGGCTCCACCTTCCTTTCTTACCTGTATTTTCCCCTATGCCTGATTATTCCTATGCATTTTGGTTGCATTGTATCCTGCTTTTATTGTGCACTTTTATAGAGCACTGTAAATTCTTTTGGGGACAAGATAGGGTATAAATAAATAGGTAGGTAGATAAATAAGAAGGGGGAGGGGGAGAGAAAGTATACCTACCCCTTCGAGACAAAATATCACTTCAACAATGTACTCTCATGAGTTCAAATAGCAACTATTGAAACATTTGTATTTATAAATGGCCAGACCCTTGTCAGGGACTCATTAGTAGTCCAACACTCTCTTCCCCAGCAGTTGTCAGGGCCCAAGTTTGGACGTGCGTACATGGTCCCTCTAAAATCTTTTATCCTCTTACCTCTTTACCATATCTTAAAAATTTTGGTCGAATGTATATAACGACTTTAAAATTAGGTAGGCACTAATAAGGCTGGCTTTCATCACAGCTCAGAAGACATATGTCTGCCTTCACATTGGATTCAGGAACAAGCCACCCTTGAGAAATTAGGAAGGTGGCAAAACAGAAGAATGTAAGGGGAACTCCAGACAATTTGTCTTGCGGAAGTCACTGGGGATTAGGAACTCATTTTACTGGGAACATACCAAGAATAGCTCTCGTTCTTATAAGAGAATATTGTGGGCCAGCGTTTTTCATGCTGGACCATACCTTGCCCTATCATCTTGATGAGCTAGTTCTGTTCTAAGGCATGATCCTTAGACTTCTTTCATTCTTCTCTATCTCCCAGGCTTTCACGTGAATGAGCCAACTCTTGGTTCATTAGGAAATATTCTCGCTCGCTCTCCCCCTCGCTTTTGCTCTCCCTCTCTTCCTCTCTGCGGGCACTGGAGAGAGAGAGAGAGAGAGAGAGAGAGAGAGAGAGAGAGAGAGAAATTCGTACTTCTTCAAGGTTCCCAGGGTGAAGAAATGACACCTACGAAAAGAGATAGTTGGCTCACATTCTTAGGTCTTGTAGTTCACTCTTTATGAAAGAATGCCCATTAGTATCCAAGGAAGTGAATTTCTACAGTTTCTCTGAGAATCCACAATGAACAGTCAAAAAGTCCCCAGGGCTCCCCAAATCATTCCACTAATTAAAATCTTTTTTTAAATTTTTTTTTTTAAATGTCCTTCTCCAAGGAGTTTATGAGGACAGGAAATGGATAACTCCAAACAGTCATGGGAAGAATGGCTTATGTCTTAGCTAGACCAAAAAAAACACTAAGACATTCTAGGTCTGGTTATTGTCTTCTCAACTTGTGAAATTTTCTTTTTACAGCATGTGACCATAATTCCATGAATCAAGGCTAAAGAGTTTCTTCTCTGAACCACCTACTATTACTAACCATAGCTTAGGAAAATAAAAATAGGCTTTTGAAGACATATGAAATGAAAGATTCTTCTCCATAAAGAGGGAATGGCTTCATTTAAAGGTTTCAATGCAACCCTTCTGGTAGTGCTTTTATCTAATAAAATCCTATATTTCTTTTTCAATAGACCTTTAGATATAAAAAAGAAAGGGCACAACTAGGGGGCTTTTGTGTTGTCAGGGCAATTAATGTGTTCCTTTCGCACAGTCTTGGTCTTAGACAGTAAATGAGTATCCTAAGAAAGGTCAACTGACAGTAGCTTATGCAACCATTGTTATCGGAAAGAACTGTGTCTGTAACCCGTTATTAAGGATTTCCATTGCACTTTGTATTTCTGGAAGTGCTTCAGAGCCAAAGCTTTAGTGATTACAGAAGCATCAGACTGCTCTTCCCCATGGTCACTGGAGGATGCATTCCCATCCTTCTTCCTCTCACTAATGAGAACTACATGATCTGAGTTGACTTAAAATTTATACGCACTCCTTCCCAAGGCCTTCTTCATTCATACGCTCAACAAGTACTCACTGAGCACTCTTTATCACGATTTTCTTTTCACTTCTTACACCTAGAGAGCCATGAAACTACTATCTACTCCCTTGTGAAAGATAAGGTAAATCTTGGATAAGAGATCCCAAGCCCCAAAAGTTTGAGCTATTGTTCCTCCTGATGAACCATAACATAGTCTCTTAAGAGATGTGTCCAAACCGAATGTCAATTTGTTTGGGATCTAAATTATTGCAGGCCTCTGATGCTATGGGAAGTCAATAATATTAACTACTTGCTAGAAAACTATTTGAAGACCACTTTTGAGGCATCTCTGCTGTATCATTAGGTTGACTGCACTTGTACCAAACTACATTTTCTCCATTTAATATGTACCAAATGCACACGATCTGCCAGACTGTGAGTAAAGCATGCAAACAAAATGGTCCTCATGCCCTAGAGGCTTGCAAAAACCAGCTATGATAAAGTATTGGACGGCCTATTTCCTTTGAAAAGCATAAAATACCTTCTAGATATGCAAGTACGCTGTGTTCAGAAAATCCATGACAGCCTAAGTATACACAGTATACACAGGAACACAAGCACCATAACTGAAGCGATTCATGTCATTTCAGAGTTTTGAAATTTGTATTCTCATTTAATTCTCCTCCTTACCTATCAATGAAAGTAAATCAAAGTGTACGTATGGTGGGGGCACGTGCACGCATGTGTGTAAATAGCAGTTACGGGAAATGTTATCACACCCGCTTCCCAGATAAAGAGCCGAAGCTAAGACTGGCTCTAAGGCATGTAGCTACCTGGTGGCTGGTGACAGCAACGAAACACAGGACTCTGAAAAGTGCAATGTTTTCTTGTTTCGGTTTGGGGTTTTTTTTTTGCCATTATATCCATTTCCTTTTAGGGAAAATATCAGATAGCCCTTAAAGACCGGCTTTAGGTCTACAAAGAACTAGCATCCATGCAGCAGTTTCCTCTGCCAGGCAGTATTTCAAGTGTTCTGTGTGAATTAGTTCGTGTATTACCAGACCCAGCCTACGAGGTGGGCGTACTATCGTCTCTATTTTACAGATAAGAAAAACTGAGGCACAGAGAGGTTAAGCAACTTGCCAAAGCTCACACCATCAGTAAATAGAAGAGCCAAGATTTGAATTCAAACAGCCTGACCCCAGAGCTGACCCCATGAAAACTCTATGCAATAGTGCCTTGAGGTATACGTGGCTTCTCTTTTTTCCCCTTTTCCTTTTCTTTTTGGCTCAGCTCTAAAAGGAAAAAAAAAGACCCTTAACATTTCAGTTGTTGGGCGGCCCTGGGTTTAGTGGACATTTTAGGAAAATAACTCCGTACCCTGGGTGAGATGTGAGGAATAGGGCAAAAGTCTGAATGATTCCAACTACTTACCAAAAATGGTAATTCCCCAGGCACATGCTGCCTGCAGGGCCATAGAGCCAAGATGAAAAGGAAATTATAAGACAACAAGTGGAAAAGGTCAATCCTGTGCATTTCCTAGGGGTTATTGCTACGGGTATGAGAGCTCAGAGCTCTCAGCTCTAATCATAAAACTATGGTATTTAATTGCAAAGCTAGCCTTTGCGAAAAGGCCAGGGCCCCCCTTGAGCCACAGTTTCTTCAAAGTGCTACTGGCAAGAGCCACACTAGAGGGCCAGGCGACTCAGGAAGGCTGGCTTGATTAACTCAGGGGAAGAGCTGTTCAGGTGCACCCGACGGGACCACGGCTGCACCCAAGCATCACCATAGGGACCACGGCAGGTGGGAAGGAGTGGAACACCCGCCCAGGTCAACCACGTGGCTTTCCCCTAAGCCTGTCAAAAGGAGGGAATGTTGGGGTGCCTGGGTGGCGCAGTCGGTTAAGCGTCCGACTTCAGCCAGGTCACGATCTCACGGTCCGTGAGTTCGAGCCCCGCGTCGGGCTCTGGGCTGATGGCTCGGAGCCTGGAGCCTGTTTCCGATTCTGTGTCTCCCTCTCTCTCTGCCCCTCCCCCGTTCATGCTCTGTCTCTCTCTGTCCCAAAAAAATAAATAAACGTTGAAAAAAAAAAAAAGGAGGGAATGTTTTATTTTCGGCAAAGCGCTCTTATATTCTTTATAAGAATGTCTTATGTCGTATAAAAATGTTATAAAATGAATCTCCGGGACGAAGGGTTGAGCCTGACACAAGTCAGCCGGTTAAGAAAACGGGAGGGTTATTCCGGAGACGTCCTCGGGGAAGCTGGGCATGCTCTCGGTTCCCCTCACTTTACTCACACTGGCCACCAAGCTGGGGAAGCAGCCACGGGGATGCGCAATTGCGACCTGGCTGCTGGAAAGTTTGAAAAGCGCTGGATGCTTCTCACAAAGGCAAAACTGTTCACAGGCAGAAGAAGTGTTTCACGATTTACTGAGCATTGAGCTTCTCCCTCCAGTAAAGGGGACCCCTTCCGTGGGCCGTCTCAGGAATCAAGCTTTTCTTCCTTCTTCCCGCCTGTCTCTGACAATCTCTGTTGGATACTGCCTTTCTCTTGTGTAACGAGGAAATTACTGGGGCGCCTGGGTGGCTCAGTCGGTTAAGCGGCCAACTTCAGCTCATGCCATGATCTCACGGTTTGTGGGTTCGAGCCCCACGTCAGGCTCTGTGCGGACAGCTCGGAGCCTGAAGCCTGCTTCGGATTCCGCGTCTCCCTCTCTCTCTGCCCCTCCCCTGCTTGTCTTCTCTCTCTCTCTCAAAAATAAATAAAACATTAAAAAAATGAAAAAAAAGAGAGAATTATTGTTACACATCCAAAAACGTAGTGTGTACGGTCTATTATTTCTTTTCTCCTTCGTCTACCATGTCACCTCCTCCTTGTCTCCACCTTGGTTTCTAGATGAAGAACCAATTCTACTGACACCTAGAATGGTGAGGCAACAGTCGAAAAAATACTACAGCACCAATGTAATCTATAAGGCAAGCCATCTGGTCTCTCTAGGCCTGGACAGATTATTCAGTGGCACCTATTTGCACCAAACCAGCTAAATTTTGAGGCTTGCTATCTGAATTCTGGCCTGTAGCAATTACTGAAGAGTCTAACACCCACCCTAGTGCAAATTCTGAGAAGTGGGTTAGAAAAACACCAGTTTTATTGAAAACTCAACTGATTTCTTTGTTAAATGCTTTACATAAAGCACATGCAACAGTTCCTCATAGCAAATGAATGCCACACACGCAAGAGTGACAAAGGAGTGACACCGGGGCCCACGAGGGCTGTCTGTACTGTATTGTAAAGCAAACACATGTGATGTTAATGACTAAGGCCGAGGCGGCCTCATGAAACTTACCTTCCGGACAATCCTGAACAGCTGATTATTTCCACAAAATGTGGAAATGGGCTTATCAGGAAGCTACCAAAATGGAGAGCCAGTGATTGAAATGATCCTAAAATTACAACCTGGAAGAAAAGCGGGTGTGGTCAGAAGGCCAAGCCACCATTCCCACAAATATAAATGCTTGATTGGGGGCGCCTGGGTGGCTCAGTCGGTGGAGCATCTGACTTCGGCTCAGGTCATGATCTCGTGGTTCGTGAGTTCAAGCCCCGTGTCGGGCTCTGTGCTGACAGCTCGGAGCCCGGAGCCTGCTTCAGATCCTGTGTCTCCTTCTCTCTCTGCCCCTCCCCTGCTTGTGCTCTGTCTCTCTCTGTCTCTCAAAAATAAATAAATAAATAAATAAATAAATAAATAAATAAATAAATAAATATAAATGCTTGGTTCCTTTCGACTCCTCCATCTTGCACTCGACAAACACAACTCTGTATTTAAATCTTGGAGGGGGTGGGGGGCAAGGGGTGAATCAATGGCAGATAGGTCCATCCGGACAGATGGACAAGGGCCCGGATAAACTCTCAAGGTTCGATCCCTGTGAAGGGAACATCTGGGGGGAAGGAAAGCCAGCTGTTGGCCAGGCCAGCCCCATTTATGCCTGCTTCTGGTACATGCACATCTCCGCGGATCAAAGAAAACAGCACCTAAATTACTAAAAGGCCTGGGCATTATTTTAAAATAATGCTCGGGGTGATGTGATGTCTAAAGTGGCTTTCTGCCAGAGGACCTCTGTCACGGTGCTACATTCAAGAGAGCTTATTTTAAATGGGCATTTTAAAAATGGGACATGGCTGTAATTTGGCAACGCGCCTGGAAAAAAGCTGATTTCGCGATTGGGCATTTTAAAGAAAATCTCTGAAATATAAGTTACAGTCACTTTCCGTAATGAGGCCTTCTCATCCTGTTGCCTAGCACTCTCTTTAAACATGCCTGGGGGCCCTCTGTGCGGGCCTTGGGGGGCAGTCCTGATTCCAGTGCAAGGGAAGGCAGCACAATTGCACTGTGTCCTCTTCCACTGACCTAACTGGCCTCAGCCAAGCTACAAATTCCAGCTCGTGGGGTCCACAACAGTGGAGCTGACGTCGCTGAAAAATCTATCTGCTTAAGGAAAGAGAGACAAGGGGAAACCCCGCAAAATGTTATTGTTCCAGTTGGAGAGGTGTGCCACAAACGGAAGAATTAAAATTCAGTTTTGTCGTTTTCCAAAATCTGCCTGTGGAAGTCACTAAGGTCAATGCCGCTGGCCCAAAATGACTGAAACCAAATTAGAGATGTGCGTGGTTTTCTGTTCTTCCTTGGGCTTTAAGTTCTTTGGGCAGAGAGTGGGGAAGGAAATACCGGTGCCGGATTGTCCTGGCACACCTCATCAATGGCTTATTGGAATATTAATAGAAATGATGTGCAAATCGCCCCTGTGATTGGCTCAGAACCACCCAGCCCCATTCCTAGAACGAGTTATGACTGCCCGTATGCTGACAAATTATAACATGCCTCTTTTCCCTACGTCTCTTCCCTCCTCCTGCATTTAATTTTCAGTCTCCCTTCCATGTGCCTCTCGAAGAATGCCAAGGGAGGTCAGTGAATGTTGCCGTAACAAGAAAAAAACAAAAGAGAAGTTTGTCTGCCATTTCTCAGAGCTTGCTGGAGTCAAAGCACAAACGGGATACAGTACATTGTTTTTAGCCAAGGGGTTATGTGGGTCAGCTCGCACACAAGCTTGCCAACTTGTTTCCACAAAAGGAGCCGGGCCAGATGAGAATGTTAATTTATTTGAGCAGACATATGTCAGTATTGACCACAAAGGAAGGTGCTGGTGCATCCTGCCAGTGCACACCCACACCAAGAAAGGTCTGCTGCTGACAAGGGACCTGGTGCACACATCTCCCTGTGATCGGGCCCGACCCAACTGGAATCATGTCTCTGTCATCAGCTCAGTTTGGCTCATGTTATCATCATATCCCATCCCCCACAGAAATCCTATGTGCCCCCTTTCCTTTCAATTAAGTTTAAGAACGCCATGGCATCCCTGGAGCCAGTGGTGACACGGAACCCAGGTTGAGTACCCTCGGTTAATGTGATGCCGCAGACCAGTTCTGTAACGAAAACTCAGCGCCTCAGATCATCTGCGGTAGCACAGGCATTTGGACCAGGCACTATTCTAAGCCCCTTACGTTTATTACTTCAGTTAGCCCTCACAACCACCTTATGAGATAGGGTTTTGTTATTATTCTTCCCATTTTACAGATGAGAAAACGGAGGTTCAGAGAGCAGAAGTAACTTGCCCAAGGCCACACAACTAGTAGGTGGTGCAGAGCTAGAATTCAAGGTGAGGTCGGGCGCCTGGGTGGCTCGGTCAAACGTCTGACTTTTGGCTCAGGTCATGATCTCCCAGTTCGTGAGTTCAAGCCCCGCGTCGGGCTCTGTGCTGACAGCCTGGAGCCTGGTGCCTGCTTTGGATTCTGTGTCTCTGTCTCTGTCTCTCTCTCTCTCCCCTCCTTCTGTGTCTCCTTCTCTCTCTCTCTCAAAAATCAACGCTAAAAAAAAAATGTAAAAAGACAAAAACAAAAACAAAGTGAGATCTATCTGGTTCCCACACCTGAGCTCTTCAGCACCTCTCTCCAGTGCCCAGTGTGGGAGCCTAGAGTGTTTCCTTGGAGAAGGAGAGGGGAAGGTAGTTTGAAATGGCATATTCGCTGTCACTCATATGTCAAACAACAAAAAATGAGAACAAGAGATTTTCATTTTTATTCTAGGAAAGTGCACTGGGTTCAGACTCGAGTACATGTTTCGCCCATGGGTGGATCCACATCAACCAAGATCAGAGGGCAATCTCTGAAAGGAAAAAATGCCTAAGGTTTGGAGACTCAAAACTCAATGTTGACAAGGTCCCAGATTGATTGAATCCATACGCTCAAACCCTCCAAAGACTGTCGAATCAAAGCTGAATACGAGTGTACCAATTTATAATGACAAATGTAAGTCACAAAGACACAGATCTTCACATAATCTCCCTAGTTGTAAGCGCCATGGAAAGCCAAATTATAATCCAAAACTTGCTTAACAAACATAGAATCGATGTCAACTCAAGTTCTAAGATTGCAGCGTTTAATAATAGCATCGTGTTAAACTGTATCTCTAGAGATAGGATACGACAAGACCATATTAAAACAATAGGTAACACTTATTGAGGGATTTACTATGTGCCGGGCACTGTGCTCAATTCATAAATTATCTCCTTTTATTCTCATAAAGACCCAATGTGGTAAGTACCATTAAGGAAATCCCCATGTTACAGATAGAAACGGAGGCTTTGAAAGGTGTGGCCGCTTGCCCAAGGTCATAAAGCTGGGGAGCGGTAGGCACGAAACAGGAACCCAACTCATCCGGGGTGTGGGAACCCATTCGTTGACTGCTGTGCTACACTGCCTCTGCGCATAGTCCCGAGTTATACAAGACGGTCTCTCTCCTGGGTAGAGGGGGTTGATCAGTGCTACAATCTCCGTGACTTTCTCCTTTTCATCCGCTTTCACAACCAACACCCCCCCCTCCCTGATTGACACATTCTTTCTTCAACTGTGTTAACACTGCCAATCAGGCTACTGCCTGGTCTTTTTTCCCTAGGAGCCGTTAAATCTGTCTGTCTCTGTCTCAGTCCTGCTCTCTCCCTTTTTGAAATTTAAAACATAAAGTTCAAAGAAGTAAAACAATAATCACCCATATTCCCGCCAATTATTACCAGTAATAGTCCACTTTCGGCAACTTGCGTCCTGTCTTTTTCCTACATTTATGCTTTATAAAATTATACAAATAAAAAAAATAAAATTATACAAATAATACGTGATTACGTTGTTCTTTTGTTATGGGAATTTGTGGGGCTCTGTACTCAGTCATGGCTTATCGATTCCCTAGCTTAACTCTTAGGGAGTAATTTCATTTCCAGTATCTTCAGGTTCTTGGGGAGGCCCCGCTCAGTCGCTTCCATGCCCCAACTACACATTTCCAGACACGGTGAGATTGGTATAAACAAACAGGCAGATAGGACTGACCATCTTACTAGCACTGGAGCTGAAAAGCAGGCACTTTGTCTAGCCTGCCCAGATCTTAATTGTTAAAAGAAATCCATTCCAGCATAAAAGACTGTAAAAATTGTTATTGCGCGGGGGTCAATGACCACACAATCTTTCCCCAACAAAGCAAAAGGATTTGTATATTGACAAGGAAATTATAGGAGCAGACATACACGGCTAACTACGTGGGTGACTTTGGCAAAACTGAGACACCTCGGAAACCAAAAAGTAAGCTATTAAGTAGCCACCTCTGAACATCTCTGAAAATTACAGACATTAATTCATGATATCTGGTAACTATGCCTTTTAGTATATATTTATTTCAAAACAAAAAAATCAAAGGGGTGTTGGCTTATGGGCTTAAAGAAAGACACACACCCAGAACTATTTTTAAAGGTTATCAGTGGAAAGGATAAGACCACAGAATCAATGGAAAATAAAAAGCCGCCCAGAAGGGAAAAAATGTGGTGTGCATGGCAAATATCAACAAGTGAGCACAGTGAACAATGGTCAAAGGCATCTTTTCTATCAAATCAAAGAAGCCCTTTCAGCCTGTGAGACATTAAACTCCTAGGGTTGTAATTATGGAGTTATTTTTACGGTTTATTACTCTAAATATATCTTTCTAATAATATATATGGCAGGAAACTGAGGAGATATTATAAACTAAATCCATTGCTATTTCTGATCAAAACGGTCTCAAGCAATCTCATGACAAAGACTACAGGGCATCAACCAAATGACTGGCTCCCCCTCCTGGCCTTCCCAGGGATGGCATAAAACATTTCTCAAGCCTCCACCCTTCACAGACCCTTTCTCAGGCACCACGTGGCCCACCCCTGCTACACGCAGATGCACAGACCGTCCTACCACTATCATTGAAGACGATCAACCGTATGATGCCCATATGCTTCAAGGCTTTCAAGTGAAGGAGCCATGCAGTGATAGTCAAGGTCAGAAGAATACTGGGCCGGGTGCATCTCTAATAGCTTGTGACCTAGGAGACATTTCGGTTCCAATCACAGCCCATACACCTGCTCCCCTCCCTCTTATACCAACGGATGCCTTTCTTCACTAATACTTGGACCATCAGTCATTTCAAGATCTTATTTTTATTCTCCTGGTTTCAACCTGTCTTTCTTCACTGCTCCCTTGGTCTCCACCAGTGCTTACCCTCTTCTTACTTGAACTGGAAATCTTAACCGATTCCTAGAAGGTAGCCTTCTGCTCCTATCTATGCCTTCCTGCCTGCCCCAGACCTTTGGACCCAAATCCTTGCATCTTCCCCTTCCCAGGTTAGGATTCTGAACCCTGACTCTGGCACGCTTGCTGAACCTACAGCCTTGCCAACATCTTCCTGTTGGGCCTGACACCCAGAAGTCTGAGTTCAGAACACAGAAGCCTGGCATGGAAATATTAAGATAAGCTTCCTCTTATCGATTCTGCTTATTTTCATCTACTGCCTAGATTAGAAGTCTTTCATATTAGAATTACATATGTTTACACCTGAAAGAGACCTTAGAAATCATCTCTTTTCAGTGCCTCCTAGATATTACAGGTCTGCCAACCTCTGATATCAAAATCTCCTGGGATGCCTATTAAACATACAGATTCCTAGGCCCCACCAAGACCTATAAATTCAGAGTTTGTAGGCACTGGTCCCAAGAATTGACATTTTAAGAAGCTCCCCGGGCCAGTCAGATTCACAGTTAGATCTGTATATGCTGATTATCAAAAGCCCATCATTTCACAGATGAGGAAACTGAGACAACTAGAGCTGACATTCCGGTTGCAAGAGTCCCAGGTTTTTCTTCTTTCATCAGAGCACTTTCCAGCACTTTCTCTCCTGCTGGGAAGAGAATTTTGGAATGATCTCGCATAAGGGCTAGTTATAAAGCCCATTTGCAAGAAAAAGCTTGTGATGTGAAGAACACTGTGGACTATCTGTTAAACTCTCTCAAAACCCTACTTTTAAAAGGTCTGCACACTCCCGACGGCAGCCATCTTGTGGTGACATAACGTATTAACTGCTTCGGATTTAGGATCTCCCCACCCCCCAAACCCAAAACTCACACGGGGCCAAAGCAGGAGAGACTGTTGAACTGCAGCAAGAGACTTCTACTGGATGATTACTTGAGCTGTCTGAACTGTTACCCTCTCTTTGTGGAGACTACAGGATGCAAGGCAAGGAGCCAAAAGCAAAATGGAACAGAACTAATAGGTCTTTGTGCACCTGGGTGGCGCAGTAGGTTTAAGTGTCTGACTCTTGATTTCAGCTCAGGTCATGATCTCATAGTTCGTGAGTTCAGGCCCTGCATTGGACTCTGCACTGACAGTGCGGAGCCCGCTGGGTATTCTCTCTGTCCCTCTGTCTCTCTGCCCATCCCTTGCCCATCCCTTCTCTCTCTCAAAGCAAATAAATAAGCTTTAATTTTTTAAATGTTTATTTTGAGAGAGAGAGAAAGAGCGCACGCGCGCGTGCAAGCAAGTGGGGGAGGGGCTGAGAGAGAGAGAGACAGAGAGAGAGAGAGAGAGAGAGAGAGAGAGAGAGAGAGGAAGACTCAGAATCCGAAGCAGGCTCCAGGCTCTGAGCCATCAGCCCACAGCCCGATACAAGGCTTGAACCCACAAACCATGAGATCATGACCTAAGCCTAAGTCGGACATTCAACCAACTGAGCCACCCAGGCACCCCAATAAATAAACTTAAAAAAAAAGAAGAAAGAACTAATAGGTCCTAGAACCTCAGATAGCCGCCCCCCTTAGTTGTTTATTGTTGAGCTATAAATTATATGCAGCCGTCAGAATAAATTCACACAAATAATTTTTCCATTCCAGATACATATTTTGGAAACAAAATGAGTAATGGACCCTTAGCAATTGACATTAATTGAAACAGCAGTGTGATTTGTAGATAATATAAACAACAGAGAACTTAAGATAATAATCAGGTACTTTTTGGCCAGGGCAAAATGAACATAAAGCCTATTACAGCATTATCACGATCTCTCATTTGGTAAAAATATAAAAGGCCACTTGAAACTTAAATAGAGTAGCCAAAGACGTGAAAGACACAGTCAACTGGAAATACTAAGGTTGTCTTCCTAATGTGGGATTGCCCGGCTGCCTCTGAGAGCTGGGTTTGAATATAGTAACAAAACAGGGCCCGTGGATGATTCAAGAAGTAGCAGGTGGGGCTCTGAAGAGTTATAATGATAAGGCAACAAAGGCACTGGACTTATATACATGATCAGAGAAAGCATGAAAAGTATCTGGCCAAGAGTTTCACTAGATCTAAATGTAATGCAGATTGGGAAACACTGGTATGGCAGCTGCCTATGAAACCCCAGGGCCTTAAGTCCTAGAAGCTCCGCGTTGTGCGTGTAGTTGTGGGGAGTAAGAAATTTTACTTGTCTTGTCTCCTTTTCAACCCGTTAGTATTTCGTTCGCCTGGAAAGAGAAGCACAATGACACAAACTTCCAAGTCAGCGAAAGAGAATCACCAGCTTCCGTATCTTGGTCTCTCTCCTCTGTGCTTCCACAGTACGTGGCGGGTACAGCCCAGACTAAATTGTACACACTGAGGTGTCGTGACAGTCTATGCTTCCAAACTCACCTCCTCAGCACGAGGGCTCTGAGGCAAGACCTGTGTGTCTCATTCATCTTAACTCCAACGCCCAGATAGGTTCTGGGTATACAGGAGAATCTCCATGTATGTTTGCTAGATGAATAGATGTGGGTGAACAAATGACAGAGGAGCCACAGCGAATGCCGAAAAATGAAAACTTCAGTCAATCCGTCGACTGGTCTGTCTACATGACACCAAACTAGCAACCTGCTTCCTTTTTTCTCCCTTCCAAATACGAAAACACTGCAGGTCATGTTGCCACCCAACCAGAACTGAAAAACATCAAACATCTTAGCTGCCTGCACAAGACTTGGAAAATCCACACGCATTCTGCCTTCGGTTGTTACCCCTTGGCAAACGGTCTGCAATTGTGCTTGGTATTTTGAAAAAGTCTTTATTACCGAAGGAAACCACAAGGACTTTATTAACATTTTCTCATTAATCTTCAAAAGATAGCTGTAAGGCAATAGCACATTTTACTGACGAGGAAACAATTACAAAGGAGGCTAAGTGACTTGCTTCAAGTGATTAAGTTAATTACTGACTCAGTTGACATTTGACACTGTTGATATCCTCCTTCCTAAATTGCCTTCCCTTGACCTCCATGACACTGAACTATTCTCACTCTTTCCTTTCTCTTAGGAATTTGAGCTTCTTTACGGAAGAACGAATTTAACGTTAAATCCACTCATTTGTATTACTGCAAATTGTCTCCGTCAATGTATTCATACGCGTATAGCTAGCTTTACACACGTTTTGATGTTCTTTCTCATGTATGGAGACAACTGTAGTATGCTAGACGTGTGACCTTGAGCCAGTCACGTAACCTTTCTGTACCTCGGATTCTCTTCCTGTAAAATCAGAATAATAATAGCACCTAGCCTCAGAAGGCTGTCCTGAGGATGACACCGTAAAACTGTGAGAGGCTTACAACAGTGCCGGGTATATAATAAGCAATCGACGTTAACTACTATTCATTACATTAGTTCACATACACATTTCCATCTAGTTACGCAGTGTTCCGTGCCGTTAATACATCATAGCTTGCTTAGCCAACCTCATCTTGCCTGATTTTAGGGGAGGTCACAGGAATTTGGAAAATCACTGAAAACCAAAAACGGGGTGGGTCACATCCATCATTTTTGTTATTCCCTGGTGTTTCTTCAGACTCCTTCACTGGTTCCTCTCCTCCCTCTCCCACCACATCCTAGCGGCATCCCCCCATGCCCCCAGGCCGTTGCTGCAACCTCACCTCATAATTTTTTTAATGGGATGCATGGTGAACTAATAAAGCCCCCCACCAAGGTGAAGTGATGTGGCGTTAGATCACAACACACCTAGCAACGTCTTGCACATGGCGCCTTTCTGTAAATGCGGTGTGGATAGATGAGATGAGATGAGATAGTTACGGGGACCATATGAAAGAGGAGGCTGGAAGCAGGCTGGGGCCAGGCTGAGGAGGGACCCAGGCGCCATGCCACAGAGTTGAGGTTTGATCTTACAAGCTATGGAGAGGCACTACAGTGTTGGGAGTTATTTCAGTGGGAAAGAAAAGAAGAGAATGATGCTATTTGGAGGCCAGGAAAGAAGTTTACAGCTTCCTAACTATTCAATAGTAAAGTTCATTTCTCTTTAACCTTAAGAAATAGTTTTAATTATATCAAACCTTGAAACTGTCCACGTATTTCAGAGCATCGCTTTTCTTACTTGTCCCTCCCCGGGGTGGGGGTGGGGGGCTTTGTTTTAATGGTATAATATTTGCTTTCGTACTTTGTTTTAATAACACATTCTGCTTTCCTAGAGAGTTCAGCCGTACCTCATTTTAAATGCCCTTCTGCCCTATGACATTTAAGAGAACCAATCTGTGTCCAAGATTACCCTGCCTGAAAGACAGGTACTTGCTGGTGGCCTCGGAAGCCCGGACCTGAGCTAATTGTGAGCTCCAGCGAGTCGGGTTCACAATAATTACCCAGCTCTGAAAGCAATCTCGACGGGAACATATAATTACCTACCAACTTGCTTTGACAACACTGGAACTGCAGTCCCAGTGACAGCCACCCTCCAGAAACGTGGTCCTTAGCCTAGAAATGAGGCAGGTTCCATTGCTAATGGTCTAGAAGGAGATCAGTGGGCGACATCACCACCTCGATCAAACCCCTTGCGGTCAACTTGGGCTGTTGGCTCCCCAGAGGGAAGGAAAACAATGAACCTGAGCACCTGGATAAAAACTTCCCCAAAAGGCTCCAAAGGATTTCTGTCTCGGTCTCATTATAGGATAGCCATAGTGAACAGCAACTCTTCGGGGACCTTTCTCCATAATGGCTTATTCCAAATATTTACTTTATTTTTCTCATATCTCAAGCCCTGTGGAATTACAGTGCTCCCGCCGACTTATTGAAAATTACTGCAGAAATGATGTTCTTGGTATGAAAGCTATTGTATTTCCTCCCCCTGACTGCAGCCTTACAGTTTGTTTCTTTCTAATCCTGTATTTTTTTGTTGTTTTTGCCTCTGCATTGATCCTCGGCATGTGCAAAAGCGGCTCTCTATTTGCTTTTCCCACTGCCTCGCTGATGGAAAGATCTCTGGCAATATGGGCTAGAAGGAAATCTCTCTCGGTCTCATCTCCCTCACTTCAAAAGTAAATCTACTGGTCGGCCTCATCCACAAAAATGTAATGGGAATGTTTTCCTGTCACATTAGTCAGTCCTGATGCAGGAAGAGTGAAAGGCCAGGCCAGATGGCGACTGTCACAGCTGGCTGGCTCCACTGCCAGGATCACAGAGGCCAGAGCTGGGCCAGGTGTCATGGCTCAAAATGAGGCAACTGGGGACTCCACAAAATGGCTTTAAGGCCAGGCTGACAGGAGACCAATAAAGCACCTTTTCGACAAACCGAGAAAATAACTTGCACCAGTATCTTTACCGGCTGACTTCTTGTATTTGCAAAGGGGAATTCCAGATCGTTTGGCAGAAGTGATACACTGGAGTAGACTTCTCTTCTGAAACCCTTGGACAAGGCTGATGAAGTAGAAACTAGGTGTAGGCGTGCCCTGGGAAGGTGGGGACGAGGCAAGCTGGAAGTAAGGGAACTGGACAAAGCCAGGAAAATGCAATAGCTAAAAGCACCCCTCACCTGTTTAGCCTCTGTCCCTGTGTACCGTGAGCGCATGCTCTGTGCCAGGCACTTGTACTAAGGGTTCCGAGAGCCCAAAAGAGCATCAGGCATGATCCTCATCCTCAAGGCATCTCCTGCTGGTGTGAAATCCGACCTCTCCTATGCCCTTAACAGCTTATTTAGGGTTCCTGGGGGCTTGAATCTTCTCCCGTACTTGCAAGAACAGAAATTCATGATTCCTTTTGGGTCAGAAGCACTGTCATTTGCAAAAAACCTCCATAAATCATGCAAACCAGTGATTCATCAGCGAGCCCATTCCCAAAATAGCAATTGCTCCGAGAAGAGACAGCCCTAAATGCCACCAGGGGGATCCTACTTAGGGACGACCCCAGACATTCGCTTCCATCTTCTCTGTGGGAGACAGAGTATTAGCCCTCCACCCCTGGCCCAGCACCAAAGCAACATCACGGCTAATCAGGTACTCTGCAAGTTCACATTCTCTGCTAGAGGCTGGGACCTTCACCGTAATTACTACCACTTGCTAAATTTCATCTGTATGGAAAGTATAATAAAAAGGTGGCCATCTATCTGAGGAGCACTTGTTAGAGTAATCAAGCTTGAAACTGTGATAGAAATGCAAATCGGAGGTTCCATTTAGTGAACAGAAGGCAAAGGAGAGCCCAGCCGAGCAAGGCCAGCTACCTTTGGAAGCACTTAGCGTTCACCTTTTTTAACTCACAGAAATATTGCACCTCTCAGGAAGTCTCTTTACATTTCCTAATCCATATGCCCCTCTCTATCCTCTCTCCCTCCCTCTTCTTCTTCTCCTTTTCCCCATTTCCTCTTCGCTTTCCTCTCCTAGCACCTTACTATATGGACAGAAACCCCGACCAGACTTACAGCAGTCTCTGTTCATACACGGCCACCCGAGGGACCGCACATGCCCATCCCAACATGAAACACAAATGAATCTTGGATCATCTACTCCATCAGGTTACCCATGCTTCTGCTTCCTTCCATTAGCACTGACAACCAAGAAATGACCAGAGAGATTTAGACTGGATGCCTATCATATAGACTTTCTATGCCTGGTTCCCATGGTAACAGAGCTCTGTCACAAAAATAGGTGCCACATCTACGGAAACAGGCTGCTAAAGCTTTCAACTCTGACAGCAAGGAAACAGGTTAGCAGAGGCTAGCCCCGAGAGCTCATTAGGCCGGCGTTGGCCGCCAGACGTCACAGGGTCACTAGGCAGGGGGTACTCAGAGAGGCCTGTGCAGCCACAGCAGACGTCCGGCCAGCAAAGTGCTCACGGTACAGGTGTCACAGAACTCAGCATGGCCAGGACGGCCCAAGCAGACGGAGGCCAGGCAGAGCCAGGGAGCACAGACCCGGAGGTGCTGGGACCACGGGAAGCCTCCACGCAACCTCCCCTTCCTGATCTGCACGTCCGGGGCGGCATTTTCAGGAACTATTCAATGGCCCGTACCATTCACAAGAACCCGGGCTGCGTTTCAGGTGGTGTGAAGGGCATCTAGACCACAGTGTAGATTTGCAGACTTTTCTGGGGTCCCTCGAGCTGAGCTGGAAAGCCGTGGCTTACAGGGCCCTGGAGCCATGTGCCGGCAAGTCCCGGGTACCCAGGGCGGACTGCCTTGTTTTCACATTCTTATTAACAAAGTTAAGCAAAGAAAAGCTTTGCCTCGCCTTGCTTCTTCACTTCTGTATGCTGGCCTGCGACCGAGCCAGAGGCCCTTGCAACACGAAAATACTTCAGTTTTTCATCTAGCTGGCAGAAGGCTTCTTTGGGCTCAGAGGCAATGCTATCGTTCTCCAGCAGGGTCTAGGGTGGGACAGATACCCTTAGAAGGCTTTGAGGAGATGCCGACCAGAGGATCCCTGTCATTCTCCTCCTTCCTTCACTCTGCTGTATCCTCCAGAGGCAAGTGAGTACCGATAAATACCCAAAGGCGAAGAGATATTATTTGCAGAAGGGCCACACCACTGCTCTCTCCTCCATTAACACGGAGAGCCAAGAGCTGACTGTAAGCATTTGGATCCTTGGAAAACAAAACTACGTTTTATAAACACCTGGGCCTTGTTTTAAGGGGGAAAAAACCTGATACTGGTTCGTATGCCACTTCCCAACATTAGGGTTTTTAGGACACATTAAACAGTATCGCAAGTCGGAGCAGATTGGATTCATTAATGGAATTGGACCGCCTCTCTAAACATCAGAGCAATGTTTTGGTAACAAGAAACCTTACTTCCTCCACTTAGTTGAGCTGGAAAATTAATGTAGTGTGCTTCTGAAGAAACACATAATGAACATGATGAATTTTCATCATCTTGCTGGAAAGTGATTCTTTATGTTCTTATTCCAAATTTACAGCAAGTAAATTTAACGTTCCAAAGCGCTGAGCCTTTTTAAGACCTCACTATCAATTTGTGGGGCGCTTTAACTGATTCTGACCTGGAATTGATTAGTGCTTTCTGAAAAACGCACGGGTAGCAAATTGCTGCACTTCAAGATAAATCAACTTATTTGGGGGAGTTACACTTTATTCACATTCCTTCTAAGGAAAAAAAAACCCAGCCCTTACCTCAGTATCCTGCAGAGAGGGAGGGATCCAAACTGGTCCTCTGACTTTCATAGGAAATTTGTAATCAGGGAGTTAAAAATCTCCATTGGTAACCAGGAAGGAGCCCATGCTGACCAGCTCCTGGGCAAAGCTGATCTCAAAGCCACTCACTGTTGTTTGGCCAAAAGTCATAGGCCACAAAAGGCATCCCAGAGTGCTGTGAACCCCCAGGGACAAGGATGCTCTAAGCAGATGTTAGATTTCCTTCTTGTAAAAAAAAAAAACAAACTGAGATATAATTCACATACCATGACATTCACCCCTTTAAAGTACACAATCCAGTGGTTTGGGGTATATGCGCAAAGGTGCCCCACCATCACCACTGTCTGCTTCCAGAACAATTTGATCACTCCAAAAAAGAAACCTTAGACACATTAGCAGCCACTCCCCATTCTCTCTGCTCCCCTCTCCTGGCCCTGGCAACCGCTCCTCTACTTTCTGTCCCTATGGATTTGCCTCTTCTGGACAATCATTCCCTTCCACATGAGGGCTTTGCTTTTTCTTCTGTTTTTAAAGTAACCACTGGGTTTTTCCCTTTCGGAAACAGTAAATCTGTAGGAAATGTTGAGGTGGTTCCATTTGAAATGCAGGTCTTAAAATACACCAGTATGGGAAGTTCCTTGACAGAAACTCCCCTTAGGGGCCTTTATTTGTAGATGCAGACAGCCGTTACCAGCACTGCTTGAGCACAGATCTTGCCACCAGGTATGAGACCCTCTTCTGCCTTTGCTCGGGAAAGTGGGGGGGGGGAGGTTGGGGGGGGTGGGGGGGTGATCTTTGCTGTTTGTCAGAGACAAGGTAGATTTCAATATCTCAAATCCAATTCCAGGCTGTCTGCCAGAAGCACTACAGCTAAGTAGACTCCAGAGTCAAGTAAACTAGGTCCCAACCACAGCTCCACCACTTTTTATGGGCTACAGGTTAGGCGACTACGGGCAAGTTCCGTGACCTCTCTGAGCCTCAGTTTCTCATCTGCAAAAGGGAAATGATAGTACCAACCTCACAGGATTTATTTTGAGGACTAAATGAGATAGATATAAACATAGATAGAGATAGACAGCTTGGTACCACGCCAGGCATTCGTAAGATTTCAATAAATGGTATCTAAAATCAAAAGCTTAACAGGTGCCAGGTACTGGTTTTTGCATTGACTGGTTGCTTACTTACTGCTAAGGGCACATCCTCGGAAGAAAAGATGGGATTCTGAATGTAAGCGTTGGCAATGCCTCTGAAAGATATCTATGTAATAAGATGGCATGATGTCTGATCAGGTATGTGAGACTGATATCACATCAGTAAACACTAGCCCCAGATTAATTTCTTGACAGGCAAGGCGAGTTGACATTCTCAGGAAATTAAAATTCAACATGTTCTTTCTGCAAATACTATAGTCCATGAAAATCAATATGTTTTACCCTGACTATATGGCAGTCAGTTTCTCCAGTAATATAGCAACAGCTCTTCATGCACAGAATAATATGAAATCTATAGATCAATAAGCTCTTTGATTTATAAAATGTTACAGCAAATCACCAGAGAGAAAAGACCCAGAAAAGACAAATGTCTCTCATCAAAAGGCTACTTTAAACATAATCCTGTCAAAATAAAGAATACATATTTTATATAGTATGTATGAAAACCCAATAGTATTTTTAAACACAATCTAGCATCTATCTTCACCGATAAAAAGTTCAAAGTCAAATATTTTATAACTGCACACACAAGCTGTCTGGTAGGTGGACAAAAACAAAGGAATTACCACAGGACCCTACCTGTAGTGGTTATTTAACTCCTTTGTCAGGTCAGACGGATAATAACGTGGCACTTAATACTATTTACAGCGATGGAAAATAATCACAAAGCAGTGGGATCCCAGCACAATTCCATTTCTGTAGGCTTTCCTATAGTCTTAAATAACCAGGGCCATTCAAATCCCTAGTCCATGACACTACCCGAGCCTCAAAAAATTACACCCAGGAAGAACAGATCGGAGCCTCTAACACTTACCAAAGGAATCAGGAATCTGACACAATCGTGTATCATTAACCTGGTTTTGGAATGTATACATTTTTGTCTATTACTCATTAGCAACAGCCATGTAAAGGAAACACTCCTGGATTTCCCAAAGGATCCCATGGCGAAGTCCATGACCGTAACAAACGACGGTTAACTTGTTGGAATTTTTCCCCACCATGCTGTGGATGGTCTTTACTCCTTCCAGTGGTCAGGCTTTGGTTCTAGACATGAGAAACACTGGACAAGTGGTGAGGAGTCTCTAGGGATCCAATTAACCATGTCCCTCCAGCACAAAGGAAATTTGAACAGGGTGGACTAAACAGAGTAGTGGTAGGTGCCTACAAGACCCCAGGCTGCCGCCAACTAGAGATAAGATCCGTCCTCTGCTCAACAACTCCTATCCTATCCTGTCCTATCCTAAATCAGCCGATCTGGCTTCTGGTCCCACCTCTGTCGCTAACTGTATGATCTCAGGAAGTGGCTTCGATCTTCCAAGGCCTCTGTGCTCACATATGTAAAATGTGGAAGTGGAACTAGACACTCTATCTTTCTATGCATCCTATGATTCAATTCCACTACTCGTGGCCACTCTCTCTTTCACTCTTATCATCATCAGGACTTGGACGGCAGAAGATAGGACAGACCTTCATTCACAAAGAGACCTTCATTCGGTGTGCCGGTGATGCAGGCTTTCACATTTTTCCAGGCACTGCCTTAAGCCCTGGGGGTTAACAATGATTATGTCTCTGCCTGCTAAGATTTCTGATGAGATGTATACATAAGATCCAGAAGTATCTGCAGTGGTCCAAGGGAAATGCCATTAGCTTCCCAGGTAAAGAGATCTAGCAACCAAAGGGCATGACAAAACTTTAGGGAAAAAGCCCTGCTCCTGTGCTCTAGGTCAAGACCTAGAAGGTGGGCAGAAGTAAAACTTGAACGTAGGGGTCTGTTCGGATCCTTGGCGAAGGCACCAAGGGACTCACTTGTGGTATTAGGCATTTCTCACTATGACGAATTCTCCAATGCTGTGTGACAAAGTCCTTCTTCTCAGGTAGGACTCAGCCTCACTGTTTCAACTCTGATACAAGGGTTACACTGCCTTCACCTACTCACAAGTCTTCTCCATTTCTGCCTTCCTATCCCCACCTCATGTCACAGCCACTTCTTGCCCTGCGCACATCCATCAGTAGAGAAGAATACAGTAAGGGTCAAATGCTACTTTTGGGTGCCATCAGCTACGCACATGATTTAGACAAATTACTTTTGATGACAAACCTCAACCTGGTTGTCTTTCTTCCTCCTCCTCATCAGACTACCACCTTACATTCGTACATATTCCAAAGCACTCTGAAGAGGCAGACACTGAGGCTCAGAGAGGAGAAATGACTTGCCTGAGGCTACGCAGCTGACAAATACAAAGATCCTTAGATGCTCCAAAGAACATTGACAATAATGAAAGATGTCACCAAGCCCCATGTTGGATGTAGAGCTCAAAAAATGTTTTTAAGAAGCTCCCAAGAAACTGGCATATACAATTCGAATGCCTAAGTACCGACTTGCAATATGAATGATTACTACTAAGGGGACCAGATTCTCACATTCTCGGGCCACACTCTCCACAGACAAGTTACGTGAAAAGATGAATTACAACCAGAAGGTTGACTGGGGAGCCTGGAATCATCACCAGGTGAGTTAGTTAAATCAGGTAAGTGTTCAGTGGCATCAGGTCTCCACAGTGAAGACAGAGCTAGGAACTGGCCCTTTGACACCCAGGCCCTTAAAAGTGACAGGCTCTGCAGAAGGGCGTTAGTTACCCTCTCCAGCCTCTGTTCTCATTGACACATCACTTCTTTAACGATGCTAATACCTTCCAGTGACATCTCTCTGCTTTGATCTATTGCATCTTGTTTAAAGTTTAATTATGAGAGGACAGCCTACTTCTAGAGTCTTCAGGGGACATCTGTCCCCTCCATGGGCTACCAACTGAGACCCGGTTTTCTGATTCTGAGTCTGCAGTGTGCTTTCAACTAGTTTGCTGCTTCCCCATCCCACAGGGATGATCCCACATCCTTCACAGGGCTGTGACAGGAGAAACACGAGCCAAATGCAGAAATGCTTTGCGAGTACTGTGCCAACATAAGCTATTATCACTTTAAGATCAGCCCAAATGGATCATTTTGTGATCCTACAACTTTACCAAATACAGTGGCAAACGAGAGCAGACAGCACTTGGCGAAGAATTTCCAAGAGGGAAAAATTCCCAGTCAGCTGAAAACTTGGGCAAGTCCTGGTTAACTACCGTTTTTATTGAAGCTCCCCCCCAGGCTATCACTCATTTCCCAAACAGTGCTGATGCAAGATATACAACGAAATGAGGTCCATGAGTGCAGGTTCCTCCCCAGCCGGGGCCGGGAGAAGGCTAGGGTAATCAGGGCACAATTAGTTGCTAACTGATAAATGAGGAGTCAATTGGCTGGAAGACGGGGCAGAAGTGGCGATCTGCCAAAAAAAGATATACTGGCTGATTTCTGAGGGAGGAAGAGGAAGAGGAGGAGAGAGGATGGGAATCAGTCTGAAAGGCCCAAGAAAGAAGTCTGGGTAGCAGAGAGGTCCTGGATATCGGCAAGTACCAGAGGCAAAAAATGTCTTCCCCTCCCACCAGCCACGTGGAACATTTCTCTCCCTGGAAAGAGGAGGCGATCATTTCCTCAGGAGATTGATTACACTCACACAGGCCATACTAAAAGTTGACCTCAGATTAGACTCCTCGTATTTCACTTCAAACTCTCATTTTTTGATTGTCACATGTGTCAGTCTCTGAGTCGGTGGTGGGGAGAGAAAAGGGTATGTTATTGTAGAAGATGAAATACACTTATCTTCCAAAAGGACATGTTTTCTGCTAGAAATTTCTGTGCTCCAAAAATGCTCATTAAAAAAAACCCTTTTCCTTCGGTAGTAGAAAAAGCAGAGGTAAATAAAGGCCAAGCCAGTCACCTACTACAGCCCTACAAACACACCTACTGGTATGTTCGAAGTCATGTCCGCAATTACGCTGTCAGATATGACACCATATTTACCCACGATAATTGATTTGAGAGAGATGAAAATCAGCCCTTAAAGGTCCACTAGAGAAATCCTCCCAGCCAATCTTGGAAACATTTTGTAAAAAGCGATGAGGAAAGGCGGCTAATTCTTCTGAAGGCAGACCCTAGGCCAAAGCACACAGTACACATAGCCCCATGAAAGGAACAGGAGCCGGGAGGTAAGAGCAGAGAAGGCAGAGGGCATGACAGAAAGTGTGTGTGGGGTGGGCTCTCCACAAAGGCAGCCATCTCCTCCGTCTCTCCTAAGCGACGGCACTGCCACGTGGGTGAGGGTTCCAGTTCATTAGTGCTTTGACCCTGTCTCTGAATCCGATGACCTTTGAGCATCGCCACTTGGTGAATAATAGAGACCTTCCCTCCGCAGAGTCCCCCTGACTCGGCTCATTTCAGAGCAGGCCGGGACAACCCTCCCTACCAACAAGGAATCGTGGAACATACAAGGAGCAGCCATCCTGCCGGGCCAGGGCTGGGGAGGTGGGGGAAGCAAGAGCGAGTGACCTGATGGTGCGGCTACTCTGAAACCCAACCTCTAAGGCACACAGGCCACCCGGCCCTCGGGGGCTGGTCCCAGACACCGCAGGATTGCAATGATATATTGGAGCCGTAAGTGTGCCATTCATGAGGGTGACTGCTGACTTTTCTTCTTTTTTCCTTTTTGAAAAAAAATTTGTTAGTGTTTATTTTTGAGAGAGAGAGAGAGAGAGAGAGCGCGCGCATGTGCACACACGCGTGTGCATGGACGGGGGGGGGGGGGGCAGAGAGAGGGAGACACAGAATCCGAAGCAGGTTCCAGGCTCCGAGCCGTCAGCACAGAGCCTGACGCGGGGCTCGAACTCACGAACTGTGAGATCATGACCTGAGCCGAAGTCGGGACGATTCCATGCAAAAGATACCTGTCAGACACAAACATTTAGACATTAAGCCTCTAAACAGCAAGACAGTCACCTTAATTCATGTTTGCGTGTCTCTTCCTAATCCAGGGTCTAGCCGTCTACCTGGTATAGAGAAGAAGCTCCATAATTATTTTTTCTGTTATTTTACACCGGTAGAGCTCATAGGGAATCGTTGGATTCAGGGCGTTGGAATCAGGGAGGTATGAAGAAGCTGTGAGTATTTCGGACAGTCTCTCCCCCTCCCTCTGACCTCAGTTCCCTTGACATGTTCCAAATGACTTGTTCCCTCACTTCATTCGGCTCTCCTTTCAAATACGCCCTCCTCTTCTGCACTTTCCTCACCACCCTATCCGTCACCACCACCCACACCCCTCTTTACCTCTGCCCTGCTTTGCTTTATTTTCACAGCACCTATGATAAAATTTAAGTTGCCTTATTCATCCACCCATCCATCTATGCATTCATCCATTACTTCCTTGTTTGCTGTCTCCTTGCCCTCCAGCCCCAGTCCCGCCAATAGAATTTAAATTCTGTGATGCCAGGGGTTTCCCCGTGTCACCACATCTTGCTCACTGCTGTATCCCTAGCCACAGTGCCTTGCACACAGAAGGTGCCAATAAACGTCCGTCAAATTGGAAATCGAAGGCATAGTAGATGCTCAATAAACACGTGCAGAACCAAACAAGGAAGGGGGCGAAATGGATGAGCTCCAAGTCCCTCCCAGAGCTGCAGGTGTACGGACTGCGGCAGCACTCAACGGCACTCAGCCCTAGCATGTCATGATGAGGGTCTGGCATTCCAGCAGGTGCCTCTACAGCCGCCCCCAAGTGCAAGAGAGAGAGCTCAAGTATTCGCCTCCCCCTGGTTCCTAGAGTTCAGAGCTCCGGCTCCCCGGCACCTCTCTGAGCTGGACACGGGAGGGCAGTATACCCACGCCTACTGCTTCCCTCCAGCAGAGGGCCAGAGGTAGGGGGAATCCAAGTTCCGGATAAATGGCAGGACTCGGGTGTCAAATTGGCATGTCGGGGAACGGCGCCTAACTGCCCCTCCCCGCAACGTGAGGAGCTGCAGACTGCAGGACAAAGGGTTCAGTAAAGACTTCATTCAAAATGTGGAACATGGAAATCAAATGTGAACAACAGACCCCAAAACCATCTGTTCTTGCCAAAGCCAGGACAGACTCCATGGCCAGCTGCCAGAAGTGTCCTGGGTTGTTCTGTACACACTAGGGGAGGGAGCCACGTTTCGTTGTAACAAAAGGCCATTATACAAAGGGCTGCCCGGCGCAATGTTCCTTTTGATGGATTCTCTTTCAGTAGAGTAATATAATAAAATGATCATGATAATATTTGGGTTTATGATTATCCAAGGTTATCACCAAAAAAAAAAAAAAAAGCCAACTCCTGGCGTCAGAAGAAGCTGACATTACAAGCTGATTATCTGCCTCCCCAAGAAATTTATCATTGTAACTTGGTGGAAATACATTGTAATTAAAACACCGTACCCATTACAAGCTGGGGAGTTAAAAAAAAAGGGTATAATTAAATCCAAAAATTGAACACCCTGATACAATATTAAATGTGCGCCTGAAAGCACATATAAAGAAAAACTTGTTACACTTAACATGTATGGGCATATGCACATAATTTCTATTATGAAATTTAAGGGCTTAATGAGAATCCAAAACCATTCAATATGTGAATTTCTATTGTGATGGCATATTCTATTGCTTTTGAATTCTTCGCTGCTATGATGTATATAAATTTAATGTTAACCATACCTTCTCGTGAAATGAAAGGTTTGATGCCCTTAATAAATATATTTCAAGTCTTCCATCCAAACAGATTTCCCCTCAGAGTTTTTCTGAAGTCACCAAACTCAGAATATCCTAACTCTGCACCGTAGGTAACATCCTTTTACGGGCTCCAATCTTACACACAACCCCTCCGGCTACAACTGCGCTCTGCTTCCAATGCTATCAGCCTATATATTTGCGTGGAAAACCAACAAACTCTAGCTTCAGCACCAGATCATTGCCTTGGACCTCTGAGAGGCTTCTGTAGGGTATTTCTTCTATAAACCTGCACAGCCTCCCTGTAAGCTTTTGATGAATTCAAGTGTTCATTTGGAACCAGATAAGCTTAGCAGGCTTCTCCCTGCAAGTTCCTGTTAATAAAGTTGAGAGTGTTTCAACCCTCAGGAGGTGAAAAAGAAAGAGCTGGTCCATCTCGGGCTGTCGGAGGTGATCATTTTCAGTCAGCCCCGTGATAGTGCCAGCAAATGGATCCCTTTCAGCATCATTTAAACCAGGCTAACGTAGGAGGCTTCTCCTCCATCTGCACACGAGACAGCAGAATGGAAGAAAAAAATAAACAGCCCTAAACTTATTTAAATAACTCCACTGAAAATTCAGAAAAGCGAAGCTTCTAAAGCACTTGTTTTTTCCCTTTGAGCAAGACATATGCGGAAAGCTGGTTCCATTTAGCGCTTTTAATCCCAAGTGCCCTAGATTCGCTTCACCTGGACAGGGTGTGGACACCAGTAAGCAATACTTGCTGTCTGCTCCATTTTTAACTTATCATTTCTACGAGGCTCTAGTTTTTAATCAAGAGAACAGGAAGTAAGCTGAAAGCAATAAAACACAGAACAGAGCAGGGCCCGTGAATTCCAGGATAAGAACGTAAGTGCTTGAGAATGTCCCTAAGCACAAAGGAGGCCTCGTCGTTTGGGTGAAATTAGCTAAGAAGGAATGGAAGGAGTGGACGGCTAAATATAGCTTACTGAAAATCTATGAAGTCTACACCAGGGTCGGTCACCTTTTTAGCCCTGAAGGCAGGTGGCTGGGGACTGGGGGGCAAGGACGGACCGTATGTGCTTTGTTTTCCCTACTCCTTCCTCCCGGGGCCTCTCTGGCTTTCTCCCATTCTCTTCCACCTCCTGCTTCCACTCGTTGTCTTCTCCCTCTCCGCCCTGTGGAAGAGAAACACCACAAACCTGCATCGGGGTTGTAAACCTGCCTCCACCGTGGCCTCAGGTATCGCACAGCCCAAAGGTACCGGATCTCCACAGCATCTCCACCGCTAATACTCTTCCCTGTGATTAAACTTTGGCTACTACTAAGTGACTGAAGACGCTAATGGCTTCCCAGTCTAGTTCAGGGACGATTTAATAAAACTCTATCTAGCGAGCAGCGAGGGGGAAGAACACATTCTAAGAGGCAGAGACGATGAGTCTGTATCGGCTCCAGTGGCACACGTTTTGTACCCCTCCATCTGAATTTGTCACGAGGTACTGAAAATATTTATCCATATGTCTCCCCCACCGGACTAGGGAGGAACCTGTGGAGGCGAGGAGCTGTGTCTCTCATCTTTACGTCCCAGTATTTACCTCAGAGCCTGACACAGAAGGGGCCACGTGAGAAGTGTGTGTTTGTTTAACTGAACCAAGCTCTGTCTCAAAAGTCAACAAAATGGTGGCTTCGGTCTAAAATATGCCAAGTGAAGAGAATCTGATGTGTGGGTCATAGAACGTTTCGAAAACTTAGTAGTTAACACACATACGGCACATGGTCCAACCAGAAAACAACTGAAATAATTGAAAGAAGCGAGGAACGTTTACAAAGCTGTTCTATTCCTCAGGAACAATGTCCTCTGGAAAGACTATCCTTTATCCGCCTGTCAGGAACCATGTCTTTCCCTCGTGGTAATTCACATAAAGTGGTCATAGCCATGAAAAACTACAAAGGCAAAGAGTCTGCTTATGCCTTGCTAGGATTAGATATTAAATAAGTGGATGAGGGTCACACATGGTCCCAATTCCAAATTCACGTTGCAATGCCTGGTCAAGGTTGGGTGAGACAAGAGAAAATTTCCAGCTTCTATTCTGGACAACCTGGCTTAGTTCCGATAAGATAGATTGTCAGGAAAACGATCCAGTGAAGTGTAATTTTTCATTCAAATCTTCAAAAAGAAAAAACCAGTAAAACAAGTTTACTATCTTATGTATCTAAATACTTATGGACTGAAAATCTGTTTTTAAAAGGTTATATTACAAGTCATATAAATTATCTTGACGCTTGAAAAGCACATTATGCGCTAGAATATGCTACTCTACTCCCCTGAACAGCTACCATATGAAAAATGGTGGGCTAGCCCTCTCGTAAGCATCTTGAATAAGCAATCATCATCTATATAGTACACGGACTCAAGTACATTCCATGCAGCAAAATTCCTTATGGGCAGTGACTAGAGCCATTTTTCATAGTTTAATATTTCAGTAATTTAGAGTTTTCTCTTTTCAACTCAGAAGGCAGTAAGAGCCATCTCCAACAGACATCAACAAAATTTCACTTCTGTATGCTGAAGTGTAAGTACAAAATCAACCCTAAGCTGATACAGTTTTTAAAGGACCACAGTTTAAAAATATGACTCTCGGGGCACCTGGGTGGCTCAGGTGGTTGAGCGTCCGACTTCAGCTCAGTCATGATCTCATGGTGTGTAGGTCCGAGCCCCACATCGGGCTTTGGATTCCGTGTCTCCCGCTCTCTCTGCCCCTCCCCCACTCATTTTCTTTCACTCTCTCTCTCTCTCAAAAATAAACATTAATTTTTTTTTAATAAAAACATGACCTTTCGTCATGTCTGACAAATCCTTAAACGTGCCTGAAGAGAAATGTACTGACAATTCAGACTTTAGCTACAGTAGTCTCAAGAAATGTGTGAACTGGGAGAAGACAAATGGTTTTAAGTTGAAGCAAAGTAATTAGGAATTGGGTATACCTTATCTGAGCCTGAAAACAGAAGCTGCTTAAAAAGGCAGCCTTCTCAAAGTCTGGAACATTAACTATCCCTACAGATCAGTCCAGTGCTTTATAGACGAGGTTTCTCTGACATCCCACTGCCTCAATTACCTCAATTACTCAATCCACTCAAATAAGGATTTTTGAGGATACCTTTTTCCAAACTAACCAACAGCTCGAGTGGTACAATTTATAAACAGGCAGAGGTAACTCTGTCTTCTAGGAATCATAACATTTTTCAGCTTTGCCTCCATAGTTACACTAATTCAGTTTCATCACCGCTGTTTTCTGAGGGACTAGAGACAAGCCTTCCTTAGAACTCCTCACGGGCCAGCCCTGCCTAGGTTCAGGATAACCTCCAAAGCTAGGCAAGCTCCTAGGAAGCCCCAGTGCTCGGGGTCAACTCTCCTTGGGCCTCCAGTCCTGCTCTTTTTATCCTGGTTGCAAGAACCGGGCTTTTGGTAATTCCTGTGATTCACATACCTGGGTTAGTTCCAGCCATCCTGGCCTCTCTCGACACTCTATCTTGCCTGAGAGTTCCTGTCTTGGTTTCCTGGCCAGAATTTTAGTTCTTCTGGATTGCCTTGCTGCCGCTCCTTCGGGTCCTGCCCCTGAGCGTTGGATTAGAAATCCAAATTCTTAACTATAGCCAGATGGGCTCAGCCGCCATCAGATGTCCCAACTGGGCACATGTCTATCTCCCCCACCCCTCCCCCCAGACTTTGCACTCAAGAGCAAAGACTTTATTCTATTCACCTGTATTCCACAGCCCAGCACACAATGCCCAGCATATAGAACGCCTAGAAGGGACTGAATGAGTAGACCTCTAGGATATTTATCACCTGCTGCCCTGTTTACTTAAACCTGGTGTTGTGCTCACAAAAATAAATGTCTTCCTATTACCTGCCCCTGGAATTTTCTCTGAAACACCAGCCCCAGTTCCTGAAGTCTCCTTAAAGGTGAGGGGACAAGTGCCTAGTTTTTGTGTTTAGAGTGCATAAATGACTATTACATCCAATTTCTCCTGTTCTTCTTAAGCCTCTCAATCCTCCCAGAGCTATTAAGAAGAAATACCCTTTTTCCTGAAAAAAAAAATTATAATAAGTTTCCTGATGTCTCCAGTAGACAAATCTTTTCTCAGTAAGTTTGCTAAAACATCAAGAAATCCCTTTTTATAAGGCTTATTTAGCACAAGTGAAGAAAGGCCGATTTTAAATTCAACTGGAGCTCAGTAACACATTAAGATTTCATACTTCATTTTAGGCTTCTCTACCTAAAATAATAGAGCAAACCGGCTCTCCTTCTCCGAAAGATCAGACTGTAAATAATGAAAAGAGGAGCCGGCCAGGCAGATGGTATCATGAGGGTGTCCATGAGAGAGGAAAGTCTGGTCGATGCGTCTCTGGGCTCGTTGGCTTCGATGGGCCCACGTGGTAGCTGCCCATGAGCTGAACGGGGGCCCCTCAGCCTAACAGTACCTCCACCTTTATGTAGTGTGATATACCAATCTTCCCTCAATAAAAAACGACTTCCACGTCAATTGAGGCTGGCAGGAGAGGAAGGAGTTAGACACTGAGTGTGGGTATTTGACGCCCGTGGGACACACGGGGGATGTGCTTGTTTTAGGGAGCTTGGCAGAGTCATCTAGCTTGTTCATTCACCGTGTGTGAATAGAACACAGAAACCACAGGACTGCTTATGCCTTCTGCACAGAACAATACGCAGGAAGGAGTTTTGTACACAGCACGGTTCAAACGTTGCTTTTGTTGCTGCTGTTGCTACGATCAACACTCTGTTTTAGGGGAAAACAAAAACAAAAACAAAAAATCCGCCTTGAAAAGGCACTCCTTTGGGGCGCCTGGGTGGCTCAGTTGGTTAGGCATGTGCCTTTAGCTGAGGCATGAGCTCTCAATTTGTGAGTTCGAGCCCTGCACCGGGCTGTGCTGACAGCTCGGAGCCTGGAGCCTGCTTCAGATTCTGTGTCTCCCTCTCTCTCTCTGCCCCTCCCCTGCTCACGCTCTGTCTCTCTCCCCAAAATAAATAAATATTTTTTAAAAATTCATTTCTTTGAACATTGCCTGCTATCTTTTAGAAGGCAAATAGTTCTTGTAAGGGAAAACCATTAAGTCCTCTAAACTTGGGTAGGAATGAGGTTTTTTCATTTTGAGAGAAAGAGAGAGAACGAGCAGGGGAAGGGCACAGAGAGAGAGAGAGAGAGAGAGAGAGAGGCAGAGAGAGAGAGAGAGAGAAAGAGAGAGGCAGAGAGAGAATCCCAAGCAGGCTCCACACCATCAGCACAGAGCCAGACCCGGGGCTCAATCCCACAAACCATGAGATCATGACATGAGCCAAAACCAAGTCGAATGCTTAACTGACTAAGCCACCTAGGCACCCCTGGGTTGGAATAAATTTAGCCAAAGCTTCCCACACTGGGGCAGAACTGGAGTGCCATGGTGAAGACAAACGGATACAAAATGGGACACTGGATATTTGTGCTTCCCCTCGGGCTGACACTTGTTAAAGTAATATGGGATACAAGCAGGACTGTCCTCATAATTTGTGGGGCTGGGCACAAAATGAAAACGTGGGATCCCTCGTTAAAAGAATTTCAGGGGTGCCTGGGTGGCTCAGCCGGTTGAGCGGCCGACTTCGGCACAGGTCATGATCTCACAGTTCATGGGTTCGAGCCCCGTGTCGGGCTCTATGCTGACAGCTCAGAGCCTGGAGCCTGCTTCGGATTCTGTGTCTCCTGCTCTGTCTGCCCCTCCCCCACTTTCTCTCTCTCTCTCTCTCTCTCTCAAAAATACATAAAAACATTTAAAAATATTAAAAAAAAAAGAATTTCAAGCAGGCGATGGCAGGGCATTAAACTAAGCACTGGCCCTCCTAAGTGCAGGGCACTATAGGACTACAAGGCGGCATGTTCCTAAAGCCAGCCCCGGGCACAAGGCTGGAGGTGGAGTACATCGGGACAAAGTCATCTTCGTTAGCGGGAAGGCAATTCAGAAGATGTATTCTACTGACTGAGCTCCACAAGGTCGGGGCTTGTATCGTATGCCTGTCAGTTGCCACATGGTTTTTGTGCATGCTGTTTATTCCCTGTGCCCGAAATGCCTTTCTTTCAGTTCCCTGTCTGTTCTTTAAAACCCAAATCCTCGTTGACCCTTAAGGCTTTGGTTGAGGCATTCCCTCTTCCCGAAGCTCTCCCGGAGACCTTTTCCCCAACCCCATTCGAGGCCAGCATGGTCCTCTACGATAAGATTGTCACTCCCATCCGTCTTGTTTGGAAATGGATGTTACACCCTCAAGGGGCTTCAGATAGCTCTAACCTCTCCAGAGCCTAAAAGGTCAAGAGTCTGAGACTAAGAAGGAAAGGCAGAGTGTCCCGCAGGTACTTTACCTAGCCTCCTGTCTAGAAAAAAATGCTCCAGTGCTTTCAACGTGCCCCGATGAGTCAGTGTGTGAACACAAAGGAACACGCGTCACGTCGGAGAGGAGCCTCTCCTTTCTGACTGGTGTGGTGGGAGCCCCTCAGAATGGCAGCAGTAGCCTTCTGAACAGACATGTCTTTGCGCTTTCTTTGACCTGTGCTACCTCCCATCCCTTCTTTCTCTGGACTCCCCAAGATGGATTGCCTTGGAGAAACTGAGGTAGTGAAGGAAAAAAGAGCCAAATGCAGTATTGCAGACAAGAATACTTATGCTGTCATGGGATTGGAAGGCCATTTTGGCTTCATCTGCCCCCCGCCACCATCTGAGCGTTTGTCAGAGCCAAAGAACTTGACTGAATATACTGCAAAAGTGTTCATTTTCCTGACAAAGGAAACAGGCAATATTGTTAAAACATCAGACCAACCCAGATATTAGAGATTACAAGTCAGGGCACTCAGATTTCTGTGAATTTGAGCAAAGAATTCCAAGCCCCACTCTCAATCAGACTTCATCCACTGCATTATAATAATCAAGCATGCACAACTCTGAAATATGGTTATTATGGCATCTGGAAACAGACCACTTGAGGAGTACTGTCAGTCTAGCCTTTTGGGGTTCATTTTGTTCTGAAATCTCTTTGGGGGGTCACTTATTTTTTAAAAAAGAAAGAAACAAAACAAAAATCCCATGCTGATGGCTGCGCGAATAACAGAGCAGGTTGCAGATTCAAAAAGCAAAAGCAGAAAATATCCTAAGTGCATTGTGCCTGGACAGTAGGAAGGCCCGGGGAGAGAGAGAGCGAGCACGAGCAGGGGAGGGGCAGAGAGAGAGAGGGAGAGAGAGAATCCCAAGCAGCCTCTGCGCTGTCAGCACGGAGCCCAGTGTGGGGCGCGAACCCACGAACCATGAGATCATGACCTGAGCTAAAATCAAGAGTTGGACGCTTCACCCACTGAGCCACCCAGGTGCCCTTGCTTGGAATTTAACTAAATTAAAAGGCACCATCAAGGAAGACTACCCGTGTTTCAAAGGAGAGCTCCGAAGTCATACTGAAGGCCACCTCTTCTACTAGGGGAAGTCTTACACTGTCATTTAATGGGAGAGGTAAGCCTTTTGTTCAAGCACATCTGCGTGTCCATTTCAAAGAGTCTACGCTGCAATAATGGCATCGCTGGTTTCATCTGAAGTGTCCTCATGTATGACACCTTCCCTTACAAGCAGCTGGCTGAATAAACAAGAATCTCCCCAGTAAACGAATTAGGAGATCTGAGCATTAATGATCAAGGTTAGTAGGAGAGGCAGAACTGATCGATGAATTCTGAAAGTTTCTTGCAAGGAATGCCTCACAAGAAAAAAACCCGTGACCAACAGAGTTCACCAAGGGGGTTTCTTTTCATTCAAAGAGAAATGTCTACCACCAAGAGCTTTTCATCTCAAGCAGACATAGAAATTAGACAGCTAGGTGGTCCCAGTCTTTGGCCCATGCAGAGATGCTCTCTGAAATACATTCTTTACTTGTCGGCTCCCGCTGAGAGTATTCTAAGCAATGGAGCTGCTGCTGTATCCTTTCCTATGTTGGTCAGTGGAGTTGGTCATTGGTCTAATTCTGCATCGAGATATGCTTACTAACATGTGTTTTTACATGCATCCTTTGGCTCAGGAATCTGGCAAATCCACACAAAGTCTAGTGCAATTTGATAAAACCTTGCAGGAAAAAAACATTTCTTTCCCTCTTCTAGGGAAAGAAATAGCAAGCGTGGTTTTCAAATGCTGACAGCAACACTGGCATTATCTTTAACAAATAGCCATCTTTGGGAACTTCAACTACATCTAAGTCATCTCCTGAAGCTTTCATTTCAAGGGATTTTAATTGAAAGGTCAACAACACTACAATACAATACAGCATGTATTAGCACATCGCAGTTAAACAAAGAACACTTACAAATACATTTTGTCAAGGCTGTAAAGATTCTTTATACCTCAGGCACTCTGATGAACTTCACTAATAGGTCTCTTAAGCTTTTGTTTTTTATGTGTTGTCTCCATGAAGTCTGCATTCTAAGTTTAATTGCACATGAATGAATTAACCATCTAGGGGTGTGTGTGTGTGTGTGTGTGTGTGTGTGTGTGTGCGTGGGCGCGTGTGCACGCTTCAAGACAGGGAGAGAATGTAACAAAGAAACGGAAAATGGGCCTAGAGAAAAAAAAACAGCCCTTGCTGGCACCTCCATTTCTGCTGGTCATTCCCAACACACTTAACTATAAATTCTAACACTCTTCATCATAAATCCCAAGCCTTATAACCCCTTCCCCAACGTGAGAGTCAATACAAATAGAACATGCAGTTGAATAATTAGCTTGCTGAAGCTCTGGACACAAACAGCATTTCACGGGATCATGCATTTTATATCTTAAATATGGTATATAAAGTGAGCACATTGCTAAGAGCAAATGCCTTCTATTGTTGAGAGAGAAGTCAAGAAACTCTAGTTTGTACACACACACACACACACACACACACACACACACACCTTCAGTTCATGAAAAGTTAATAGCATTATACAAGGAGGCATCATATACAAAACAATACATTAAGAGCCAACTGTGTGATACTGTCCACCCTGCAACAGTCGTGTATGAGTTGTGTGGTTCTTAACATTGTGCTTAATAATTTTCCCCCTGTGGACACAGGGTAATGATGCTGATCCCAGGCCTGCAGATTTACAACACTTGTTTCAAAGCCCGTGCACATCTATTCCCGTCCATCACTCTTCCTCTGCCTGATTCTATGGCAAGGCTGAATGGCAAGGACCCTTGACTGAGATCATTCCAAAGCCTTGGTTTCTGGTTATTAATGGTGATACTAAACCTACCCCACCCTCTCTCCATCTCACAGGGCTATTGTGAGAAGCAGATAACACATACAAAATAGTTCTGAAAACTTCCTCCCAGATAAGCAACAATAACACTTTATCAATATGAACCATCCACATATTCCACACTAGTGACTGATCAATCATTCAGAAATCTTGCCAAGTTTCCCATCTAATGAGAAATCCTGCCAGAGAAGAGGGAACATGTCTAGCTCCACTGGGAAACATCTGTCTAGATCAGCAGAGGGAGAGAATAAGCAGAAGAACTGGACATGTGTAAAAGATGCAGAGGAAATTCACAAAATATGACTCCAGCAGGGGCTTCGCCAGAACAAAGTGCTGGACTGAGTTGATAACCAAAGTAGATAGAATTTGTTTTAATTCCGCAACCAAGAATTTAAACCAACTGACATTTCCAAGTACCATGGTTCAAAATGGTCCCATTCTAGGCTTCTAGGTTGAGAAGGCAAGTCTAGTCTGTGGATTCTTTCTAACTTTGGGACCTGTAACAGCTACTGCTTCCTCCGGCCTCCAATTTGACTGGCCCAGCCATAAGTGTACCCAAAAGGAACAGTCCTCTCTTCTCCTAAGACACAGTCAAATGGGGAAATCCTTGATGGTTCCATATGTCTCAAATGAGAAACATCTGACTTAGGAAGTCTGGAGTGCCCTGGGATTACAGTTAGAGCTGGAGATAATCCTTAGAGGAAAGTATCTAATAAAAGTCAACCTCAAATATGGCCCAGCACCTATGCCCATCCAAAGACAATTTTTTTCTTAAAATCCAGATATGATTTTCATATCTACTGAGCTCTATTAAAAAAATAAAACAGTAGTTTTAGTGTGGAATTGCTAAGTATATCTTATTTATTTAACATCATAAAATTAGCCCACTATCCTAGTTTTGTTCTAAATTATTACTCTTTATGAGACTGGAAAATATGCAAAAATTACCCACTCAAATTCTTGGTTAAGTTCAAAAAAATGATTTCCTTTCCTTTAAAAAGATAAACAAATCAAACCCAGGATTGCAAGTGAAATGGCTCCACTGTCTCTGGAGTTTTCGTAAATATTTCCTTAAAATATATTTCTAAAACTTGCTTTGCTTTGGAAACTGCCCTCTTCTGAAAGGACAGGAGAAGAATCTTTCACATTTTATGATCCCCTTTGGAGCCAACAAAGCAACAGCCAAGTCCTGAGTTGATGGATGAGCCAATGAACTAACCTGGCTGCAAATCAGAATGGCCTGGGGAACTTGTTAAATAAAAGGGAAAAACAAAACAACAACAAAGAAAAACAGGCACCATCCAAGAACCTCCCAGGGCAGGACCAAGAAATTTGCATTTTTAACTAGTTCCAAAACACCTGTGGCAGACCATCCCATCCTCACGTGTCAACCCTGCTCTCTTCTACTTCACCCTGACCCTTCCCTTGAGCCCCAGACAAGAGCTCTGGGTGTCTCAGGGGCATCTCAAGTGCATTGAAGCCAAAACGCTGAATCTATCTCTTTTCTGCTCCAAGTTATTCCTTCTCTCAATCTGATTTTAAGTTGTTTCTCTTGAAAAATTTTTTTAATCGCGGTAAAATTGGTACATATTAGTTTCAGGCATGCAAAATAATAATTTGATATTTGTATACACTACAAAGTGGTCACCACAATAAGTCTAGTTACCATCTGTCACCATACACCCTTTACCCTTTTCACCCATCTCCCAACCCCCCTTCCCCTCTGATAACCACCAATATGTTCCCTATGAGTTTTGTTTTGTTTGTTCATTTGTTTTTAGATTCTACATATAAGTGAAATCATACAGTATTTTTCTTTCTCTGTCTGACGTACCTCACTTAGCATAATACTCTCTAGGTCTATCCATGTTGTTCCAAACGGCAAGATTTCCTCCTTTTACGTAGCCTAGCAGTATTCCATTGTGTGTGTGTGTGTGTGTGTGTGTGTGTGTGTGTGTGTGTGTGTACCACATATTATTTATCCATTCATCCGTAGATGGACACTTAGGTTGACTCCCTATCTTGGCTATTGCAACAAAATGCTGCCATGAACATAGGAGTACATATATCTTTCTGAATTAGTGTTTTCATTTTCTTTGGATAAATACCCAATAGTAGAATAGCTGTATCATATGACAAGTCTATTTTTAATTTTTTGAGGAAACTCCATATTGTTTTCCACAGCAGCTGGACCAATTTACATGCCCACCAACAGTGTACAAAGGTTCTCTTTTCTCCACATCCTCACCAACACTTGCAATTACTTGTTTCTTGATAATAGCCAAAGGTGATATCTATCTCATTGTGGTTTTGATTGCATTTCCCTGATGATGAGTGATGTTAAACATTTCTTCATGTGTCTGTTGGCCATCTGCCCTTTTTTTTTTCATTTTCTTTATTTATTTTGAGAGAACGAGAGAGAGAGAGAGAGCATGCTCATGTGAGCGAGTGGCAGAGGGGCAGAGAGAGGGAGAGAGAATCCCAAGCAAGCTCTGTGCTGTTAGCAGAGGTAATGACTGTGAGATAATGACCTGAGCCAAAATCAAGAGATGGACGCTCAACCAACTGAGCCACCCTGGTGACCTGGCCATCTGACTTCTTTGTAAAAATGTCTATTTAGCTCCTCTGTCCGTTTTGTAATCAAATTGTTTTGTTTTTTGCTATTGATTTCTTTATATATTTTGGATATTAACTCCTTATGAAGTATATGATTTCTGAGTATTTTCTTCCATTCGGTAGGTTGCCTTTTCATTTTGTTGATGGATTCCTTTGCTGTGCAGAAGCCTTTTAGTCTGATGTAGTCCCACGTGTTTATTATTGCTTTTGCTGCCTCTGCTTTTGGTGTCAGAGCAAAAAATTCAACACCATAGTGCGTATCAAGGAGATTATTACCTATGTTTTCTCCTAGGAGTTTTATGATTTCACTCAAATCCATTTTAAGTTAATTTTTGCGTAGTGCAAGATAGCGGTCTAGTTTCATTCTTTTGCATGTGGCTACCTAGCTTTCCCAAAACAATTTACTGACAAGATTGTCCTTCCCCCTTGTATATTCTTGGCTCTTTTGTTGTAAATTAATTGACCACATATGCATACATTTTTGGCGGGGGGGTGACTATTCTGTTCCATTGATCTATGTGTTTGTTTTTATGCAAATACCATATGGTTTTGATTACTGTAGCTTTGTAATATGGTTTGAAATCAGAGAGTGTGATACCTCCAGCTTGGTTATTCTTTCTCAAGAGTGCTTTGCCTATTTGGGGTCTTTAAAGGTTTCATACACATTTCAGAAAAGGCTGTCCTAGTGTTGTGAAAAATGGCATTGGAATTTTGATAGGGATTGACTTGAATCCATAGATAGCTTTGAGTTGTGGGTACATTTAACAATATTAATTCTTTCAATCCATGAGCATAGAATATTTTCCCATTTGTGTCTTCTTCAATTTCTTTCATTAATAATATCTTACAGTTTTCAGTGTACAGGTCTTTTACCTCCTTGATTAAATTTAGCACTAGGTATTTTTTTTTCTTTTTGATACAACTGTAAACAGGATTGTTTTCTTAATTTCTTTTCCTGATAGTTATTACTGTGTAGCAATGCAACAGATTTCTGTATATTGATTTTGTAGCCTGCAACTTTACTGAGTTCATTTATTAGTTCTAACAGGTTTTTTGGTTGACTCTTTAGTGTTTTCTATATATAGTATCATGTCATCTACAAATAGCGACAATTTCACTTCTTCCTTTCCAATTTTCTTATTCTTGCCTAATTGCCATGGCTATGATTTCCAATACTGTGTTCAATAAAAGTGGCCACAACAGACATCCTTATCTTATTGCTGATTTTAGAGGAAAAGCTTTCAATTTTTCACCATTGAGTATGATATCAGCTGTGGGGTTTGTTATATATGGCCTTTATTATGATGAGGTATGTTCCCTCTCTGAGCACTTCACTGAGTGTTTTTATCATAAATGGATGTTGAATTTTGTCAGATGCTCTTTCTGCATCTGTTGAGATGATCATATGATTTTTATCTTTTGTTTTCACTTTGTTAATGTGGTGTATCACACGGATTGATTTGTGTATGTTGAACCATCTTTGCATCTCCCTGGAATAAATCTGACTCAGTCATGGTGTATGATCCTTTTAATGTACTGTTGAGTTTGGTTTGCTAATATTTTGTTAAGGATGTTTGCACTGATATTCATTAGGGATACTGGCCTATTATTTTCTTTTTTTGTGGTGTCCTTGCCTGGTTTTGAAATCAGGGTAATGCTGGCCTCATAAAATGAGGTTGGAAGCATTCCTTCCTCTTCAATTTTTTGGCAGAGTTTTAGAAGGCTAGGTAATAAATCTTATTTGAATGTTTGGTAGAATTCACAAGTGTGGACATCTGGTTCTAGACGTGTTTGTTGGGAGTCTTTTATTACTAATTCAATCTCCTTGCTAGTAATCAGTCTATTCAGACTTCCTATTTCTTTATAAGTCAGTCTTGGAAGATTGTATGTTTCTAGAAATGTATCCATTTCTTTCAGGTTATCCAATTTTCTGGTGTGTAATAGTTAATAGCAGTCTGTTATAATCTCTGTGGTAAGTTATAACTTCTCTTTCATTTGTGGTTTTATTTGAGCCTTCTCTTTTTTTCTTGGTGAGTCTAGCAAAGGTTTGTCAATTTTGTTTGTTCATTCAAAGAACCAGCTCTTATTCTCATTAATCTTTTCTATTTTTTTTAGTAACTATTTCATTTATTTCCTCTGATCTTCATTACTTCCTTCCCTCCTACCAACTTTGGGCTTTGTTCTTTTTCTAGTTACTTTAGGTGTAAAGTTAAAAATTGTTTAAGATTTTTCTTGTTTCTTGAGGTTGGCACGTATCCCTATGAACTTCTCTTTTAAAATGCTTTTGCTACATCCCATAGATTTTGGATTGTTTTGTTTCCATTTTCATTTGTCTCAGTGTTTTTAAAATTTCTCCTTTGATTTCTTCATTGACCCACTGGCTGTCTGGTTGCATGTTGCTTAATCTTTTTCCAGTTTTCTTCTTGTAATTAGTTTCTAGTTTCATACCACCATGGTCAGAAAAGATGCCTATGATTTCAACCTTCTTAAATTTATCAAGACTTGTTTTATGGCCTACATGTGATCTATCTAGAGACTATACCATGTGCACTTGAGAAGAAGGTGTATTATGCTGCTCTTGGACCTATTAGGTCCACCTGGTCTAATGTATCCTTTAAGGCAAATGTTTCTTTATCAATTTTCTCTCTGGATGATCTATCTACTGATGTAAGTGGGGTACTAAAATCCCCTCCTATTATTGTATTATTGTCAATTTCTCCCATTAGGTCTGCTAATATTTGCTTTCTACATTTAGGTATTCATGTGGTAGGTGCATAAATATTTACAGATGTTATACCCTCTTGTTGGATTGATACCTTTAACATTATGTAATGCTCTTCTTTGTCTCTTGTTACAGTCTCTGTTTTAAAGTCCATTTTGTCTCACATAAGTATAGCTACACCAGCTTTCTTTTCATTTCCAGTCATATGGAACATCTTTTTCCACCCCTTCACTTTCAGTCTGTGTGTGTCCTTAGATCTGAAGTGATTGTCTTGTAGTAAGGATAGATGAGTCTTGTTTTTTAATCCATTCAGCCACTCCATGTCTTTTGATTGGAGAATTTAGTCCATTTACATTCAAAGTAGTTATTAATCGGTATTTATTGCCATTTTGTTAATTGTTTTCTGGTTCTTTTTGTAATTTATTATTGTTCATTTCTTCTTTTTTTAATTTTTTTTAATCCTTATTTATTTTTGAGAGAGAGAGAGAGAGAGAGACAGACAGACAGAGTGTGAGCGGGGGAGGAACAGAGAGAGAGGGAGACACAGAATCCAAAGCAGGCCCCAGACTCCGAGCCATCAGCACAGAGCCCGATGTGGGGCTTGAACCCACGAACCGTGAGATCATGACCTGAGCTGAAGTCGGACGCCCAACTGACTGAGCCACCCAGGTGCCCTGATTTCTTCATTTAACTCTCTTCCCTTCTGGTTTGATGACTTTCTTTAGCATTATGCTTAGATTCCTTTCTCATCACCTCCTGTGTCTCTACATTTGACCCTTGAAAACTGCAGGGGATAGGGATATTGATCCCCTACATTGCTGAAAATTCACATACAACTTTTGACTCTCCTAAATTGTAACTACTAATACCCTACTATTGACTGAAAACCTTACTGATAACATAAACTGTCAATTAAAACATGCGTTGTATGTTATATGTACTACATACTGTGTTCTCACGGTAACTTAGAGAAAAAGTGTTATTAAGAAAATCATAAACAGGGTGCCCGGGTGGCTCAGTCAGTGAAGTGTCTGACTCTTGATTTCGGCTCAGGTCAATTTCAGCTCAGGTCATGATCTCACTGTGAGACTCAGCACCCCGTCAGGCTCCGGGGTTGACAGCTCAGAGCCTGCTTGGGTTTCTCTCCCTCCCTCTGCCTCTCTGCCCCTCCCCAACTTATGCTCACTCTCTCACTCTATCAATAAATAAATAAATTTTACAAAGAAAGTCATAAGGAAGAGAAGATACATTTCAACACTGCATGTATTTATATAAAAAAAAATCTGTGTATAAGTGGACCCATGCAGTTCAAACCTGTATTGTGCAAGGGTCCACTGTACCTTTGTGGCTACCATAAAGCTCACATATAACAGCCGATATGTATAATAGTTTAAGGTGATAGCCACTTAAATTTAAATGCATTCCAGAAACTCTACATTTTTATCCCCTCATGTTTTTGATGTCATATTTTACATCTTTTTATTTTGTGCATCTCTTAGTTATTATAGTTATGGTTAATTTTATTACTTTTATCTTTTAACCTTTAAAATAGCTTTATAACTGGTTAATCTACTACCTTTACTATGAACCCTCCTTTTGCATTGATAGGTTTACTTTTATATGTTTTCTTGTTATGAATTAATGCCATTTCTTTTCAGCTTAAATAAGTCCCGTTAACATTTCTTATCAGGCCAGTTTAGTGGTGATGAACTTCTTTAGCTTTTGCTTGTCTGGAAAACTATCTCTCCTTCAATTCTGAATGACAGCCTTGCTAGGTAGAGTATTCTTAGTTGGAAGTTTTTTCCTTTTGGCACTTTGAATATATCAGGCCACTCCCTTCTGTCATGCAAAGATTCTGCTAAAAAATCAGCAGATAGTCTTGTGGTGGTTCCCTTGTACACAACAAGTTGTTTTCTCTCTTGCTGCTTTTAAGGTTTTCTCTTTACATTTAACTTTTGATATTTTAATTATAATGTGTGTTTTTGTGAACCACTTAGGGTTCATTTTATTTGGAACTCTCTTTGCTTCCTGGACCTGGATGCCTGTTTCCTTCCAGAGGTCAGGGAAGTTTTCAGCCATTATTTCTTCAAATAAATTTTCTGTCCCTATTTTGTCTCTCTCTTTTCCTTCTGGGACCTCTTTAATGCAAATGTTATTCTGCTTGATGCTGTCCCATAGGTCTCTTAAGCTCTCTTCACTTTTCGAAATTCCTTTTTTCTTTTTGCTGCTGTTTGGGTAACTTCCACTCCTCTCTCTTCCAGGTCATTGATCCTTTCCCCTGCTTCATCTACTCTGTTGTTGAACTCCTCTGGTGTATTTTTCAGTTCAGTTATTGTATTCTTCAGCTCCATGACTTCTGTTTGGTACCTTCTTGTATTTTCTATCTCTTTGTTGATGTTTCCCCTGTGCTCATCCATTCTTCTCCTGACTGCAGTGAACATTTTTATGACTACCACTTTGAGCTTTCCATCAAGTAGATTACTTATCTCCAGTAAGGTCTTTTTCTGAGGTTTTGTCTTATCCTTTTATTTATGTTTATTTATTTATTTTGAGAGAGAGAGAGAGCAGGAGAGGAGAAGAGGGAGGAAGAGAGAGAGAGAGAATACCAAGCCGGCTCTGTGGTGTCAGCACAAAGTCCAATGTGGGGCTTGCTTTCACAAACCATGAGATCACGACTTGAGCCAAAATCCAGAGTTAGACGTTTAACCGACTGAGCCACCCAGGCACCCTGAGGTTTGGTGTTCTTCTTTCTTTTTTTTTTAAGTTTATTTATTTATTTTGAGAAAGAGAGAGTGCATAAGCGAGTAGGGGAGGGGCAGGGATAAAGGGAGAGAGAGAGAATCCCAAGTAGGCTCTGCACTAAAGTGCAGAGCCTGAAGTGGGTCTCCAATTCATGAAGCATGAAATCATGAACTAAGCCAAAGTCAGATGCTTAACTGAGCCACCCAGGGGCCCCTGTCTTATTCTTTCTTTTAAAACACATTCCTCTGTTTCCTCATTTGGCTTGACTCTGTTTGTTTCCATGTATTATGTGAAACAGCTACCTCTCCCAGTCTTGAAGGAGTTGCCCTGAGTAGGAGATTAAACTTATCATTCCACATTGCCCTAGCTCTTGGTTGTGTCTTGAACCTTTATGATGGTCTATGTAGCCTTATTATTTTTTAAAGTTATTATTTAAATTCCAGTTAGTTAACATGCAGTGTAATATTAGTCCAGGTGTACAATACAGTGATTCAACACTTCTATATATCACTCGGTGCTCATCACAACAAGTGCACTCCTTAATCCCTATCACCTAGCTCACTCATCACTCCCACTCACCTCCCTTCTGGTAACCATCAATTTGTTCTCTATAATAAAAGTCTGTTTCTTGGTTTGCCTCTCTCTGTTTTTTCCCATTTGCTCATTTGTTTCTTAAATCCCACGTAATGAGTGAAATCATACGGTATTTGTCTTTCTCTGTCTTATTTCACTTAGCATAATACTCTCTCGCTCCATCCATGTCCTTGCAAATGGCAAGATTTCATTCTTTTTATAGCTGAGTGATATTCCGTTGTATGTATATACCACATCTTCTTTATCCATTCATCAATCCGTGGACACTCGGGCTGTTTCCACAATTTGGCTATTGTAGATAATGCTGCTATAAACATCAAGGTGCATGTATCCTTTTGAATTAGTATTTTTGTATTCTTTGGGCAAATACCTAGTAGTGCAATTGCTGGACCATAAAATAGTTCTATTTTTTTTTTTAATTTTTTTTCAACGTTTATTTATTTTTGGGACAGAGAGAGACAGAGCATGAACGGGGGAGGGGCAGAGAGAGAGGGAGACACAGAATCGGAAACAGGCTCCAGGCTCCGAGCCATCAGCCCAGAGCTATCAGCCCAGAGCCATCAGCCCAGAGCCTGACGCGGGGCTCGAACTCACGGACCGCGAGATCGTGACCTGGCTGAAGTCGGACGCTTAACCGACTGCGCCACCCAGGCGCCCCGAATAGTTCCATTTTTAACTTTCTGAGGAACCTCCACCCTGTTTTCCACAGTGACTGCACCAACAGTGCAAGAGGGTTCTCCTTTCTCCACATCCTCGCCAACACCTGTTGTTTCTTGAGTTGTTGATTTCAGGCACTGTGACAGGTGTGAGGTCATATCTCGTTGTAGTTTGGATTTGCATTTTCCTGATGATGACTGATGTTGAGCATCTTTTCATCTGCTGGCCATCTGTAGGGCTTCTTTGGAAAAGTATCTCTTCATGTCTTCTGCTCCATTTTTTAATTGGATTATTCATATTTGGGGTGTTGAGTTTGATAAGTTCTTTTTTTTTTAATTGTCAAGTTAGCTAACATAGAGTGTAGTCCTGGCTTTAGGAGTAGATTCCCATGATTCATCACTTACATACAATACCCAGTGCTCATCCCAGCAAGTGCCCTCCTCAATGTCCATCACCCATTTTCCCCACTCCCTGAATCCCCCCCCACCCCTATCAGCCCTCAGTCTGTTCTCTGTATTTTAAAGACTCTTATGGTTTGCCTCCCTCTTTGTTTGTATCTTATTTTTCCTTTCCTTCCCCTATGGTCATCTGTTAAGTTTCTCAAATGCCACATATGAGTAAAATCATAGGATATCTGTCTTTCCCTGACTGATAAGGAGTATATATATAATGTTTATGTTTTAACGTTAATGTTATTTAGAGAGAGGGAGACAGAATCAGAAGCAGGCTCCAGGCTCTGAGCTGTCAACACAGAGCCCTATGCGGGGCTCGAATCCACAAACTGTGAGATCATGACCTGAGCCGAAGTCGGATGCTTAACTGACTGAGCCACCCAGGCGCCCCTATGTATATATACTTTCATGTTTTATTTTTTTCTTTTGAGAGAGAGTGCAAGTGGGGGAGGGGCGGAGAGAGAGGCGGGACAGAGGATCTGAAGCAAGCTCTGCGCTGACAGCAATGAGCCCGATACAGGGCTCAAACTCATGAACCATGAGATCATGACCTGAGCCAGAGTCAGACACTCAACTGACTGAACCACCCAGGCAACCCAGTTCTTTATATATTTTGAACACTAACTCTTTGTGAGATAGGTCATTTGCAAACATCTTCTCCCATTCCGTAGGCTGCCTTTTAGTTTTGTTGACTGTTTCCTTCGCGTGCAGAAGCTTTTTATTTTGATGTCGCCCCAATGATTTATTTTTGCTTTTATTTCTCTTGCCTCAGGAGCCATATCTAGCAAGAAGTTGCTAAGGCTGATGTCAAAGAAGTTACTGCCTGTGCTGTCTTCTAGGATTTTTATGGTTTCGCATCTCACATTTAGGTCTCTCATCCATTTTGAATTTATTCTTGTGTATGGTATAAGAGAGTGGTCCGGTTTCATTCTTCTGCATGTTACTGTCCAGTTTTCCCAGCACCATTTGTTGAAGAGACTTTTTCCCATTAGATATTCTTTCCTGGTTTCTCAAAGATGAATTGGCCAGATCATTGTGGGTTCATTTCTGTTTTTTTTTATGCTGTTCTATTGATCTATGTGTCTATTTTTGTGTCACTACCATACTGTCTTGATTCCTACAGCTTTGTAATGTAACTTGAAGTCCAGAACTGTGATGCCTCCCGCTTTGCTTTTCTTTTTCAGGATTGCTTTAGCCATTTGGGGTCTTTTGTGGCTCCATAAATTTTAAAACTGTTTGTTCTAGCTCTGTGAAAACGCTATTGATATTTAGACAGGGAATGCATGAAATGTGTCAGCCTGATTCATTCCTGATAGGTCCCGATTGTTGAGAGTGTGCCAAGACTAGTTAGTGTTCCAAAGAGAGCGATCTCAGTCAGCACCTGCTTGGGCTGATTGAAAGTCAGATCCTTAGGCAGCAGATTTAACACAAGCAAATATATACACTCATGTGGGACTACGATTTTAGATCTTGCCAATTACCGACCAGATCTGGCAGTATCCACACCACACCACCCCCCCCCGCCCCGCCACCAAGGGTGAGAGCTGTAAGAACCGGGGCTTCAGATAAATGCACCATCTTCTTTCCGGGTGGTACTAGTGAGCTATGGTGAGACCAAGGAAAGGCATAAATATGGTGTCTCCCTGCCTACGGTCCCTGGGAGCACCTCCACAGCCTCTAAATGTGTAACAAACCCGAAGCCTCTCTCTTAGGTTGACGCACCAGGACAAGTAATTGAGCCTTCTTCACAGGCAGACTTGGGAGTATGTTTTGGTCTGCTGTCTATGCAGTGCCCTGCGTGTGACAGCCTTCTGTGAACGGTCTTTCTTATTGTCACAGTCCCATGTGGCCCAGGAACACGTGACTCTCTGGCCTCCAGAGCTAGGCAATCAAGAGGCATCCCCCGAGTGGACCGTGCTCACCTGCCAACTTTAGGGCGGCTGTGGTACAGTGTCGATGGGACACGTATGTGGCTTCAGCCATGCATGGTGCACACGTGTGGCTTTAGTGACTCAGGAGAAGAGCAACTGACGCAGGACATGCCCGTGGCATTCATGATGCTGTGTCCACGTGTGCCCACTTGGCCTAGCCAGGTCGAGGGAGAGCGCGAAACTGATATACCCCAGTGCCTTCGTCCACGGAGTCGGTCCCAGCTGGCCACTGACTCCCCGGCAGACACGCTAACATTGGCAAAATGTATCTCCTTCGCATATAATCCAGTCACCTCTCAAACGCCTGCTTTTGTGCTGGGTCCCCGGATGAGGGAATCGACGCATGAGCCTCTCAAAAGGAGTATCTCGGATCCCCAGAGCCCCTCAGGTAGCTGGACGTAAGCTTTGTTGGTTTCCAAAGCCAGACATTTTGGAGGTGTCATCTCAGCGGTGCACATCCCACAGTGGGACACAAACCTCTCGCTCCCTAGGGAGAAGCTCTGGACCTATGGATGGTCCTATCGGGCGTCACCGTGCTGGGAAGGGATTTTTGGCAAGACCTTGTCTCTGCCTCTCCTACCTATGTGAATGTAGTCCTTTTATCCCTGTGGTGGAGGGAGCTGTTCAGCTAGTTTTCAGTCTCTTCAGTGAGAATTTTTTTCCACACGTAGCTGTAGATTTGAAGTCTCCACGGAAGGAGGTGAGCTCAGGGTCTTCCTATAGCCCCATCTTGGACACCGTGCCATGCACACAAGGCTGTTTTTCTTCATGTGAAAAACAGACCTGGGTCAAGATCCCTTGCATTTCTGTGAACTAGAATTCTAACTTGTTCCCAACTTTATACCTTAGTCTTCCTTTAAAACTAATTTTTAGGGGCGTCACGGCGTCTCGGTTGGTTAAGCATCCGACTTCGGCTCAGGTCACGATCTCACGGCTCGTGAGTTCGAGCTCCACATCGGGTTCTGTGCTGACAGCTGGGAGCCTAGAGCCTGCTTCAAATTCTGTGTCTCCCTCTGTCTCTCTCTGCTACCCCCCTTGTGCTCTCTCTCTCAAAAATAAATAAACATTTAAAAATAAATAAACAAACAAATAAATAAAATAAAAGAAATAATTTTTAGGGGTGCCTGGGTGGCTAAGTCGGTTGAATATCCAACTCTTGATTACTTAAGATTTTCTCTCTCTCTCTCTCTCTCTCTCTGTCTCTCTCTCTTCTCCCTCTGCCCCCTCCCCTTAATGTGCGTGTGTGTGCTCTCTCTCTCTCTCTCTCTGTCAGTTGAGCATCCCACTTGACTTTGGCTCAGGTCATGATCCCCGGGTCATGAGATCAGGCTCATGTTGGGATCCACACTGAGCATGGAGCCTGCTTGGGATTTTCCCTTTCTCTCCCTCCACCCCTCTACCCTGCTTGTGCTCTCTCCCTCTCAAATAAACTAATAATAATAATAATTTTAAAGGCTAACAATTTTAAAAATCTGTTATAAACCTTTACCATCCTACATTTGCCACGTTTCTTCACATTACACACATTTTTTTCAAGTAACAGACCCTAGGAAATATCCTGTTTCATTTACAAAAATCTAATAGAAGCATTATATTATCTGTACGCAAAGATGGAATATTACCATCAGATACCAAATAGCGTCCGTTTAAAATAGGTCCTGATTAAAAAGTATCAGTAAAGTATCAGGAGAAGCAAGTTCCACTATCAGTTTTTCAGAGAGACTGTTTATTTACCAGATTACACAGAAGCAAATACACTTGGGTCAAAATTGGCCCTGGAGTTGTGCTGAATATATGAAAATAGAATTCAAGCTGTAGACTCTGTTTGAATTATTGGATCTATTATTTAGCCTTGCAAATCAAAGGGAATATAACAAACATAAAAATCAAACAGAGCCAGAAAGTCGTGGTAGTGTCACGGACTGGGCCATCCACAGGGTTTCATCTCCCTCCTCTCCCACCCTTCCAACTGTTTCCTGCCCCCAGCTCACGCTGGGAAGAAAAATAAAGGTGGGAACTCCCTCTCTCAGAGTGCCTGAGGAAAGGAACTGAATCAGTGAAAGGGAGCAGACACAGTCTGGGACATGGGGGCAGCAAAATATAAGGTCAGGTTCCAGGGTAAAGTTGGAGCTGGCTGGAAGACATTTTATCTTTGAATGTGGTCACCAGTGAACTCTGCTTCCTCTGCTCGGCCAGACGCAATTCCCTACATTCAATTACAACAGGAGAATGATGGCACAGTTGGAAAAAGCCCAACCGTTGGAATCGGCCAGGCCTAAGTTCGAATCCCAGCTTTGCTAATGAATGTGTACGGCTTTGAGCAAGTTACTTAACCTCTCTAAGACTCAGCCACTTCCTGCATAAAGAAAGAATACTAGGGGCACCTGGGTGGCTCAGTCGGTTAAGTGTCTGACTCTTGCTTTCGCTCAGGTTATGATCTCACGGTTCATGAGTTCTAGCCCCGTGTCAGGCTCTGTGCTGACAGTGTGGAGCGTGAGGGGAATCTTCTCTCTCTGCCCCTCCCCCACTTGTGCTCTGTCTCTCTCCCTCTGTCTCAAAATAAATGAATAAACTTTAAAAAAAAAAAGAAAATACTAATAGTATTAGTAATGCCTTCTAAGATTTTTGAGAAGAGTTACTGAGAAATCACAAAGTACATGGCACATAGCAGGGCCTATATAAATGCTACTTTCTATTCTTATCATCAGCATCATAGAATTGGCTTGAGGAATCACTTTACATTTCAAAATTGTATTATTTTACAATATTAGGTTGAACCATACCAAATGGCCATTTTTTTTCAGATTTAAAAAAAAAGTAAGATATCAGCAATTTTATATGGTGCAACCTAAAATTTGAAGAAGTATATCCTACAAAAAGGGCACACTATGCTTACTACCTGGTTATATATGGCAAAGGCACAAGTTGCTCCTTTGAAATTAAGGAAAATCAGTAACTATACAGTTGAAAGATAAACGTCTGATGCTTAGTGCAGGACAGATAGAAAGCCGCTCACTAACACTACTGGCCAAGAGCTAAAGTCCAAGGCACTATAATGCCATTGGCATGACTTGGCTAGCAATCATGAAAGAGCCCTGAGAATAGGGAGGAGACCATGTCCACATAAAACAAAATTAAGCATAAGCTTGGGTCCATAGGGCTGTTCCCTACAAGAAAGGCAGTGAGCTTAATGAAAACCATGCCCTCAAGAAAAGGAGAAATTTAACACACTCTGCCTTTCCTTCTTCGTCTCAAATGACAGCTTGATTTTTCAAAGAAATCCATATGTGTTGGGGAGAGAAAATGCGGGCAGGGTCATCCAATCCCAAAATAGAAATCAAAGCTTAGAATGCTTTGCTAATAGAAAAATTACTCTACAGACTTTGGGATACAAAGAAATTGAACACAAGGACACTGAGGCCAGTGGGGAAATATGCCTGGTCCTTATATGCTATAATATCAGAAAGTAGTAAAACCCAGAATTGTTTATGTTTGGAAGCAATAATATAATGGGAAGAGACTGGGGCTTTGGACCCAGACACATCTACATTCCAATTCCAGGCCCACCACTTACTAGCTGTGAGGCTGTGGGCAAGACCCCACACCTTCACAGGATTGTCATGAGGGTTAAAGGAGAATGTATTAAGATGCCCAGCACGGAGTACATATTATGAAACCAAACAACAGCCAAATATCTGTTCTGACTTTGCAAATTTATAATAGCACCACCTCCAGTTTGGTCTGTATTCCTACACATCCTGGCACACCACAGAGATGCATAACACACAAAATGAAACTTCATATACAATAAAATAAATGATTCTTGGCTTCAGGTCTTCCCAAATACAAACACGCGTACTGAGATGGAGATAGGCTCTGAATGTACTGGAAAAGTTGTGTTTTAGCTCTATCTCTCAGGTTCTTTTCTTTTTCCCGTTTGCATCTGTGTTCCCTTAATTTAATCAAGGCTAGAAAGTGAACCCGAAATGAGGGCCAGGGAGAGACACGTCAACTATATAGAGTGTGTGAGGGGAGACAAGGTGCTGGGGAGAACCAACTAGTACACAAACTAACAACGCAAAATAACTGACCAACCCGTAGCTACACTAACACAACTTTATATACCTCCATCAACAAACTTCCTAGGAAGTTCACTTACAATGAAGTCATTAGTACGCTGGAGCTCTTTTTTGGTCATTTGTGAAATTTGTGAAGCCAAATGGCTAGCTTGCCTGGACCTCCAGAGGTTTATCCGGATGGGAGAGGGTAAAGTCCCAGGATGATCAATTCACTATGTAGGAAGTACCAACCAGGAAGGAAAGGGGGAGGGAAAATAGTGAGAAGGCACTAGAGGCATCCTCGTACTCCATCCCTGGCCAGTCTAGGTGTGCTCGGTGGCAGCTTCCCAAATTCCTCGCCTTAGTTGATCCCTGTGATCAAAATGGACAGCCCCTGGTAAAACAAACGCCAATGTTGTCGTTACTGCGGGCCACAAAACGTCTTCCTGCTCAGAGTCATTAGACAAATGAAAGGAAAAAACCCACTGGCTTGGAGAATCAATGTTGGCAGCCAGCAAAGCCACTCGGTCAACAAATGATGATCAAGCTATACATAATAGGGGAGTGACATATTGAAGTCAACATTGAGGGCCTTGTCTCAGTCACATCCGTATCTCCCTTAGGATCCGACCACATTTCTATTCTGTAAGTCTTTGCTTTCACGTATTCTTAAACTCATCTGTACGTTTTCTCAGTCATCTCTGCCACTGGTGATGAAGTTGCTGACAACAAAGTGTAACTTTGGGAGCCCATCCTCTTCATTAATGAGGTTGCCCCTCCAGCGCCTCTCTGTGTGAACAGAGATGAGAGAATATACGCAGAATAAAAGCAAGAGAAGGCAGTGAGCATTACATATAGAACCTTAATCCCAGTTTCTGGCCCAATTTCTTTCAGCTGGGTTCTGTTCAGTTTCAAACATGTCAGTTGCAGCTGAGACTATTACTCCTTTTCCCTTCTCACCCAGATGCACAAGCTCAAGTTCATCATTTCAGAAAAAAACTGTACTCTGTAGCCTTACCTTGTTGATGAGCAGATGACTGCTCAAATACGGCTAGTCTGAAAGGTGTGCGTCAAAATCACTTAAAGATTCATTTGATTCCATTTTTTACAGAATGGCATTTTTGAATTTAAACTATCTGCATGTTTCCCATAATATCTAATTGGCTTAGGCTTTGTAAACTTACCATCCCCGCTCAATGACAAAGAAGTACGGGAAAGACGACAATGAGTTTGCAGGGGAGGTACAACCAGAATCAGTGAACTGGAGAGAAGGGAAGCTGGAGATGCTCATATATCAAAAGCTTCACAGTGAAAAGCTATTAGTTGGACAGAAAAACAAAACTATGAGAACGAGGTGGCTGTACTCTGTATGTCCTTCCATCTTCCTGCAGTGGGGCGCCTGGCGGGGGCGGGAGGGTAGTTGAAAGCAAGCTGGACCGGGAGTTAGAAGAGCTGGATTAGAACCGGTCAGTGTGGGAACAGAGCCTGTTTCCTTCTCTAAAGGGGGTGGGCCAGGTGCCTTCCGAAGCCTCTCTCACCTTCCCCCCCCCTAGTCATCTCTACAAAGAGTCACCTCTGTGACCATACATCCTGACTCACCTGCTGCGGTCTCAGTTGGTACCTTGTACATCAACTAACCCGTTGATTATTTTTAGTTCTTCCTTTCACTCTCAAAAATACCCCTTTTTGGACAACCATTTACATCATCACTCTATCTGTGAGTCATTTTAAAATGTAAGCTTTGTGCTTTGGTACACAGCTCCAGCTAATTACATGTCTCTAGCTGCCATACTGAAAATCACAGAGCTGCATCCTAAAGGGAGGAAGAAAAAGAAAGAGGGTGCAAGGGACGAAGGATGGGAGGGGGGACGGGAGGGAGAGGAGATAGAAACCAGTGAGATCAAAAAGCAACAAGTCTGAGTAAGAAAAGCATAAAGTTGAGTTTCACTGATTTGGCTGAAGAGTATAAGAACTCTCCTAGCTGAAACCAGTGAGGGTTTTCTGTGTTTTTGTTTTGGAATAATTACACAGGAAATTCTCCTATATAATTTAGCTCCCATGGGGCCATTTTAGATCTCCATTGCATATCTAGAGATGGGTATTTATATTCTGTTTAATGGGCACTGATGTCGCTACTTAAGTGTGACTCATTCCCTTTTACCATCAAACGTCATTTACATATAGTGTAGGTCAAAGCACAGAGGTTTAATTGAGAGAAAAAGGTCTAATTCTGAAATCTCGCCATGTTGAAGTCACCAAAATGAACACAGCCGCTCCTGTAGGCCGAAATCTGCCCTCAGGTGTCCACAAACAATTCCCATCTGACTAATCACAGAGTTTGAAGTGCTAGTTTAAACTTGCCTTGAGAATTTCAGGCTTAAATAACTTTGTTAATATTGAGGCTACTTAAAAGAAATCCTTCAACGAGTATCTAGACTTAGTTAAAATGTGCCTTACATAAAATTTTTAGTTACAAACCAAATAAGGAAAAGAGATTTTGTTGGAAATAGTGATGAAAGGTCCCAATCCTCCTTTTCGGAGATTAAAAAAGGCTATATATAGCAAGCTATTGTAAAGACCCAAAGCCATATCTAAACTGAGGAAATAATCCAAAATTTCAACAAACATTCCTGTTATTTGGATAAAATCTTATTAAACTTTCATTGGAATCTAAATGTTTTGATTGGTTTTTTTTTCAAGCTAGAAATAGATATTAAGCGTGTCTGATGGACTTCATCACATAAAAACATTTAGATACTTCTGGTGAAGAGGTACCCTGCCGACAGGTCTAGTCTCAAAAGTATTTACCATTCTAGCCAGATGGATATACTTTTTTTTTTTTTACTTTAATTCCAAAGCCGTCTGAGAAACAAAATGCTGTTAATATTTAAACTGAAATGAATTTGGATCTCAATATAGTTGACGCAGGCTATGTATACAGATATACAGATGTGTCTGGAAAGCAGTGGCCATGATTTACATAAGCCCTACAGGAAACTGGGGAAGGGTCGTGGGCACGGGGGTCAAGGAGATAAAAAGACACCTCAGACCAGATCTTCCTAGTTTGACTTGGAATTGATCTTGCTGCCTGGGGCCTGACTCGGGTTTTGGTAGAGACCATTTCCCTTGTAACCGGACTCTTGCCCACTTGGTATGTGCCTGCCCGGTAGTTTAGTTCCCATCCTCCTCCCCGCCAAATAACTGAACCTACTGTCTCTGAATATTTGAGCCTCCGCTTTCTTAAAACAACCCCTCTTTGGGACACCAAAGAGAAAAGAGCTCAGGGCGGCTAACATATGCGGTAAACACAAGGTGTTCTGGCTCCCTGTGAGCCTCTCCCTGGCTCGGCATGCTCATATTTGACTCTAGAAATTCTACACCAGACAGTCCAGGAAACAATCCTGCCCGGTGCCCAGACTGTCCGGGTCTCGGGGTAGATGTTTACCTCCCTCTCTAACTTCCAACACCACTGTCAAGGCCACTTGCTTCAGACTTCTCTCCAGCTACAAGCTAAGCTATTACCTGCCCCACTCTGAGGCTCGGTGAAGTGAAGAGTCTCCTGAGAAGGGTTCTAAGCTGAACATTTTACCTGAGAAACTCTGTTTCAGAGAATTCACTTGTCAACTGAAATGGCAGGGTAGGAGCGCCTTGACAGAGTTTTTGACTTTATGAAACTTGCCCCATGGGCGAAATCTGTTTAAGTTTAAGGTTTTCTCATTCTTGGCACAGCCAGCACCTATTCCTTCTGGCCCCTAATACCAGCCCTATAAAAGAGAGATTTTAGCTCTGCAGGATCTCCGGGTAGCTGCTTAGCAATGCCTCTGTTAGAGCAAAGAATGTTCAAGAAACAAGAGCTGTCGTAGCTCCTTAGCTAAAATGAATATCCACATCTTACTTATAAAGTTGATCACCATTCCGATAACACTGGCTGTAGTGAAGATCAATGGACCTAATTACCCCGTCCTATGTACTCTGAGGACTAATCTCTGGGGAAAGCATTATTGGTGGAAACACTATATGCAGCATTAAGTATTAATGACACTCTCAGGTTTTCCGAAAGGATAGGTAAAGTCAGGAAATAAAAAAAACTTTGATTCTCTGGCCCGCATTAGAAAACCAGCCTGCCCGTGAATGTCAATATCATGTCAATAATTCTGATGTGGAACGAAACAAGTGCGGTGCACAACCACCCATTAAATGGGAGAACACGAGGTGACGTTCCTGATGAGTCTGCATAATCAGCGGGTACCATCAGCAGGCAGCCCACTGGTTAGTTAAAATTCTGGAGGACGTGCCAATGTGTTTTCTTCGCACTCTGCTCACTAGCATACCCTGAGATAGAAACTTGCAAATTAATGTCAACCCAGATCTGGGCACTCGGTAGAAATGGTGGGGGAGCACCAAAAGCAACTCCTGAGCTCCAGGAGGGGATTCAATCGCCCAAATGTCAGAAATGTAATGGAGCCTAATATGCCCTTGTGTCGGGGAATGCTGAAGAAACATCTGCAGAATGGCATCTTGCAGGCTGTTAGGGCAAGTAGTGAGGCTTGGAGCGTGGAGAGCAGACAGCTGTGCTTTTAGGGGACATGTTCGGATGTAGAGGTCACTGGAGAAATATGTCAGCTGGCGTGGTGAGTTACCCCATGCTAAGAGAAACCAGATCAAATTTTTGGCTGGTTACCCAGGACACTCCGGGATACCTCCTCTATAATATGATTTTCAACCCACATCCTCCTTCAGCAAAGGGAGTATTTGTTTACTCAGTTTTCCCTTTTCTCTGAAGCACACATACTTTGTGGGGCTCCTTGTCAGAAACAGTTCCCCACCCTGGAATGAAATCTGCTGATGTGGTTTCGTAAACCGAGGCTTGTCTGCTCACTAGGAGAGACAAACAGTTTCAATTACGGACAGCACGTAAGCCTTGTTCGAGATGCTGCATTCTGTCAAAGCCCAAGCAAGCCAGGGAAGAGGCGGAGAGTAAAGCTGGGGAAGGTCTTTGGAGCAGATTCTTGGTTTTCCCAGAGTCCCAGAGTCCTAAGAGATCAGGGGACTTACAGAGCTCACCCAGCCTAGCACACTTATTCCACGAAATACTTCTGGGAGTGAGGGAAATGAGACGCTCCCCCCGAGCCACCCAGATTGGCTTCAACTCCAAGTCTCCAAATACCCGAGTTCACAAAAAATACGTCAGGGCAGCAAGTTTTCAAAAGCTTCTGCCTGCAAACTTTGAGACTTTGACACAACCACCAAATAGACCAACAGGCATCCCACCGAATTACATCGTAAGTAGAAACTGTTACAAGCCATGGAACAGAGAGTCCTGGCAAGACCTGATCCCTGTCCACAAGGCACTTTGATTGAATTAAAAAAAAAAAAAAAACAAAAAAACATGACACGAGCAGTGAATAAGCAGTAAACAAGGGAACAGCTTCACATTTTGCCAACACGATAAGCCTGTAGGTGAAGCACAAACCACGCCGAGCAGGGAATTAGAAGGTACTAACTGGACAGTATGGACAATTTCAAAGTACAAGAGAAATGGGAAAATGGTGAGTACAGGAGCTGAGACCACAAGGAAGCCTGAAGGAACAGGGTCAGATGTTCTAGGAGAAGGAAACTGCGCGAGGGAGGAGTGAGGTAAGCATTTTAAGAGCACGTTTCGGAAGCAGCCTTGATGGCGGTAAGGTACGGTTGGAGAGACAACAGTCGGGACCAGTTTCTGATAGGCCTGAGAAATCAGACGGGAGATTTTACGCGAGGTAAGCATCAGGGAGACATCCTATGTGCAGGCATTTCTCTCTTTGCAGATGGGTAAAATGAGGGTCAGAAATATTGGGGTGCCTGGCTGGCTCGGTCGGTAGGGCATGTGACTCTTGATCTCGGGGTCATGAGTTCAAGCCCCGTACTGGGCCTAGAGCTTACTTACGAAAAAGAAAAAAGAAATATTAAGCAACTTGCCTAGGGTTATGGACCAAATAAAAGGAAAAATTGGGATTGTAACCCAGATACGTCTGATTCCACTGCCCATAAACACTGTGTTCTGTTCTGTTTGTTTGTTTTAAACACCGTGTTCTTAAATATCCTGCTGTATATCATGGGGGTAATTTTCAAAAACTAAACCCGGCATCATTATAAAACAGAGAGGGTTAGGAAACAAGGACACTGGTTAAGAATAACCTCAATAATCCAGACAGTAGGAGGAAAGGTCCCAAGAGAAGGGGTGAAGTAAGAACTAGGAAAGAATAAATCTTAGAGGTGATGGTGAGCTACTAGGTGTATGGGGGAAAGCAAAGATGACTTAGAGAAGAGCAATGGCACTACCAAAAGGTGGTTTTTGAACCATTTCTGTCAATAAAGGGGAGAAGAGTAACTAGCTTGCAGGGAGGTGGTACAAAGGTTAAATTAAGTTTCAGACATGTTGCCTTTGAGGGGACAATGGCAAATATCCAGTGGAAAGTTCATGGTATGAACCTGAAGATATACCTCTGTTTTGTTTATGGGTCCCTAACGAAATCTGCAAACCCATTCCCCAGAAAGTATACATGTGCACATGTGAGATTTTACATCACATTTCAGAGGGTCAGTGACTCCCCCAAAACCACCTCCAGAAACTTTGGTACAAACCGTGAGCCACTAGGTGAGGACGGAGATGTACATGTTGGGGAGTCCTATTCATAGTGGGTATCGCACGAACTTCTTTAGGCTCCCTGGTTCCCACCTTCCTTTCTGATCACTACTTTCCCATTTCTTTGTTTGGCTCCTACTCTTTTCCCTGGCCAGTAAAACTGGATGCTAACCGAGAACCCAGAATGGGTTCTCTTGGCCCTCCTCTTTCCTCTCTACAGGCTCTCGGCCCTCCTTTTTCCTCTCTACAGGCTCAGCTGGTTGGCTTTTATAGAGATTGTGTGAGTATTAAATGAAAAAATACATGTAATTTGAATAGCACAGTCAGTCCCTGGCTTGTAAAAAGCTCTTAGCATATGGTAGCCATGATAATAACCTGAGAGCAACAGATTGAACTTTATGAGAACTCCGCCACCAGGATAAGAGAAACAAGAAGCTGGTTGAATAAGACAACGGTCAAGCTATGAAACGGGTTTGGGGAAGCTTCAAGAGCAGTATCAGAGAAAGGAGAGGATGCTGAGTGGTGCAACATGCCTCAACAAGGAGGACAAGAGTAACGTGAAACATGATGTGAGTGGTCTCAAGTGAAAATCGGGAAATGAGACTCTTCTCATCCTAGATGCACAGCGGTGACTGATCTCCTCTCCCATTAGGTGCCTCGCGCTGACGCTGGAACACCAGCGTGTTGTGTCTGGAGTACCATTTGCTGTGGTTTACAAGATCGCTTTAACCCCGTCCTCATTAGAAAAGTTGGAACATAAGCCCTCCCAAAAACATATTCCAGCAAGCTCAGAGTGGAGTTTTCAAGCTGCAAATGCAGAAGCCATGCATCTCTCAGAAGCCAACGCATCCAGAACAACTACTGAGGCAAGCACATCACGCAAACACGCCTCCTCCGGCAGCTTTGAAATGAAACAGCATCCTCTTATCAGTTCCCAGCCTGGTCTCTCCCAGTGCGACTGCATACAACTTTTTTTTTTTTGTATGCTTTCAACATACAAATAAGTTCTATGCTCCTACGTCTGCAAAGAGATTAATCAGGTCTCTTGAAAAAAAAAATGGCAGGAATTCTTCAAGTTTCAGGGGGCAAGATCACAGTTTCCGCAGCAAAGTTTGATGGGCCACATACCAAGAGAGGTGTATCTGTCTAAGAAAGTTCCACGGCTTCTTATCTACAGCTTTGGCTTAAAAAAAAACAAAAAAACAAAAAACAAAAAACAAAAAAAAATCTGACTATTTCTAGGGATCTGTTAGGCGAAACTCGAGTTCTACTGGTTGACTTCAAGAATGCAGGATGAACTTCTACCGGATCTGCTCGTGAATCACGTGCGAGAAGTTACCAGGACTCCTGCAGAAGGTATTATCCCTGGAAGATACATGCATGGAGGAGGGGGGTGGTGGAGAGTTTTTGAACCATTTCTGTAAATAAACAACTCAGTGAGTACGGCGCATAATTCCTAAAATTTGCATCTGCAAATTTGCATTTCAGATTTCTCAAAAATTAGAATACAAGTGAGCTGGCTTTTCATTCCTGCTTCCCCCCTCCTGTGATCATCCCCAATTTCAGCCGTGATTCACTAAATATTTTTCCCATTGGAAATTATGAAATGATATCCTAGCTCATTGTTTCATTTTATATTGAGCTTCATTGGGTTTTCAGACATTTACACTGTCAGCTCTCCTTCCCTTACTGTAAAATCTTTTTTATTGACAATTCAATCATGTCAAGTTTGGAACAGGAGAGGCACTGATTTGATCAGCTATCATTGGATTTACAATATATAAATGACAGCACCATATCTGGCCCTCGTCTAAAGCAGCTGCCTTTTATCGATTTATATTCCACTAGCAAAGAAGAAAAATTACAGCACAATGTAGTGGTATGGTCCAAGATCAATACCAATTTTTTTCTTAATGACACAAAGGCCAAGATAAGGACAGCATAAGTCAAAGCTAGACAGATCAAATTTGTCCAATATCCCTTTCAATTACTGAAGAACATGCACAGGGATGTATAACATTAAAGCAAAGGAGAATATTATTTCAAGTGGTTTAAAATTATGACATTAAACAAGACTGAGTAGCATCCTCCCCAAGATATGGAAGTGAAATGAGCTGAGCACAGAGGACCATCTCCCTCCCTGCCACCTTGGTCGAAAAGCAGCTGGGTGTCTCCGGAGTTAATCTAACTACTAAAACTCAGAGCGCTGATTTAGCTGTGTAATCCGAACAATGAGGACTTCCACCAGGGCTCCGGCACCAAACACACTGAATTCCTGAGATGTTGGTATTGAACAACAGGTAATGAAGAGTGAAATAGACCGGTTGCCCCCCAGAATAGAATATGTGTTACAGGAAGCTAAAAAGCAAATTACCCAAACAACTTAACAAGCTCAACAGAGTGGAGAGGCCACATAAACTCTGGGCAAATGGTAAAGGTATAGCTGTGGCAATAAAAGACTGCCCAATCCCCATAGGAATCTGGGGAGATTCCTCATCTCAGCAAAAATGGAGCCGAGTCTAAGTGAAAAAAATTGTTCTTTCTAAAACGGGTGTGCCGCAACCCCAAACCCACGTCGTGGCACACTTTTATAAAATCAGTTGACAGGAATGCTAGGCTGGAGACTGCTTGGTGATCTTCTCTACTGACAGATTTTTTAAAAATGTTTATGTATTTATTTTGCGAGAGAGTGAGCCAGCAGGGGTGGGGCAGAAAGAAAGGGGGGGGGGGAGAGAGAGAGAGAGAGAGAGAGAGAGAGAGAGAGACACGCAAGCGGGCTCTAATGTGGGGCTCGAACTCATGAACTGTGAGATCATGACCTGAGCTAAAACCGACTGAGCCACCCAGATGCCCCGAAGTTTTTTGTTGTTGTTGTTGTTTTTAAGTAAGCTTCACACCCAGCGTGGAGCCCAACACAGGGCTCGAACTCATGCCCCATGATGCATTTTTTTCTAACCTGCTACCAACACTGAAGGAGGCAGGGGCTTCTCATTAAACTGTGTCCCTCTTCTTGCCTATCATTCTCATAGCCCCCTCCCTTACACTGTGCCCTCTGCAGCAGAACACAAGCATGGCCGGGCACTGTGAATAATACCAATTTGGGGTGGTTTTTCTTCTGGCCATAGAGTACAAGCTTGACCCAGGCTTAGGTAAATTATAAACTAGAGGGTGCTCAAGAAAAGCAAGATGAAATCTTGAGAGGGCTCCCATGAAATGTAATGTGAATATATCTGACCAGTGGAGAAGATCTGATCAGTGGCATAACAGATAATGTTTGAACTTCTTCCAGTACTGAATTCTGTTTCTAAGTAATAACAGCTCAAATGCCCTACTACTAGTTTAAAAAAAAAAATAAAAAGGCAGTAGAAAGAGCTAGAGTCTTTGGAATCAAACTGTTTTGGTTCCAGACTGGACTCTGCAACTTACTAGCCATGTGAACTTGGGCAAGTTACTTAGCCTCCATGCACATCAGGGGCAGGCACGGTTGCAAGCGTGCTATACATAATATTTCAGTCTCACAACAATCCTATTAAGATGTTATCTCCATTTTATTTTATTTTATTTTATTTTATTTTATTTTATTTTATTTTATTTTAATTTGTAAACGTTTATTTTTGAGACAGGGCATGAGCAGGAAGAGGGGAAGAGAGGAGGACAGAGGATCCAAAAACGGGCTCTACACTGACAGCCCCGACATGTGGCTGAAAGTCACGAACCGTGAAATCATGTCCTGAGCCAAAGCCAGGCACTCAACTGAGCCACCCACGTGCCCCAGGATATTTTCTCCATTTTAAAGATGAAAACCCTGGGGGCGCCTGAGTGGCTCAGTCAGTTAAGTGTCCGACTTCAGCTCAGGTCATGATCTCATAGTTTGTGAGTTCGAGCCCCACGTCGGGCTCTGTGCTGACAGCTCGGAGCCTGGAGGCTGCTTCAGATTCTGTGTCTCCCTCTCTCTCTGGCCCTCCCCCACTCACACTCTGTGTGTGTGTGTGTGTGTGTGTGTGTGTGTGTGTGTGTGTGTCTCAAAAACAAACATTAAAAAAAATTTAAAGATGAAAACCCTGGTTCAGTGAACTTAAGGAAACTTGCTCGAGGTCATACACAGAGAGCTGTAGAGTCTGGATTCAAACCATGATCTCCATGGTTCCCAAATCTACTCTTAACCTCTTGTCCCGTTATCCCGCATTCCTTCCAGTCCAGCCTAAGCCAGAGCTGTTTTCTTCCTTGTCTCTCTGGTCATGGAGAAATCCAGTCCGGCCCACATAGGTAACCACAACAGCTCTATATCATGTCATCTACAATGGGAGCAGCCAGCGACACCTCACATGCCTGCTCAGGAAATGCTTAGAAATAAAACATGGAAACCTCACTTCTTCAAGCCATGTTTGTTACCAACGTCACCACGATACTGTATGTAACTAAAGAGAAGTTAAGCGGCCCAGCTCTAAGGATAAAAGTGGAAGTTGTAACCAGAATGTAAAGAGCGGCATAAGACATAGATCTTATACAGTCAATTTTGACTTCATTTTCCAGTAGTGCTGCTGATGCATTTTTTCTTGCAAATTAGTGCAATATTTACTGATCATGGCATCAGATGATGCAGTTTAGCTGTGGGTAGCAGAAGCTGGCAGATCAACCCGGTGTGAAATCATCAGAAATAGGATGCCTTGTTTTCCGTAAAACATCATGCTGGGACTGAGTGACCGTGAACCTGGGGTCACCAGATGGGCTGTGGGACGGGCAGGTTTGCTAAGACCATCTGAGTCATTAGCACTGTGAGGAGGTCAGCGAGCCAAAGAGGCAAGACAGAGATAAGGAAATATACAGACACCGGAAGTCAGAGCAGGCAGCGGGGTCACGTGCTTGGGTGGAGTGAATGCGGAGAAGTCCGTCCAAGAAATCGCTGATTAGGGCACCTAGCTGGAGCCTGATACGCCCACATACTCTATCTCACGAAGAACGAATAGAGCAGCTATCCCCAGCTGGCAGCAAAGAGTGTAACGATATGTGGCTGGCAAGGGCTTTTGAAGGTACCGGGCAGCCTGCAAAGAGCTGAGCAAAAAGACAGAGGAATGTGGCTAGCTGGTAGGTGGGAGGCAGCGCGGCCATGTGATTACGCGCTCTGGCACTGGGGTCTCAAACTGACTGCTCAAGGTTACGACCGAGACAACGTAAGCCAGGAAGGTCCAATAGCCGGCACACAGTAAGATCTCAACACATCTCGTCAAGTCCCGCGAAAGGGGGCGCGAAAACCAAAGGATGAACGTTTTCGAACGCATACAAAGTGCCCTCTCGAGTCACACACCTGTATGGGGACATTTTTGACGGAACCATTTTTTTTTTTCAACACATAATTGAAATATGAGGATGAGTTAATGACCAAGGGTAACCTCCAAATAGCTTATTTTGGAAATATAAATGTATACTAATTATCACCAGCTAGCAACATGTGTACTCCGTTGACTACTAAGCCTTTCTACCTCCCAAGATGGGCCTCAGCACCTACATAACAAATAAGTCTACAGTTGTCACTCACACTCACAATCATTTTGTTGAAACAGATTGCTTTGGCCTGAGTTAAGCTTCATCTTTTGACGGGCGTCATTTGACCCAGGAAAACAGGTAACTGCCTAATGGCTGGAGTTTTCGTTCGGGGTGATGAAACGTTTTAGAAGTAGATAGAGGTGGCGGGTGTACAACGTTGCAAATGTGCTAATTGTCACTGAATTGTTCACTTTAAAATGGTTAATTTTACGGTGTGTGAATTTTACCTCAATTTAAAAAATGGAGGAGAAATTAAAGACATTCCCAGATAAACAAAAACAGAGAATTCATCACTAGCTGAAGAGCACTACCAAATACTAAAGGAAATCCTTCAGGGCAAAATGAAAAACACTAGACAGTGACTCCAATCTACATAAAGAAATAAAGATCATTAAAGGTAACCACATAGGTAAATACAAGCAAAAGAGAGTATGTATATGTATTTTTTGTTCATAATTGTTCTTTTCCCCTACCTGTTTTAAAAGACAATTACATAAAGCAAAATTAAAAATCTGTTTATGGAAACACAATGTATAAATATATAACTTGCAACAATAACAACACAAAGGGAGAGACAGAAACAGATCAAAATTTTTGTATATTATCTTTAGTCAGAACTAGACTGTCATAAATTAAGAAGTTAATAGTGATCCCAAGGACAAGCATTAAGACCATGACTAAAGAATATGCAGCAAAAGAAAGGACAAGGGAATGAAAATGACACAGTTAAAAATATCTATTTAAAACAAAAGAAGGGGCGCCTGGGTGGCGCAGTCGGTTAAGCGTCCGACTTCAGCCAGGTCACGATCTCGCGGTCCGTGAGCTCGAGCCCCGTGTCTGGCTCTGGGCTGATGGCTCAGAGCCTGGAGCCTGTTTCCGATTCGGTGTCTCCCTCTCTCTCTGCCCCTCCCCCGTTCATGCTCTGTCTTTCTCTGTCCCAAAAATAAATAAACGTTGAAAAAAAAATTTAAAACAAAAGAAGGCAGAAATGAAAAACAGTGGAACAAGAGAAAACATAAGTCATAGAAAACAAACAGTAAAGTGACTGGCATAAATCCTACCTTATTGGTAATTACATTAATGGGAATTTATTAAGCCCTCTAATTAAAAGGCAGACACTGATGGAATCGATATAAAAACATGATCCAACTATATACTGTCTACAAGAGACACACTCTGGATTCAATTTTCAACAAATATGTTGGAAGTAAAAAGATGGAAAAAGATATAGATATAACATGTAAACGGTAACCGAAAGAGAGCTGGAGGGGAATACTAGACAAAAATAGCTACTAGCGACAAAGAACATTTTATAATGGTAAAGGGTTCATCAATCTAGAAGATATAACAGTTATAAACATATCTGAATCTAATAACAGACCCCAAAATACATGGAGGAAAAAAAGTGACAGAATTAAAGAAAGAAATAGACAATTCAATAATAATAGGGACTTCAATACCTCATTATTCATAATGTATGTAACACAACTAGACAGCAGATCGGCAAGGAAAAACAAGACACGAGCAACACTGTAAACCAACGAGACCTAAAAAATGTTTATGCTCCTTCCAAAAACAGCAGAATATTCTTCTCAGGTACTCATAGAACATTCTCTAGGATAGATTAAAAAAAAAATAAGACCATAAGACAGTTTTGAATAAATTTAAAGCAACTGAAGTGATACAAAGGATATTCTGACCGTAATGAAATTCAAAATCAATAACAGAAGGACATTTGGGAAATCCACAAATATGTGGAAATTAAAAGGATAGAAAATAATATACCATGCAAACACTAATCAAAAGAACACTGGAGGGGTGCCTGACTGGCTTAGTCAGAAGAGCATGCGACTCTTAATCTCACGGTTGTGAGTTTCAGCCCCACATTGGGTGTCGAGATTACTAAAAAATAAACTTTAAAAAGAAAACTGGAGTGACTATATTTTTTAATGTTTATTTATTTTGAGAGAGAGAGAGAGGGAGGCAGAGAGAGAGAGAGAGAGAAATTTACCTGGGTTAGGCAAAGAGTTCTCTTACATGACACCAAAAGCACAATCTATTCTAGAAGAAAAGATAATTTTGAGTAATTCATCACAATTGAAACTTTTGCTGTGAGAAAGACACCTTTAAAGAGAACAAAAAGACATGCTACCTACTGGAAGACAGTATCTGCAAATCACATATTCTACAGAGGACTTGTATCCACAATATATAAAGAGCTCTCATGTAGGAGATCTCCAAGAGCATTTCGCCGAGAGAAAAATGCCAATATCCAAAGGTTATTGTATCATGCCATGTATATGACAGTCTCAAAGTTTTGAAATTATACCAATAGAAAACAGATCAAGAGTTACTGAGGGCTAGAGCTGAGGGAAAAGTGTGACTGCTGAAGGGTAACAGGAGGGAGTTTATTTGTGGTGATGACACAGTTCCGTATTCTGATTTTCATGATGTGTATTCAAATCCACACAGGCAATAGCATTTTATAGAGTAACACATGAAAAAAGTGCATGTAGGGGCGCCTGGGTGGCGCAGTCGGTTAAGCGTCCGGCTTCAGCCAGGTCACGATCTCGCGGTCCGTGAGTTCGAGCCCCGCGTCGGGCTCTGGGCTGACGGCTCAGAGCCTGGAGCCTGTTTCCGATTCTGTGTCTCCCTCTCTCTCTGCCCTCCCCCGTTCATGCTCTGTCTCTCTCTGTCCCAAAGGTGAATAAACGTTGAAAAAAAAAAAATTTTAAAATAAAAAAGAAAAAAGTGCATGTAAAAATTAGTGAAATCCTAATTAAGTCTATACATGAGTTAATAGTATCATGCCAATGTCAACTTCCTGGTTTTAACAACGTACGACGGTTATGTAGGATATTATCATCAGGGGAATCTATGTGAAGTATACACGGGGATTCTCGGTACTGTATTTTTAATTTCTTGTGACTCTTAAATAATTTCTAAATATAATGTTGTATTTAATAAACTTTACAGTATGAAAACAATCAATCCAGTTTAAAAATGGGCAAAACACTTAAACAGATATTTTGCTAACGAGGATACATAATGGCCCATAAACACATGAAAAACGCTCAATATCATTAGCCCCTGGAGGAATGCAACTTAAAGCTACTGCTGAGATACCATTACACACATACTAAAATGGCTAAAATAAATATTGCTGATAGTACCAAGTGCTGACAAGTACCTTAAGCAACAGCAACACTCATCCATTGCTGGTGGGAATGCAAAATGGTATAGCCACTCTGGAAAACCATTTGGCAGTACTGATAAAGTTAAACATAGACGTATCATATGATCCAGAAATCCTACTTCTAGGCACTTATGCCAGAGAAATGACAACCTATGGAACTTATGTTAACACAAAAACCTATACTCGACTGTGCATAGCATCCTTATTTGTAATTTCCCCAAACCGGAAACAACGCAAATATCCTTTAGCTTGAGAACGGAAGAGCAAATTATACGACATCCACACTATGACACTATGGTACACTACACTCGGCAATAAAAGGAACATGATATTCACACATGCACCAACCTGGATGGATCTCACAGGCATTATGCTGAGTGAGGGAAGTCTGTCTCAAAAGGTTGCTACACTGTAAGATCTCCTTTGTGTGACATTCTGGAAAAGGCAAAAAACTACAGCAGATCAGCACTGCCAGTAGCTAGGGATAGGATGCTACAAAGGGGTAGCGTGAGGGAGTTTTTGGGAACGCATCTGTCCTGTATCCTCATTTCGGTGGTGGTCACATAAATATATGCATGTGTTAATAATCAAAAAACTATGCCAAAGAGTTCATTTTACTGTCAGTTAATTTACAGAATATTTTATAAAGTTAACCTAATTATGCCAGCAATAACTCCTTTCACAATCTAGAGATTTAAAACTAAGAGCACAACTTAAAGAAAAAATTGAAAAGAAAAAGAAAGAGCACCTATGTACATAACACTTATGAAGTGTGGGCACGTCCTAAGTGTTTCACGATGAACTCACTTAACTTTCACAATAACCCTATGAGGTGAGTACTAGAATTTTCCCCACTTTACACACTGAGGTGAGACAATTTGTCTAAAATGCCAGAGCTGAGACGTGGTGAGGTTGGGTGGAATTAAAGTCAAGCTTCACTTGCGCTCCAGAGTCTCTGCTGTGAACCATGAAGCCTTAATGTGCTCCACGTGATATGCTCTGGGCTCTTTAGAAGACACGCTCTCCTTATTCAATAAACCTACGTGGAGGTACTTATTGACTGATATTTTCTAAAGAAAGGTCTTAAGATTTGGAAAGATCAATTCATACACCCAATGAGTCAGACAGGGACAGAATAGGAAGGCAAAAGATCTACGCATCATAATTGACACTTCACTTTCCCACATACTGTACTGATTAACACAGGTGGCCGGTTTCTTGCCATGAAGCTTTCGCTCTCCCTGCATAAATCCGTATGATACTTGCTACTTAAATATAGGCAAAAGCGGTCCTCTATCATTCACAAAATTGCCAACGGAAGTTTGTGTTTCTGCAAATAGCTAGGGGAGGAGCTTTTGAACTTGTTTGCTGGTATGAGAATTAATTTCTAAAGGCACACAGGACAATGGTACTGAAAAGATTATTAATTTATGCGGTCTTGATTTGTGTTTGTCCCTACCACATTGCCTTTGCCCACATTCAGAATAGTTAATGAAGACTCACACATGCCAAAGTGCTGAGCAAAGGCAAAAGGGAAATAATACAAAATCTCTCCTTGGGGAAAGGAAAGAATAGACATTACTGAGGGCCATGCTTAATTATTGTTTCTGAAACAAAATTGACCGGAAAAATTAATTGGGTGGTGCTGTTTAAATCATACTGTCTCTGCACGGTCTGATTTTACTTTGAAGGAAAAACAGAGCCAGATACGTTGTTTCGGGAGGAAACGGTTCCTACAGGTTTTAATAGGATGCCTTTGGATCATTTCCTTCTTGTATGTGTTCAAAGTAAGTCCTAAAATGGAGGGTTGGTTCACGAAATAAGGAATGAGCTTGTTCAGAGGTTAAATGACGTATAAGGGCAAGAACACATATAAGCTTTGTTGTTAAATAACCTTGGACACATTCAGTGACTATCCACATTAACATACCACAACCAGCTGTATGCTGTAAGGTCTACCACTTGTGAATCAGACGGCCCGTTTCTATTTCAAATACATGATGCTACTGGTGATTGCTAAGTGTGAGGGCAGAAGTGCACCAGTGGCCAGGAAGGAGGAGAGAGGGTCCGGCTCAAGTTGAGAAAAGAGCATGATACACTGGCTATTCATTCGACAAACAGGCACCGAGTACCTGCTAAGTGCTGGGCACTACTTGAAAGGCAGGAGATACAGGTATGGCAAAGACCCAGCCACCACCTGCCAGAAAGAGCTTGCAATCTGGTTTGGGAGATCTCGGAGCGTTTTGGAAAATTCAAGTGGGGCCGTGGGGCTGGAGTTAATAGGACATGCAGCAAAGCATGGGAGATCATCGAGACAGAAGCTGAAGGAATATACAGTGAACACATACCGAAGGGCTTTGTGTTCTATGCCAAGGAATTTACATTTTATGTCTTTTGTTTAAGCACACATAATCCATGTCTATTGTACAATATTTCTTAAATACACAAAAGCAAATGTAAAAAACAAAATCACCTGCAATTCTCCCACCCAAAGCTGCACCCTCTGTGTGTCTGCCTCTCCCTCTTCAGAGACGCCCCTCTCCCCCTCTCCCTCCATCAAGAGAAACACATGTGTATACACATACACACACGGTTTTTCCCTACTTAAAAATATATCATGAATATTTATTCACGTCATTAAACCCTCTTCAATGGCATCTTTTTAACAGCTGCATAGGATTCCATCATATTGCTATTTCATAATTTAACCAGTCCTTTATTGCTGGTTGTTTTCTGTTTTTGCAATTACAGTAGGAGTTATTTTTGAAATGCCTATGTGTTTGCATTCCATCACAGCTGCTGTCCAGAAACATGGCAGCTGCAAACTGGGAAAGAGAAAAGGAAGAGAAGATCATCAAAAGATAAATAAGGGGGTGCCTGGCTGGCTCAGTCGGTAGAGCAAGTGACTCTTGATCTCGGAGTTGTAAGTTCAAGCCCCACGTTGGGTGTAGAGATGGCTTAAAATCCTTTTTTAAAAAGGGAAAGAGAAAAAAGGAGGTAAGTCAAGCAGTACATGAAAAAATGGATTCACTTAGGGCTGTTCCTAGTACAGAGAGAGAATACTAGGAGGGAAGAAAAGACCATCCATGCTGTGGATCCTGGTAGGTTATTCATTCAATAAAACGTTATTGGGATGCCTACTCAAAACATATGAATCAACGAACCTAGACCCCGAGCCCTAGAGTTGCCTGCCTGAGGTTTCCTATGTAAGCTCTCATCAGTGAATGGTTCATTTGAGGCATCTGACCCTTGAGAAAGAATCGATTGGGCATGGTAGCTAGTTGATCATCTGTGTTTTCCACATTCTATTTCTGTATTAAATTAAATCATCAGAAAGCCAAGTACCTGGACTGTATTACCACAGCCTCCAAAGAAATGTTTAAACTGAATTACGATTTAATATTACACTCTCACCCTTATGTAGAAGGTCGATACAGGAATTATCCATTTCAACAGGGTTGTTGTTCCTTTGCAAAACCGCAGTTGCAAATGTCCACTGTACCCTATTATCTCGCACACAAGAGCCCATATAATAAGTTTCAGGATAAAATTTGCCTGGGAAGAAGAAGTATAAATATTTTTCTGAAGCAACAATAAAAACTGTACAAGCCAATGTATTTTCCTGTTTACTTTTTGCTGCTAGGAAACAGACTATTGGATTGGCTTGTCCAGACACCTCATGGCATCCACCCTTTCTGGTTCCTTGGTCTTGTTTTTCAAATTGTAAAGGTCCTATATTTATAGAAGATCAGATCTTTTTGGAAGTATACGGAATGAAGGAATCTCAAATCAATCTGGCCACTAGAAGCTTCTTGGTAATAATTGGCCCACATGCTACTAAAAATTGGCACGATGGTTACCAACATCTGATTTGGGGGCTGTGGGAGGCTTGATATCCGTAGTTGATTCTTTTGACAGTGGTGTCATTAAATAGTCTCTAAATGATTAATACCTTCAAATGTGCCATTCTGGTTTGTTTTCATAACAGATAAGTGTACACATGCAAGTGCTAACAATACAGCATCTCAAGATGACTAAAATTCTAGAATAATCTGTAACTTCCATCTCTAATGGAGATAATCACGAGCTGTCCTTTTTCTGTGCAGAAAGCAATAAAGAATGGAATGGATCAAGTTCAAAATCATATGAAAATGTTCTTCTCTCTTCCCTATCTCTGATCTGGAGAGGGATGACTTATAGGAAAATCTACTTAAAACTCTTCAATGACTGGGGCGCCTGGGTGGCTCAGTCGGTTAAGCGTCCGACTTCGGCTCAGGTCATGATCTCACCCTTGGTGAGTTTGAGCCCTGTGTCCACTTCCGTGCTGACGGCTCAGAGCCTGGAGCCTGCTTCAGATTCTGTCTCCCTCTCTCTGCCCTTCTCCTGCTCGTACTTTGTGCCTCTCTCTCTCAAAAATAAATAAATGTTAAAAAAAATTTTTTTAAACTTTCAATGGCCATCTACTGCCTTCAGGATAAAGTCCAACTGCTATGGTAAGATGTTCATGCTATCTTAAGGAAGAAAAGGCAAATTACAGAACACCATGATCTCAATTTTATCACACACACACACACACACACACACACACACACACACACACATACACACTCACACAAAGACCAAAAATGTGCACTGAAATTGGTAACAGGGTCAAAACTGATTTTTATTAATATATATATTCTTATTTTTCTAAAATAAGCATATGTTACTTCTGTCATCGGAAAAAAAAGAATCATCCTCTCGAAAAGTTTAAATAGTCACATGTTCCAGAAATTCAAGAGCCACTAGAGGTATGCTGGAGATCAGGTGGCCTCTCTCCTCAGATTGAATACACCCGTGCTTTGAGAAAACATGTGATAGCCACAAAGTGTCACAGCCAATCCACGGCAGAGCCCAGAATAGGTCCAGGGCCCTGATGCCCCGGCTACCTCTCTGAGCGGAAGGCACATGACCCCCTGGCAAGTGGCTGCAGTGAGGACTTTGCCCTCGGGACCAGCCTAGGCTAGGGGACTCAGAGATGCTCTCCAACTTTAAGAGTCTATGAAATACAATCTGGCAGTACAGACTTCTCTCAGGTTAGAAGTTTGAGAATCAGACAAGGGAGAAACAAAGAGTTTTAACGCAAAACAATTTTTAAAGACGTAGAATATTTTTGGACCTCTGTGACCAGCACAGCTGTATAATTCAATATATGTTTGTTATTTTCAGACTGTACAGTTTATTTAAAAATAACATTTCTACCTAAATGAAGAAAATATGGCAGATAAACAGAGATCTTTTGGCTGGCCTCCTGACCCCTTGGTCCAGAGGCTCATTAAAGGCTATGTCAGGAGATTGATTTTTCTTCAGGGGCTAGGAGTTGGCCTGAGCTTCCAAATTCCAACTCTTTACTTCCAATAGAATGGTTTTTCCCTTTAAAACCCTCGAGCCTCTGAGCCGGGGCTACATAAAGCCTCAGTTGGGTCAGTTTGTTGTTTTTTTCCTAAGCGAGAGGGTGGTGGTTAATCACAGTAACGTGGTTAACTTCTGGACCACAGGCTCCAATCTTCAGGCTAAACACGGAGTCAAGTATGGACTACAGACGTTTAGGTTTGGGGCGATGAAGTCACTTCAGAATGATACTCTTTCAGGCAACAACAAAAAAGCGATGATGGCGATGACTGTGGTGCTTTGTGTTGTCAGCAGCAACGCCCAAGGTTGGACCAGGCCAACAGTTCTTCAGAGGCCATCTTGGCCTTCGTCTGTGTGAGGAGGCAATTCTCCATGGATCTCTCCTGTTTCTCCACATCTTGTAAACAGAAGCACTGAGTGCCTTTGTTCCAAGATACCTTTTCAAGAATACTTATATAGCCAACAGCCTTTTGAAACCCAGAGACAGTTATCTTTCTCTGAAAGCAAGAACAGGTTTTCTCACAGCTTTGGAAGACAGAGAGGACTACAATCCGGTCGTAAGAAGGATAATGTCTCTCTGGGGGCACCTGGCTGGCTCAGGCGGTAGAACATGTGACTCTTGATCTCGGGGTCTTGAGTTGGAGCCCAGGTTGGGGGTAGAGTTCGCTTAAAAAAAAAGATAATGTCTCTCTCTGGAGCAAAGGGCTAGCGTCCTCGCTGCCCATTATAGAAGACGTGGGCTCCCTGAGCTGAGGCTCCCTCTCCTTCCGTGCAACCCACTAAGTGTACAGATACCAACTGGCCATCTTCATGTCATCTTGTGAGTACCAGGACTCAGAGGACCGGGGCGAAAATGCTGATCCTCTGGCTATTGCTACTACTGTGAATAAGAACCTGCCCAACACGGATCCAGGAGTCTGTGTTTCCTGCCAACATCCATGGAACTGTTTCAGTCTAACATGGTGGCTTGAGAATCAGGTAAAAATCTCAAACCCTTTGAAGTTTGTAACGATCTGTATTCCCTAGCTGGACTCCTACAAAATCCGTGGAAGGAATTAGGAAGGAAGGAAGGAACTTACAGCCTAAAGGTTAAAGGATTGCTCGTGGCTCAAGATAATCACTGTCACAGAACAACTGCAAATGGCTGCATCTGGGGGTCGCAGGGTCCCACTACCTCATCAGTGCCTGATTTGGGGCCATGGCGACAACAGAACAGGGTTAGACCTAACTCAACATGTCTTCAAGGGCAGGTGTAGACAGAACCTTGTTTGTCTTCAAGGTTCAGGTTTAGAAGCTGAACACCCTTATGAAGGACCCTCCCTCGGTAGAATCAAAAAGCCTAGTCACTGATCAGTTCCGTACCTGGGAGAGCTTGGGCTTAGCCCTCACACTAAATACCAACAAGGCTTTTTTTGACATTTTGTTCAATTTATATAGTACCCCTGCTTGAAAAATAAAATAGCGAGAATAACTAATTCATTGTTGAGGATTTGTGGCTTTTTTTTCCATTTTTACTTCCGGCTCATTATAAACCATACAATATGCCAATGCGGTCTTTCAGTGCAATTATACAGAAGAAATATAATGCACGACTGGAACCCTTTATTCAGCAGTGGCCGTGTTCCAAAAACTAACCGAGAAAGATGTTACTTCCACGCCAAAAAACAAACAGTAATTCTTAAATGCCTACAGAAAGCCAAATGGATTTTTAGAATTACTAGATTATTGCTTTACTATTTAAAAAATTCAGTAATTACATCTTAGCTAGGGGTTTACATTATTCAAAATATGTCACTGTAATAGCCTGCTTCTCTTCGTCCTCAAAAATAACCCCATTTTTCATTTACAAATATTGTTATCTATGCAGCTAAAGTGATTCGTAACTTGTTTTTTTTTTTTCCTGAAATAATCAGTTATACTCAGAAATCCTTATCTCCATTTGTAAAAATGAAGGGAGGTGGGAGGGATGTTTCCATCTTCACCTCCATGTCTACAAAATAAGTCAAGGTTCCCTACTGTCTTTGCCTCAAAGGGTCCCAACAGCACTTGTGGAAGCAGATGTTATGTGAAACTCATACTGAGTACTTGAGTCTTTTTGGTCCCTGAACACATTAACTTGACATTTGGAAATATTGTATTTGAAAGTTATTATCACATGTAAGTCTCTTAAATATTTCCGATAGAAAAGAGATCTGCGGGGTGTCGATAAAAACAATAGTGTAATTAATTTTTACACGCAGAAAAAGGTTCCACTTCCCCACCCTCTATATGTACCTCTGGTTGTTAGCCATATTTATTCTGCAAATGCAGATCAGAAGTATGCTGTAGCTGTCAGAGGCACAGCTTTGTTTGCTCCTGGCCTAACTGAAACACAGGTTTACTGAAGCCAAAGCAGTGCTGAAGGGCATTGTCCCGTGGAGTCCCACATCCATCCAGCTTCTGCGAAGAAAGCAGCAGAAGGCTCTTTGCCTAGTCCTGTTTAACTCCCTTAGTGGGAGGTGGCAGAAACAGCCCCATGGGTTGATGGGGCCAGATCATTATTGCAGGTGCTAAGGGAGCCAGCTACAGCAGGCAGCTGATGTGATTCCCACATACAGTGGCCAAAGAGTGGCTGGCTGGAGAAAGGTATGGAGAGCTGAGTGTCGACCGGACAAAAGTCCCCACCCCCATCCCATGGCCACATACAAACACACGACCATCAGCATCAGCACTATCGGCTTCTCCTTTCCAGAGGCTGTGTGCCTGGAGGACCTTTGTGGGAAAACAAACGAGAGAGCAAGCAGGACCTGGTATTTTCATCTTCTAGCCCCCGGAAGCGTTTTCATCTTCTAGCCCCCGAAGCATTTTTGGCTCCCCCTTGTGGGGAGAAGCTGCATTAAAGCACACCTTACAGGAGGGCCTCAGGAGAGTCTGGGATTCCTAGGACAAGAGATTTCTTTCAGTTAAGTGAAAGGAATCAAGAGGGCGCTTGGGTGAAGGCAAATGAGTCCTCAACGGTTCTGAGGTGATTCTCAAGTTCGCAACGGATATCGAGTCCTTTGTCCCCCAGTTTTAAAAGCAAACATCTTTTGAGAGGTCTCGGAACACAAAGCAGTCATGTGTATCTACTGGCTAATGATGATTAGAAATGTGGCTCCAAACACGAAAATAGAAGAAAAAACAACGAACTAAGCTTCAAGAGACCTAGATTCTAGTCCCAGCTCTGTCGCAAGCTTACCGGATGACTTTTGGCAAACCACTTAGCTGCTTCAGTGCCTATTTTCCCACAAATGGTGATCAGGGCTTTTGTAGACACTTCACTGAGCTGTCAAGAGTTTCAAATTAGGGAGAAAACTAAACTATTAGCACAAGCTGTAGTGTCTTGTACCCAGCGTATATAGATTTACAGGCAACATATATGACCTGGAGACTTTTCTCTGATTCGATAATTCTAGGCAAAATTAGAAAAGTCTCCAGCCAGCAGCTACCTAGGTGAAGCTGAGTGGTGAGGAAGGGGCCACGGAGAGGTCTGGAGACAGACAGACTTCAGTCTCAACCTGAGTCCATCTCTCATTCACTGTGTGATCTCGGGAGCCTCAGTTTCCTCACCTCTAAAACGGGTTTGCAAAGAGTGGCACCTATGCCATGGAAGCATTTTAAGGGTTACATGGGATAAAGCAGCTAGACCACTTAGCACAGCATCTGGAACATCAGAAAACAATTGGTAGATGTTAAACATCACCATCACCATCACCACCATCATCATCATCGCCATTATTATTACCATTATCCTCCTCCTCCTCCTCATCGTCGTCACCCCTTTGTCTTTTCTTCCCCTTTCGCAGAGGTTTCAGTCTAAGCTTCTCAGAACTGGTGCATTATATGGACGGTAGGTAAGTCAAAGGAGAAAGCTGGAGTTCTGCTAGGTTTTACAAAGGGCCGCTTTATAAAAAGGAATAAAGGAAATACAGGAAAAATAAGGGAAAATAAAGGAATTTTTGAAAAGGCAGAGTTCTGCCCCCATCCTGAAAATGCCTGCATCGTAGGCCCCTCTTGGCAGAATTGGACTTTGAGACCTCAGGGAATAGTTGCCATTGATTCTCAGACAACACTTGTGGTCAATAAATAAGCACTCAAAACAGTCCATCAATGTTACACCTATGTATATATTTTTGCCCATTTTACCCTAATATATTACCTATATTTTAAAAAGTTATTTTATTAAAGTTGTCTTATAATTTATTTTTACCAGTGTGGCATTATACTGCTCTTAAAAGCATAAAGATACCTACAAATAGAGAATTCACAATGGGTACATTCATTCAGCAAACACTCCAATGTCTCCTTCATGGCAGACAGCACTTTAGGTGTAGGGGTTAAAAAGATCGTAAGAAGCTTCTAAGAAGCTGGCCCTACTCTCAAAGAGTTCACAGTCCAGTGATGAGACAGGTCATTCATCCAGAAAGGGGGTACAGGAAGGGCAAGCTTAGAGGAAAAAGGCGGTCAGTTACGTTTTGAACATGGTCAGTGTGCAATGCCTTTGTAGACAGGCGCCTGTAAGGACAGAGTTTAGGCTGAAGATGTGCAGTTGTGCCCTTAGCAGTAGGCACCCATGAGGTCACCCAGATAAAGTGTGCACGGTGAGAACAGAGAAAGAGCAAAGAAAAGCCCCTGAGGATACACACCGAAAGGGTAGACTGAAGAAAAAAATGCATGAAAGAAGCACACAAAGTAAAGGCAAAAAAAGAAGATGACAATGACGACAATCAGGAGAGAATACATAGAGTTTCTACACAGAAATCAATAAGACAGAGAAGTAGTAGCTACTATGACTATTTGTACTAGTACTATTATTACTGTTATTAGTTCTATTTTTAGTACTCAGAAAGTTTTTGAGTTTATTCATTTATTTTTGAAAGAGAGAGACAGAGCAGGAGAGGGGCACAGAGAGAGGGAGAGAGAGAATCTGAAGCCGGCTCTGCACTGCCAGCACAGAGCCTGACGTGAGATTCAAACTCACAAACCATGAGGTCACGGCCTGAGCCGAAATTAAGAGTCGGATGCTTAACTGACTGAGCCACCCAGGCACCGCTCAGGTTTTTCCTCATTCACATGGACGGTGTGGTAGCCAGGCTCCAAGGTGGCCCCCAGTGATGTCCACCTCTTGGCAGCCATGCCCTTGCATAGCCCTTTCCCACAATGAATCAGGCCTGGTCCTGTGTGACCAGTAGACTACAGCAGAAGTGATGATGTGGGAATTCCAAGTCTAGAGCCAAAAAAAAAAAAAAAAAAAGCATTGCATTGTGGCTTTCACTTTGGTCTCTTGGATCACTTGCTCTGTTGAAAAGCCAGCTGCCATGGTATGAGGACATTCAAGCAGACATATGGGAAAGCCCATGTAGAGAGGAACTGAGACTCCCCACCTGCAATCGGCACCAATTTGCAGGCCATGTGAGTGAGCCACTTAGAAACACATCCTTCAGCCCCAGTCACGCCTTCAGATGAACACAGTCCTATCCAACATCTGACTGCAATCGTATTAGAGACCCCAGGCACAGCTATCCAACCTAGCCACTCCCAAAGTCCTGATCCCTAGAAACCATGAAAAATAATAAATTACCATGGCCGCACTAAGCGAGTAATTTGGGGGATCATACATTACACAGAAATAAATAACTATACAAATGGCTCCCTCTCCTGAATCTAGACAATAATTTTTTTTTTTAAAGTCTGGAAACTCTTTGTGGGAACTATGCATTTCCTGCTATGAAACGTTTCTTCCACACAGTCATTTTTGGTACATCTCATTACATTTTTTTCCCCTGTCCTTTATCTCAATTAATGTCTTAACACGACATAAACTGCATGGCTGTTGCCAGGAATCATTCTTTGGTTTATACATACTTTCAGCAAGTGATGAAGCCCTAGATAATAGACCTCACAGAAGACAATCATCAGCATAAGAAAGGTAAAAGAGTATTCCAGATGTTTTCCAAAGGAGAGATTATGACTGGCAAAATATATGTCCAAAGAAAGGCAAGCTAACCATGACGTTAAATGTCAGTGGAACTTTAAAAACTTGATGGACACTCCCTGGTGAGGTCGATTGTACTTATTCTTCATAAGAAAAGAGTATGAGGAGGGTACACTAACCACACAAACCCAGGGACGTTTGTACAGGGGTCCTAGATCAATGGGAAACAGAGTATAGATATTTGTGAAAACTTTTTAGGCAAATCCATTTTGCTTCTAAAGAAAACAAAGCAGAGGTGCCTGGGTGGCTCAGTTGGTTAAGCATCCGACTCCTGATTTCGGCCCATGTCATGATCTCACAGCTCGTGAGTTTGAGTCCCACGTCAGGCTCTGCACTGACAGCGTGGAGCCTGCCTGGGATTCTCTCTCTCCCTCGCTCTCTGCCCCTCCCCAACTCCTGCTCACTCTCAAAAATAAATAAACTTAAAAAAAAAAAAAAGCAAAGAAAAAAACCAGAGCTTATTCTTCATATTCAAAGAGAGGTAAGACTTGTTTCCCAAAGCTCCGCACTCTCCCCACATTCCCTTACCCTCATGCTTATGGAAGATGGAGGGGAGATGGTTGTGGCTGGGTTACAGTTATGACTTCAAATACTTGGTCCCTTTTTGGACCACACGCCCCCCATCATGTTCAGCTGAGAGAATATAGTCATTGTAGGTAAAGGGTAAGTAAGCTAGTGGGTTTGCAGTGGGAAGAAGCTTAGAAGAAAAGTGACCCACCCCGGCCCCCACCCAGAGGGTGCTGGCTCAGAAGTCAGGGGGGTGTAGGCAAGAGTGGAAGCACCAGGAATACAAAATCCCTTTTCTTGCTCTCCTCCCACATTCCTCCTTGGTGGGAGCAGAACCGCAGCCTTCCAAGCTGAGACAAATGACTCTGCTTGTAATATGCTAATGTGGAAGAGATAAGGGACTGGTCAGGAGAAACACAAGCTGAGAATTGATAATAGATGGCGGGAGGTGAAAGGGCAAGTCCGGCTTGGAAGGAGCTGAAAACTGGGAGAAAAAAACAGGACAAGAGTCCAACATCAAGTATGGGGAATGCACAGCTATGTACTAGTTGGGTCCTGCTGACTTAAAATAATGAGAATTAGGCCTGGGGTGCCGGGGGCCCCGGCTGAGAACAAGGTGGGGGTTCAGAGGGAAGCCGGTCTCTCTTCAGAGATGAAGGGAGCTCAGAAAAAGTGCGGCCTTTGACAAGAACAACAGAACAGAACTAGAAAGAGAGAGCCCACCTCTCGGGTACTCAGGAAAAGAAGGTCCAAGTCGGATATCAGAGCGGGTCCCGGGACCTTGGGCTTGCCCAGAATTGTCTTTTCAGTGGAATGCTCCACTCCTGGAGTTCAAGAGACCGGTCAGAAGTGATCCTAGCAGAACTCTTACAAATATTCGTTAATGTTCATCAAAATCAAACAATAAAAACGGCACACTAAGTAAAAAGAGCATCGATGGTATTTGGTAAATGAGCGCCAAAGGATGCCCTACGCCCAACTTGCATTCACCATTGCCTGCTGACTGCAAACTTTCCAGGATATTAATTTTAGTGAGATGCTCGTAAATTCACTTGTCTATGTTACACGTGAAATATTCAGAGGCGACCCTTTCCTTTCACCAGACCGCCATCCAAGTGCCCCGATTTGGAGTCCCGAGCTAACACTCCCTAATTTGCAACTGGGAGTAAGTGGAGGTTTCTGTAATCTTGATTGGAAATTCTCAAGACGGTGGGAAAAGTACATGGGCGCAAGCGTGCACGGGCTCTCGTGCTGATGAAGGGGATTGAGACCTCTGGCGAGATTCCCGTATACACCGCAGCTAAAGACAACAAAGTGCTGCCTAGCAAGGATTTCTGCCTCACATGCAACTAGGCATTCGAAATTAGTACACCCTCCTTCTAAAGTATTTGAAAAGTTTACTCTCTTAAGCAGTTTAAAAGCTCCTTCAGGCAATCTTGTTTACAAATTAACAGAATCCTGAATTAATGAGGTCCAACCGCTTTCTTTTTAAAGAGCTTCAAATACAGGCTGACTCTAACACATACGGAAATAATTCTCTCGCCCCAGTGATACAACAGACCTCAAAGACATAACTTTGCTTCGGGAAGCTACTGCAGAATTCTGGCCAGGGAGTCCCTTTCCAATGGCACCATTCTAAAGTGAATGACGAATACTCTACTATTTACCTCTTTTATAAACGACACGGCTAACGAAAATACGTATTTGTTTTCTCCACTACTCTTTCCGTATTTCTCTCCAAAGACCTGAGGGGATGCCTTGGTTTTGCAGTCATCATAAATTTCTTATGCTGAACTTGTGACCCAGTCTGGATGAGAACCAGAACGATATCCAACATGAAAAGGCGGCATTCACTCAGGTCTGCAAAACGGCCTTCTTTCAGAAATCCTGAAAAATGGCTGCTTTGATTTTCTTTACATTGTTCTCCTCTCTAAGTGCCACCCGAATGCTTTATTTTTCTAGTTCAACCAGCCCACATAAATACATATTATATTGTGTTTTGTGCCTATGAGTTACAGATAAATAATTCTAAGATTTGGTATCCTAAGATGCAATACCATTTTGTGAAACAAGACTTCATCGCCCAAACTAGCTTTGCTCATAGAACTCGCGCTGAAGCTTCCATTACCTGAACTGTGCCTTATGAGAACTGATACGTAACCGAATTTCTTTTTGTTGTTGTTTTTTTGAGACCGATACCTTAAATGTTCTTTATTTGTAAATTGCTGATATGTGACTCCTTCAGGCGCCTAGCAAAGAAAAAGCCGAGATTACCTAATTTCAGTGGATTTATAGAATCAAGGGATATGTTTACATACATATACACTGAGTGTCTGCGTATGAGACAAGATAAAGACAACAGACACCCAGCAAGGCAAAACTCATAAAATGTTTCAAGATGAAATGATATAATTACACATGATACCACATACAGGGCATTTCTCTACAGTTTGCCATCTGCAGCAAGGACTATTTTTATTTCTCTCACCAAAGGGGATATTTTATGCTCTCTTACATCAGAGTGGGCATAGATACCTTAAAAAAAAAAAAAACTCTTAAAAAGCGGGTTCCTGCTTCAAGATCTATCTCTCTACCATAATTTTCATTATTCAGGAAGGATATCTTACATGAATAGTGGATCTCATATGCTCTCGATTTCAGATACCACTGCGCATGCACTCACTGAAAGCAGAAATCCAACTGTCTATATAACAGTTTTATAAATGGAACAAGTTGGCTTAAATTGAAACAATTTTCAGAGGCTTTTCCACTGCCTATTTTCCATGACAGTCCTCCAGCTCAGGGCTTTCAAATCTGAAAGAAAGATCTTTTACAACCACAGTTAGCATAGGCATATACCTACAAACAGGACATTTTTCTTCAGTCACGCTCGAACATAAGAATGAACTGCTTTCCGAACGAGAATGAGTTAATCCCCAGGGTTTTGCCCACTTACAGAGAAAAGCACAATGCAAAGTACCTGACTTGTTGCAGGGGAGTCACAATCAGGGTCAATATTTCTCTGCTTATTTCTCTGCTGCCTGCTTCTATTAATGTACAAAAGAGGTTGACCATAAGAAAGGAAATTTGTATTAAAACTACCAGTCAGAAGACCTAGAAGAAGCTACTTGCAGAGACACGTGTGTCTATTTTGTTCTGAAAACAGAAGCAGAGATTAACAAAAGAAAATCAATGTTGCCACTTGGATGAAGGAAGAGAGAAGGGTGTCATGGCCACAGACGCTATGCTTGGTTTTTTTTTGTTGTTGTTGTTGTTTTTTTTTTTTGGTTGGGGGTGGAGGTGTGAAGAACATGGAGTAGGGGGATAAGAGAAGAGGCTGGAGCCAAGGGGGGCGGGCAGTCAAGGAACAAACAGAAGGAAGAATTTGTTACCTTAAAAAAAAATCCATCATAACCCTGCTTCCTAAAAGATTCTATGGTATTCCTCCCATAGAGCTCACAGATGGAGAAGGGTAATGGACTGGAAGATGAACCAGGAGATACACAATCTTCAGATAAACCAACTGAAGTGGCCATACCAAACAAAAAGCAGCATTGAAGCATGCATGCTGATAGACTGCAAGAATATCAATGCTGATCACATTCCCAGAGGAAAATGAAATCAATTGGAAACAGACAAGAAATCCAGCATTTCCAGTGACACTGATGATTTTTTTTTTCATGAAAGTCATTAAAATTGTAAGGTTCAAAGGCACACCCTTCCTTTATGGCATGTAGTCTCCATAAGGGCCATGCAGTCACATTGGCAACAAAATACACATTAGTGTTGTAGGGGAAGGAAGGATGGTATGTTGCAACACTTAGCATAGTGACTGATACACTCTCTACGTATCTGTGGGAGGGAGGGAGGGAAAGCGTAAGGAAAGATGTATAGAATATAGAGGTTTCGAGAAAAAGACCATCAAAAGGTTTAAGTGAGCTAGGTTAAAAATGAAGACTTACCGTCAAATACTGGAACAGATTACTAAGGGAAACTGAAGATATTTTAAAATAAAATGTATACTCACTGAACCAAGATAAACTAGGCTGGACAACAGGCTAAATGAGTTCACTAAAGTTTTATATGGCTCTGATAACTTTCAGAGCAATTCCAGTAAGAACTCTTAGATTCAAAGACAAATTTTATACAGACCACAGAGGCACGTGGGTTTTTTTCCCCCAATCACTGTACTTAACATTCGTCCTTATCTGTCAACATATAATAATAATATGTCCATAATTCACCATAACTTTCTAATAAAGTTTAATACCAGCGTTTAGCTTAAGAGGTAACCATTTCTATTTCATCGGCTTTTTTTTTTTCTTTGTAAGCTCCCCTCAGCCACTTTCAAATCTTTTCCATCTGGCAAAAAAGTACAGAAAAATCTCATTTCCTGTGCCCAGGCTGCCTGATCCTTGCTGGAGACGGGGCCCACTTAACTGTCACCTGATCCTTTGGTCCAGTCCTCACCTGATCTCCCTACCCCCACTCAACTGTAATCTCCTCCACTCCTAACCTTGTAAGGCTCTGTGTTTACCTCTCTTAGCACATTTGACATATTCCACCTTGGATTATTATTAGGCTGTGTCTTCTCTTTCTTACCAGACTAGATGTCCCTTGAGGGCAGAGATCCAAGCTGACCCATCTCTGGATCCCTATGACTGGGGAAACCACCTGGGTAATGATATTTAATCAGTCATCTCTTGGGTTTAAAGACACTTAATCAATAGTTCACAGACTAGAATTTACCTAATTCTCTTTCTTTCATTTCAAGTCTGGATCATTGTGTAAAATATTACAATAGATGAAATCAATAACCTTCATTTTGGGGCACCTGGGCAGCTCAGTGAGTTGAGCATCCGACTCTTGATTTCAGCCCAGGTCATGATCCCGGGGTCATGGGATCGAGCCCTGCATTGGGCTCTGTAGTGGGCGTGGAGCCTGCTGAAGATTCTCTCTCGCTTTGCTCCTCTCCCCCATCCTCCAAAATTAAAAAAATAGGGGCGCCTGGGTGGCTCAGTCGGTTAAGCATCCGACTTCAGCTTGGGTCATGACCTGGCAGTCTGAGAGTTCGAGCCCCGCATCGGGCTCTGTGCTGACAGCTAGGAGCCTGGAGCCTGCTTTGGATTTTGTGTCTCCTTCTCTCTCTGTCCCTCCCCTGCTCACACTCTGTCTCTCTGCCTCTCTCATAAATAAACAAACATTAAAAATTTTTTTCTTTGTTAAATTAAAATAATAATAATAATAAGCTTCACTCTAAGTCCTGAGGTTACAAACCTAAGATACTAAAATTCTCGTTCACTGTATATGCTCGTCTTTAGGGTTTGACTTATGTGGTTTGTTTGTTTTGGGAGTTGTTCTTGTTGTTGTTGTTTTATTTTTTTTACTGTTTATTTTTGAGAGACAGAGACAGCATGAGCGGGAGAGGGCAGAGAGAGAGAGAGAGAGGGAGACCCAGAATCGGAAGCAGGCTCCAGGCTCTGAACTGTTAGCACAGAGCCCGACGCGGGGCTCGAACCCATGAGCCATGAGATCATGACCCGAGCCGAAGTCGGACGCTCAACCGACTGAGCCACCCAGGCACCCCTGTTGTTGTTTCAAATAAAGCTAGCTGAGCTCTTCCCTACTGTTCAAGATGAAAAAAAAAAAAAAAAAAGAAAAAAGTTCAAACTTGACTGTTCAAACTCAGCAAATTCATAGGATTCTCATTAGCTTCTCCACAGTGACATGTAAAATGGTTTGAAGAGTGAAGGTTCAGAACTTCACACAATTACCAGAACCTCCAAACCCTGCGAAGTATCCTGAAGCATGAGACGAGGTCACTACTATCCAATTTCTGAGTGAGGTGGAGATCAGTGGCAAATAACACTCTACCAAACGGAGATGTGGTATTTACTCAGTAATCCTTACTACCACAGCTTCCAGCCTCATTCGAAAACTTCCGACACTAGCACAAAGAAATGCTAGCTGAGCCTGTGAGCTCAGAATCATGCAAGTTCCATTTAACAAGTAACACAACAATCACACAGTTGCAAGTATGTATAAGATGTATGTACCTGGTGAGATATACATACCTACTGAGTTCCCCCTTTCTCACCGATGGCAACTCCTCTTAGCCCAGGGGCCCAAGAATGGACTTTAAGTGAGAAGAGCCTTCACCTAATCCACCTTCCTCTTTCCATAGACAGAATCTCCAATGAGGAGTGAAACAGCGGGAGTATTCAGGAGTCAATGTGAGCTTTCATCTGTCTCAATGAGCTATTCCAAAATTCCACCCTAGAAGATTCTACCCCTCATTTATATTAAAAATATAGTTTACTACCAGCATTTAGCTCAAGACCTTTACTCTGGCCCACATGAGTACCTGTTCAAAACAGACACTTGTCAAACGTGACTTCTGATTTTGCCAATGCCTAACAGAGGTCCTTGCTAAATAAAATCCCATAATGCACATCACTCCCAATTACAGTATTAAAGAGTTTTTCTTCACTTGTGCTTTGAAATCAGTGGCTTACTTAGCTTTTTAGAGACTGCACCATCCTCCCGCCCTCCTGGTAAACCAGTTAATATCTTCGTCTATCTCCTTCCCTTCCCCACTTCCCAATGCACCAGTTAAAGTGGAGATTGCGTCGGTTTAGTACAATCAATCTTGTTCTCTCGATTGAAAATCTATCCCCTCAAATCTTGCTACTCTCTCTGAAGTGAGCCTTATCTCTTCCAATTATTTCACGCTATTACCCTAAAATCTTTCTCCTCTACTGATTCGTTTCCAATGACATTAATATAAATTCTCCTTTCCCTTCCTGTTGTGTTCCTGCCCCCATACCCTGCTTCATCCTTCTTTACATGCAAATCCATGATGAGATCAACTATACTGTTTCCTTTTCTGCTTGCATCCCTGCAAACTGGCACGATTCTTCCTTGTTTCCACTGTAATACAACTCTGGAGTACTTTTCAGCTAATTTCAACGTCATGTATCCCTCTATGATTTCTAAATTGCTCGTATCAATTGGGCTTAAAAGCCTAGGTAGAAGAAAATTCAAACATTCAGGATAACTTCTTGACCATGAGAGAGACTTAGACTTAAACACTGGAACAGGCTGCTGGGGAAGAAAAGATACAAAATATCTATCTTTAGAAATCTTTTCAAATGGGACGAAAAACCGTCACTCACATGTGATTTAGGTGTTGAGATACCTAAACAGCGGGATGAGCTACATCATTTGTTTATGTTTCTTCCAGGTCTAAGGACTCACAACATAGTCAATCTAACTATATTTCTCGAATTTTGCTAAGAAAGCTTTAGATTCTTGTAGCATGATGATAAGATTCATTAAGGCAAAACCAAATCAAGATATCATACCAAATGACCCAATATTTTATTCAGTTTGAGTTCTTCTTGGGAGCAGATGGAATTTGTAATTTAATAAGACCTTTGAGGCACGGAGGGGTGAGACAGACCCGTCTTCCTGCCTTCTCTTAAAGCTGGTGCCAGGCTGCCTCCAGAAAGGAGGACAGGAATAATTAGAAAATTTATTGAGTCTGGAGCATTATTGAACCAGCTAGGTGCAATCAACGGCCATGGGTATTACCTTTACTTTTGAGAACACGTAGGTAAAATGCAATTCTTTGAAGATCCAGTCACAACTTCCTCACTGTTGAGGAAATAAATACATCCTAAACTTTTAAAATCTTGGCAAGCAGCTAATCACTTCCAATTAGCTGCCAATTGGTGGCAAGCATCTAAAAAATGGGAATTTTGCCAGTCACGAGATGAGCAACCTGCTGAGACGGGGATCGTGGAGCTGGTGGGAAGTTTAATGGAGCCGAGAGAGGGCAAACGCGTGGGAGGAAGGCTCAAGGTGGCGAGGTTTCCATTAATTGCACAGAGGCTGACATTCTGTCCCTTCAACAATCAGGCAGGATAACGTCTGTAGAGTTTTGGTGCTTTCACACACTGCTATTACCAGTCACCAATAAAATGTACATTCCATAAACAAGCAAATCAAAAGGGCTAAAATTTATCATGGAAATTTAGGGGAAAGTCTCAAAAGAAGAAGGTCTTTGGCATACCATTAATGTTCGGTGACAGTGACACGTAATTTTTTTTTAATTCTAAAAAGACAGCATTCTTCTATTTTCCTCTTTTTGATGCTAGAGACCTCCTAACTGCACAGTGACAGGCAGCAGAGAGCGTTAGGAAAGCCCAAAGAAAAGTAGAGGCTTTGAAATCAGACAAAAATTGGGATTCCAGCTCTACCCTGGGCGAGTCAGGTAACATCTCTCATTTGCCTCATCTGTGACATGGGTGTGATGCTGCACTAAGAATCATTTCCTTCCATCCAATCTCTCCTGCCTCTAGCCTCCTCGGTTTGGCCTCATCTCCTCTGTTTACATCATATTCCCCTTCCCCAGCCTGTTGTCACTTCTCTACAGTAGTTATATTTCCCCTTTCCAAGCGCAGCCTTCCTTATGGCAAAACCCTAGCAAGTAGCAAAAATTATTGGGAGTGATTTGGTGCCTAAAAACTATACAGCACTAGAAAGACTTCAAAAAAAAAAAAAAAAAAAGAAGAAGAAGAAGAAGAAGAAAGATTTCCAGACGCCTAAGGTCTGAATACCAAAAGATAACAGCACACCTTGGTAATCAACATTATATCCTCATGAATAAACACTGAGCATCTAGACGCATCCAGTATTATGCCAGATACGGGGGCTACAGAGGTGAGGACTCAATCAGTCCCTGTCCTCAAAGAGCTCACAGTCTGTTGGGAGAAACATAGATACAAATGACTGTAGTGCCAGACAAGAGTTATGTCTAAAGTACAGAGCTGGCAAGGAGGATGTACTGATATGGGGCCTGTGGATGGGAGTACAATGATAGCCAAGGAAGGTCTCATAGAAAAAGACACTCAGGGGCGCCTGGGTGGCGCAGTCGGTTAAGCGTCCGACTTCAGCCAGATCACCATCTCGCGGTCCGTGAGTTCGAGCCCCGCGTCGGGCTCTGGGCTGATGGCTCAGAGCCTGGAGCCTGTTTCCGATTCTGGGTCTCCCTCTCTCTCTGCCCCTCCCCCGTTCATGCTCTGTCTCTGTCTCAAAAATAAATAAACATTGAAAAAAAAATTTTTAAGAAAAAGACACTCATTCCAGACCTAGCTCTGCTCTTATACAAGATGCATCATGTTGGCCAGGTCAGTTCACCTCTTTAAATCCCATGTTCCCTATCAGAAAAATGAATGGCTAGGACTCAACCATCTCCATGTGTCCTTGTGGCCTTAATGCTCTATAACATTTCACGAGGCAGGAAAGTGCAGGGAAATAGCTCCAGATTCCATATTTCTTCTCACAGTCCCTCACCCCTTTCTTCTTATCCATTCATTTTTCTCTTATAGCCAGTTGGTCGTTTCTATTTGCTTTGCTTTTTTAAAAAAAATGTTATTTTTTTAAGTAGTCTCTACACTCAACGTGGGGTTCGAACTCACGACCCGAGATCAAGAGTCCCACGCTCTACCGACTAAGCCAGTCAGGTGCCCCCCCCCCCCCCGCTTGATTTGCTTTTGACTCTCCTCTATCGTGGTGCTGCTGTGCAAACGGATTTGATATCATGGCTGCAGAAGGGCTCCTTTTGACAAAAATAAGTTCCCCTGCATGAAAGGGTCAGTTTCCTCAGTGTTCCTCATAATTTTAGTAACTTTGCATTGACCCCCACAAAAGCTCCACCTCCATATCCACTTAACAAACATTTATTAAGGCTTTCTCTGTGTCAGGCATTAGGCTGGGGGCTATGGAAGATGCAGAAATGATTAAGACATGGGCCCGGTTGTCAGGGAGTTTATGATTTATTTAGCGGCTGTGGCACTGAGCCCAGCGCTATATAAAACATATTAGCAAGGCAATCTTTGTTCTGTCACAACTGGAGCCATGAGTCCTCAACATGTATATGTGGTTTTGACTAGAAGTTGTGCATTCAGTAGGCGTTGAAAGCCACATGTCAGAAACTGAGCTGCTCTTCAAAAAGTTCAACCCCATTAGTAATCAAAGAAATGAAAAGTTAAAACGATGAGCTTCCATCATTCTCCTAGAAAACTGGCAAAGATGTAAAGAGATAAAATGCGGTGACAAGGAGTGCGGTGACATAGGGGCTCTCATACATTGTCAGTGGAAATGGTAAATAAGTTATAGTGCATCCGTAATAAATTATGACACAGCCACCCAAGTGCATTCTATGCCACCATTAAAAACCGTGTTTTCAAGACTATTTAAAAACATAGTGAACTACTCATGATGTAATATGAAGTGAAAATAGCAACTATCAAACTATATATACAGCATAATCACATTTTGGTAAAACAATATGTTTCTTTGTGAATGCACAGGAAAAAAAAAGGTGGTGGGGGAGGGCAAAAGGAAATGTACCAGAACGTTAACAGTAATTATCACTGGGAAGTGTGATTACAAGTTATTTTACTGCTCTCTTTAATGTTCCTGTGAATTTTCCAAATTTCCTGCAACAGTACCCCTGCTTTCTAGTAATAGAAAGGTATTATGATACATAAAAACCAGAAGAACATACACTAAAATGTTAAAACTTTTCTACACTGAACATGTACTAACTTCACTGGACTAAAAACTAAAACTCAATTAAGAACAACCGGACTGGGGTACCGGGGTGGCTCACTTGGTTAAGTTTCCGACTTCAGCTCAGGTCATGCTCTCGTGCTTTGTGAGTTCCAGCCCCGCATCGGGCTCTGTGCTGACAGCTCAGAGCCTGCTTTGGGTCCTCTGTCCTCCTTTACTCTCTCTGCTCCTCCCCTACTCACGTTCGCATTCTCTCTCTCTCTCTCTCAATAAATAAACATTAAAAAAACAACTAGACTGTCAGAGGAATTAGCGAAGATTAACATGAATAAGCATATATTATTTAATTGAGCGAATTCTACTGCCACACAGCTTTGCAATACTTTTAGGCTCTATCTCCACTGATCATGGTTTGGGCCAGGTCACTTAACTCTTGTGTGCTTTAGGGAATCGATAATTACTGCGTGCTTCGAAGGGATACTGCGATGGTGAGTGTGATAGCATTGGTGAAATGCTTTGAACTCAGGAGAGAAAGATATACGGCAAGGAGTAATGGATATTTTAATTATCCACCCTGTGATGTTTGTGTTGAGATTGCCCTCAGCAATCCCTAGCTACCCCTCTCCAGCACGCACATAACACTTCCTTCCCTAAGTCCCCCTTCCCCTGCCCTATTCTGGTTCTCTGGCTCCTTTTCCCTCCACCTCTTGGATGTACCACAAATACTTTCATACCAAGTTAAATTGATTAGGAATGCATCATGAACTTGATTAACCAGTTTCTCTTAGATCAATAAAAGTTTGTTTAATTAACTTGGATATGAAGTTTATAGAACTGTTTTTAAATTCTCCTTGTTTGGCTCCTGCTAGGCAGAGCTATCCACATAAATTTGACATGTTAGAAAACACTCAAATATGAATGTAATCTCCCCTTTTACCCTATGAATTCAGCCTCAAAAGCTATGAGTTCAGGGGTGCCTGGGTGGCTCAGTCAGTTAAGCATCTGACTTTGGCTCAGGTCACGATCTCGCGGCTTGTGAGTTCGAGCCCCGCGTCTGGCTGTGCGCTGACAGCTCGGAGCCTGAAGCCTGCTTCTGATTCTGTCTCCCTCTCTCTCTGCTCCTCCCCTGTTCTCTGTCTCTGTCTCTGTCTCTCTCTCTCTCTCTCTGTCTCTCAAAAATAAATAAACCTTCAAAAAAAAAAAAAAAGCTATGAGTTCAAGAGTCCTGGCCTCAGAGTCGGGGGAGCTAGGTTCTATTTTGGCCATGCCACCAACCCACAGTGTGATCTTGGGAGCTCATTTCCCCTCTGTGGGCCAGTTTCCTCAACTTGAAGATGAAGGAGTAGCTCGGATCACCTAGATGGCCCAGGTGATGGATATGAAAGCATCCTGACAGATACGGAAGCACTGCCGTACAAACGAGCCATCCCCATGTTCACTGGGTCCCTGCCTACGACAGCACCAGGCACAAACCAGAAGCTAGAAATGCGACAGTGTAAGCACTACAGCAAAGCAGCCCATATCCCAAGCCAGCAAATAACCTTTTACTGGCAAGTACAGTCCACTAAGCCTTTTGGCAATTATTCCTGAACAATAAAGCTGTCAGCCCTTGTTTTAAGAAATACTTATAGATAAAGGGATGAAAAGGGGGAAGGGGAGCTCGCGTTGTTAGAAGAATGGAGTAGCAGAGCTGGGGAGATATTTTAGACTGCCAGACAATATTCTTAGATGGGATGGTAGATGGGAGATCATACTGTTATCAAGATGAATAGGTATCTGCGTACAGAGAGCAGGTCATATGTATAGAGGCTAACAAGTGGAACAATGGACAATTCAGGAAAGCAGCCTGCTGAGGGAGTGTGCTGCCATTATCCGGACAAAAGTCCCAACAGTCACCGATCTTCTGAAACCCATCCCACTGAATATCAAATAGATACTCTGGCCTTCGTGCCACCTCTTATCATTACCCTAAGGACCACTGCTAGCAAAGTAGTGTGCCTTTGTGCAAAGTAGGGAAAGGGTCCCTTCCAGCACAAAAAGGCACCCCCTTCGGGTCATCCAGCTGGAGAAAGGATGGAAGGGTTGCAGAAGGTGCCCTTTCTGAGTGGACCAATTAGAAAAAAAAGGATTGGCTGGCAACAGCACCCTGGCTGCATTTCAGCCCCGACCTGCGCCCCGTCGGCCTGGCATCTACCATACTCTGGAATGCCGACGGCACAGGCTCTCTTGCTCTCTTGCTCGCTGCCCCCTCCCTGGCTCCAGCATGAGTCCAGGGCCAGGTTCATTTCCGACTAACTGCCGCACACTCCTGCCTTCGCCTGCCTCACCTCCATCACTGCTCCAGTTACGCTGTGCAGTACCGTCATTTCTCATTGTGCTTTTAGATTGGGACCAGATTCATCTCTGAAAGATGGAAAACTACAGATTTTAGTCGGTGTCTTAATGAAAAAGATGGCATTTTGGAAGATGGAAACCAAAATGAATCTCACTGGTGAGGGGAATAATATTTTCAAAAGCGGGTTGCATGTAACATTTTGTCCCATTAACTACTCTTTGGAAAATAAGTCTTTCGGTCCAGTAACTCTAAGAAACCCTATATACTATACATCTCTTGGAAGAGGAGAATCACACATTAGTACATTACAGCTCTGTTTCACCCACCATTTCCCAAACGTACCAACCATGGAACCTTGCCCAGAAGCCCTCATCTTCCTTCCTTTCAAGGCTTCAAGGCTTCATTCCCAGGATCCTTTGCATCCACACAGGGCTTCTTCTGCTCTCCCTGGCCAGCCTTCCCGGAGAGGATTTCTGAAGGCAGAGCTGGTGGGGCCTGAGGGGGGCTTTCCTGGAGATCAGCAGTCCCAGACTGAAATGCCCTGGCTGGGCGGCTCCCTGGGAGACCCCTCGGGAGGCCCAGTGCACACCCAGGTGTGCGGAAGCCACTGTGGAGGCGCGGTGCTCCGCCAGGGACCCCAGGGCCAGGTTTGGGGGAGCGGGGGAGGAGACACAGGGAAGAGTGTCTCTGGCTGCTTCACGTGGCGAGGAGTGACGTTAGCAAACGAGGTCGGGGGCCTCGGACCGCACACGTCTGTGCAAGTTTTAGTTTCCTGACCGAGAGAAAATTTCAAGAGAGGTTTACAGACATGCTCCCCACCCACCATACACGTTTATGTCAAGATCGTGAGTTTGCAAAGTGCTATCGGCGTTACATCACTGGACCCTTGGCAATCCTGTGAATTAAAAAAGGAAAGTAAATTCCGAGTATGTATGTGAATCACTGAGGCTTTCATCAGCATGTTAGCCCTAAGTAATTGTTTAAATCCTCATAACAACCCTATGAGGGTAAGTGCCATTATTATCTCCCTTTTTCCCAGATTTTGAAACTGAGGCTCAGAGTGCTTATTTTATAACAGTCACCAGGCTACGTGCTGTGAATACAAAGGAGAATCAGGCAGACATAATCCTTTCCTGAAAGTATTCACAGCCTAATGACGGAGGCCAGCAAATAAACAGCACTCAGAGAATGGTGAAAAATTACCATGGCAGTTAAAAATCATGCTAACAGCTAGCACTTAATGAGGGCTTACTATGTGCCAGTCTCCACGCTAAATGCGTTGCACACATTATCTTCTTTAGTTTGGGCAACATTCCTGTGAGGAAGGTTCTCTCATCGTTCCCATCCTAAAAATGAGGAAACTAAGCCTGAGAAAGAGGGACTACTCTAGAGTTGATCAGCTAGGAAGGGCTAGAACCAGAATTCTAACTCAAATCAGTCTGACAATAGATTTGCTGTTAACTACAAAGTTAATTATAGAGGGTCCCTATGGAATCAACGTTGACAGCATCTTCAGCTTCAGATTCCAGCACACATGGCGAATATTCTTTTTAAAAAGTTGATTGGAATATTCATTTTAACCCAGTTGGGAGGAGGCTTTATTTGTATAGGCACAAAACTGCAGAGGCTTAAAATTTTAGTTGTAGATAATCTCATCCTAGTAAATGATGAATCTGCATCTAGTCTGGTTACTTGGGGTAACCTGGGGCTGCTGGGGTCTCAAAGACAAAAGAGCTGTGACTGTGATTTTTTATTTTTATTTTTTGAGAGAGAGAGAGAGAGAGAGAGAGAGAGAGAGAAGAAGAAGAAGAAGAAGAAGAAGAAGAAGAAGAAGAAGAAGAAGAAGAAGAAGAAGAAGGCGGCAGTACTAGCAGTAGTAGAGGAGGGGCAAAGGGAGAGGGAGAGAGAGAATCCCAACTAGCCTCCACACTCAGCAGGGAGACTGATGCAGGGCTCGATCTCACAACCGTGAAGTCATGACCTGAGCCAAAATGAAGAGTCAGATACTTAACCAGCTGAGCCACCCAGGCGCCCCTGTGATTGTTGAATTTAAATGACAAGAATGAAACCAATCTACTTTGGCGTATCTGAAATTTGGATCATAAGAGCTAGAACCTAGCCAGTTACTATGTAGTTTCAACTCTGAGTTCTTGTTTCTACAAGATTAACAACCCCAAAGTTTGATCAGCGAAAGTTTGGTTGTGTCTTCTGTACCAATTTGAATGGGTACTGGGTCACAGATGATACTAAATATATTTGGAGATGCTTAAAGAGACTGAAGAGGAGAAGCCCAAATTCACACAAAATTAGTTTTCAGCTCCTTAAACTAACCCCATAAATTATTTTTAAATCTTAAAAAAAAATTTTTTTAATATTTATTCATTTTTGAGAGACAGAGAGAGACAGACCATGAGCGGGGAAGGGGAAGAGAGAGGGAGACACAGAATCCAAAGCAGGCTCCAGGCTCTGAGCTGTCAGCGCAGAGCCCGACGCGGGGCTCAAACTCACGAACTGTGAGATCATGACCTGAGCCGAAGTCGGAGGCTCAACTGACTGAGCCACCCAGGCACCCTCAACCCCATAAATTATATTTGCGTGTAAATATAACCCTGCACTTCCTCTTTATTGGCTACAATCTTTTAGGAAATTCTAAATTCCTAATATTTTAGGAATAGGGGGACTTTTTTGCCACTCTGTCACTGAGGGGACTTACTTTCCACTCTACCTTTGAAGAATGGGACACTTATTTAATAAGTCAGACATCTGTCTTTCTGTCTAATAGACAATGGCTAAACATCATTTACCAGGTTCTTCCCACTGTAGAAATACAGTCATTCCTACATGACAGCACAAAGATGCATCAACATGTAATGTCCAACCAACAGACCATGTAACAAAGGTAAAACAGGCAACCCTCGCCTTTAGAAGGTGCCAAGTCATAAATCACACCTGTCTCCTTTCCTTCTTTCCTTTAAAAAAATCCCAACTATATTAATCACAGAAGAGACACAAGCTATCCAACTGCCTCCCAGGCTTTCACACATGGTCGTGCCTTGCACAACTCTAGAAAGCGCTTTTCACAGGGACTGTGATGTAAACACGCAGAGCACAATGTGCACAATTGCACAGAGCAGCCCGCTCCGTCTCCCCACCCCACCCCCATTCCCCCAAAACATGGCTTTGGTGGATTTGATATTTTGCATACTGGAGATGTTTTTGTTCACACAGCTCTTGGCATTGAACATTGGCTCTGCTTAGCAACACTCAGAAAACAAAAGAGATACTGACTCGCTTCTTAGCGCTGCTTTTCTTGTGTCAATTCTAAGAACATTCTGTAACATTTTCATTTTTTATTAGACATTAATGAAAACAATAAGCAAAGCTGGGTCAATAGTAATTGGTCTCATGTAGAAAATGACAGCAGTCAATTATTTTTGATAAGCCCCTAGAAACAGCAAATAAAACATCTGTGCAATAACCTCTTGTCAATAGAATAGTCATAAATCTGGGTCTCAATGCTCTGACCAATGCTTTAAGGGGAAAAATATATTTTCTTTAAGCATAGTAAGAGAGGAATTTTGAAGAATGATGCCATCTCTCTCTCTCTAGATAAGAATGAATATTTTGCTAATCTCGAAAGGTTCTTCTTGGCTCTGCTGGGCAACAGGAACAATTCTGAATTGTATTCCTGGCAGGCAGAGAATAAACTGATGCAAATATCTGCTATGCAGGCAGCGAAGGGGGTCACTCAAATGATGGGGTTGGAGGAGTGCTGAGAAGGCCACACAACTAAGAAATGTCATCATTTATGCTTCATCCCTTTGTATTACGGGACCTGTGAAACCGCCACCAGCCTCACCACACCCACACACACCCACACCCACACCCACACCCACACACACACCCCTGATTAACAGGGAAACATTCCTAAGAGAGGTAATATACTAAGCCTCTCCGATTACTGATACATTTCCCTTCACACAGACAACGTCCAAAAGAACAGGAATACCCAACTAACTTGAACCAGAGGGAGAGGAGGGGAGGGCATTAGATTCAAAACCCTGATCACAGGGTATTTTCTCAAAAGGGTGCATCAGGGTGGTGGTGTTGCGGTGGGAGGCATAAGGACAGTTGGGGGTAGTACTTTAACAGCATCGGATACCGGGCACCTTAGAAGGGGGAAGGAAAACGGATGAAAGATGAAGAAAAGGTTAAAGGGCATGAAACCCAAATTGCACTCACTTCACGGTTTGGACTAACACCGTTCCTGATTCCATTTCACAGGGATTGACTCTGAAGAAATTTCCCATAATAGAATTAGGAAAGTAGGCTATTATTTGGTATGTGTTCCTGGAAGGCTCACATTAACTGACAGTAACTCCTGGGAATTTATACCAAATTTGTTCTCCAGCTGTTGGCATACCACGCTGGTGAGTAGGTACAGACAGCTGCAATCCCCATCGCCTCTCGTGTCCACCTGGCCCTGCTCGCTGCTCAGCCCCAACCTTAATCTCTGTGAACAGGCAACGCTCCCATCTCCAGCAGCCTTGTCTATCCCGAACCCAAGTGTAACTGACAGATTGGCCACGATACCCAACTTGAAAATATTTTTGTCTTGGGAGTACGATTCTGAAGTTTTGGTGAAAATTTATAGGAAAATGTGTTACAATTTACCAACACGTGATGTGACTTTTGGTTGCTGTTGAGGATTTGTATTCGTGAAGCAAGAAGATATCTTGTTCAAATAAGAGTGTGAAACACAACTCTCAAACTGTGAATGAAACCAAAATAACTAGTGTTAATTTTGGATCTTCTTTCATTCAGAAAGGCCCTTGCATTTAAATGGCTTACGGAAACATACCTGGTGTTTTATACAGATTACAGTTTGCCAGTGGGAAAAGGGATGTTTCTTCTTGACTTGAAAGTGTGATATATACACAATAAACTTCCTCTCGGACACCAATACTTTAAATGGGATATAGTTTCCTGTTTTTTTAATTTAACCTGTCCAGCTGTTGCTGCCCTATTTACAAGTCCTCTTTCTTCAATAAAATTCAATTACAGTTATCTGTGGGATGTCTTTTTATTTATAGCCTACCCCCCAAAAGGATATTTTAATATTAATATTTTCTCCCTCTATAAGTTAAAAATGCAAACCTATCATGGGAAGTGTAACTTCTAAAACAGACAACATTACACTGTGTGATTTGGGCACTGAAAAGCAGTAAGAGTCATTCTTTTTTTTTTTTTTTTTACATATAAGCAAACAAACCAATGTAATTAAGGTGACACTGTTACAGATGGTATTTTGCAAAATAAATCACTTTTGCGACTTTGCACACAAAAAAAAGATGCATACAAACATTGCCATTTTGGGGCGCTTGGGTGGCTCAGTTGGTTAAGCGTCCGACTTCAGCCCAGGTCATGATCTCACAGTTCGTGAGTTCGAGCCTCGCGTCGGGCTCTGTGCTCACAGCTCGGGGCCTGGAGCCTGCTTCGGATTCTGTGTCTCCCTCTCTCTCTGCCCCATCCCCACTCATGCTCTGTCTCTGTCTTAAAAATAAATGAAACATAAAAATTTAAAACAAAAACATTGCCATTTCATGTTGGAAAGGCCCAAGCAATCCTCTCCATGGGCTACCTACTCTATAATGAGCTGTGTATGTTCTTATGGAATCAAACAGGAGGGGAAAAAAGCAAGGAGCATTTCACACAGGAAAACGCACTCACAGGAGGGTCAACCCGTTTGGATTTTGGTTGCTGTAACAAACGTCTATGTAAAGTTTGCTTACATTAAAATGTATAGAGGCAAGTGTAGTGTAAATCAACTGATTCTGTGGTCTCAGTAAAATGGATCTCCTTTTCCATCTTTTCTTCCATGTGGTAATTGGTAAGTAACCAGGATAATACTTAAAAATGCCAAAGCCCACAGCTAATTAAGCCCTGGTGCCATTTTGGCAGTAAATATTCAGCACAGTTAGGAGGACCAGGCAATTCACTGTATCGTATACCAACATGTATACCACTTCACATGGGCTGGGGACTCTGGACCTCACTCCTCTCAGGAGACAATGCTACAGGGATGTCTGAGGGCATTTTAGATCCTCTCATAGAGCTCTGTAAAGTAACTATTACTTGGCATGCAAATTGCTAGTTTTAAACGGTAGCCAGCTACCGAGATTACGAAGGTATGTAGACAATTTAAATATGAAATATTGAAAGAAAAACAGACCAATAGATTTAGTATTTCCAGACACAATCATCTGAGGCTATTTTTCTGCCTTCCTCTGTGTGAGCAATAAAGAGAGAAAGAAAATGATACTTAAATTGAGAGAAACTAAAGAGAAATGACCTCATGTTCCATTAACCAAAATCAATACTTTATATATGTATGCAAATGCAAGTTTCAACAGGGTACCCGTATGCAAATTGTAAATATGAAACAGCATCCCTTTGAGTGCACCATTGAGCATTAGGTTGCTATTTATTTAGATTTTCAGTAAATTGCAGGCTTTAATCTCTGTGTTATGGGAAATGGTCCCCTTCACCTCCTTCAGAAGTTACCTATGGCAGCTATTAATGCCCACAAGCAATGCAGTGACCCTGGCAGTGCATAATTCCACAGTGTATATTTAATTTGGAAGGTGAAAAATGAGACATGCTCCCCTTATAACACTTATTTTTATGACTCTCCTAATTCTTTGAAATTTATTATTTTCACTAAAAGCACCCAGAAGGTAATTGAAATAGATTTTCCAGATACATTTCTAGATTATCTTAACCTACAGTAACATGGTAACTCATTCATAATATTCTTAGCAAATACAGGAAATAGAATTTCCCTGACCAAAAAAAAAAAAAAAAATCCCGACTAACCTGCTACTTCAATATTCTTCAAAAAAACTAAAATAATTTTCAAAGAACTTCCTCTGTTCTTTGGAGATCAAGCTATGGCCCCAAAGCCACACCAGTCACTCACCAGAACGGGAAAAGGGAATGGGTAAACAAGAGAAGTAACCCTCTGGGAAAGAACCAATCACCCTCTCTCAGGCTCCCAGGCTAGGCACTTGGTGCCTGAATAAGATCATGGGCTCCAAGATTCTCTTGTGGCTTGAAAAGCCCAAGTAGCTCCCAGGAAGGAGTGTGTTACTGTCATTGTCAGGCCTGGTGATAAGTCTTCACTGAATCAGATATTGAATCATTGGCTTAGTGGGCCCAGAAAATAAATGGCTGAAGGAGAACAGATGATCGTTTTCAGAGCAAAGAGAGTATCAGCTAAAACTGCAACTTGGAAATGAGAAAGACACATGAACAAGTCACCACTAGCATAGAATCAAATGCGGCCTATGGAATCACAGGTTGAACGGTCTTTGGCGTCTAGTCTTCCTACCTAGATAGGGAGCTCCTAGAGGGCGGGCCGCCACGTCAAAAATCCCCTCTATTCCTAAAATAGTAGCACTCAAAAACCACTTGTGGAATCAATGGGAGGAATGGCCTACCATAACCTACGTACTTGTTCATTTAGCCGAAATTCAGTAAGTAGTCACTGTTGGCAAGGCACTGGAACAGATGCTATGGGAGAGACAGAGAGAAAGTCACCCTATCTATCCTCAGGGAGGTTGGAGTCTAAACAGAAAGATAAGGTAAGTTTACAATTAGCTAAAATACAAGATAACAACAAAACAATGTATCCAAGATACTAAATAACAGGCCCCTTTACAGAGATACAAGTAAAGTCTAGAGCAAGGGAAGATGAACTTCAGCCAGAAGAAAAGGAGAAGACCTCATCAGAAGGTGCTGTTTGAAAAGGGCACCCTCTCCTGGGCCCTTTCTGGGCCCAAATCAAACTTCACTTTCTTTTCCCTGGGCCCCAGGTGCCGGCCTCCTCCCTCCCCTCCTCTCCTCTCCTGCCAACACTGATTCTTTGACTCAGGTTTTCTCTTGGGCCCACTGCCAAGCAGAACACAGCTATATAGTTCCCCCCCTCTCTCCATCTGTATCTACTTAAGCCCAGAAACCCTTTTGAGGTTTTGTAAAGGGTTTTACAGCTAATAACTATAGGGGAACAGACAAGGTTTAATAACACACACGGAGAAGTTCTAAGAAACCTAAAAAAGCCTCCAGAAACAGCCATCACAGATCCTAAGGGAAATGCAGATGAGATTAGGCCTGATTTCCCTCGTGACTTTCACCGAGCTTAAGGCCTCTCCCAGTATTCAGCACTACCCACCTTTCTTTGTCCCTGTCCCCACCCTTTTCTTTCACACACTTAAAACCTGAAGAGGAAATGTAATGGTAGGAAGCTCGGTGTCTTTGGAGGCCAACAGGGCAGTACTCCACATCTCAGAAAATATCAGCTAGACTTAACAGCTTCTTGTGTCACTCACAAGAATGATCCTCTTAGACCAGATGCATGGTGCCTCACAAGAACTAATGAGTTTTGGAAGGAACGCCCTGCAAAATCAACCCTGGTACGTAATAGGAAATGTCACAATTATAACTTCATTCAAAGCGCACACAGAATCTAATGCCAACAGATGTTTTCCCGAATCCTTCTCTAGGTTCTACATTAAGTCACACCTGTTGGGGTTCGGTGAACACAGGCAACTGTAAGCACAATGGGAAAGAATATTGACACAAACATATTTGGAGCTCGAATGGCACAGCCTGTTTTAATAATGAGCACAGAAGAGTACCATGAACTCTCTATGGGGTGGGGAAGGACAGTGACTTTTGGGGGGGTCCTAAGAGCACTGAGCAACTACAGAAATCACTGCTTTATGTGTCATATGGCTTCAATGAATTCTCACACATGGACATTCAAATGTGATTTTTTAGTGATGACGTACCAGTCATCACTCCAACGGCAATAAGTCAGGGGTGGAGGAAATCCTCTTTTTTTTTTTTTCAAGCCACATTTGGAAGGACAATTGATTTCATTTGTTTCAAAGGGAATGAATGGTAGGAAAATGTATGATTTAAGTCATCGCTTTTCTTATTCCAAACCTCCAGTGCTCAGGGTCTCCACCACATGACTTCTCTCGTTCCTCCATTTGCCAACCCCCAAACCATTTACTTTCTCTGCCCCCGTCCCCACTTTCATGGATTTCTCCAGTAACACTTGAAATTTCGCCACTGTGAGGGTATAAACTCACAGTACAGCGGAGCCCCGGTTGGTGTTTAACAAGCTGCCCATTTTCCGCTCTTCCCAAATTTTCCAAGTCCCAAACCCATTCCTGTCCTCTTTGCTCAGAGCAAATGGCATTTCTCTTTACTGAGACCGATAAAATTGAAGGCGGCAGACATGAGTTCTGTCTCTTCACCTCATCTCTTTTCCTTCCCTCCTGTCTCAAGCTACCGCACGCTCCTCCCCTCCCCTCCCACATATATTAAGACAGGAATCAACACTGCTCTTTCTTCAACCTCTCTGCCTTCCATTCTGACATCCTCTGATACTCAAGCATACTCGGATTCTCTGACTCTTCCTTCGCCGGATCTTTTCCTCCAGACTCTTTGGCAAATCTTCCAAATTTTATGATTTCAATTACGATGGCTTGTGTAGATAACTCCTGGATTTCTCTGTAGGTCTCAACATCTCCCCAAAGCTCTAGGCCTGTGCTTCTGACTCCTCTTAGACCCCCTAGGTGGGTCACCCCTATCACAAACCCAAGGTGACCAAAGTGTTCATTTTCCTTCCTTTAGTGACTGACTCAATCCTCACTCCTTCAACCGACTTCCTTACGTCGACTCACGGCATCACCACGCTTGTTCCCACTTTCATTCCTTGGGTGCCTGGGGGGCTCCAGTGGTTGAGCGCTTCGGCTCAGGTCATGATCTTGCAGTTCATGGGCTTGCTGCTGTCAGCACATAGTCCGCTTTAGATCTTCTGTCCCCTCCCCCTTCTCTCTGTCCTTCCCCCACTTGCGCGCGCACTCTCTCTCTCTCTCTCTCTCTCTCTCTCAAAAATAAATAAAACATTAAAAATTTTTTTAAAAAATCTTTCATTCCTTCGTCTTGTTTACCTTCATCCATGCAGTCACCAAGCACTATCAGTTCTCATGTTCTCAACGTTTCTCATGCCCACGTCCAGCTTTTCTCGATCTCCATGGCTGCCGCCCAAGGTAAGATCATCGTCTCACCTCCTACATGACAGGCATTGGGCTCAGCGTTTTACGTATCTCACATGGCAGGTGCACAATCAATCTCTGTCCAATATACCACCCTTTTCCTGCAGGCAACGCTAAACAAATATTAGCAACAAGTATTATGAACTGGCACTCCCAAAAGAATTTACCTTTAAAAACATAAAAGCCTTGAATAAAAAATACAAGGCCGGAGAACATATACTTTTAACCACATACAAAGCAGGATGAAAGAAGCGACTAGGTGATATAAAGCGGCAGATCTCCATCCTCAAGAGGTCCGACTATTCGGCACACAAGAAGCAGAACCGTGTTATCTCACATCAACTACGAAAATCCACACGGTACAAAAATGGTGCTGATGCATTTAGTCGCTTCCAAAGGCATCTACAAGGATGCCAAACAGGACAGAAGTATGGTTTTAAGCCGGTTTCAATCCTGTTTAATTCCTAAGGAACTTAAAGATACCAGGTTACCTCTTACGTGAAATGTCTCCAAGCACATCACACAACATTTTCCTCAAAGACTTAGAGAATATGACAGGAAGAAAAAGTGCAATTTTTGTGTCAAGTACCCATAAATCTCATGTATTTTTTTCCTCTGGGTTTCAGACAATTCTCCTTTGGTATATAAATGTCAAGGGGATGTTAATGGATACAAATGTAGCTTCGTGCAGAACAAAGCCAGTTGTACATGGCTCCCAAAGTGCCTGTGTGAGCATCTTGATGCCACGAAAACATGCAGTATTAGTTAAAGACACATTCCTGTTTGTGTTAGTGTAATTCATGGTCCTTTGGCGCTCAAACTAGTCATGCAACAAACAGGGCCAGAATGGAAGGGGGAGAGAAAGCAACCAAAATACTAGAACGATTTCTCCTTCCGTCCCACTGTCTTTTCTTCATCCGTGTGTTGCCTCGGAAGCTTTTGATGGGACCTTGAGAGGGATTAGGGATGGAGGGAAACAGAGATGAGAAGAGGGAAGGAAGACACAGATGCCGTTTTTAAGTTCTCACAATTTAAGTAAGCCTGGCTACCTCAACGGATGATTTGCCTACTGGCTTCGGAGGCAGCCTCTGTTTTCTTTCAGTCCCAGTTTTGGTGTAGGGGCTTAACTACCGTTGCTTTAAGAGGCTCCTGGTGCCACTGATTGCTGCGATCCACGGTAGGAACAGCAGCAATGCTGGAAGAAACATGCCTGACCTAAATGCTCTGGGGCTGGGGCATTTCCTACTCTGTGTCATGTCCTGTCTCCTAATCACAGAGGTTAAAACCATCCCTTCTGAATGACGACCGCCTCCCCCACTTATTGCCAACTGCCGAGCTGGCAGACGTGTTTAAAAGGCACCCACCGAGAGATCTTAAAAGGCTCTCCTTTCCCTTATATTTCCTGGTATAGACTGTCTTCCTGAAATAGGGATTGTGCAGTGCCTAATAAAAACCTGAATTTGCTAAGAAGTTTTTATACCCTCATAAAGTAGCCCTAGTGAAAGTCATCTAACTGGCAGGAATTGCACAGGTAACAGACGGCTGGGACCCCAACCACAGAGTCTTCTAAACTTTGGTTAATGGGCCCTGGCAGGCTGCCATCCCGGTTTACTACAAAAGTAAAATGCAAGGCTGATGAACTTAAAAATGATGCCAGGCACTACCACTACCCTTTGGCATTCTTTTGCTGACGAGCAAATATCACAGACAACCCTGCAGGCTCCTAGGCAGGGCAGCCGACAAAAAGCGCAGGCGGTCCTATGCCAGTCCCAATGTACATATCCCCCGCCCCCAAATCCAAAGAATGTTGCTGCAACGTAGATCATCCACAAAAAGTATTAAAATGAACAAATTGATGCCCGGGGGCATAAGCAAGATGCCGTTTCACCTGGGTCACAACACGCTATTCTGGGCTCTATGGGTGACAAGACAGAATAAAGCTCGAGAAAGTTCACCGATATCTTCAGGGAGGCGGAGGAGCTGCCATGTGAACACAGATTCCAGACCACAGACACTCTGGTCTGAATAGATGAAGGCTGAGAAGGGATATAATCAGCCTGTCAAATAATAATGGATATTGACGAGGTGAAGTGAACTCATTTGCCAAATCCTAATACAGTAGAGATAAGGAAGACCTCCTGAAACTAAACAAAGATAAGCTTAAAACAGAGTCAAATGGGCGCCGGAGAAGGAAGCGGCTGGTTTCAATATATGGAACTCATTACATTATTCAAACCAAGAGGCGCTAATGGCTTCCCCAAAACGGAGTTTACACGCATTCGTGAGATTTAAATCCACAGTGGCTTATTGCATGAGCATCATTTCAAAACAGACCCTGATCTTCAGCAGCAGACTCCTGGAAAGCATAGAAATGATCCAGTTCTAATGATGATACCTAAGAGAGCTCCCGAGGTTTACCTGGGATCCAATTTGTAGCCGCCCCCCCTCCCCAAATCACCAAATCACAATCGCATATTTATGGACATATCCTTTTGGTTGAAAAACAAGATTATTCTCATTTGCTTTTTCAAGAATAACTTTACAAGTCTCCCATTCCCTGTTCTATAAGCCATCTGCCCCCTCCCTGTCCGCCAATCTTTGGCAATTGCATTTTGGGACTGCATTATCCATCCAATTTATTTATCTCAGAGAAACCTTTTTTTTTTTTTTCAATCTGTGTGAGCTTTTCCAAATGGTTTGACCAATAACTACTTGAGCCTTAAATGCCATGTTATCTTGGTTTTGCTTCAACCCCTTTATTTCATGCAATCTTTTAGAGGTTTGCTGACGCCATGGAACCCCAATCCTTCCATTTCATGTGCATGCTTCTTGCCTTATAGTTACCTAAACACAACTATCCTACTTCTCCTTTTTGAGTCCTCTGACTGTGGTCCCTTCCATATTTCTCAAGGACAAACTAAGAGGAAATAGTCATAAGCCACAGAATAAAATATTTCAGTTAGACTTGTCAGTTAGACTTAGAACAATGCTAGGTAAGTAATATGGTGGACAACAGGTTGCAGGAAATCAGGCCAGCCTCTCAGCAGCCCAAGTCAGACCGTTACAGCAAGACTTCATTATTTAGTTTGAAAGTGAATTTTAAAAACAGACTCACCCATCGTCAAATGTAAGTATAAACAGACTTTCCAAGTCACATATAAATGAGTTATTCATCATCTGCCATTTGCAATCGTCCATACCTCTGGTTCCCTGCCATTAACTCAAAACATCACAAAATTCGCCTGGGAATACGGATTTGAAAGCAAAGTTCTAGGATCTTGCTTTTAAAAGAACGTGACAGATGAAGGCAGTGGCCAAGCGAGAACAAGAACAAACAGATTATGTGTCAAGGACAGATTCTGGGCCGTCCTCCGGCTAGTGGAGTATCTCATGTGAAGGGCTCATATATGAAATCATGTGATCAGTGACTGTTACTTCAAAACATCCAGAAATCCATGCTACATCATTTAACGAGAAAGTAGTGAGTTTGAAATCACACAGCTGCTCAGCTTGATCCAATGAGACGTTAACCACTCTGGCAACATTTTCTAATCCAAGGCTCTCATTTCCAACTGGTCTCATTGGGTGGCCCGCATGATACATGCAGAGACTAAAAAGGGGGCTGTTTAAAGTAGGACACCCTGAAGGGTTATTTTACAATGCCACATGTTGTACAGATTAACTCAAGATATTGTTCTTTGGGTGTTGCTTTAAATTAGACACTTTTTTTCTAATTTATTCATATTTATTGAGTTCCAGGCATATAGCCCTAGAAAACAGCTGGGAGATGGAAATGAGGGCATTCTGTCCCCCGCCTGCCTTTTCAACTTTCTCTTCTACTACACTATTCCCTTTAAGGAATCTTTTATTCCAACCCAAATAGTTTCTTTGGCACCCACCAAGCTCATTTTTCCTGCCTCAGAGATTTTGCTCAGGCCATTATATCTACTTACAATGGATGTCACAGTCTCTCCATATCCTTTTATCAATAGCCTCCCCATCATCAGAACTTAGTTCAAAAAGGGATGTATGTGCACGGCCTCTTTGTCAACTAGACTATAAACCCCCTTGAGAGTAGAAATTGCATCTTACATATCACCCCCACAGTACCCAGCACAGCACAGTGCTTGGCACTTTATAGATGCTCAGTAAATACTTGTGGATTGAATAGACTCATCAATCAATAACTGTCTCAAGATGCTTACCTGTGCCATGGACATTCTTAAGAATCTAACTTCAGCAGATGCATATATTCAAAATACAGTTCTTGCTGCCTGAAAACAGGTAAGCAACAGGGACCTATACTATTATCTGAATTCAGTATAAATACCTTGATAAAAAAAAAAAACTGTCATTTCCAGAGGGTACCAACTTCCAATTATAAAATAAATAAAGTTCTGGGGATGTAATGTACAACATGGGGACCACAGTTAAGAATAATGTATTGTATATTTGAAAGTTGCTAAGAGACTAAACCTTAAAAGTTCTCACCATGCGCATGCACACACGCGCGCGCGCACACACACACACACACACACCCCTGAGGTGACAGATGTGTTACCTAACTTCGTTGTGGTAAATATTTTATAATATATACATATCTCAAACCATTATGCCTTATGCCTTGAACTCACACAATGTCAATTGTATCTCAATGAAGCTGGGAAAAATACTCATTTCCCAGAACACTGAAGATCTGCTATATTCAGATATATTATTAGGCTATTTGGATCTTCATTACTAGAGCCATTGAGATTTGCCATCTACCCCAAAGGTTGTTCAATTAATATAAAAGAACTGAAGAACACTGACCATATTTTAGGCAATTACTATAACATGATCACAATTCCTAGGCGTCTTTAGTTATTTTGCCAAATATAACAAAATGCTTATTTCGTACACTCCTGTTTCATTAAGATAATGTGATTCGTTCTAACAATGACAAGGGCCTAAAACAGAATACAGACCCTGTTAACACCCGAAAAGCATTTTCTCAACCAAAGACATTATCAAGATATAAAAAGAAGACTTCCACCAATACGCTCCTAACTCCGGAAGCAATGGTACCTATAAAACACTTGGGACAGGAGGGTGAGGGAGCTCCCCGAGTAAGGTGATGCTATCTACCCGAGAATCCAGAAACAAAACAATGTCATCCCATTGATTCTCTAAGGCAAAGAACAAGAAGCCTTCGGCACCATCCTGATATGGCTCCCTGATGACCTAGAAGTTGTGAATGGGCCCTCCTCCGACAGAGGTCATGGTACCTAGCTGTTCTAAGAATTGAGGGCAAGCTATGGGAAAGAAATGAAGACTACCGAATGTTGTCTGTCCTTTGGCACTATTGTTTTGTTTGGGGTTTCTTTCTGGGGGGAGGGACAGATGTTTGTTTTACTTCCCACATTTGGTTTGGTTATGTTCCAATTAAGGAAACCATCTTTAATTGCTATATCCCATTCCATTCTGGAGTCTTGACATAAAAATTGGGGTTTTTTCCCCTTCTTCCAAAAATGAGTGGCAACAAAAGTTTTGATTCATTTTGTAAATGTTAAGGGTTGCTTATTATGGTTTGAGAGCAGATTTAATCCTGACAGAAGTAATCATCTCAATGTCTTGATGCTGAGCTGGAAAGGCTATTACTTAACAAAGACTAATACTGTAAACCAGCTTTTGGTGAGGGAAAAAAGAGCAACAAAATCACTTTAGGCTATTATTTCTCAGTTGGATATTTTAGGTGCAAGTCAGAAAACATATTGAAAATACAAAAGAATGCCTTTGGGAAGCGAGCCATGCATTTATGCTTAGTCTTCCCTATATATCAAATTCCAAACACATTAGAGTTTGTAAATAATAATAGAAGTAAATTTATTTTAAGGCCATGGCTACATTAAGTTTCCCTTTACGAATGGCACAGCTACATCACTATAGATCTGTCACTAAGACCACTACAACACTGGCAGAGTGGAAAGAATACAGAACTGTCAGAAAACCAAAGGACAAGTGATATCAGGTCATGTGACCTGGGGCAGGTCTGAAATCTCCCTAGACCTGAACTTTTGCCTCTGTAAGAAGGGATAATATCAACCATTCTCTACTCACACACTGCTGGTGGAACTAAACAGAAACAGTTTTTCAAAGGACAATTTTGAGAACACATTAAAAATTTTTTACATCTTCATTCATGTTTTTTATGCTATTTTTTTAATGTTTATTTATTTTAGAGACAGACAGAGCACAAGTGGGGGAGGGGCAGACAGAGAGGGAGACACACAGAATCAGAAGCAGGCTCCAGGCTCTGAGCTGTCAGCACAGAGCCCGACGCGGGACTCGAACCCACGAACCATGAGATCATGACCTGAGTCAAAGTCAGACACTTAACCGACTGAGCCACCCAGGTGCCCCTTCATTCGTGTTTTTGACCCACTAATCCTGAGATTTTAATAATTTACCCTGATGAACGAATCAGAAATGCACCCAAATATTTATGTACCAGAATGTTAATCACAACATGAGCTCTAACTGGAAAAGTCGGAAACAATCAAAATAGATGATCAAGTCCAAATAAATTACTCTATATCCATACCATGGAAACTATGCAGCTATAAAATTGAGGTTTTAGAAAAATACTTAATGAGTGAAATAGAATGCTCTAATAAGTGAACACTGGGAAGAGTGGGCTTCAAAGCAGTGCATATAATATAATGCAAACTGTAATACAGACACACACATGCAAAGAAAAAAAAAAAACAGAGGGAAATATACCAAGATATTAACTATTGAAACGCTGTTATCGTTGGAGGAAATTACAGATGACTTTTATGGTCTTTTTATACCTGCGTTTTCATATTTTCTTTAAAAAACACGCATCACGTTCATAATCATAACAAAGGAATTTTAAGTAGTATTTCCTCTCTCTCTTCATTTTAGAAATTATATGAGATGTTTGTGAAAGTATATTTGTAAACACTAAAAGATCATATTATCATTGTTAGAGAATTCCAAGTCCTCACTGCTACAGACAAAAATTAATTCAAGATTGGAGCAGAGACCAAAAAAAAAAAAAAATGTTTCTGGAAAGAACTATGCCAAGAAATTTCAGTTCTGTTGGCTTGGATTGACTTTTCCACACTCAGAATGTGTTTCTTATGTTTTCTTCTCTTTTTAAACCCAGTACCTGATAATATGAGTCAGAATCTGTTGAAAACTCCTTCGGGTTATTTTAGCTGCAAAGCATCCTGATTTTGTAAGGTGAGAAAGGATTACTACTGCACTGCCCAGTTAGATACACTGCTAGAATATCCACATGGCTGTAGGAGTCAAAGAGCATTCAACTAAGTATGACAAATGAGGACACAGTGCATTTATCTGTCTCTCATCACTGACAAGGCTCCCAGTCCATAAGACAAATTTAGCATTTATAAACTGCCAGAGAAGAGAGCAATGCTGGAAAACTATACAAGTCAAATGTCTACTTGGGAAAATAGAGGAAAATGAGAATGTGTAAGACAAATACAGAAAATGGAGGTGTAAAAGAGAATTTTAGGGGTGCCTGGCTGGCCCAGTCAGTGGAACATGTGACTCTTGATCTCGGGGCTGTAAGTTTAAGCCCCACATTGGGTGTAGAGATTACTTAAAAATAACATCTTTAAAAAAAGAATTTCATGTATTTTTTTAAGTTCACTTATTTATTTTTGAGAGAGAAAAAGAGAGAGAGAGAGAACAAGAGGAGGAGGGGGCAGAGAGAGAGAAAGAGAAAATCCCAAGCAGATTCCACACTGTCAGCTCAGAGCCCGATGTGGGGATCAATCTCACAAACCATGAGATCATGTACAGAACCAAAATCCAAAGTCGGACACTTAATTGGGGCACCTGGGTGGCTCAGTCAGCTGGGCGCCCAACTTGGGCTCAGGTCATGATCTCACGGTCCGTGAGTTCGAGCCCCACATCGGGCTCCGTTGCTGACAGCTTGGGGCCTGGAGCCCGCTTCGGATTCTGTGTCTCCCTCTGTCTCTGCCTCTCTCTCTCTCTCTCTGAAAACTGAATATTAAAAAATTTTAAATAAAAAGAATAAGTTAGACACTTAAGACACCGAGGCACCCAGATACCCCTAAAAAGACAGAAGTGAAATGTTCTCACCCGAGGGGCAGCTGGCTGGCACAGTCTGTGACTCTTGATCTCAGGGCCACAAGTTCGGGCCCCAGATTGACGTAGAGCTTACTTAAAATGAAATAAAATAAAATGTGTTCACTGGATTACTGTGGCTTAGTTGGACTGAATAAACCCCAGAGAGAAAGGGCCAGAAAACATCCAGGGAGACATTTTAAAGCTGAGACATCAGTAAATTGTTTGCATAGGGTTAAGTGCTTTGCCTCTCCACTCCCTCCCCCATCCTGGATGCCAAGAAAACTTACCCAAATTTCTATCCGTGGCTTTTCAAGGGTTCGTTTTCTATATTATGTATAAAATCCAAGCTTCTTCAGAGCACAGTTAGGGTGCTTGATGACGCCTAACACACTCCAAATACAAAAATCAAACAACTCAGGGACCAGCTCTGTTACATCTAAATGAAAATTCCAAAATCAGTGATATTGAGAGGTCGGTCAGTCCAATGATCAACTGAGAAAGTTGATGAACGAAAACAGTAAGGACGACACAATCCTTATTCTCTTCTGAATCATCCTATCACTACCTTGCTTCACGTGACGACTCTTCCTTTTTGTATTGCTTCAACAGTTGAAAAAGATTAAAATCATCCACCATTGCCTTTTAAGAGGATTTGTCCATACAATCCCCTAAAACTGAATATACAGGGAAGGGAAAAAGCAGGGCAACTCCACTAGGAGAAAATCATGTAAAAGGGCTTCTATCCCAGTGTTGATGGTCCCATATCTGAGAGAGAGAAAAGAAACACAACTTTTACGAGCACAGTAGCTGACTTTGAGGTAAATGATAATCTGACCCTCACATGATAGAAACTCAGGTCAGGTCCTCAAGGAGAAATTAGATATCCTGATGGCAGCTAGCAGTGAATGATCTCCCTTTCTGCTTACCAGACGCTATTAAACAATTTTTCACTCACTCAAGCTCAACAACATTCACTGGAACTTCCAACAACCTATTAATGAGTTGAAAGCAAAATACTGATGCTAACTGTACAACCACAGCCAGTTTCTCAGAAATGTGACACTACCCTGGCAAGTCACCGACCACATTGGGCCACACAGTCTCTGCCACCTTCCACAGCAAAGATCAAGGCCAATGGGCAGCATCTTACTGCTTTTGGCTACACACACTGAATGGATTACAACAATAACAACCTTCCCCGTTTGAATACGGACTTGGAAAAACTGAAAAGACCAATCGACGTCAATGTTTGCCTCGCCGCCCTGTTTAGCTTTAGCTGATTCAATCTTCCATGTGATAACAAGGCAAAATCACACAATGTGATCCCCTGTGGGAAAAGACGGGTTGTTTTTCCAGAAAATTGTGAATGAGGTCCGTCTGAAGATCAGGGGGAAAAGTCAGAAAGACAGTGAAAACAAACCCCAAACGGTTACAACAGGAATGTGTTGCAACTTCTATGATCACGGACGGTAACACTGAAATGAAGTTATTTCAAATACAGTGTGGTACCAGCCTTCCAAGTATCACCCCGAACTGTAGTTCATTCTGAGATTGACCCCAAAGACGGAACATGAGCTTTCCAGTTGAGTAGATCTTGACTTGATCTTTATCGCTAGGCTTCCAAATATACCCAACTGTTTACGAAAACCCAGCCAAGTTACTTGTTTTTTAAAGTCATTAACCAATTTGCACTCACTTGAGAACCTCCCTGCCCTGAGATAGTTCAAGAAAGACAAGTTTGTTAATCATTTGGCCATGCTGCAATTTAATATCAGCAGCGGAATCAACCCTTAAGCCTCTTCAAATTCTAAAATACCTTCCTGAATCCCTCATGGTATTGCAAAGGGCTTTTCCTGTTCTCTGTGCGCCAACAATCCCCATCAGTATTATGTGCACAAGCACCATTTGTCGCTGACACTCATCTAGAGACACAGACAGACATGCTCCACTGGAGGACCGATTTCCAGGGAGAAGAGATACTTTAAATGAGAAAAACAATCTACCCTGCGAGCTCTAATTGCCTGTGTATTCTGCACGATTCGAAAGGGAGAGGGAGGAAGGGGTGGGAGGGGGGCAACAAATGGATTTTAATCTATAGAGTTGAAATTAAACACGTGCAGCATTTTATTTTCACATTTTAAATCCTTTCCATGAAATTTAATTTATCTAATTGTTAATGAATTAGCAAATGCACTTAGCTACCAAATCATCTATTACTTGGAAACTAATGAAAACTACCTCACTGCTTATTTTTGTGTTGAGCATCAGGTATGATTCACTGGGGTGAACTACACCCAAAGCCTCTGGCCAGTGAAACTGTACTGTCTACTTGTCACTCTGCTACCCGGATCCTGAAACAGTAAAGTCAAGAACTAGCTTCTTTTCTTCCTCCCTCAAGGGTCAGGGATCGCGTTTGCGGCAAACCGAAAAGCAGTACAAAACATTTATGTCAAAGGGCAAGGAGATCGCCCAGCACCAAAAATAGAACAAAACAAAAACAAAAAACAAAAACAAAAACCCTGGACTGTAGAAACGCCGGATGCCACTGTCTGTTGATGCAACGGTAAAAGAAACTCTTCCCCAAGTTGTTGGCTGAGGCTTCTAAAGATCGGCCAATTTTCAATGTAAAGTCTGAAACTCGGCTGGAAAATCTGGCGAGACTTTAGAAACTCCTTCACAGGATGCCAGAGGCCCTCTCCCCACTCCCCGCTCCCACCCACCCGGACCCCTCCTCCTTTCTCCCTTTCTCCCAGGCAGAGGGATGTAGCCAGAGGCAAGGCTTCTTCCTGTGGAATGTAGGGCCAATTACAAGTGAGTCCTTAAAGCACTCTGGGCTCCTTTCGTCTGAGGCTGAGGCTTCAAATGAGGGCCCCTCTCCTACCATGATTCCAGTGATAACAATCTTACAATCCATTCTCTTTCCTCTATAAACACAACCCAATGACCTGCTTCCTTTTGTAACTGGTGCCAGACCCTGAGTTGATTTCATCTGCCACCCTTCCTAATCCCTAGCTTGACCTGGGTAACAACCATTTAAATCCGGACCTCGGGGGCGCCTGGGTGGCTCAGTTGGTTAAGCGGCTGACTTCGGCTCAGGTCGTGATCTCCCGGGTTCGTGGGTTCAAGCCCCTCGTCGGTCTCTGTGCTGACAGCTCAGAGCCTGGACCCTGCTTCTGATTCTGTGTCTCGCTCTCTCTCTGCCCCTCCCCCACTTGCACTCTGTCTCTCAAAAATGTATAAATGTTTAAAAAAATGTGTAAATACATCTGGGCCTTGACTGAAATTGTTTCTAGGTGCCACTGAGCAAAACAGCCCTTACATCCTGCTTGGATTTGCCTATTTTTGCTCCGGAAAGTAACTGGGCCTTGGATGTGCTCTTTAGAAACCACTGTTCAGATGTGCCATCACTTCTCCTCCTAGAATGAAAGGCAAATAATTTTGTCTGATTTCCATTTCAACGGCCACCAGATATTTCAAATAGCTCTTTGTGGCCTAGGTGCCAATTGATTTAGCAAGGAGTTGCCCTCGGAGTACCAGTCAGCCACCTGAATTGTGCCCTCCAACTCTGCCCTCAAGCATGAGCAAACTTACAGACCAAGTCTTTGCCTATGGACAATTCACAGACTCCCTCTGCCATTCACTCACCGTGTGACCTTGGACAAGTTGTGCAAACTGGAAGGGAACAGCGCAGAGGACCCGGTGGAAATGGGAATATGCCCCGCTCGGAGGCAGAAAAGCACGGTGGGGCAGGGACTGTCCAACCGCTTGAGAGCCTCGCTTCCAATCTGACTCCAAACAGATCTGCCCACATCTCCTCCTATTTTCCCCGTTCCACACGGCCTAAGATGGTATCCTTCTTCTGCTAAAACAGGTCCCTAGGTCCAGTAAAATGTCTCAAACTGAGCCACCATTTACCTAAAGATAGGTTCTGAACATCGCCCAAGTAACTTCACAATCTGCTTCACGTCGGTTTAGAAATCTACATGTGTACGGGTACAAACATATGTATGCGTATGTGCATGTATACGTGTGTATGTGTATAGTGGGTATGCATACACACACGTATATGAATACGTGTATGTAAAGCCCTTTCCTAATCACCAATTAAACAAATTCTAGAGCCTGCAAAAGGTTAAGAATACCTTTATTCTGCCTAGGCCTTTATTCTAGGACTTTCAATACTTATAGATCCCACTTGTATTGCTTTCCAATACAATTACAGCAGAAGGTTATAGAGGTATTTACTTAGAAATACCATCACTCTGGAATCAGCAAAATAGCCCCTTTTGAACAATCTTACCTACCTCTTCATTTCTATGAGCATTTATGGTATACAACTAGCATGGTCACATCAAAATTCGAGGTTCTGTGGTAGGCATTTGTCTAAATGAGGTTCTACTACAATGTGGTCATTATTGCCATCCTGCCATTAAATAGAACTGTACATGCAATACGTACAGAATGCGTACGTACTGGAAGGAGACAGAATGAGGCACGGAAATTTAAAGCCAGGTTTTGTAAAATATAAGGAATTTAATCCCAGGTTGGGATATCTTCTAGAATGTAGACACACTCAAATTCTGAATACTATCGTAAGGTACTCCACTCCTCTTACTTGTATTCAGTAATTGAATTATGTAATAATTGACCTATGGCTTTCAACAGTGATTGGTGAGCCTTTATTATGGTAACGATGGCTCACTCATAGAGGAAGTTTGTTAGGCCTCTGGTCCAAAGCTCACCGAGATCCCAGAGTCAAGAAAAGTTTCCACGGTGCTCATCTATGGGACTACATCCTGAGACAGACAGACAGACAGAGAGATGAGGAAACACAAGTATCAAAGTTTCATTAGTAAAAGAAATACACAGCCTCTAACTGCATTGACCGATGGCCTTAAGAAGTTTTCATTTCGGTGCGTGAAGAATACTCCCTTATGATTGCCCACTGGTTTTCTGTGACCAAGTTGTCTTCACTTCCCAGCCTCACCCCGAGACTTCAACGAGCCCCTGGGCCGTCAAAAGACGAAAACAAATCGCAAGAAAAAGGCACAGCTAGCTCACTTGTTGGAAGTCTCCTTAGCCAATCATCAAAGCCAAGCCCAGCTTCGGGTGGTGATATTAACATAAGGATTGCTATGACGCACAAGCCCTGTACCAGTGCTGTGCACATATTCTCCTGTTTCATCCTCCTAGCAACCCTCTGAAATGGTCGTTACTCATCCCATTATACGAGTTAGGAAACTGGAACGCTGAGATGAAGATACCACAGGCACATTAATGGACAGGAATCTTCCTGGAAGAAAATTATAAGTCATTTGTATGGAAACACGTAAGCGTCAAAGCTCGCATCTGCCACTCACTCAAAAGCCCAACCCACGTGCGCCATAAACTACAACCCAAGAAAATTCACCTGAAAGTACAACAGAGTTGTGCTGTCCACTGATCATGTCAAATTCGGAAAGGCACATATCAAAGTCAAAATTCTGTTCACGCCTAAATGGGGTGCTTTCTGGTATTTCTGGTTTACTCTCAAAACATTCCCCTGCCTCTCTATTGTACATTCGTCTATTGTCAAATATGAACCAGATGTTCTAGACAGAAATATTTCCCATTTGTCTACCAAGATGACATTATCACAGCACTAAATCGTTTGCTCTGGTAAACATGTCATTTGCCTTCATCTCAAAGCTTCCCCTTCCCCAAGACATTTGACTCCACATCACCTATCGCTTTGGAAAGCTAGTTTCTGGTGATTCTGGCAATGCCCAAACCAATGTAACAATCCACTGCGGCATGGGGTTATTTGTCATAGAGTCATTACATTTGTTACCTGAACAGTCCCTCTTTGTGAGCAGAAGAACATTCCTCTCTCATGTCAACAGCTCACAAATTTTACTGGGAAATAGGTGGATTTCCCTTATAGACTATCAAGTGTCCAGAAGATAGAGAACAATCAGAATATAATCAAAGAAAAGTTATCTCCAACAGCAAAAATGTGGATTCCTCTCTGCACAACCCAAAGCCTTATTCAGAGCTGAATACTGTGCGTTACCCAGAGTCCTGACAAGTTCTGTCACCTAGTTTTTGAGTCCCCAGCAGATTAAAGGCAGCAAGTTAGAGAAGGATGGTGTGTACTAATAGACTGTTATTCTGGCAAGAATTCTAGAAAACCCCACAAACACTTTATTTGAAGAAGCCAAACCTATTAAGATCTAGATATGTGCTCATCGTTATTAAAGGCCAAAGGCTGTAGGGCACCTGTGTAGCTCAGTTGGTTAAGCGTCCGACTCTTGATTACGGTTCAGGTCATGATCTCACAGTTCGTGGGTTCAAGCCCCACATCAGGTCTTGCACTGACAGCATGGAGCCTGCTTAAGATTCTCTCCCTCCCTCCCTCCCTCTCTTTCTCTCTGTCTCTGTCTCTGTCTCTCTCTCTCTCTCTCTCTCTCTCTCTCTCTGCCCCTCCCCTGTTTCTATCCTTGCTTGCGCTTTCTCTTTCTCAAAAATGAATAAATAAACTTAAAAAAAATTACAAAGACCAAAGGCTGAGAAGAACAAAGTAAAAACGTAGAAGACTATACATAGATCTGATTTCATGATTGCTGACCACAGGCTTTGTTGGGTATGAGTGCTGTATGTCTCTGTATGTTTTGTTTCGTTACATGCCAACATCAGTATTTCATCACTCTGCTACACAATACCCTTAAAGCCTATATTCAGGGGTGCTTGGCTGGCTTAGTCAGTGGAGTATGGGACTCTTCATCATGGGGTTGTGAGTTCAAGCCCCCACACGGGGTGTAGGGATTACTTAAAAGTAAAATCTGTAAAAAAAAAAAAAAAAAGCTTATATTTAAAAATTGAAGCTTGGGCCATTTTAACAATCCATTTTAGGCAAATAAATAAATAAATAAATAAATAAATAAATAAGAAACAGGGTGAAAAAGATAAAATAACAGGAATTGTCTCCATTTTCCTCTTTAAATACCTTTGCATACTCCTTAAAACTATAAAAGTTTATAGAGCTCTTACAATGTAAATATGGCGAGTGCATTGCAAGGATTAGACAACTTCATTTTAACCTGTGTATCAACCCTGTGAGATAGAGATTATCACCCCCACTCTGCGGATGAGAAAACTGAGGCTTGTGCAGAGCCTCAGTCGCATCAGAGATTCGAACTCAGATTGGTCTGACTGCAGACTCAAGAAATCTTAATCTCCACCCTACGCGATACACGCTATCCTGCCCTCAAACGAACTCAAGTATGTCCCGGAGAAACTACACATCTTTCAAATGGACTTCATCTCCAAACAGGCAGTCAGAATGGTTGTAGGCCGACACACAGATGAGTGTGATGCTTTGTGACTGAACTTTAGTGACCGGCTTCAGGTGACGAGCCAGGCACAGCAACTGAACACAAATCTCATTTCTGATGTAAATGGAACACAGATTTAAATTTCCTCCACGCAACAAAGGCATGGAGTGTAGTAACACTTTCTGAAAGAGTTTACACCATGCTGATAATCAATGCTTAATGAGCTTCTTTTCTCCAGACTCAGGACCTTTATGTTACTGTCATCCTGTTAACCATCTCATGTTTCCCTACTTGAATAGCTCTGGCCTCTTACAAAGGCCCATCACGATGTAAAAGTGGCAGTATAATTAATTTTTTCAGGGAAAGCCGAGTTGCTTGCTCTCAAACATCCTGCAGTTCCGGAAATGTCAAAATGTCAGTCCAAGCAGGCGGAAATAAACTCTACATCCCCACATGCAATCCTTTCTTGTAGGGAAAGAAGAGAAAGCAGACAAGCACAGGACCACTCCAAAAAAGTGACTCAATGTTTTCCTTATCTGATAAACGTGTTATTATCAGTACGTGGAAATCTATTTGGAGTTAAAACGTGACGCCCTGGTGCTGTCTGTGAGATCCTACCACATCTCCAAAAACCGGCATATACGTATGCATGAGGACACAATACACAACTCCCACGCTCCCTTTGGGATTGTTTTGACTAATAACATTAGTTTTTAATTTCCTCATTGCGAAATACACGTACACTACACAATGTCTAGCACATACTATGAACTCAATAAATAATTATGGGATGATTCTAGAAAAGTAAGAAAATACAGATAAAAAAAATAACCTCCCCCATAACCCCACCATACAGAGAGAACCACGGTTTTCTGTGTAAGGATTTTGGCCTTATTTCTATGCATCTTAGATTCACTTTTTCTAAAAACGGGGCCACACTTTCTGTACTATTTTGTCACTTAACAGTAAGTTGTCAGCATTTTACACTGTCATTATAAATTCTTTTACAACACCATTTTAAGAGCTGGACTGTATTCCATCATATAGATGTCTCATCACTGAATCAATCCTTTAATGTTACACACTCGGTTATTTCCAGTTTTTCACTTTCATAATGTCACAACAAATATCCTTATACTAATTCTTTATGCACCCATTTGGTCATTTCCTCAGGATAAATTCCTGGGCATGCAAAAAATGGAAACAACCCAAATGGGCATCAACTGATGAGTAGATAAACACAATGTGGTCTAGCCATACGACGGAATACCATTCAGCCATAAAAAGGAATTGGAGTACTGATCCATGCTACAACAAAAATGAACCTTGGAAACATGCTGCTAAGTGAAAGAAGCCAGACATAAAAGGACAAATACTGTATGATCCCATGTACACAAAATTTCCAGAACAGGCAAATCCATAAAGACAGAAAGTAAAATAGTGGCTGCCAGGGACTGAGGGAGCCAGGGAATGGGGTGTGACCGCTCATGCGCATAGAGCTTCTTTTGAGGGCAATGAAAATATTCTAGAATCAGACAATAGTGATGACTGCACAACTATGTGAATATTCTAAAAACCGCTGAATTGTGCACTTTAAAAGTCTGACTTTCATGGTACGTGAATTATATCTCAATAAAGCTACTGTTAAAAAAAATCTGAGGCATGTTATTGTTTGGCCACAAGTTATGCAAAACTTTTAAGCTTTGGCTGTAAAAATTATTTCCTAAAATGAACTAAAAATAATTTTGTTTCGACAACGTTCTGAATGTTATGCAACACCCAGAGAGATCACCGAGAGAGTTTAGTTGGGAATCACCTGGAATGAGACTTCTTAACCTTGGCACAAAAAGGTTAATATCATGAACACCTGTGGCTTTATTATTTATATATTACAAAATCCAGAAAGGACAGAATGCCTTTTTGGAGAACACACACACACACACACACACACACACACACACACACTTTTTTAACATGGAAGTATACAACAGCTTTCAACAGTCAGTAAGTTACTATTGTGTCATTGTTTGAAATGCCAGATTTGGGGTCATGACAGAAATGGCCAAGGGACATCAGTTCCTGCCTCTGAGGGTCTTCTCAATTAAAACAAATTATATTATTTTTTGGTTTCCCTCTACTGCCCCTGAACTAAACACCACAAAATGCCATTGTACTTCCTGAGCAGAACTGAAAAGAAGAAAGAAAAGAAAAGAAAAGAAAAGAAAAGAAAAGAAAAGAAAAGAAAAGAAAAGAAAAGAAAAAACAACTAGGCAAACCATAAGAGACTCTTAAATAAAGAGAACAAACTGAGGGTTGCTGGAGGGGTACTGGGTGGAGGGATAGGCTAGATGGGTGATGGGCATTAAAGGGGGCACTTGTGATGAGCACTGGGGGTTACATGTAAGTGATGAATCACTAAATTCTACTCCTGAAACCATTATTACACCATATGTTAACTAACTTGGATTTAAATAAAATTTTTTTAAAAAATTTTAAAGAAGAACATATATCAATGAAAAAAGAAAAACAAAAAAAAAATAAAAATAAACTAAAAATTTAAATCTTTTAAATTCAAAAGCTCAACAACAACAACAACAACAAAAACTATAGCAAAGCCTTCAGCATATATCCTATTTTCCTCTTGACGCCCTCTTTACTTCAAATGCTGTCATGAACTCGTTTCTGCTCCTTCACTTGTCCTCTCTGGTAGGCTGCTCCCATTGGCGCCTCTTAAGTGGTTCAAGCCAAAAGACCCATCATTGCTCAGCAGTGAGGGCAAGTCTGAGCCACAAGTCAAATACCTTCCTGAGACCTTTAACCTTGCTGAATGGGGTGGGAGAGTGATGAAAGCCATTCTGCATACCAGGAAGGTCTAATGTCACAGCTTACAATCTGTCCAAACAGGATGCTTGAATTTTGTTTTCACTAAATGGTGATCAGGGTGGCTCCGAAGCAGGTATCCGTATGGCGACACCCTCAAGCCGCCCCACACCAGAGGAGAGAGAAGGTCGGGCTGGAAAGAGGGAGATACTTGGTCTGGCAAACTACCTTCAAAAGCTGCCTACAGGAATCCTTGGGGAGAACTTTACAAACCTCAGACAGGAATAAATGAAGGTAAACAGACAGTGTCCACACAAGTGGCTCAGTCAGCGAAACCTTTGCCAGCAGGTTAGGTTAGTTTAAGCACAAGCCACAGTCATGAGACACCAGCCAAAAGCAACCAAAGATTTATATGCACCTTTAATTACTTTATTAGGTGCTAGCTCAAATGTTTCTCAGGGCCCAGTCTTCCAGAGAGCCGTATCTTCTTAAGCTTCCAATCAAATTATAGTTTTGAAGTGTCTACCACTTCTCAATGGTTTGTAAAATCATTATGATACCTGTGCGGTATCTGGGGAAGGAGACTGCATTTTCCCATGAGGTTTAACCTGTTTAGCCCTTCAATATCACCTTTGCCCTATGTTTGTAAGGCCTCATCCAAAGTGCTTCATTTAAAAATAAAAAACAAACCAGCATTATATAATCAACCAATAAAGTGAGGAGAGGCAGGTTTCCAGCTCCTGGACGCAGTGGCATCTTGGAGGGAAGATATGTTACCCCATAGATGAGTTCACCTTCAGGTATCTTGAGAAACCACGAAGAACACCCACTATCTAACCGTGCCAGGTGATGCGATGATCAAATTTTTGTTGTGGACGAAGTCCCTATGTACCCATTGTCCTTCTTCGGGGTATCTCCTTGAGAACACACTAGGTCTGATAAAAAGTCTTGACCTTTTAGTTTTACACTGCATGTTCATGGGGGAACATGGGTGGCTCAGTCGGTTAAGCATCCGGCTTTGGCTCAGGTCATGATCTCACGGTTCACGAGTTTGAGCCCTGCATTGGGTTCTACGCTGACGGCTCGAAGCCTGGAGCCTGCTTCGGATTCTGTGTCTCCCTCTCTTTCTGCTCCTCCCCCATTTGCGGTCTTTCTCTCTCTCTCTGTCTCTCTCTGTCTCTCTCAAAAATAAACTTAAAAAAATCTTTACAATGCATATTCATGGACCCCCCCCCCCATCCCTTGGAACTGCAAATATTTACCTCTAGAATTAGCTGAGACATCTTTTCCAAGGTGCATCCTCTTGTCTCCCAAGGAAATAGACATTTTCAACTATTTTCTCTTTTACTTTTCCATATAAATGTTTTCCTCCATCAAAATGCATGAGATTCTTGCCAAACTCTGTAGTCATGTTTATGCCACCTTACATGCATGTAACTCTGATAATGCATACCTAATATTAAATTTATGTGTTTTCTCTCTTCTGTATTTTGGGATGGAAGGGCCTTTTGTTGACCAAACTGTTTTAGTTCTCTGACAATGACAAGCTGTTAGCAGGGGAGTCGCTGTGTGTGAAAGCCATAGAAATATCTGAAGAGAAAGGGGACATTGTACACCCAGGAACCAATTTAATACTTGATCTAGGGACCAAAAGCATCTATTGGTTGCTTACAGTTTCATTCAGTTGACCAACAAGCATTTTCCGAGCTCCTTCTGTGATCAGGCCCTACGCTAGGTGCTGAGGATACAAGTAAGACACGGTATGGGCCCTGGAAGTGTTCACAGTGTAGTGCAGGCATCCCCAGACCACTGGATCCCTACAGGTCTACTCCAGAAAACAGAGTCCAACTTCCATTCAAAGAAACTAACTTTTTACTGCAGCGAGGGTTGTGATGGGGACCGGCAGTGGGAACTTTGCAACCTCCTTGAGGTAGCCCATTCTCCCTACTTGGAACAGCTTACACTGCTGGAAACTTCTTGCCTAGCTTAAGAAAGTTATGCCTATAGCTCTCCTCCATTAATCCCAGTTTGCCTTCTCCCACACCAAAGCACCACACACACACACACACACACACACACACACAACTAGTTTAATTCTACTTTGACTTGAGAAACCTTCATGTTTTTGATAACAGGCAGCATAGCCTCTGAAACTCTAATTTCCCAAGCTAAAAAGTTTCCATTCTTTCAACTTCTTCTCATAGGATGTGATTCTAAGTCGCCCTGACGTTCCTTATTAAAGAAATCTCAGGTAGCACCAGACAGTGGTGTTATTTAGAGGGCCTGATGACAATTTACAAACCTAGTTTGATGGAGAAAAGGGGATGCATTAGACCCTCAGATAATAGGGTCCCAGTTTGCGGTCTTTGTGATCAAGTCTAAGCAGAATTAATAATTCATACCTTGCTAATGCACAGCAAATCATATAAGAGCCTCAGCTTTGGAAACCGAACACATGCACACATGCAGCTCGAAAGCATGAATAAAAGCAATCTACATACCCACCCCCAATCAATCAGGCCTCCTGATTACTAAAGAATTCCTCACTTATAAAAGAAATTTCTGTCCTTGCCAAGCTTCTGCACCCTTGGATTCAGCAGTCTCTCCCAAAACTTTTCACTCTACATAAAGACTTCTAGTTCCAATGCATAAAGACTCAAAACCCACTGTCCCATGAATTTAGGGTGTGTACAAAGAATCATAGTGCTTCTCTAGTCCGACATGTTCGTAGATGGAGGAAAACAGCCCGAGAAAGGGAAATTGGTAAGTTACAGAGCCCTGACTAGAAGTCAAGTTTCGTTACTATTTTCTCTTTCCACCAAAATGCCTCTAAGTTAAAATGTTAAAGTCTGCAAGAAACATAATTCACTAATAGCGGTACCTTAGAAAGGATCCCTGGTGACCAGAGTTGTATTTTGTGAGTTTGTGTCTCCCCCACCCCCCATCACCCCCACAGCTTTCCTATTTCCAGCTTTCTAAGAAGTTATTTTTTAATGTTTATTTATTCTGAAAGAGAGAAAGGGAGAATGTGAGCAAGGGAGGGGCAGAGAGAGAGAGAGAGAGAGAGACAGAGAGAGAGAGAGAGAGAGAGACAGAGAGAGACAGAGAGAGAGAATCCTAAGCAGGCTCCATGCTGTCAGTGCAGAGCTCGACGTGAGGCTCAAACCCACAAAACGCGAGATCATGACCCGAGCCGAAGTCCAGAGTCGGACACTTAACCGACTGAGCCACCCAGGTGCCCCTCCTATTTCCAGCTTTTAACTCGAGTCTCATACTCCCGATTGCTTTCTTTGTGCACCTTTTAATGACTTTAATGATTAGGATGATATTGATGGTCTACTCGGTCCAAGTTTTTGCTTGCTTTACAAACTGATTTCTTAAGTGTTATCAAGTTAAAATTCTAGAAGATTCAACTTCCAGCACTCTCTCTGCCTATCAGTCTATTGTGGTATCCTGCTCCTAGCAGCAATCAGGGCAGGAAGGTTTTCCATCAGGTTTTGGCAGACTAGAAGAAAACTCATAGCCTGAACAAGGGAGGGATGAGGTAGTCTGTCTAAATATGCTCTTCAGGATGGTGCCGGAAGCCCTGAGGCAAGCAAAATCACTGGGTTCGTCTTTGGAAGCCTCACATCAATTTAGCCTCAAATAAACCTTGACAACCAAGGAGGAGTATCAGGCAACCACACTGGCCATTTATATCTCCGGATAGTTGTGAAAAGGACCAAGAGAGTTTCCTAATCCAGACACGGACACGCTAAGTTGTAGCCTCCCGCTTGTAACCAATGAGTATTCACAAGGACAGGTGGGTAATGGAGGATGAACATTCCCTCCCAGCATTTTTAATTAACTGGATGTTGGATTTATTGGTCAGCTCAGTGGGAAATCAGAACCTACTACTTGGGGGCTATTTTTATAGCCTTCTGGAGTTGGGTTGCCTTACTACAGACACCTGGCACCATTCCTAGAGGTGGTTAGATCTGTATTTTCCCCTTTTAAACAGCAACCAGTGAGTAGATTTGAGCATTCCAGGCATCTGGCTAGTAATCCGATATAATAAAGGTGCCCCTTTCCCTTCCTCCTTGGGTAATACAGCACATACACCAGCAGTTTCTCCCTGCACATTCAGCAGCAGGTCAGAGGCAAAGGGAGTGTGGTTAAAACACAAAATAAGCTCTGTAAAACCTTGGAGGCAAGGGGCTGTATCCATCATCAATACGTTTATAAGCTATAAAACCCGAATAAGTAGTCTCTGAATAAACAACAGTTAATCTTATCAACTCTCAAGTCCTCGAATCAGAGTTTCAGTTCATTTCCTCTTTGTCTGCCTTCAGATGAAGCACTGTGTAAGAAAAAGGAGAGTCTTCTGCCATTGGAGATCTTTTTTACAGCATACGTTAACAATTTCTGCGCAGGTATCTGGGTGGCAAATTGTAACCCAATACCTATTTTGCAATAAAACTACCACAGCATTAAATTGACATAATAGAGACAGAAATTCTATTCAGTTGAGTTTGGGTCATGCAGGCACTCACTTTAATGTGGGAGATGAATTAAGCTCATCCTTGGGAAATCCAAGGGTAATGACCGAAACACAATGTGATTGAGCTAATTATCAACCAGGTGTGCTTTAAGGAGTTGATGGTTCAATTTATTACTGCTAAGTGCACAAGCCTGTTTTGGGGAGGAGTTTACGAGAGCAGGTCAGACACTGCAACTTCTCAGAGGGCAAAAGACAGCGTTTCTGCAAATCTGGCATTATGTCCGGCCAACCCAAATCCTGCCCAACCACCGAGGCCAGCTCGAGACCCTGGAAACTCTTCCTGACTGCCCAAAGCCCCGGGGAGCTGACCGTTCCCCTGGGCTCCACTAGCGGTTACTATCTATAAGCAATTGGCATGCACCGCCTTTTAACAAGAGTAAACTTTTCCTTTGTATACGTCTGGTCTTCTCTGCCAAGTAAACTGCTCAAAGGCACACACATAGGGTTTTTATATCCTTTGTGATGTCTGACCCTGTTAAGTATTTACAGATTGACGTCTGCTAGATAAAAAGTAACGTTTTAAATGCTTACGCATTGCTGCACGGATATTTCTTAACATTTGTTCGTAAATGGGAGTTCTGTGTATGAAACATAAACCATTTAACGGCTCCGGTTATTATAATGAGCATCAGTCTCATACAGCGTGGGACACAGGGCTGGGTGTGCACTGACCTCACGATATCCCCAGCCAACATCAGCACATTACTGAATGGAGCCCTACTTCTCTGAGGCCACAGCCACCGTTTTACAGCCATCCCTTTTTCCTTCCTCCGCTGTCTCTTGCTGATCCGTCTACTCACACATCTCCTCTTTCTCCTCCTTGTTCCAGCACCTTGGGAGCCTGGCATGAACAGTCACTACCAACCAAACCCAGAGCGAGTCTCTTTCAGTTGTCAAGGTGTGTCTTCTTCAAACTGCTCGTCATCAGTCCACTTCAGTGACTTCTAATCCACTAGATGGTCAGATCCCAGAGAACAGGGACTAAGCGTGAACCATTACCTACATGAACACTACGTCCCACTCTCTGCCACCCAGAAGCCTAGTTCAAGAAATGTTCAACAGTTTGACTGCATGCTAGGATTCCAGGTTCCCCACCGGCCATCGGACATTCCATTTTCTAGGTGACTGTTAAAACAAGGGATTTGACTAGTGGTCTAGTGGTTATGAAGTTCCACTTAAACTAAAGCATGGAAGCAGGACACACACATGCCAATTGACCTATGGTAGCTGGTTCCAAGTACCCGAGCAGGCATCCTCCTAGCAGAGACTTCTTTGTTCTTCGGCACAGGGAAACTGCAGTATCTGAATGTTAAATGTTGAATTTGCATTGAGAAGATAACAATCAATCAAATATTTATTGATTGCCTGGCACACACAGGGCACCGCACATAAGATCTGTGAGGAAAAAAAATGGATGTGTGCTCAATAAAGAAACACAATCCAGTGGTGGTAGCAAGAAGGAGCAACTCTACACACTTTTTCTTAAGAGTCAGAGGCCATCCCGGGACGCCTGGGTGGCTCAGTCGGCGAAGTGTCCGATTTCGGCTCAGGTCATGATCTCGTGGTTTGTGGGTTCGAGCCCCATGTTGGGCTCTGTGCTGACAGCTCAGAGCCTGGAGCCTGCTTCGGATTCTGTCTCCCTCTCTCTCTGCCCCTCCCCCACTCACGCTCTGTCTCTCCATCTCTCTCAAAAATAAATAAATATTTTTTAAAAATTTTTAAAAAGAGTCAGAGGCCATCCAGATAGACTAGCTTCAGCGCCTGAGGAAACAGATGTACATACCTCACTCCTTGCACAACATCGGGGGGGTTCAGAAAAAGAAAGGTACAAGGTTTCACCTTCTTTGAACCTTTTTACCAACCTGTATCTTCCTAGTTAACTGAAAATAAATTTCCTGCTCAAATGCTCCTCCAACAAAATGACAAGGGTTGTGGGGGGGGGGGGGCGGTGCGGGCAGGGACTGAGGTGAGGATATGAAATCTCACCTAGGACTGGTTTAAAGGTTCTCGAAGGAAACCACTTGCTGAAACCTTCTGTCACGGAGATCCCACTGTTCAGCTCCACTCCATACTCTCTTGGCTACTTGGTGGTGGCAGGGTCACCACCAGTGGGCAAAGCAGGCTTCCAAACAAGCTATGGCCAGAGCGACCGCCAACTACTAATACCAAAAGGCCCAGCAAGCAAACCCCAGGGGGAATCTGGGAACTTGTTCACGAAGTAGGATTATGTTTTGTATTTTCCATATCTCTTTCTTTGGAAGACTATGTTGTTAAATTGCTCATAAAGAGGATCATATAGGTTTTCCAGGAGTTTCGGCTTGAATCAAAGGAATGACTATATTTCTAGTTAATCCAATAACATACCACTATAAAAATCCACCCAAAAAAAACCCATCTCTATGATAGACGTATTTAAAGGCATCTGCTGAAATGCTACCTTTTAATTCAGAAATTATAAGTCGAATAATTCTAAGTTTTTGAAAGAAGTTATAAAAAATGCTCAGAATGCATTAACGTAAGTGAATTATTACACCAATTATTTACTTAATATTAAAGGGTTTCGTGTTTAATTTGGAAATATTCTCAATCACAAGCACCAATTTTTTTTATTTCACCAAAACAATCCAAATAATTTGCTCATTTCACACACACACACACAATTTTTAATTTGTCTCTAGATATGTTTGAGTGAAGGTTATGTATCTGAAAAGGAAAACAAAAAGTAATTGGTTTTTTTTTTTTCCCAGAAAACAAATTTGAGGAGTATGTTTTTAAGCCACTACCCCTGGAATGTAAAAAATGTCTTTCCTCACTGGAAATATAACTGGAAACTAGGAAAGTCCTTTGTCCTACTCAGTTACAAATTTCCAGGCTGTGTGACCTGAGCAAGTGACATAGACTGTGAGTCTCAGGTGTGTTAGAACTAGCAAAGAATACTATTGAACTTTACTTGGGGTTGAGCCAGAAGACATATGAAGTCCTTCCCATTTCTAAAAATCATGTATGAAGATGCCATCTAAATGTAAGAACCTATTTTTAAATATCTTGCATTAACCCAGTATTGGAGCACCACCTATTTCGTTAAGTAACAGAAACTACAGTGATATTTCAAATAAGCCTTTCTGACGAGGAAGAGAGTTACGAGGACATTTTAAGGGATGCCTGGGTGGTTCAGTCAGTTGAGCATCTGACTCTTGCTTTCAGCTCAGGTCACGGTCCCAGGATCGTGGGATCGAGCCCCATGTTTGGCTCCACGTTGGGCGTGGGGCCTGCTTGCGATTCTCTCTCCCTCTCTCTCTCTCTCCCTCTGTCCCTCTGTCCCTCTACCCTGCTCACATGCACACACTCTCTCTCCGTTTAAAATAAAAAAAGGACATTCTAAGATACTCCATTGCTGTTACTTTTCTTTTTTTTTTTCTATTTTTCAAACACTTTCCATAATGCGAATATATTACTTTTGTTCTCAGAAAAAATAATGGTCTCCATCTTGGCATGTGGGTTTAGAGATTTAAGATGGTAGTAAAGGGCATTTTCTTTCCTTTTTTTTTATTCATCATAAGAATTATAAATCTGCTCTCAGGTCCTCGCTTCCACGATGACCAAGGAAAGAAAGAGTAACAGTCGTGCCACAAAGGGCCACGGCCACATGCAGCCTATGCACCAACTGTACCCACTGCATGCCCAAAGACAAGGCCATTAGGAAGTTCGCTTTCTGGAACACAGGAGAGGCTGCCGCCTACAGGGACATTTCTGAAGCAAGTATCTTCGAGGCCTGCGTACTTCCCAAGCTATATGTCCAACTACATTACTGCGTGAGCCGTGCCATTCACGGCACACTAGTCCAGGATCACTCGCGTGAGGCACCGAAGGACCGAACACCCCCACCCCGATCTAGACCCGTGGGTGCCGCCCCACGACCTCCACCAAAGCCCGTGTAAGGAGCTAAGTCCTTAAGGGATGAAGAAAAACTGTTCTCTGGGGGAAAAAATAATAAAATGGAGATTATACTTAAAAAAAAAAAGGATTATCAATCTGCAGTATAGAAAATTTAGGATATACGATATAAAGAAAATACCCATGATTCCACCACCCAAATATAATCTCCATTAATATTCTAGCAATTTCCTTATAGTATTTTCTATATGTATGCTATAGATCATCAACTGGGGTCAGATAGGTTGCTTTATGTTTTGCTATTTTACATATGTATGACTTTGTGAGCATTTTTCACTGTCATTAAAAATCTTCGAAAACACCATTTTAAGAGGATTTTTTTAATGTTTATTTATTCATTTTGAAAGAGAGGGAGAGCAGGGGAGGGACAGAGAGGGGAGAGAGAGGATGCCAAATAGGCCCGCGCTGTCAGCAGAGCCCCCCACGCCCAGCTTAAACTCAACAAACCGTGAGATCATGACCTGAGCTGAAACCAAGTCGGCCACTTAACCGACTGAGCCACCCAGGTGCCCCTGAAAACACCACTGTTAATGGTTTTATCATACTGTGCTCTATACAACCATTCCCAACGGCTCACTATTGTCAACCGAACTTCCTTTTCGCGTACATCGTTTTGCAGCAAGTCGCTGGCTGAGAAGGAAAGGGCAACGCTGCGGGCAGCCAACCGGGGGCTGACTCTCATCATTCCCACCCCTTCCCTCCTTACTTGCCTTTCCAGCGCTCAGTCCTCCTCCCCTTCACGGTCCTCAATCTGGCTCTGGATTCTGATTAGCCTTGACCCTGACACACTGAGCACATGTGACCGAGGAGAGAGGCAGACACACACAGGACTACGGCTGGAAGGGCAGGGAAGGCACCAAGGACCTGGTCCTCGGGCTGCCTGCTCTCCGCCCGAAGACCTGAGTGGGCACCGGGCACCGGACAAGCAGCGACTGGCGTCCCTAGCCCGGCTTGGATGGCAGAGACAGCACGGGATCTCCATCCACATAGCCCCTGAGGACGTTAGCAGCAGCTGTGTCCACACTGAGGTACAGCTGAAGTGTTTTGATCCGGTGCTATAACCCTAAAATAACCACTAACATCCTCATCTATAGCCAACTTATGTTTTCTGATATATCTGACATGATTTTAATTGGTATTTAATGAGAGCTTGGTACCAGTCCTTGCTCACTCCTAAGTTTTCTTTTTTCTTTGACATCCCAGAGCCCTGTGTTTCTTACATCATTTCTTCCTCTGGTCATAGACTGTGTGACAATAAAGTGTGTCCCTGGAGCACATGCGTCTTGTCAATAAAAGAGTTTTTCAATAAAATGTGGTCTCCTTTCCAGAGCATTGCAAACTAATTGGGAAATAAAAAAGGAAAATACCTGAAAGGCTAGAGAATAATAAAACTAAATGCCGAGACCATTGTCAGGCTGGCAGTATGTGCTCTGAGAGGTCAGAAATGACAAAGAGGCCAGTCTGAGATGGAGAGGACCAGGCAGGGCTTAGCTGTGAAAATGCATAGTCCTTGGTCCCCCCAGAGAGAGACAGGGAAGATGTTCCCAAGACTAAGAAAGTCACTGAGGGGGACATGTGCCGGCACCAATAATCACTCTAGCATATCTACCCCCACAGACTCAAATATTGGGGAGAAAGCAGGAGGCAGTTAAGGCAAAATATGCTGGCTAGGTCACTGGCTCAAGTCTAGCTAATCACGAGAGGCTTTAAGGACTGCATTACAGAGGTAAGACTCGGATACTTCAAAGAGAAACCTAAGCCCTTGATGAAGCAGCACTAAATAAGCAGCAATAAAAAAGAGAAACAAACAACACTGGGGCCCAGATTTGTATAAGAACAAAAATAAAGAAAAACAGCCTTTCCTGAAAGAAAGTTGACATCTAAGTGCAAACGGCCTCAAGGTTACCTTTCATTTGCTTTTGCCATTTGTACCTGACCTTATGCACACGGTAAAGAAAGGAAATTTACCACCCCATCTTCACCCCATGGGGTACCATCTGCCCCTTTCAGAAGACATTCCCCCCACCATCAAGCACCAATATTTTACATGTTTATCACCAGACACTTATTCTCCACACCATTTTGTTGTTGGTGTTGTTGGTGTTGTTTAAAAAAAAAAACATGGGTCGAAAAATCATGTAATCAAGAACCTCATTTCATAGAAAACTGGGAAAACTGGAAAGAGTACATCTTCTACTGAGATTTGCCAACATGTTTTGCACATTCTGGGGGAAAACATTCGTAAGAATTGTGTGTTCTCTTCCATAAATCACTCCAACAGAATTCTTTCTGTATTATTCTATCTCTATCTAAATGGAGATCGGAGACCCACTGGCTATCTCCCATTGAAATAACCTACAGGTTCCAATGGAGTTATCTGCAGGCAAATGATCAAGCTATTAACACTTGCCAGACCAGTGAGACTGTAAAGTTAACTGTGGATGAGGTGAACGGAGCTTTGAAGTCCACGGTTTTCTTTCAAGTTATTCAGATCCCCATATAAGAATACTCATCCCAGGGAGATCACACCTTCAGGTTATCAGACGAAAAACCTCTTGTCAGCACCAACCAGCCTAAGACATCTTAAAAGAAAATGCATATCAAACCCATTCTCGAAGCCTCTCTGCTCTTTGGCTTTGTAGAAATGCCAATCCAATGCTGTATGAATGTTTTCATTTAGAGGAGATTTGGGGTAAAAAAAAAAAAAAAAACCAACAACAACAAAAAGGGACTTGACCAGTTCTGAAGATCAATGTGCTTCCCATCGAGATAGAAATAAGGTGATACAAGAAAAGATGAAGGAAAATATTTAAAATAAGAGGGAGGAAAACACGGGAGAGGGGAGACAAAAAGGACAAAAAATAGGTAAAGAACAGAAATTGCTGGTACTAAACTCACCTTTTTTTTTTCCTTCTTTTTAAAAATTTATTTTAGAGAGACAGACTGCATGCACACAAGCAGGGGAGTGGGGCAGAGGTGGAGAGAGAATCTTAAGCAGGCTCTCCACTCAGCGTGGAACCCGACGTGGGGCTTGATCCCACGACCCCGTGATCATGGCCTGAGCCCACATCAAGAGCCAGATGTTCAACCCACTGAGCCACCCAGGTGCCCCAAATTCACCTTCTTGATAGTATTGTCCCCCATTATCCTTAACATGCAATATACATGAAAACAGGAGAAAGTTAATTCCACAGAGACAGATACACATGTTAAGCAGAACTGACGTTGCAAAAAGCAAGATCGTATGTTAACATATGTAACAATTCCACTTTCTTCAAACTGAGATTGTCTTCAAACATTCTGAACATTCTCAGTGAAACCAGATATGTTATTTACCCCTGAAGAGTGCTGATTTCCCTCAATATCACAAACAAAACAGACCCATCTAGTTTTCTGAGGTCAGCAGTGCCCTTTTATTAAGTGGAAATAAGAAAACAATAGTGACTCCAGGACCAAGAACGAAGTTTGCATCCAACGTGCCTTGTGAACTGGTACACGGCATGTAAAATTAAACAATGGATATTGGGAAAGCTACTAGTAATTTTGATAGAAGAAGAAAATTGAACTAGATTGAATATCTAGAGAGAGTCATGGGTTAGTGCAAATTACTTGTAATGGATGCATTTTTACAATATACAGAGGTCTGACAGCTTCAACTTTGATGCATCTGAGCAATATCTAAATATCTCTTAGAGCAGATTTTGATTTAACAAGATAATACCTGATATCCAGGTTCCTCCAGTATCCATCAAGCCACCCGATCTTACCCATTAGCAACCCATCTCTCATCTGTCCCTCGTCACCTCCAGGAGCCAGCCATTCAAGACTTTATTAAGTGCCTGCTACCTACAAGGCACTTTTTCATCTCCCTTTGCAAAGGGGTACCTGGCGCTCCAGAATCCGGGATGCTGACCTTTTTTTTTTTTTGTCTTTTGAAGAGTTGCATCACCTTTGATTTGTGAAGTTCATTAACGTAGCCTTGATCTAAAGTTGTTCACGTGGTACAGTTACATCTATGTGTTTTGAATTAAAGTGACTTAAAATTAATTTAATTAAATTTAGAATGAAAATCAATTTTGCTCTCAAGATGTTTGGGTTTGTCTTTTCCTCACAATTTCAGAATGCCCTTGATAAAACTGGCGATACACAGGGGCTCTGAAGACTGTCTCAATGTTAACTCAATGTTAAAATGAGTTGTAAAGAAAAATTTAGAAAATGCAAAAAAGGAGACCAGATGCAAAACTAACTGATCTTCTTGCACTGAAAAATAGCCAATGTTGACGTCTTGGTATGAGACTTTCCAGGATTTTTTTACATACAGGTTTAGATGTATTTATTTCCGCTCAGTTACAGCATACCATATAGACACCGCTGTGTATCCTGTAGAAACTACCAACTATAATGGCTTTATAACATTCTCTTGAATGGACATATCACAGTTTATGTAACCATTCACTCCTCTATGATTAAATATTTTGTTGTTTCCAGTTTTTTGTTGTCAGAAAACACCTCTGTGCATAAGGCTTTCTCTTTCTGTGTTCGGGATGGCTTTCATAGATGAAAGTCCCAGAAGTGGAATTATTGGCCCTAACCGTGAATATTTTAAGGCCTTGGAGAATACATATTGCCAAAATGCAGCTCCAAAAGGTTGTACCAGAGATGTAGGAGAGGGTGTCCACTTGACTAAATCCTCACTGGTGATGGGTATCATTTTGTCATGTACTCTTGTCCTAACCTGCACATTAAAAAATGTTATCTCGTCATTTTCATTAGATACTGGTGCCTGAACTTTAACCCATTTTTTTAAATGCTCCTTTTGGAGAGAATGCTTTTTGCAGATTCCTGTTAAAGCAGACACGTACATCTAGTATCAGGTCCTAGCAGAGGCCAAAAGAAAATGAGAAGAGAACTTTTTAAGTTCCTTTTCTGTTCTTTTATTTCATGACTACAGATGCCAGGCACTACAGCTTTTCATCGGTTTTCCCCAAGGCCCTCGCATGTAGAAATTGTACTCACTAGTTGTCTAAACATTGCTAAGGACCCACCTGTATCACTCACACGGTACTAGGCTCCGCAGATGTCACTGTGAACACAGAGCCCCTGGCCTGATCTAACAAGGCCTGAGCCTAGGGAGGAAGACACAAGAGCTGTACAGACTATGAGAGCAGATAACAAGGGAACCTTAGCAAAGACTTGAAGGGTCTACACCAAGGCCTAGGAGTGCCTGGCTGGCTCAGTCAGTAGAGCATGCTACTCTTTTTTTAAAAAAAAAATTTTTTTTAATGTTTATTTATTATTGAGAGACAGAGACAGAGACAGAGAGAGAGAGAGAGAGAGAGAGAGACAGAGCATGAGCATGGGAGAGGCAGAGAGAGGAGGAGACACAGAATCCGAAGCAGGTTCCAGGCTCCGAGCTGTCAGCACAGAGCCCAACGCGGGGCTCGAACTCACGGACTGTGAGATCATGACCTGAGCCGAAGTCGGATGCTTCGACTGAGCCACCCAGGCGCCCCTAGAGCACGCTACTCTTAATCTCAGGGTCACGAGTTCAAGCTCCACATGGGGCAAGGAGCCTACTGAAAAAATAAATAAATCAAACAACCTGAGGCCTAAAGCAAAAGTTAATCTCCTCGGTTCTTTCCTTCAACCATTTCTCATGTGACATCATTTTCCCATCCATCCTGGTCACTATCTTCTGGATACACTCAACTTTGTCAACGTTCATAAAATGTGGCGACTACGCTTGAACATAATACTCCAGATGTGGTCTGATCAGCACACATGCTTCTAATACAGCCTAAAATTGTTTTGCTTTTTTAAAAAAAATAAGCTGCACCACATTGTTGGCTCATATTAAACTTGTGATCAACTAAATCCCCAAGAACTTTTTACATAAACTGCTGCCAAGTCACATCTCTCATATCCTGTGCATATGCCATTTTTTAAACCTAAATTCAAGACTTTACATCTATCACTGTTAAATTTCATCTTGTAGGTTTTGACCTAGAGTTCCTACAAGTTGAGGTCATTTTAAATCTGGATTCTGTCATCCTATATATTGAACGACGCCACCCAGCTCTATATTACCTGCAAAGTGGAAAGCCTGTCTTTGTGATCAATTATGATCAAGAATGTGCTCCTTAGGTCAGGGGCCAGGACCTGGACACCTTTGTTTTCCTTACAGTGCTAAGTACAGTGCCTTTTACATAGTAGATGCTCAGTAGCTGTTAAGTGAACGAATGCCCAGGCAGAGCCAAAGACAGTTCCGTGGCCCTTAACTAAAAACATCTTCCTCCAGGTTGACACTCAATCGGTTGCTCAAGCAGCTGTGAATTTGCCTAATTACTAGTTATGCAGTCAAATTTCACAATCTTATGCACAAGGATATTACAGAAGACTCTCAAATGTTTTGCTAAAAACCAGACATCCTGTATTTATATTTGACATTCTGGCACAGTTGTTCTGATGCAGCCATGACAGAAACAGAGGCTGTTTATCATTCACCTCCCAGACACTCTTTCCTCAATCCTTACCCAGAGTACAGGGGACTTTTGCTTTCTAGTTTCTTCACTATGAACATATGAAGATGTGTTCCTTTATTGCATTATATTCCTCACCTTTCAGAAGTAAATGTTTAAAAATAATTTTACATTAAAAACTGCATTGAGAGGGGCGCCTGGGTGGCGCCGTCGGTTGAGCGTCCGACTTCAGCCAGGTCACGATCTCGCGGTCCGTGAGTTCGAGCCCCGCGTCAGGCTCTGGGCTGATGGCTCAGAGCCTGGAGCCTGTTTCCGATTCTGTGTCTCCCTCTCTCTCTGCCCCTCCCCCGTTCATGCTCTGTCTCTTTCTGTCCCAAAAATAAATAAACGTTGAAAAAAAAAATTTTTTTTTAAAAACTGCATTGAGAATGTGAAAATTCTATACATTTATAATCATAGAAAACAGATGCATTTTTAAGTTTGTTAGATTTTGAAAGAGAATAAACCCTGAAAGAGCCAACCAGTCCTATTCCCTCAAAACGTGATACTGGCGTTTCACCCTTTTGAAAATAGCAGACACATATTACTTTTCCATAGTACATTATATGGAACATTAATGAGACAGTGGATGGTCACTGAGTCAAAGATTCCCAGTGGAGCCTGTATCTGGGATGCTGGGACCATACTGCGATCCAAATATCCTTCCCTACTCCATTCCTGTCCCTTGAAAGTTTGCAATCAGAGATTTTAAGCAATACACTATTCAAGAAATGAAAGAGTTCTCAGAGAAAGAGCAGATAGTGTGCCCAGAATGATTAATGGCCTTTCAAAGATGAGCAAGTGTGGAGAACACATGATTGCTGGTGATGTGGGCGTTGCCTGCCAGATGGTGCCTGACCCCCCAGCCCATCCCCCCAGCCCATCCCTCAGCCCTTTGCTGAGCATCACCCCATGCATGACACCCATTCCATCCTTGACCCCCATTCCCACCTCAGCCCCAATCTCTACCCTCAAGGCGGAGGGATGAAGTGAAGCTGAGGGATGGGGTGAGGCTGTCTGTTTTGCACATTACTTGGTAACTTAAAAAAAAAGTCACTGAACGTTTTATTAGTCTGCTTTGGAGGCTGTTGCAAAAGCCCCGCCGCCCCCACCACCGTGTTAAAATGGTCTCACCATAAAGTTCCCAGCATCAAAAGAGGTGAACAAAGCAAAGCATGTCCAAATGCCATCTAACCACTTACGTGATAGCATGAAAAAAGTATCTAGGAATTAGAAGACTTGAGCAGGAGTTCCAACTACTAAATGGCTGACCTTAAGAAATTCTATTTCTAATCTGAGCCCGTCTTCCTTGCAACTGGAAAGTTTAAATTAAATGATCTTCATAGCTGCTTCTCCAAGTCTGACTCTCAGACTACCTGGTACTGTTGTTGAACTATACATTTGTAGTTATCTTGCCTTTAAGCACCTCTGGGTCAAGGACCATGTCTCACACTTCCACACAATCTGAGCACACAGTAGGTACTTACGACCATTTTTCAGTTGAATTGACTTCCCATGTGCTAGACTGGTTGTAATTAGGCTTCTATTCATTGACTTTACTCAGAGGAGCATAGGACATCACAGGTTACCTTGACTGCTGGTCAGACTCTAACCAGCATCAGGGCCAAACTCTTTGCTTATAGGGCATAAGAATTGCAGGGATGGCCCAAGAAAATACTGAGCCTTCCAGGGAATCTGATGCAGGTCGTCCGTGACCCACTATGACCAGATGGAGTGATGCTTCCAAGTGACCTCTTCAACCTCACCTCCTCCTCACTGCCCTTGACCTAACTGACGTGTGCTAATAAGTTAAAGGCGAAAAACACTCTCTATAGTAACAGTCCAAGAAAGAAAACAGTGGCCTGGTGAGATACTGCTAATAATTTATTTTATTTTTTTAATATTTTATATTTTAGAATAAAGTTTTTCCTAAAACAAAAGCATTTCAGTAATGTTTTTTTTTTTCAAGTTAGATTCTACCCCCATCGAGCTTTTCTTTATGCTAACCACTGTAGGGAACAGGTCTTAAAAACTCAGAACTTTTTTGGGGGTGCCTGGGTGGCTCAGCCAGTTAAATGTCTGATTCTTGATTTCAGCTCAGGTCATGATCTCACGGTTCATGAGATCAAGCCCCTGCATCAGGCTCTGCACTGTCAGTGTGGAGCCTGCTTGAGATTCTCTTCTCCCTCTCTCTCTGCCCCTCCCCTGCTCTATCGCTTTCTCTCTCTCTCTCCCAAAATAAATAGAGTTAAAAAAAAAAAACTCGAAACCTTTAAAACATTTTTTCATATTTATTTATGAGAGAGAGAGAGAGAGAGAGAGAGAGAGAGAGAAACAGATTGCGAACAGGGTAGGGGCAGAGAGAGGAAGAGGGAGACACAGAATCCGAAGCAGGCTCCAGGCTCTGAGCTGTCAGCACAGAGCCCGACGAGGGGCTCCAACCGTGAGATCATGACCTGAGCCAAAGCCGGACATACTGAGCCACCCAGACACCCCAAACCTTGGAACTTTTTAATCCTCATTTTGCCAATGTAAGAAATTCATTCTACAAATTTTCATTCAATCCCAAGTACATGGTAGGCACCGCGGGAGCTGCGGACAAAGTACACATTTTACACATCTGTTCAACCAGATATAGGTTAAAATCCTGGAAGACACATCAGCCTTTTATCTTCTTTTCATGACAGTGATTAAAAACCCAGTTCTTCCTGTTAAAAAAAAAAAAGGTACGTTCTCATTTCCTCATTAAGAAGATAATTCACTGAAGGCTAATCTGAATATGTTTATGCTGCCACCCTAGTGGAGTCCGATTGAAGAGTGGTGTCCCTGCAATTCTGGGCTCCCATGCCTTACTAATAATTAGAAGAAATGGAAGAACTGAACAGATAACTGAAATTTCTCAATGGGTCTATCCTTTCTTTTAGCCTCACTTCACAAGAATGGCATACATCTGAACTCTTGTCCTTTTGTACTTCTCCCATTGAAAATGATGGGAGCCATGGCAGATTTCTGCCTTTCAAAAGTGAAATGGTCACCAAAAATGCTAGCTGAGTGAAAACAGCCCAAGTAAAGCATTTGGTTTGGCACGTGGAGAATCCTCAATGAGATGTTAGTGCCTGGTGGTCCTGTTACCGGCCTTCAAAAAGACGCAGAGTTTCTCAATTCTGATTCTTAAGTAGTATCAGGTTTAAAAGTTTTCACATCAGGCAAATCCGCCACACAGAAAAGAAAGCGGGCCCTCACCAATGGGCATTCGGGCCTTCCCTAAAAATCTGTGGAAGTGGTTTTCAAACTCGTTGTCTCAACACATTGGTATGTCCAGATCAGCTGTGAATATGTTTTGCGTCAGCTGTTACTAATATTGAACTACCAACATTTGTAAGTAATTTTCTCTCAAACACACACACACACACACACACACACACACACACACACACACACACACACACAACAGTGAGTTGAAAGTTGCTCCTATACTATAGAAATACCATTGCTAAATCACTCACATTCCAATAGACTTTCCAGTCCAGGAGTCAAGAAAGGGGCGGGATTGCCCTTGGTGCACTGGGAACTGCGCAGAAGCTTGGCGAGCCCCGCCTGTGGGAGGGACTCGCCTGGGAAGAGTGCACCCGGAGGAGTGACAAGCGCACAGCCAGGGATGCGAATTAAGCTCAACCCTGGGCAACCCACAGCACGCAGTGTGTGAAAGTTATCAGGCTTAGCTCTCATAATGGCTGGGAGTTGCTCGTCCGTACGATAGCTTGAACTTCAATTTTCAAGACACGAGTTTGTAATGAGTTGGGCTTGGGGGATTTTGAGGGGGTTGGTTTTATGGGGGAGGGAGGGCATTATTCCAAAGCAATTACCTGTCTGATTTTCAACTCTCTCAGGCTGCAAGCGATATAACAGAGAGTGGCAAAGTGACACTACGTTGAAGTGAGAAGGAGTTCGGTGTTTGCAGCCAGAGAAGGAAGGTATTCTCTTTTAGACCTACTGAGTTTTGGTTGATGGTAGGAGATCTGAATGGAAAAAATACAACCATATGTAACTTATCTGAGCTGGTTTCCCAGTGTAAAATGGGCTTAAGATTCTGCCTCGAAGAGTGTCGCAAGAATTGGAGATGACGTATATGAAGTACATGGCACGATGCCTGACTCTAAAAGACCATTTTAATTATCATTAGTCCATTAGAAACACAGGACTAAGGCATGGGCAAGAAATCGGAACCGGAGAGTTCATTACACTGAGGTTGCAGTTGAAGCCATGCAACTGAATGAAGAGAGGAGAGTGGTAAAGACATCCCTTCGGGGAACAGTCACATTTGGATGAAAGAGAAAGATGTGCCATCAAAAAAAGGAGAGAAGGAATTCTCAGGCCGGTAGGAGGGAAGTAGATATGTGTAGTGTCACAAGCCAAGGGAAGAAAAATATTCAAGGGCAAGGAGGAAAAATAAGCGCCAACGAATTCAGCAAAAAAAAAAAAAAAAAAAAAAAGTCAGTTGCTGGTAATCTGCAGGGGAGCAATTTTAGTAAAGAGGCAGTGGCAGAAGCCAGATTACAAGGTGTTTCGGAATGAGTGGTAAAGAAATGGAGCCAGCAGATGTAAACCACTCACTTGAGAAGAGAAAGTCAATAATATCTCAGTCTGACAGCTGGACGTGGGCCAGACGTGCAAGAACAGACTTTAGCCGTAAAGACTTAAATGTGGGATTTTAATATGGAATTTGTGATGGCTGCAGGTATAGAGGGGCCTCCCAAGGGAAAAACACATTCCTCCTAAAACTAAATATGGCTTTCATAAACTCAACAAAGAGAGGCCAACCTAGGTTGTTTCTTAAATCTCCATGGCTTCAAGATAATGCCACTCAATTCTAGGGCTGCAGAGAGGGAAAAAACAGAATGAAAAATTTAAGAATGTACAAAGATCGGTGAAGAGCCTTCTCTATTTGGTGGCCTCCCTACGGAGCTTTTGTTCTCAAAATTCCCAGACTCTCCAAGAGTCTTAAAGGAGCGTAACCCAATCAAGCCTCCTCAGGTTAAAAGGGGGGGAAAAAAAAAAGCTTGCCTATTAACTCCAAACCAATCGCCTCCCCGCTTCCCTTGTATTACACAAAGTCCCTATTTTCAGTGAGTAAATAAATAACCCCCCAGAAGCAGAATAGTTTTCTGAAAAAGCTGGGAGGGTCCACAAAGCTGATTAGGGCTTGTTTATTTGAAAGTTTCAAATAAAAGGCATTTCAACTGGTCAGGAATGTTTGAGGACTATTAAAATGTGACAGGATTCACTAGGGTAAACATGTCCTGCCTCAGGCTTCTTGGAGCCTCTAATCCCTATAACAAGCAAGGTCCTAAATAAGAGAAGTAATAATACTAGCTACCATTATTGAGCAAGCGTGTACCATGTGCCCTTTACATGCATTGTCTCATTTAATCCTCACAAGAGCACTGGGAGGTTAGATATTATTAACCCCGGGGATACAGAGCTGCTGGGCTAACCCTGGCGCCAAAGGACCTCCCAGGTTTTGTTAGCATAAATGCCCTATACCTATACCCCGGCCATCAACTTGTATTTTCTTGTCCCAGCACTGCTCTTTGACTGCTTGGTTTTCAACCAGTTAAAAATACGTAAACTTCCCTACATTTTGTCCCCACTCTATATTATGTCACACACGCCTTGGAAATAGACGCAAGTTCAAATCCTGGCTCTGTCCTATCCAAGCTACATGGTCGTAGGCAAATGACTTCCTCCGAAGGGTAATAATGGTACCTTCCAGTGTTGTTGTAAAGACTGAGATACTAGTACAGGGCCTAACACACAGTAAATAATCAAAAACGTGACTTTTGAAAAATTTGAGCATTGAGTAATTGTTTGAGGTTTCCCTCACTAAAGGTTATTTGTTTTATAGTAGATATATACATATATATATATATATATATATTGCTGTAAAATCTTTGAAAATTTCAGAAAAAAATATATAAGGGAAATAAAAATGAGCTGTTAACCTACCATCCAAAAAAATCCCCAGATATTGAAGCATAGATGTATATTTTTTTATCAAACTGAGAAAATACATAGATTCATACCCTGTTATTTATAAAATTTTAACATTATGTGATGATCGTTTTTTCATATCATGAAATAATCTTTGAAAACATCATTGTTAATTGGCTTCATAATATTCTAGTCTATGGATGTAACACATTGATTTAACAGACACAACACTGATTAAACAGGAATAATTGCCTTTTAACCAAGGTCTTCAGTAGCTCAACCCAGAGGACTCTTATAATGAAAATTCAAGGGAAAAGAGACTTTCTGTTTCCCCTAAATTACACCTTGTGTTTGGCCATCATCCTTCTAGCTGCCTCTGTTGGGGGTTATTGGCTTTAGCGTTGCCTGTTGATGTCTTAGCAGAAACTGGAAATTAAGACTTTTGGGCCATGTCCTAAGAAACCATCAACTTGAAAAGAAGTATGTAACACTATATACATTTAACCATAGCTACCTAATAATGAAATGCACATAGGAACATTTTAACAAGCCACATTACCATGCATTTTATGACAGCAGAGGAGCATTCTTGAACCAGAGGACTGGTTCTCATTAAGATATCCAAGATGGATTGGTTAAATATATTATGCTACACCCAGACAATAGAACATTGCATAGCCACTAAAATAATGTTGACATGTATGTAATAACATGGGAAAGTGTTCACAAAATATTGTTAGGTTGTTTAAAAAGCAGGGCATAAATGGTTACGCATATGATAAGCCTTGTTTAAAGACTGGGGCACCTGGATGGCTCAGTCGTTTGGGCCTCCAACTCTTGATCTCGGCTCAGGTCATGACCTTGCAGTCACGGGATTGAGCTCTGTGTCTGGCTCTACGCCCCCGGGGTGGAGCCTGCTTAAGATTCTCTCTCTCTCTCTCTCTCTCTCTCTCTCTTTCTGTCTGCCCCTCCCCACCCCACTCTCTTTCCCTCTCTCTCTCTCAAAATAAATAAACATTTTTCAAAAAAGATATTCTCTCCCTCTACCCCTCTCCCCCGCTCCCACTCTCTCTCTCTCTCTCTCTAAAATAAAAAGTGGTGTGTGTGTGTGTGTGTGTGTGTGTGTGTGTGTGTGTATCTATATATAGTCTATTAAAAAGCCTACTAGCCAAGCTGTTAAGAGGGGTTGTCTCTGGGTCTTAGTATCATGAGTGAATTATTTTCTTCTCAACTTATCTTTATTTTTTTAACTTTCTAAAGTTAATAGGTACTATGCCAATAAATTATTCTTAATTTAAAACAAAAAACAGCCAAAATAATTCATTCGCCTACCTTCTAAACCCCTCTTATGGTGTGGTACCACTCCCTATGTAATGTGGCTTATCAAGACTTCACTGCATCAACAATAATAAATACCTCTGATGAAGCCATAGAATACTGGGACTAGAGTCAAAGTTCTGAACTGGAACTTAAACTCTACCACTTCCTAGTGTCGTGCCCTCGGCAAATTACTCAATCTCTCTGAGCCACAGTCCTCGTCTCGAAAATAGGGAATAATATTACCTACCTCACAAGGTTGCTGTGAGTTTTAATGAGATAGTGCGCGTGCAAGTGCCTAGTCTATGCCCAGTGCACAGAAAGTCAGTTACACTTAGTTCTGACACCATTCTCAGCAAGATAGAAAGTGCGAAGCGACTCTCATTTGAATTATTCAATTGCTCCTCCGTATCTCTCTTTTCTTTCCAAGTGTCCTCCCGTGTTCAGACCGGAGTCTGAGAAAGAATACACAAATACGAGAGGCCAGTGAGCGTGGAAATTCCTGGGACAATGGGGGCAGGCAAGTACCTAAGTGGCACAGTCTTTGTATCAGGTACAAACTAGAGATGCTTTATCACAAGCTGACTCTAAATTAACACGGTGGAATGCCCCCCTGCCTACCCTGTAACCATGGCTTAAACCGTAAAAGAAGAGAACCTCAAATTTAAATCTCCCAATTTATATGGTCCAGTGTTAATGCAGCCATAGTTGCCAGAGGTACACATCTGATTGAAGCTTGGGGATGGGGGCGGGGAGATGTATTTCCAAGTGTGGTAAAGAGTCTTAAGGGAGGGTTAAAGGAAATCCTTGTTGAGTTCATAACAGAAGAAAAGGGCTATACGGCCAATGTTAGTTATGTTCTTGTTTGCTACATGATCTTATGAGAACAGATCTGTCCTCGACTGTGCTAATGAGCACCTAAAACTAAGGATCTGTCATGTGCATTTTATTACCACCATTGGTTTTTCCAAAAGTGGCGTCATATTTGTCCTGGAGATGAAAAGGGAAGGTAATTCCAAGGGCAAGTTGAACAATAATAATAATTAGTAATAATAATTTTAATAAAGCCTCCAACCCTTCCTCTTCCTTTTCCCCCACCCTCTCTCAAATACAGCCAGTTTATCATTCTGTAACTCACAATTTCCAAAAAATAAACTGAAGAGAGCTGGAGCTCCAAACTCCAAATATAACACACCAAAAAAGCCCGCCCTCTGACATACTTAAGGCAAGGGTTCTTTCAGCCTACACACTCAAAACTAAAAAAAAAGTAGGTGGAAAAGTGAGCTCTTCAGTCAAAGTTCTCACTTTTTAACGTCCACAATTTTATCGAACATTCAGAACTGCATCCGGCATTAGAAATTGTATACTTGGTACGTCTTTTTAAAAAAATCATATAAATCAAAAACTGCTAGAAGTCTCAAACCATCAGATAACATGATTGGTTTTATTCCTTTATGACTCTGCCTGAACAGAAGAGGAATGAATGGGCTTCAGAAATCTCTTATTTTCTCCAGCGGCTTTCTTGCAGAATAATATACTTTCATAATGAAATGTAAGATTATAAATTGCCAAATTGATTTTGCACCAGTGGTAAAAAGTCATAAGTGACTAAGTGTCCTAAGGTGACCTAGTATGTTATAGAAAATGCGAAACCATAGTATACTGACAGTTTAATTGGTTTAGCAAGAGTTCATATCACTTGGCTGAAATGCATCATTGGCCTTTTTATCGTTACATCTTATTGCAGCTTTAAAAATAAAGTAGATGACAATCTTGTGAAATGTTTCCTTTACTGAATCAGGTTCCTGTCCTTGACTTTATTGCTATGCCTACCTTTCCAAAGCAATGTTTACAAACTGCTTCTGCCTTTTAATATATTTTGAATAGTGAAATTTATCTCCCAACTTGATCCTTTCGAGCCGGGAGACGGAAAAACACTAGTGTATGGTCCGGGTGAAGAACACCAAAACAGATGGAATCAAGGAGTTAAATACCAGAGTGGATGGCACCTTGACATTTATTGCTGTCTAGTGCAAACCAGAATATATAATTTGACTCTTTTACAGCATTAGGAGGGCAATTTAAATGCGCTAGGACTTGAACTATCAAAAGATGCTGTCTCCTGTCTCCAGATGTAATTACAAGACAAGACTATTAAAGCAATCTTATAAATACAAGAGGATCTGAGATGTGAAGGGCGGCAGAAGCGGAAAGAACCACCAGCCCAGCGGTGGTAGCTTGTTTTCTGACAGAGCGCTCCCTGTGCAGAATGCGAGACCAGCTCGCTGGCCAGGACGCTCTCCTCCATAACCACTGGTGTTGACTGACGTCCCTGAGCTCAACGGCCCCCCACTACAGTGAGCTAGGAGCAAAAATGACATTTCCACCCCCGAGAACATTCTAGGCCCTTTTGCCGCCACTGCACTACTGCGGGTTTTCAGATTTCAGTCATGAGTCCTGTTTTTTGGGAAGCTGCTCACTATGCAAGAGAACGCACAGTGGTAGGCAATGGTGTATCTTAGTCAACCTGGTCCGTGCCGAGTTGGGGTTCTCCAAACCCCAGTACGTAGGACTCCCTAAACGGCAGCTTTCACTTGTTTTCCCAATACCCTGTTTCAACAATATTTCTGTGTGTGTGTGTGTGTGTGTGTGTGTGTGTGTAAATATCAAAAGGAATCAAAATTTTGTCTGTTAAATTCACAATATTCCTGGAAATGCAAGAGAATCTCCAGTTACCTATCAATACAATATGTTCCTTAAAAAGATCACGTCCCAAGTAGCTACCATGTTAAGGAATTCTATACAAAAATGGTAGAAGAATGAAGGAAGGGGTATCTGGGTGGCTCAGTCGGTTAAGCATCAGACTCTTGGTTTCGGCTCAGGTCACGATCTCTTGGTTCATGGGATCAAGCCCTATGTCAGGCTCTGCGCTGACGGCATGAAGCCTTCTTGGAATTCTCTCTCTCTCTCTCTCTCTCTCTCTCTCTCCCCCCCCCCTCCCCTGCTCTCTCTCAAAATAAATAAATAAACTTAAAAAAAAAAAAAAGAATGAGGGAAAAGGGAACTAAGCCTGGCTGTGATAAAACCACAGGTTGAAGCTGAGATTCTCAGCTGAGGGCCAGGATAGGGCAGGTGCATGGGGAAGAAGGCTACTTACTCTTAATAGTAAGACTCACTATCGATTACGACGCAGTGAGGTGGGCACCCACATGCCGCTCCTGGGGGTATAAATTGGCAAAACCTACTGGAGGGCGATGTGATACTAGGTATCAAGAACTTTTTAAAAGTTTTTATTTGGGGGGAGGGGGCGCCTGGATGACTCAGTAAGTTAAGCATCCGACTTCGGCTCAGGTCATGATCTCAGTTTGTGATTAAAAAAACCACTTTTTATTTTGAAACCATTTTAGATTGACAGAATTACAAAGCTAGTCTCACGAAGCTTCCCCTAGTATTCACATCTTACCTAACCACAGACTGTTTGTCAAAATTAAAATATTAACATTGGTACGATACAATTAACTCAACTACAGCCTTTATCTGTATTTCTCCAGGCTTTCCACTAATGCCTTTTATCTGTTGCAGGCTCTAAGTCAGGATGCCACATTGTACTTACTTGCTCACTTAATTTGAACAAGATACTTCAAACTTCTGCCTTGCCTGAGACTCATAAAATGCCCATTCATTCAATCAGGTTTTCTTTTAGCTTAAGCTATTTCTATATGAAAAGCCATGAAAATATAGAGAAGATGCCATTTTAGAATAAGTCAAAGTATTATCTTTTCCTGATTTTCACATGAATTTGCTTAGATGAGTATATTTCCCTCTCCTACGGTCCCCGGGTCCCTGTTCACTGGATCAGGAATCAGTCTTGCCAGAACAACTTCTAGGTACAAACAATTCACTTGACAAACAGTTCCTTAGCACAAATGCATGAAAACATCTTGGGCATCACGCACATGATTTCCAAGCGGTGCACAGAGGCTGAGTAACGACAAAAAGTCACTTAGCTAACAGGTGGCAGGGCAGTGATTCAAACCCTAGTCCCGGTGTGAGTCTACAGTCCGTGATCTTAAATAGCTCTATTCTTGTGCCTGCTTGAGATACCGTCAATGAATGATTGAGCCAAATCATTCCAATTCTAGCTCGTGAACCCTGAGCTAGAATTGGAATGATTTTGTATACAAAAAATGGTAAAAGAACGAGGGAAGGGATGCCTGGGTGGCTCACCCGATTACTCCAACCCTGAGTTGAGATCTGACCCAGCCCTGGTCCTAACTTGACCCCTATGGCTGTGTGCCTTCCCTCCCCTTTAACTAAACCTTGGCCTTATCTACCCTGATGTGTTGGATATACAGCAACCCGGCTGTGACCCCTTTGTAAGGGGTCACAGCCATGTTCTGTTAAAACCTCTTGGATATGCATGCCTCCCCTGGTTGGGGACCGCCCGGCCTCTTCCCTAACAATGAAGAGCCTCTGGTGTCCTCTGCTCCGTCAGCCAGTCTGGTGACCATCTGGCCACGAAGCAGTTCGAGACCTGCTCCTGGCCCTCTGCTGCCCTCTAGCAGTCACCGGCCACTCTGCCCCGTCTGGAACACATGACTAGCACTGCCTTTGCGCCCAGTACACTACCAGTTGGCTTGGTAACCTGAGAGCCTGGAAAAGGGAAGTCTGGCTGCAACAGCCTAGATCCCCTGGGAGAGTGACATTTGGCAGCAAGTAACTCAAGGGAAATGACTTTCTCATCTTCCCTCTTCAATAAAAGGCTGGCGGGATAGGAGAAAGAAAGCCTCGTCCTGCTCCTTTTCTTCACACTGAGAATCTCTCAAGAGACGCCGCCCCCAAAATGGCACTGTGGGAGACACGGGGGAGTCTCAGACCAGTGTGTCCCAGCTTACAAAGGAGCTCTCCAGCTCAGAGTGAAGGACGGAGGAGGCAACGAGCCCTGGAGCCTCAGGGGAATGGATGTGTCAGTGACTTGGCCCAGTGGATACTTTCTAAACTCCTCCAGTCACTACAGGAGTGACCTCAGCAACTACCAGCTGCGCACAGGTGGCAGAAGCCTTTGATGACTGGCTTCCTCTTCCCTAGAGTCATTTAGCAGCAGGAGGGGGTGCAGGGTGGAGGGAGCAGCTGTTTATTCTCATGACACTTCCCACTGCTGAAGACAGCTCTTTGATTGATCCCCGCCTGGAAGATCTCGCTTATTCTCTGGGGACAGAAACAGTTTGGGGATAGATGGGTTGTGCAATTTCCTCCATGACACACAATGGATCCTCAGAAGAAAAACGCAACTTTCCCCACTGCTGTCTGTTCCTCGGGGTGAAAGGGAGTGACCGAGAAAGGCACAGTGGCCACCACCCCTGCCCACCTTTTCCCCTGACCCTCCTAGAAACCGTTGCTAGAAGCCCACACGAGTTTATTAGTTTATTCGCTTGGCCCTCACTACAACACTATGAAATTCTTCTATCATTCATTTGAAAGATGGGGGAACGGGCACACGGGAGGTCTAGGAGCAGAAGTCTCCTGCCCACGGTCACATAGAGGGAGAGCCAGGATTTGAATTCAAAGGGCCATTGGGATTAAAAACAGACTTCAGAAAAGAAGCCTTACAATCCCTGCCCAAGCATCCCTCACCAACACACACGCACACACACACACACACACACACACGCACGCATGCACGCACGCACCCCATGCCAGGGATTGTTTATCTTTTCCAGCAAAGAGTAATTTAATCTCCTTTTAGGAAACAAAATCTGACCCGTTTAGTCAGAGAGAGGAGACAGGCTGAGAGTCGACAAGCAAGTGAAAGTAAAAATCAAACTTGCTGAAAACAGGAAGTAGAGAAAGCAGGCTGCGAGCTCTGATCAGAGATGTAGGACACGGGCCATCTCAGGCACCGCTCCCGGGTTGGTGTGATGCTCCAAAGCGAGGGTTGAAGAAAGAATCATCTGAATCATGCCAAACTGAGAACTGAGGGCTGATGTGGGGTGGGAGGGAGGGAAGGGTGGGTGATGGCCATCGAGGACGGCACCTGTTGGGATGAGCACTGGGTGTCGTACGGAAACCCATTTGACAATAAATTTCATATATTAAAAAAGTAAATAAATCATGCCGTCTCTAGAACCCCACTTCATCCTGAATTAGGGGGGCAGGGCTTGTCTGATGACTGGGAAGACAGAGGAGAGGAACTATTGCCTTTTCCCCTCTAGCCTTCCCTGAATTCCAGCATCAGTCAAGGCTGGGACTCGAACACAGAAGAGGGAAAACTAAAAGAATCCATAGGAGGAGGGCGGTACACCCCAGCCAGCAGGTCAAAGGACTGGGGGACCACCCTGAACAGCACGGGAAGAACTGGAACTCAACAGCTGGTTGGGCCCACGCTTCCCAGCCCGAGGCTCAGCCTGCTGTTTATTTGCATTGCGAGAGCCTATCACCCTGGAGCTGGATCTTCCAAAGATGATAACATCAGCTCCCATTTAATTATGAAAGAGGAAGAATCAAAACAAGCAAATGACTCTAGGCCTCCCTTTACTGCCACAGGTAGAATTTCAGAGCTGACTGGCGCTGTCAAATGCCACGTTTGGGGAGGGGGGAATGGCAGAGGCCTGAGATGCTCTGCTTGGTCGCACTCCGTCCTGTAAATCGCCCAAGAACATTGTTTTTTACAAGAGGGAAATCACCTTGAAGTTCTGATGGTTCTAAATTTGGGGATCCCTGTCACATACCAGTGGGTTTTACATGGCATTTACATATGAAGACACTCTTAATGAAAAATGTATTCTACACCTTTTAGCATAACACAGGCTGAAAAATATTCCACCATGTGTGCTGGTACAGGGCTGCAATTGAAATTCCAGTCGCTTTTAGAAAATGCTCGACATCTTTGAAGCTATTTCCTACCAATGAGTTTATCTCACAATATATAGAACCCAACTGGCCACTTTAAATGACTCTAGAAGGCAATTGTATATCAAACTCCTCCATAATGGATTTTTAAAAATTGTTAAAGAAACTCATCAATCCTCAGTAATCATTTTAAAGTAAAAATGATTCACTCATAACTATAAGCTAGTGCGGCCCCTGCTCCCACTCCAGAAGCCATGACCATGAATAACTCCAATTCACCCCCAATTCTGGACGTGCTAATTACCTCCAGGGATGCTACACAGGCAGCTGAAAAGCCGGATGACCACAAGCAATTAGCCAATCAATTTGGCTTGAAATCGCCCCCAACACAATTGGCAGAAAGCCATATATGGAGTGTAAATGGTAGTCACCTATTTGAGAGGAAACAAAAGGTTTCAGCCTCCCACACTACATTAATAACCTGCCATGGTGCCCAAAATTACCACCATTCTAATCACATGTTGGGATTTAGGCCCTGCTCAAAAAGCAAATAGATTACTCATTGTCAAAAACACATTAGCCCATTAGCGCCCATTTCCACACTAAGAGCTCTCACCTAAGAAAACTGAAGGCAGGGTTTTGAGGGCATGGAAAGGAGGAGAAAGTCAGCCCAGCGTGGGGAAAGGGGACAAAAAGAAGGGTATTTGTGGAAACAGAGGCATGGGGGAGGTGGGGAGGGCAAGCAAAACCAGAGCCCTTCTGGCTCCCATATTTCTTAAAGGGGAAGAGAAAGGTGGCTGTCACAGATAATAATCCCACCGGTCTAACATCAATCCCAAGCAAGAGTTCAGAACACATCATCAAGCAGAAGATTTGTGAGCATTTCAAAAAAGAAGAAGCAATCACAAGAAGCTGGCGTAGCTTTATAAGAGCAAGTCATGCCAGACTAACCTCATTTCCTTTTATGATGGGAGTGTTGGGCCGAAAACCCAAAGAATGCAGTGGACCTGCTGCCTCTGGATTTCAAGAGGGCCTGGGACAAAGTGGGCAGCCATGTCCGAGCTAGGCTGCTATGAATGGGAAAGAATTCCACCAGCTGGTTCCTTCACTGCTGTAATGGCTGTCCCCACAGGCGCTAGTTAATAGATTCACGCCAATCTGAAAGGAAGTCTCCGATGGGGAACCTACATGATCTGTTCTGCTCAGCACGTCTATCAATGACGGCAATAATGGCGCAAGGGGTACACTGATCTAGTTTACAAAGTACACGAAGCTGGAAGGAACCGTTAACCCATTTTGAAACCCCAGTGATCTCCACGGTCTAGAATCTTGGTTCAAATTTAGTAAGATGTCATGTTCGTGTGAGACCAACGCCCCAAACGTGGGACGAAGGCTGGTGACAACCGTTTGGAGAACTTGGCCTGCCTTTAAGTTCAACATGCACCGACTCAATAGTGAGTGTCTTGGGTTGGCCGCCTCACTAAAAGTATAGCATGTATTGAGGAGGGCACCTGTTGGGATGAGCACTGGGTGTTACATGAAAACCAATTTGACTATATATATACATATATATATATATATATATGTATATATATATATTTTAAAATTTTTTTTACATTTTTTAAAATATAGGAAAAAAAAGAAACAAAAAGTATACCATGCAGACTACAGGCAGAGAGCACTACCCTGTGCTCTGCACTGGGCAATTCTGGGCACCAAGATCTAGGGGAATAATCACCAAGTCGAAGCTTATTCACAGGAGAGCCAACGGTAGGGTGAAAGAGTTACAAGGAGATTGACGTGAGTCCAACAAACATAAGAACTAGCAATTAAAGCTAACCAAAAATTAAATGAGCTGCCTCGTAAGGGGGTGGATTTTCTATCAGAAGTTGTTTCCACTCCAAGACCAAATGATTCCCTCGGAATACGTTGCACAGGGGAGTCACACAGAGGTAGGAGGGTTGCATTCGATGACCTGTAAAGCTCCCTGTCAACTCTGAGATACTGTGACATTATGGAACCACCTTCCTAATTTACAGAACTGAAAAAGGACAGAGAACTGAAGCCAAACCTCTGGGTAGTGAATTAACACATGAAAAGAAATGTTCTGAACCCGAGAGCCCAGTGACTAGGGAAGTGGGAGACAATCCCACTCCTTTCTTTCTCCAAACTCCTCAGCTGTAGGGGTCTTGTTTGCACGGACATCTTGGGAGTTTAAATAAACTTCACTTGGGTGGCTGAGATGTTTGTAATGAGGACGGGGGTGAGGGGAGTCAATTGGTGATGTGTAAACAACTTATTTCCCTGCCTTCTGTGAAAAGAGAATTTGATGTTTTTCTATAGAGAGAGTGATTTATCTGGACAGGACCAAAAAAACAAACAACGACCTAACCCACTTGAAAAGGATTATTTGTGAGATAATAATTGAAACTCAATCTAAACCAAAGCAGTTCTTCTACGAGCCCTTCATTAAGACATAAAAATAACACAGAGCATGCCCACAGACAGACTGGCCTACATTTTTGAGGAATAAGTGCCCAGCAGTGCCTGGCAGACAGTACTTGCTCACTAAATAGCAGTCAGAAACAGGACAAATCAAGCGTTTGAGGCATCTCACCACAAATGCCCTCCAAATTCGGGCCTGCACCAGGACAGCAGGATTTAGGTCTTCTGCTGGCTGCTGGGTCACTGAAGTGAACACCATTTCCTAGGCAGACTGCTCAGGGCCAGTCCCCTGGTGCGAGCAAGCAGGTGCCTCCCCAGTGAGCTACGGAAAAACCGCTAGCTCTCTCTGCACGTTGGGAGGCAGCAGCGAGTGCCATACTGGCCCCTGGACCCTGGGCTCCAACTTCTAGGGGGTTCAGCTCCAGGCATAGCCTTTCAGGTACACGAAAAGGTGGAAATAAGGATATCCCTTGGGCATTCTGTGTAAGACGAAAGAAAACAAATAAAGAACACCCACTAAATGGTGTGCCCAGAGGGGTATGCATGGGTGGGAATATTATGCAGCTGTTTTTAAAAAAGGACCAAGTCGTGAAGCACGCGTTTTGAAAGATCCAAAGATATACAAGGTGAAAGCATATGTTGGCAAACTAGTATGGGCCCATTTAGGTAGTGGGAAAAATTGTGTGTGTGAGTGAACAGCGAGCGTGGGCACATGTACACAAAGGCATGGGGCAAGTCTGGAAGGATCTGCACATCAAACTGCAATGTTTGCAGCTGGCGAAGTCAGGAAGACAGAGGGGGAGGGATAACTGCGGACTTTCTCTCCTGCTCCCCCCTCCTTCTTTATATATATATATATATATATATATATATATATACACACACACATATATGTAAATATATGTATATACATATATATGTAAATACATATATACATATATATGTAAATATATATACATATATATGTAAATATATATACATATATATGTGTGTGTGTATATATATATATATATATATATATATATATAATTTCTTTTGCATGTCTAAATACTGTATGCATTTTCCCAAATCAGAAAAACTACCTTTGCAGTTTGAAAAAATGATCAAATATGAAAAACGAAGAAATCCTCACTCTCTCCCCCGGGTTTGCTGAGAGGCCCTTGGTGAAGGAGTCCGACCAGGCCTCTTTCGCTTCCCTGCCCTACCCGGGGCGTTCCCAGTCTCTCTCTTGGGGTGGAGGGTTGGCGGGGGAGACTAGTTCTCAGGGCAGTGCAGAGCCCCTCATGAAGGGATAGTTTCTAAATACGCAATTTTCTCAGAAGGCCAAAACCCCGGCACAAGCAACAACCCTTGCGAAGCCTCGGGAGGAACAGCACAGGGCTCGCCCATAAATTGACATAATGCACCTACCGAAATGCTTGACGTTGTCCGGGAAATACTTCTGATGGAGAAACCCTGGCACTTGAGGCAAACAGGAACTCAGTAAAATGAAGGTGCTGATTCACATGAGCCTCCAGGCAATAAAACCTTGATACACATGTCCTTTTCTATCAAATCCTCCCAGATACCATGTGCGCACGTGGCCACACTGGTTAGGGAAAGAAAATCAGGCAGCATCGAATAACAGGATTCGAGCACCAAAGCACCCCAGTAAATCACTCTGAGTTCCTCTTTGGTCAGTCACCAATTTCTACGTATAAAAAGAACACTTCGTGAAAGAAAGGTTAATGTACAAAAGCACCCCACGGACCACAATCTCCCTCATCAGAAGGAAGGTGGGCGCCAACTCACGGAACCAAGACAACTGGATTACCAGTTCAAAGGCCAGTTTCCCAACTGCCGCTTGCCAGCATGGGACTCCAGGCCAGTGGTTTCAGCAGGAAGGTGGATGTGCCCTCCAGGGCACATGTGACCACGTCTGAGGACATTTTTGGTTTTTCAGGACTCAGGGGAGGTAGAGGCCAGAGATGCCGCTAACCATTCTGCAATACACAGGACGGCCCCCCACAGTGAAGAATTATCTGGCCCCCAACGTCAACAACACCACGGCGGAAAAATTCTGCTTTAGGCAAGTCGCTTCACACTACCCGATCCTCAGTTTTCTTACCTGGAAAATAGGGACCATGTGTCTCATGGAAGTAAAAATGTTTTACAGTGTTTAGCTTTACGTAAATGTAGGATTATCTGATCCTGGGGTCATTTGCAGACCTCAAGTCTACCAAACATGCCCGAGAACTGCTCATTTTCAGCTTAAAATGTATTTAATTATATTAAATTTAAATTCATTGATATAAATCCGAATTATTTTTTTAAGTTTATTTTGAGAGAGAGAGAGCGTGCACACGGGAGCACACACGCACAGGAGAGGGGCAGAGAGGGAGGGAGAGAGAGAATCCCAAGCAGGCTCTGTGCCGTCCGTGCACAGCCCGAAGCCCGACTCACGGCTTGAACTCACGAGCCGTAAGATCATGACCTGAGCCAAAATCAAGAGTCAGATGCTTAACTGACCAAGCCACCCAGGCGCCCCCTCCCCACAAATTATTTTTTAAAGTAATTTAGGAAACAGTCAAAGAAAGAGGGTTCCCGGTGAAGGTAGTACTTGAGACAAAAGACACTATGGAATAAGAGGCTGAGACCAGCCGTTCAAGCAAGTGTATCTGGGCTTTGAATTCCAGCTCGGGCATGTGATAGCTTTGTGATCAGGGACAAACATGGTGTCTGTAAACACAAACTGAAGCACACCAGAGGTACAACGAAGAGGGGGACCTAATCCAGTGGAGAGGGTGATTAGGGAAGGTTTCCTGAAGAAGTGGACCGGAGTCACATCACAAAAACAGATGCACACCAGCGGAAGGGCATAAAACTGGAGCGAGGGAGACAGGAAGCAGTTAAAAAGGCCAGGCTAGGGGCGCCTGGGTGGCTCAGTCGGTTAAGCGTCCGACTCTTGATTTCAGCTCACGTCATGCTCGAGGTTCGTGAGTTCAAGCCCCCACACTGGTCTCCTCACTGTCAGTGCAGAGCCTGCGTGGGGGCTCTCTCTCTCTCTCCTTCTCTCTCTGCCCCTCCCCTGCTTGTGCTCTCTCTCAAAAATAAATAAATAAACTAAAAAAAAAAAGGGGGGGGGGTGGCAGGCTAGAGCTGAGGGTTGAAACCAAAGCAGTGGTTTTAAGGACGGGAAGAGGTATAACCAGGACTTGGCCACGACTGGACGCGGGAGAAAGGAAATCTGGAAGGGGTGGGCAGACAGTTGCACCTGAACAAACGCTTACCCTCTCCTAGTTTCACTCTTCCCTATCCATAAAATGGAGTAATACCACCTACTTAACAGGATTACTGTGAGAATTAAATCAATTTTATTCTAAAACCCTAGCATAGAGGCATATAGTGGACAATAAATGGAAACTCTCACTATTATTATTGTAATGCTGATTAACAATAATTATAACAGCTCCGGAAAGGGTCCCCAGATAACAGCCAGCCCAAGAGGCTCATCATCGGGAGGAGACTTACCCAATGTTCTACTATCTGCTTAGCATGGGAGCCGTGAATAAGAACTTCTCTGCCTCCTGGGGTTTTTCTCCACTGTACCCTTCTAAGTGATTGGTTGGAGGATGTTCTTCTCCCCGCTAGATTCAGGTGCGATGCCCATATAGCCCAGGGTCAGCAATGGATCCCAAAACATCTGATGAATCACTTCCTTCCATTCACTGTAAGAACTCGCCATACTTCTTAATCTGATAGTTTGACTTCCACCTCTCTTTATTAAAATGTAAAGCTCAGTGTACATAACCAAGCGAATCAACCTTGCCATTTCTGCACATGTTGGGATTTTAACGGTATCACTTCCCAAGAGGACCAAATGGCATACAGTAGCTTCATTACGATCAGCACAAACACAGCTGGGCTCCTGCACGGTGTAACTCCTCCGATGCTCTGCCAGGCTTAGCTCGGCTCCTGCCATCCCATTTCTTGAAAGGCCATTTTATTTTTAAAAAAAATTTTTTTAACGTCTATTTATTTTTGAGACAGAGAGAGATAGAGCATGAACGGGGGAGGGTCAGAGAGAGAGGGAGACACAGAATCGGAAACAGGCTCCAGGCTCTGAGCAGTCAGCACGGAGCCCGACGCGGGGCTCGAACTCACATACCGCGAGATCGTGACCTGAGCCGAAGTCGGACGCTTAACCGACTGGGCCACCCAGGCGCCCCTTGAAGGGCCATTTTATTGCACTCCGTTGACAAACATACGAGCAAGGCTTCTAATTCTGCAGACTAAACCCCAGCCCCTCTTAAAAGCAACACACGTGAAGACAGAATCACCACGTTTGGGAAAGGAGATAGGAGGCAATATCCAAAACCATAGTTCTTCCCGCAAGCCAAGTAGGTATCTGGGTAGCAGCGGAGTCTGCCAGTAGTCAGTACCCAAGTGGATATTATGACATCTGGGCATCTTGACTTTAGCGCTGTTCAAATAGCTGACACTACTTATTTGAGCCCATTAAATAACCATAAATTTCAATCTTTCTGTTCAGATTAGGATTCTTCACAGAATCAGGTTAAAACGGAATGGAATTTTAGAAATTAGCTAGCTTTGTGGTTCTTAACTGTTTGGGGGGACATAGATCCTTTTACAAATCTGATTTAAGCCATGTGCTCTCCCTCCAGGAAAGAAGCCACAAATACCAAAAGTTAAAGCTGATGTGCTAGTCTACTCGCTTCTTTGGACAAAGAAAACTGTGCTTCGGCAAGGTTAATTGGCCCAAACTGCATGAAGAAATTAGCCCTATATTTTAAGATGTGAATTACACATAACAACCCTAATTGCTAATAGCCCCTTACCTAAGTGTGGGAATAGTACTGTCTGGCATAATATGCAATTTTACTTTTATTTTGTTTAAGATTTTATTTTTAAGTAATCTCTACACCCAACGTGGGGCTCGAACTCACAACCCCAAGATCAAGAGTCCCACGGTCTACCGACTGAGCCAGCCAGGAGCCCCTAATGTACGGTTTAATACACACATCTTCATAGTCTCACAACTAACATACATTGGACATGTGGTAGCTCCATTATATAGATGAGAAACCTCCGATTTAGAGAAATTGCATGAAGTTCCACAAACATGCACTGAAAGTCTACTTCCTGTGTGTCTCCACCTACCAACACTGAACTAGGGGGTACAGATCAAGAGAGGAACTCAAACCAGAGCCGGGAGGACCTTTCAGTCCAGTGAAGGGGGCAGACATCCCCCTTGGCCCTCCACCCCCATCCAAAGCACATTATTTCTAGCTTGGTCAGTCCTAGGGCAGAGGAAGAGAGCACAGACTTGGGGGGTAGGTGGGACCGAGCGGTATGGCAGGGAAACCTGGCCTAACCAGGTTCAGGAAAGGATTCTGAGGGGTTCAGATGGCTCACTGCAGGTCCCAGAGCTAGAACATAACCAAGCTGGAGCTAGAATCTACGTGTTCTGATTCCCAGGCCAGTGCCTCTCTGTGGGCTGAGCTTCCCAAGGGCCCTGCAGTTAGAAGAGGCTGGAAAATCACTCCTGGGAGCCGGCTTCAGTCACGTCAGGAATAAAACCACCTAGAGCTCTTCAATTTTCAATAAATGCCACTCTCAGTTAGTACATGCTCAATACATGCAAATTTGCTTTAGCACATGAAAATTAATTAGCCATGACTCAACTTAAACATGAGATAATTCAGTATGAAACACTTCCTTCCTACTAGTGACCATATTACTCTACTCACATGTCCTCTCTCTGCGCTTCTCAATTTTCTCATCTTGCTTCCTTTGTGTTTTGCTTTGGCCCTAGGTATTTATCTCTTCTCTTTCCCGCTATGCTGGGAAGCAGGACCCCCGAATGGCTTGGTAGAAAAAAAAAAAAAAAAGGAAAGAAAAGTGATTCTCGGAGACACCACACAACTTATTGCAAGTACAAAGAAAGGCACGCTTGAGCTACAGTTTCGCCGTCTGTCTTAAAGATGTGCGGAAACAGAAGAATAAGGGTACGGTGGGCATTGCTAATGGCTACGTGGACTGACACAGAGAAGACTGTTCAGGAAAGCTATATTTTAAATGTTCTTCTGTTTGTCTTCGACTCTCACTGACCTCCCCGGTGCCAGCAGCCCGCTCCACCACGCCAGCCCATCCCCAAATAGGTCCCGAGCATCTTGAAAGCAAGAAGAATTATCTCCCTTTTTGAAGTCTCTGGAGTGCTCGTGTTTTATTTGAATATTGTTCATTTTTCAGTTGAATGCGATTTTAAGTTTGTGGAATCCTTTAATGTTCTTAAGTAATTTATTTTGGGGGCTCCTGGGTGGCTCAGTCAGTTGAGCATCTGACTTTGGCTCAGGTCATCATCTCATGATTCGTGAGTTCGAGCCCCATGTAGGGCTCTGCACTGATAGCGTGGAGCCTGCTTCAGATTCTGTCTCTCTCTGCCCCTCCCCTGCTAGCATGCGCTCTCTCTTGCTCTCTCTCAAGATAAATAAACATTAAAAAACATTTTAAGGATTTTATTTTTACGAAATCTCTCCATCCCATGTGGGCTCAAACCCGTGACCCCGAGATCAAGATTACGTGCCCTACTGACTGAGCCGGCCAGGGTCCTTTAATTTTTTAATGACCTCTGGAGGACAAAATTTTCTGGGTAATATGTCAGGGTATAATGTAAGCAAAGAAGAGTTTTGATGTGTAAAACTGACTTCCACGTAATTTTTCAGGATCTTACCTGTTACATCAAGTCAGACCTACCTTCCGAGAGCCTAAATAACAGCACTACGCTTAATGATAATAATAAAAAAACAACTTACATTTGTACGACAACTAAAGCATTATCTTATTTGGGTTTCATAACAATTTGAGATTTAGGCAAGACTAAGATTATCCCCATTTCACAGATGAAGGAAATGAGGCTCAGACAGGTTAAATGGTTAGCTCAAGGTCACATAGCTTCCATATGACAGAAACGGGACAAGAAATCAAAGGGAAAAGTTTTCACACATGCTTAAACCCCTAGGATAAAAAATATCACAGCTTTCTCACCTTGACTTAAACGTGCTAACAACGGCTTGTGAAAAATGAAAAGCCTTGAAGGAAGGCAGAATAAAAATCTGAAAGACAATCGCTGATCTTTTATCTTCTAGACTTCAAGCCAAATCAAGTTCTTCAAAGAAAACCCAATAAAGCCCAGACATTTTCATCATAACAAAATAAATAATTCAGTCAGGCTTTAGAGGACTCCTGCATTATGATTGGCTATTTGATATATTTGTGACTTAGCCGCCACTAAACTGATTAAAGCTAACCTCATTGACGCAGTTATGTCGACAGAGACTTTGACACTGACAGTTATGAATGGAAAGTGTAAATAACGATAAATAACCTGGAGCTTCCACATTTATTCCTAATGGAGGATTTAGCACTTCCAAAAGTCAAACTCCTGATAGGCTGAAAATTACAGCCTTTGGTCTATCTGGCGCCAAAGAAACTGTTGACATTCATCACCTCTCCTCTCTTTAGGAAGACATCCACGGAGCCTTGGGTCCTTCCAGGCAGACAGGCGAGTTTGATTTAAAAAAAAAAAAAAAAAAACTCAGACGCTTTGGGCTGCAAGCAGCTATAGAAATTATCTGGCCTAACCTCACATTTTATATATGAGAAAACTAAAGCCCAGAAAAATGAAATTAATTGCGTAAGGTCACCCAGTGAGTCATGATGTAGTCAGAGCTACGGGCCACATCCTCTCACTCACAGTCCAATGCTCTGGTCACTAGACCACACAACGGGGAAAACCTCCACCCGGAACACACAGGCATCCTCTCTGTCTCTGTATCTCTGTCTCTTTCTCTTGCCCGCATCTCTCTCTCATGTGCACACACATTAATTCTGAATTATAGTGGACCGACAGAGATCATTGAAGCCATATTCTCCGTGCTGAATTACTATTGGTCTCCACAGAAATGGATCTGAGGAGGACGCTCAAATATAAAATTATATGCAATTCTTCAAGTTCAAGTCCATCTTGTGATCACAAATTAACGTCCTGTTTGAAGGCACACCTGAAAATAACTAAAGGCAACATGCACACTCTCTGGTTTATCACTAGCACTGCTCTGATGTGTGCAGTGTGAGTTCATTTTTGTTGTAAAATCTACATGTGTGTGTTTGGATACATGCAGAGAACAAGTAGAAGGCCTATGTTGACATCTCTGAGTGTTAAGCCTCTGGGTGATGCTTATAGTCTTTTATATTTCCCAGTACTTACTAATTTCGCTTCCGAAATTAACACCTATTATTTGTGTAGTAAAGTGTCAGCAGGATAACAGATAAGGAATAATATTAGAAATGCTATAGGGGTGCCCGGATGGCTCAGTCGGTTAAGCGTCTGACGTCAGCTCAGGTCATGATCTCGCAGTTCATGAGTTCGAGCCCCGTGTCGGGCTCTGTGCTGACAACTGGGAGCCTGGAGCCTGCTTCAGATTCTGTGTCTCCCCCTCTCTCTGCCCCTCCCCCATTCACTCAAGCGCGCACACGCTCTCTCTCTCTCCCTCAAAAATAAAAACTTTAAAAAAAGAAATGTTATAATAAAATATTCAGACATATTAAACTCTTGGTATTTTTCAGGCTCCAAAATAACTTCACAACATGAACTCATGGTCAACTAAGCTTGTAACATAAAACCTGTTCAATTAGAATTTCCCTCCTGGGAGACTGGAAACACTTTGAACCTGATAATCATCCCTTTCCATGTGTATATTTGGCCTGTAGAATAGGCAGGCCAATTTATTAAGTTACTGTGCCCAGATGGACTCTCATTCAAATTCTGGAACAGCTAGCTCAACAAATAGGATGTTTTCCTGGAACATCTTCACTAATTTGAACTGATGAAGGAAAGGATAATGCAAGTTAGTGAAGTGTGATTTACAACTACTTTCCGAGAATAACAAACAGCAGCTAGCATTTATTGAGCACTTGCTATGTACCAGGTGCCATTCTAAGTTAAGTTTTACATGGGTTGCATCATTTTGTTCTCACAATCATGTATGGTTAGGTAGGTCCTATTATTTATTGTCCCTGTTTTAGAGATGAGGAAATTGAGACTTAGAGAGGTTAAGTGGGCTCCTCTAGGTTATAAGATTCAAGCTCAATTCAATTTATTCCACAATTTTTTTTTTTTTGAGAGAGAGACAGCGCACACATGCGTGAGCAGTGGGAGGGGCAAAGGAAGAGGGAGAGAGAGAATCTTAAGTAGTCTCCACACTCAGTGCTGAGCCTGACGCAGGGCTCAATCCCACAACCCTGGGATCATGACCTGAGCCAAAATCAAGAGCTGGACACTCAACCCACTGAGCCACCCATGCGCCCCTGGAATCTATTCTCTTAAACACGACACTATCTTTTATTATTTTTCCATACCTGAACTAATTCAAACTTGCTGCTAATGAAGCGTTTCCAAGTAGAGGTTCTATCAGGCTTGCTTTAATAAGCAAAGCTCATTGTAATTAGCTAATTAATGGGCTTGCTCAAGTCCTTCAAGCAAGTTAAACATGGCTTCCTGCAAATCTTACATACACTATTAATTTGTTTATCAGATTCTTTCTTCATAAATGGGATGAAAGTAAACCTCAGTCCAAGTCAAATTATCACAATATTCAAATTAACACAGCCAGTGTTAATGAGAGTTCACTCTAGATCGTTAATTTTTACAAAATATTTACCTCCTGCCTTGAGTTCACTTCTGCCATTTCAGCATTTATTGCCTATACATCTAATGTACAAACATATGTTTGCACTATTACAGTTTTCCCATAAAGGGCTTCAAAATAAGAAGAAAAAGGCCAAGTATGGTCCTGCTTAATTGTGAGACATTTCTAGCATAGTCTCTGAGGAACTGGGCTTTAATTATTTGTTAAAAGCCTAGTCTGATGCCAAGCAAATAAACAATAGAAGAAAATGCTCAAGTTGGCATACGTAATAAACACTTCTATCGAATGTTCTTAAACAGCGCTCTCTCTTGTTTTTTTTTCTTTTAAAGTAAGCTCTACTAGGGGCACCTGGGTGGTTCAATCGGGTAAGTGTCCAACATTGGCTCAGGTAATGATCTCGCAGTTCATGAGTTCAAGCCCCACCTCGGGCTCTGTCCAGACAGCTCAGAGCCTGGAGCCTGCTTCGGATTCTGTGTCTCCCTCTCTCTCTCTGCCCCTCCCCCAACTTGCACTACAGCTCTGTCTCTCTCAAAAATAAATAAAAACATTAAAAAAATATTTTAGTGGATGGAACTAGACGGTATTATGCTAAGTGAAATTAGTCAGAGAAAGACAAAAATATCATATGACTTCACTCATATGAGGACTTTAAGACATAGAACAGATGAACATAAGGGAAAGGAAGCAAAAATAATATAAAAACAGGGAGGGGGACAAAGCATAAGAGACTCATAAATATGGAGAACAAACAGAGGGTCGCTGGAGGGGTTGTGGGAGGGGGGATGGGCTGAATGGGTAAGGGACATAAAGAATCTACTCCTGAAATCTTTGTTGCACTATAAGCTAACTAACTTGGATGTAAATTAAATAAGTAAAAATATTTTTTTTAGTATTTTAAAAAGGCGCCTGGGTGGCGCAGTTGGTTGATCATCCGACTCTTGGTTTCGGCTCAGGTCATGATCTCAAGTGAGTTTGAGCCCCATATAGGGCTCTGCCCTGATGGCGCGGAGCCTGCTTGGGATTCTGTCTCTCCTTCTCTCTTCCCCCACCCCTGCTTGTGTGCACTCTCTCTCTCTCCCCCTCTCTCTCTCAAAAATAAATAAATAAACTTTTAAAAAAAGATTTAAAAAAAGCTTTTAAATAAAGTAAGCTCTACTACACCCAACACGGGGCTTGAACTCACGACCTTGAGATAAGAGTCTCACACTCTACCGACTGAGCCAGTCAGGCGCCCCAGGCCTCCCTCTTTCTTAAGCAAAGGTTGATGTTCCAAAATTTTGGTACTTGAATTAGTGATGGTCCACCCCACTCCCCAGAACAAATAATCATCATTAGACTGCTTTGGTTTATCCAGCCTCAATGTCCCGTGTACTTCATATAGCTAAAGTCCCTGACCAGTTACTGGCTCCTTATTTTGATTCATTCAGGTCACAGTCCAACCCTCCCATGCCTCCATTCCCACAATAGAGAAAATAACAATAGTGCCACCAACTTTCAACTTGGAAAATGCGTGGAAATCCAATCACTGCATGCAAAGTACATTGAAATCCCTTGAGGAAAATGGCAGTGTATACAAACCATAACTTATTATATCTTGAAAATATTGAATATTTCTACTACTATCTACCTACGTATAGGAGGGTATGAGTGTACACCAGGAATTAGAGTTTAAGGGTCCTGGTTCAGCGTTTACCCTAAATGGATTTCATCAGCAAGGAAGTCACAAACCCACATGTTCCTCTAATACTTTAGTGCCCACATGTTAACTAGGCCAAGAAAGAGAGGCCCTGTGTGGTATGGCTAACTACTTAGGGGAATAATTTCACCATACAACTATAGCAAATTTATTTTGGTTCCAGATATCACTTTCCCCATTAACTCGGGAGACCAAAGGAGCATAACCACTTTCCTTTCATCCCTGTCAAACTCAGCAAGTTTCTCAGGAAGCAAATACTATTTAAATCATTTTCATAATTCCAAAATGCCTGTAACACAAGTCCAGGGTCTAATTATGCCACTTAAATTTGTTGAAGATGTTTGGGTTTTTCTTTTTTTAATTTCAATAACGAAAGAGCCCAAGGGTTTAAAGCCCTAATAATCTAATAAACTTTGCTAAGTGAACATTGTAACAGATACGCCTGGATGGGATTTTGTAAATACCAGACAATTTCCCCTGATCTTTATCAGGGAAAAGAAGTCTAAATCTTTGGCAGGAAGAAATTAAATGTAGTGCAAAATAATAACATCTGGCCAGATTGTGTTTGTCAGAGCAGCAGCCCCTTTAGATGTCAGGCTGAAAAGTACTAAAATGAACTCTGAAGGGTGTGTGTGTGTGTGTGTGTGTGTGTGTGCGCGCGCGCGTGTGATTCTTTATGAGACAATAGGAAAGGTTGCCACACTGCCCCAGAATACTCAGGGTACAGTTAACCCATCCTAGTGTGTCCCTACAGAGAACTCTTTCACATCAGTGGAATTTGAAGCCTTCTGCCAAATAAAATTGGGGGCCCATTCTTGGGGTATTTTGTTTATTTCTCCATTACTGTACAGATTCCAACAGCACTTTCTATTTTTCAAGCTCTCTATGATCATGATCATTTTTATGGGTTGTTAAGGCTTGTTTTTATCTTCTCACTCCAAGGAGGACAGCGTGGTTCAATGAAAAGAGCAATGACTTGGAAGTTAGAAACTTAATGCTGCCATGTCCTGGTTATGTGGCCTAAGGCAAATTGCTTAATGACTCTCAACTCCAGTTTCCGTATCTTGTGAAACAGAATCATACGTAGCAATATCATTACTGTTATCAAGAATAATCAAACCTAGCACATAGTAGACTTTCAGTAAACAAACCTTCCTTCTCCTTCATGGAAGTGACCCAGATGAGTTCAGATACCTAACCTCACCAACTTTCCAGAGTCGCCTGACCCTCAAGAGGGCTTACATTTTGAGAGCGTACATTATCTTCCCCTCCCATCAAAACAAAAGCAAAACCCCTCCAGGTTACATTTGAAATAATATGTGCATCATTTAAGCATCTTCTCTTACTACAAGCCATCTCAACCATCTGGCGGAGATTGCCAGAAAGAACATACTTTGTTTTTCTACTAATGATTACTTTGATGCATGAGATACTTTGTTTTTCTTGCCTCTCTGATTTTGTTTTTTTTAATCTGGCATTTGCAGAGGGAGAATTATGGTCATCTTACAGTTAAAAAAAAAAAAAAGGTTCTCCCAATAAACATCTCTTCCCACAATGTTTACCATAAAACTATGCTAAACCACTGATTTATCTGATAGACCAGTGTCTCTGTTTCAAATATTAATTGCTAGGAAGAGTGCTGTGTTTTTCCAGTCCCCAGGGTATAGGAGTGTGGACAGAAGGCTTTTGGGTTTTCATCCACCTGCTTCTCTGTTGGACAGGAACAGATACTTGGGCCTCACTGAATAGGCTTCATTAGCTACCCTTCAAGGGTGGGGGCATGTGGGAATAAACGCACATACTACATCAAAGACTAATTCCAGAGCCCATTTGCCCAGCTGGGAAGGTGGGATGGATGCCCAGAATCCATGCTCCGGGCAGAGACTGGTGGCAGGCAACATTTCACCACCCCCCAAGCACCTTTCCAACTACCAGGGCATAGATTCCAATGTACTTCTAGATCAAGACTACTTTCTATTACGTGACCAGAAAGGTCTTAGATCCAGGGGAAGGAAAAGCAGTGCTAATTTCGGTACAGTAAACATGAACTTATTCAGATTAATGGTCAGTGTCACGAGATAGCTGAATAACACCAATAATCCTTTAAACTTTCAAGGAATTTTCATATACATTACCTCTTTTGATCATTAAAAGCTCTGGCGGGTTGGCAGGTCAGGTGTTATCTTGCACATACAAAAACAAACTCAGATCCTTTAAATTACTTACCAATTTTCACCCAGCTAATGTCAGACCAGGAGATAGAACACATCTTTAATTCATGCCAAGGCTGTTACCAGTCAGTAAAGAATCAAAGAATATATTAAAAACCAAAGGAAGACATTGATAGACTTGACTGAAGGCACTTTTCAACCTCCATAAAAAATGGAAAATGGAAAATCAAATAAACAAATCAGCAAATGGAATTTCTAACATATAAAACGGGTTAGCATCCTGAATATACAAAGAGCTCATACAGATCAATGAGAAAAGGGCATCCCAAAAGGAAACAGTGAATTGCTAAATTTTTTCATGATAAAAGAATATTAATAAAATCACAAAATAAAAAGCACATATGACCATCGAATCTCCCCAGTAACCAAAGAGTACTATTTTTCACCGAAAGCGGGGTTACCGTAAAATGGCAAATTGGTCAGAAAAACAGACATTCATATATTGCTAGTGAGTGTGAAAACAGATACAACTTTATGGAAGTCACATAGGCAATAAACGTGAGAAACCTTAAAAACCATATAGCCTCTGACCCAGCAATTCCAGTGCCAGGAATTTATCCTGAGGAAATAATTAAGGATGTACGTAAATATTCAGTTACATGAACATTATTTATCTCGCTACGGTTTGCTGAAAGGAAACTAAACAACAGAGGTTGGATTAATAACATATATGACAGTCACAAGACTAAGTACTATGTTGCCTCTAAATACTACATTTTGATTGCACTATAGAAATACATTATTGACATGGAAAGAAGGCTGTATCACATGCAAAAGCAATAGAATCCATTTTTGAAAAATACGCACACACACCTATATGTGTATAATACTGAACCAAGATATGCAAGATTATATACCAAAATGTTAATGGCAGTTATCCTGTGGGAGCTAAAGTGTAGGTCATTTTATTTTCCACATTTTTGGGGTTTCTGCGTGTGTTTTTTTTCATTTTCTCTGGTAAACGTGTAGAGTCGTCCAACTTCTTACCCGTGGGGATACATTTCAAGACCCCATGTGGATGCCTGAAACGTTGACAGGACTGAACGAACCCACTACAGACTTATGTTTTTTTCCTATACGTACATACCTATGATAAAGATTAATTTATAAATTAGGCACAGGAAGCGATGAACAACAATAACTAATAGCAAAACAGAATTACAACAATATACTGTAATAAAAGTTCTGTGAAGGTGGTCTCTCTCTCAAAACCCTTTATTGTCCTGTACTCACCCTTCTTCCTGGGATGAGGTGAGAAGATAAAATGCCTACATGGTTAAGATGAGGTGAGGTCAATTACGTAGGGCCTACTACAGTACTTATTTCTGTAGTAAAAACTTATATTTAAAAAAAAAGAATGTCCTGAAAGAAAATTTGCTCCGTTACTTTTAAGTGCTCACAGTAATCAGGAATGACACGTAAGAGCGTATCTGGAGAAGCTGACAGGTGGCACAATTCTCATGATTCTTGGTCAGCAGGTATAAATCCGTGGCACTGAGCCTTATTCATAGCGCTCTGTGAAGAGCCGGGGTCAGGCTGGAAGAAAAGACAACCAGGAGGCCGGGGAGTGGTAAGGCCATAAGCAGAAGCAGGCGCTCAGGTATACGTAAGACGTTCCATCTCAAAATGGGCAAGCATCAACCTATCAGCTTCACTTTTTAGATCTTATATCTGAGTAGATTTTAAAGCCTAAAGATAAATGCTGCAGGCAACAGGTTGTATGTTTTTCTATTTGGTCATCATGGCACTTGTTGCAGAGGAAGTGGAAGAGTTTGGAAATCTGTTTCTATTAATTCTACTAATTTTAATTATGTGTGCGTGCGTGTGAGTGCACGGACGTGCGTGCGTATGTGTGTTTTCACACCTTTACCATCTAACATCTCACCCGGGGACACAGCAGTGAGATAGAATACACATAAGCCCTGCTCCAATCCAACGATGACATTCCAGTGAATCAGGTCCAGTACTAATGCCAAAGAACTTCAACCCAGGGAGGGAAGCATCATAAACACCCTGGTTTCCATTCATCATTTTTGTGCTCCTTCTTCTCCTAATGCAACCCAATGAAATCAGAGTCTACCATTGCTAGTTAGATCTCGAGGCTACGTTAACTCATTCAGACCACTAGGGGACCATTTAGAAACTGCATACTATTTAGTCTTACATACACACACACGGAGAGAAAAAGGAAGAAAACATAAAAATGTTACAAGCGGGTTTTCTTCTGAGTGATAGGATTAGGAGTGGGTATCCTAGATCATTTTTACATTGATTATAAATATATTGAAACATAGAAAAGCACTTTTTAAAAAGTATATGGGCCAGATATGTGATAGTCAATACTGCGAAGCAAAGATACTATATACTTCATCTAGGATTATGCTTACAAATGCGCAACAGGGAATAACGAAAACAAAGGCCACCACGCATGGGATTCCTACAGATTCCTCAGCATAGGGCTGAGCTCTTCACAGCCCTCATCGGATTCAACCCAGTTTACAATGAATGGCTCGGGGAGAAGTGCCTTGCTCTTGGTCACAAAGGGCGGCCATGGCAGAGCCGGGACTTAGACTCCACTCTGCCCGAAGCCAGAGCACATGTCTGGCACACCATGCCCCCTCTGCATGTGTCCTCAGCATTTGCCCTTTCAAGAGAGAAGGCTGAGATGCTATACGGCCAGCCAGGGAGGCCAGAAAGGCTGGCATCTAGTAGGCAATTAATAGTGTTCAAATTTTAATTTAATTTAGAAGATGTGCACTGATTTACCTGACTCCCTCACCTGCCCTTCTCTTTGATCAAGAGCCATGCCTGTCTGGGGAATTCATACAAGCAATATCCTCCAAGAACCTCTACCCTCTAGTTGGAATTAATCTTCTCCAACCTCACACTCCCCCTACAGAGGCAGGTCTCCTGTGAAGCTAATGAAGTCTAAGCTGCAGGGTCCCACACTTGCAAGCCTCCTCCGGCAGGAGCCGTGGGCATTTCATAGTTTTAATTTGGTCCTCTTTTCCTTACAGAGGGCCCCCAGATTGTATAAGCTTTGGACCCCACAAACCTGAATCTACCCTTACTCCCCCTAGAAAACTGCTAAGACATTTCTCACAGCATTGCCCTTAGGGCGCCTTGTACCCCGGTTACTCATGTATAAAAGTCTTGGTTTCTAGAATTTGAAGGTAAGCACGAAGTCGTTTTTATCTTTGAATCCCCCTCACACACACAGTGCCTGCCTCCAGACATGCTAGGTACTCGCCCAGCAAATGGTTTTTAATGAAATGCAACAGAATTCCCTTGCAAGAAAGAAAGCTAGAACTGGGGAGGTTGCCCATTGACCGGGAAACAAAATTCATAGAGATGATGTGTAACGTATGGTGATTAAGGGCCTAGGCCAGGGTTCAGTTCCTGTCTCTAAACCCAGGCTTCCTGGAGGTCAAATGAGGCTAATAACAGTATTCACCTCCGAGAGTTGTTGTGAGGTTTCAATGAGATGATACAGACAGAACACTTTGGAACAGGAGTCCTTCCGCTCATCTCACACTGACTTAGTGCAGGCTCAGAGAGGAGGTCTGATTCTCGGCCCAAGCCCTGGACTTTCTCCTCTCCATACGCATCCCGCTTGTCCTATCTACCCCTACCCAGATTCATTCAAACCCAGCCCAAATGACCCCAGAGCCCACCCTCTTAATCATTACAGTCCGTAGCTGGACCGGGAAGCAAAGGAGGAGTCCAAAGGCAGGAAACCCAGTCCTGCCTTTGCTGGTAGTCTAGGCGTGAGCTGATGGAACGGGAAACTCAAATCAGACACAGGGCCAGCAGGCATCAGTATACACTCAAGGAAACCACTGAGACCCAGAGAGGACAGAGGGGAAGGGGGTGGAGGGAAAAGATGTGAGGGAACATGAAGGAAGAAACAAGACCTTTTGACTGACTGCAAGACGGGATGGGGAAAAAGAAGGAGTGCCAGCCCCTCGAAGCCTCTCACAGACGACAGAAGGGAAGGTGTTTTTAATTTCTGTGTTACCACTTCCAGCTTAAAGGAAAATCGTTTCTACCTCCACTCTACTGACAGGAGAATTCAAATCTCTCAAACATATGCTTCATTACTCTGATATCAGGTACTGCAACTCAGTGAGACAGAAAGAGGAGGAGGAACATATGTTTTCAGAAGGTAAACAAATCCCAGCAGGGGAGGGGTGGGGAGTAATCACTTGAAGCAAAAGTGGTATTTTTCCTGGAAGCTTCTAGAGGGCAGGGACAATGTCCTCTAATTTGCTTTGCTGGGCCCACTAGTGAGAAGGTGGGCAGGAGCATGGCAGCTAGAGGGGGTGAGTTCAGAGCCCTATTGAATCAAGGGGGGGGGGGGTAAAGAGTTAATCTGCATAATCTCCTCACCTCACGTTGGCCCTAGAACAGTCTCTGGCCGCACACTGAGTCATTTTCCTAAGCTCTTTTTATTAAACAGTTTTCAGCCTAATGACTGACTTTTCTAAATCAATAGAGGGCACAGTAAAGGTTTACAACTCCCCCAGCCTCTGGCTCCGTGAAAGCCACAGAATTTTGAAACTGAATAGAATCCAAAAGTTCTTAGTTTAAAACCAAAATGACTTTAAACGCCCAGTTTCCAATTGTTTTTCCAATAGCACTAATAAAGAATCACATCTTTTTTAAACTTTGTAACCAAAATATCTCTTTGAGTCAGTGCCATAAAAGGACACTAATTAAAGCCAGCATCTTCTGGGCTCTGATGAGAAATTCACCCTTTTATAATGGGATTACTAGAGCTTTGCCTTACAGATGAGTGGTTTGATTAATAATTTACATTTTTGAGGATCTATAACCTCACTCACGGTCATGGTTTGCGTTCCTAAAATTCTTCTATTCAGTTTAATGTTATTACAGTTAGCCCTGGCAAATGAATTACGTTCTGATTAGACATCAGTGTAATTATTCTCTCCCATAGGTCATTTTCAACCAAGAAAGGGTTGTGACAGAATGGCCGGTGGCCCGAGTCGGGGACTCGGTGGGGCTCGGCCCGGCACAGAGCGGGAGCACGAGCAGGAGAACTGTCAGCCTAGTCAAGGGGAAACATTGCGAAATGGAGAAAAATGGCTCGGTGCTCCCTTAAAACCCCCCACAACATTATAAAAACTAAATTAACAAATGATTGAATCTCAAAAACATGTTTATCAACATCCAAGCAATTATTTAGTCACATATTAACTGTGAAAGAAAAAAGCTTTGCTTGAATAATGTCCCTAAACAGTTATTTCAAGCAGAAGTGACTGGAGAAATTGCTCTGAGTTGATGGAAAAGGGTGTTCTAACCAAGGTCAATTTTATTTAGTGGGAGTGGGAGAGACAGGGATCTGACAGAAAGAAAAAAAAAAGTGTAAGAACTGCCAGGAGCAGATGGAAATGGAAAACACGGGAGTAGAGAAACAGCAGCACAGAAACACTGTCGCCAACCCCCCCACCATGTGGAGACATCTTTTTCATCTCCCCTCTAGAAAGCGGGTACCAGAAAGTCCTCCAACACTGGGTGAAGATCCAGGTGACATCTCTAAACTCTGACTCCCATTTTCCTTCTCTCTGCCATGATATCGTGGCGCAGACGGTGCAATTAAGAAGACGGCCTGGGAAAAGTACTTCTGGCCTGAACACCACAAACCCTTCCTGATCCAGCCGCTTGTTTGTGTGTAAAATACAGCAGATAGGGGCCAGAAGAGAAGAGGCTTCGGGAAGCTGACAAAAAGGACTGCTCCCGGCAGTTCTGCCGTTTCAAACAGCACAGCTTCACATCTAAGAATGCACAGAATAGACCCCTTTTTCAAAGGCTACTTTACCTAAGGGCTCCCTCACCTGTGCGCTAAAGCTGTAAGGTGGCCAAAATAGGTGAGTGACATCATGACCTCCAGCTTTATCTAGGCTAACGTCTGGAACGGTGATGCACCATTCATCTGCCATCACCTGGGATAGAGCAGTCCACTTAAGTGAGCTGGCGAGATAATAATGCATGTATACGCTGCTTTACGGTTTTCAAGGTACTTTGACATACATTGCGTCGCCCCTATGAGGTGAAGCAGGATTGTAATTATGATCCCCCATCTTGCAGGTAAGAAAACTGAGGCTAAGAGACTCGAAATAACCGCCTAAGGGCATAAAGCTTCCCAAAACAGAATTAGAATTAGAATTAGAATTTAGATGTCTGGACTCCAAGCCCAGTGCTCCTTCCATTGCCTTTCAGCCCCTCGATATATTTTTTTAGCCACTTAAAATGGAAAATGTGGAGGGGAAAAAAAAACAGGGAAAATAATTTGATCTTTATTGATTCGCAATGGACATCAGTTGTCGGGCCTACTATAATACAGGGGCTACTGAGGCGGGTAGGATATACCCCTCTCCTGAATGCCCTCCGGACTGCCACGTTCAGTGAGCTCGTGAGCCTACTTTTATGTCTTCCACCCTTACTGTCACTCGTAACTTCTTCCTGCTCGTATGTACCTCCCTCTGGCAATCTTCTCTAACCCTTCCATTTAACTGCTTATCTACCACTGGCTAGAAAGCTAGAAAATCAAGCTTGTAAAGACCACGCATCAACAGTAGTGGGCACTGAACGGTGACCCGAGGAGCTTTCAGCTACCTAGACAGGAGATCCATGGTGTTTTAGGAACACACAGATGTTTTCTGCTTGACCACGATTTCTACCCTCTGGTGAAGCCCGTTCAAGTTGTGGGTTACACAACTTCCAGAAAAGCTGAAGAGTCTGGTCTCACTCAAAGACAGTGGCACCTTGGGGAAGACTGGAATCATCCAACATACAGAAAACACCCAGGCATATACCCCCAAGTACTTCCTGATAGCACGCACCGGAAGGTTATAAGGAAATCTGCCAAGAAAACCAAACTCCAGGCTTGAAGGTGTAGCCGTGGTGGAGATAGGATGAAAAATTCAGAATTCTATCCTGGTGTTCGTCCCAAGGACCACAAATCCTACAACTTCTTGTTGTTGTTGTTTTAAGTTTTTTTTATTTGTTTTGAGAGAGGGGGAGAGTCCAAGTGGGGCAGGAGCAGAAAGAGAGGAAGAAAGAGAATCCCAAGCAGGCTCTGTACTGCCAGCACAGAACCCGACGCGGGCCTTGATGCCACGAACCGTGAGATCGTGACCTGAGCCGATATCAAGAGTCAGACACTTAACGGACTGAGCCACCCTGGTGCCCCACCCCCCCACACACACAACTTCTTAATTTTGTTTCATGTCAAGCATACTAAGAACAAGTTTCCTCATCTGTAAAATAGAGATAATTACAGTAGGGACCCCAGAGGGCCGTGGGGAAAATTACATGAGAGGATTATGTCAAAGTAAGCATCATACAGTAGACACTTAATAAATTGCCACTATTATTATTATCATCGTAATTATTATTAGGTAAGGGAGAACAAAAAGAAAAGAAAATCTTTTAGTGGAGTTTTTCAAAAAGAATTAATTAGGCAGAAACAAAAAACGATTCTGCTGCCCCATTTTACTAAGCACATCCAAGTAAATTAAATTTAGGAAACGAGGCAATGCAAAGATTGAAAATAAAGAACAACTTTTTTTTTTAACGCTTCAATCATTATCAAAACAACATTAGCAAGAGAGCACTCCAACCACTGTAGCAAAGGGCCCCAGGCTCATTTATGAGGGCAAAGGCTTCTTGCAAACGAAGACATAAAATCCACATCAAGGCAGTAAGGATTGCTCGTGGAACTGTGCACATATTTGCACAAAGTGCTCAGAGCTTTAATACCCCCAATGTGGACTAGCGAAGGAATCCTAAAGAGATTGTGGATCTAGGCCAGTATCAAGATGAGTTTTCTTCAACTTCATATGGTGGAGAAAATAGCTTGCGTTAAATTTCATATGAGTGAAGTATTAGAGCAATGATCTGGTCTGCCGGAATCTTGGGGACAGAGTACATTTTAAGGAAAAAACAACTGTGCCCTCCCCTTTTAAATTAATTAGAATAGTAAGTAATTGTAAGGAAAAACAGGCCGTTCTCTTCTTCTTAGCAATCCATAATGCACCATCTTGCGGCAGTCCCTGATTTTAGTCTTGTGCTTCCCAATGTTTCTTATAGAAAGAATTTGGGGGTAATGTTTCTAGAAACATGGCATCATTGCCTTGAGGTCTGGCACCATGGTTTCTTTTTTATCATGGGGTTTATGTTCTCTAAATGTGAAGCAGGGAAAGAATAAGAGAAGAGAATGAAACAAGATAAAAAATTGAAATAACGTGTGTGTGCGTGCGTGCGTGTGTGTGTGTGTGTGTGTGTGTGTCAGAGACAGAGAAAGAATACAACTAGTAGGTGCTGCCCCCACTTTCCACTTTCCAGCCTCTGTTCACATGACTAGTGTTCATCCTCCATGCTAAGCCAATCAAAATCGGGTCAGAACTTCCTTTCTTCCTAGTCTTGTGCTGCTCCAGGGCTAGAAAACACAATATGTAAAATGCAGGACTGGACGGAGATAGGGAAGCTGACACCCAAGGCCCTCAGATGGACAGCCACTTCCGCCAGCTAATGGTTGTATAACATCTGTTGACCTGGTTATCCTGAGAATGAAACAAATCATACTCTGTTCTGAGAAGCACCTTGACACCCCAAAGAGGAAGATTCAGCTCTCTGTTTCAACCCAATTCTCATGTCCCATCACTTCTTATCACCCCACTTTCAGCCGGCAGATCAGCTCCAAAACCAATCTAAGAAGTACATGAATGGTACATGTATTTTTAAAATCTGTTTAAATTATTCATTCTTTCGCCAAATTGTTAGTCTCAACAAACTCTTCACAAGAGTCTGACTGCATAAATAAGTTAACAAATACTTCACGCTTATATACTGTACTTCATATAATCAACCCGACATCCCCTGAGGCTTTGACCCTAGAAACTATTATGAATGTATGCTTTATTAGCTAATTTGAATAATTTTCTTAGCTAATTCTAAAAACTTCTTTGTAATACACAAAATAAGCTATAATCAACCCACCTTACAATTCAGAGGTTAATCCTTATCCAGGCGCCATAAATCTAACACTTTGGAATGTCAAGTAGTCAGAAGTGTTATTTTTTAAAAATGTTTTAATGTTTATTCATTTTTGAGAGAGAGAGAGAGAGAGAGAGAGAGAGAGAGAGAGAGAGAGAGACAGCATGAGTACGAGAGGGGCAGAGAGAGAGGGAGACACAGGATCCGATGCAGGCTCCAGGCTCTGAGCTGTCAGCACAGAGCCCGAAGTGGGGCTCGAACTCATGGACCGCGAGATCATGACCTGAGCCGAAGTCGGACGCTTAACCGACTGAGCCACCCAGGCACCCCAAAAGTGTTATTTTTCTATCTGACCCCGATTCCCTGTAGAGCAAGAAAAAGGCACTGATTCCATGTGCCTAAGGAAAGATAGAAGAAAGCTCTAATATCTGTGAGTAATTTCCCCTCCCAGGAGGCAGCATACTGAGGTGCTTAAAAGTATGTATGGACTGTAAGAGCCAGGTCGCCTAGGTTCAAAACCTGCTTTCACCACTTATTAGTTGTGTGTCCTTGGGCAAGTTACTTAACCATGATGTGCCTTGGGTTTTTACCCATTAAATGGGAATGCTGATAGTGATACTTACTTCATAGGGTTATTGTGAAGACTGAATGAGTTAATACACATAACGCACTTACAAGAGTGCCTCGAGTGTGCTGCTAAGTGCTTTAGTATCTCTATGACCACCGTTGTCACCGTCGTCCCTAGCTGGGTCTTTGAATCAATGGCAGTACTCTCCATCCTGCCGTGACAGTCCTACAAGTTAGCCAGGAGAAGTGGGATTCCTGACCTGTTCTGGCGATGCCACATCAGCTTCCTTTACAGCCACACGCGAGTGTAGCGAGAACTGAGACTCACAAAGAAAGAAAAGGTAACCATTCACACAAATGAGAAAACGTATGGCCTTCAAACCAAGCTCCCCCTCTCTATGAATGGCCCCAGTGGTCAGAAGGAGTTCAGGCATGTTCCACAAATATCTAAGCCACTCCTGGAGAAAACTGGTACTCAAGTAAACTTTTTTTGTTTTGTGTTTTAAACAAGTCTTAAGTGCTCTTAGAGAGAAGATCTCATTTACTCTTTCTGTGGAGACTTACAGCCTTTGCATACAGGTAAACAGAATGTCCTTGGACAATGATTTTTTTAGAATACCTGCCTTCCCAAAGAGTGAAACGCAGCTTCTCTAAAAACTGTGGTTTTCCTTAAACAGAATCTCTCACTGGGAGGTTCTTATATCGAGCATTAATGCTGGAATGGTGATTTACAAATTACACTTAGCATTTGAAAGCCCAGTGCCCAAAGAATGATGCCACTGAGCAGCCCATCTAAGACGATCCCCAGAACTCACCTTGGAAAACCGCAGCATTCTGAATAATTAAGAACTTGAGCTCCATACTTGCAGACTGAAGCAGCTGTTCGATGTTCAAGCGTGCCGTCAGTTGGTATTTTTCTTCCATCTTTCTTGAGCAGCATGTTGGGCCCTTGGGGAGACATACTTGCAGATCTGATCCTGAAACAAACAAGTTTTTCATGTTTCAGTAAGCAGAATGTCAGACATACACGCGCGCGCACACACGTGCGTGGCAAACAAGGCCAAAGAATGCGGTTTTTTTAAATACAGGAAAATCTTGATTTTTCAAAATTAGTGTTTATCTTAACTGATCCCTGCTTTCTCCTCATTATCCTTATGACTGAGTCTTTTTGAATAACCGTTAGAATTAATTGCCTAGGTTTGACTCATAAATTCTGCATAAACTAATTTACAGCACCAAGTATACGTCATTGAACACCGATATTTAATTTGTCCGTTAAAAGATTAATCTTCACCCCTACAATTTATTTTTCTTGATTATAATTTATGAATGAGAGCACAACCAAGAAGCAATTTTCAAAATTCCAGTTATGATTTCCTAATGAAATGTATGTCTGCCAACCCCATGTTGCTTTTGGGGATAAATGATTAAAACATCAATATCCTATCAAAGCTTTACTGTTGTTGTTTTAACTGAAGGTCCGGGGTAAGATTCAGAGACGAAATATCCAGAGGACGACATTCACATTGAGACAATCATCAAACTCCCCTACAACTACAACATTCTCGGTCTGTTCAAATGCTGACCTCTGAAATCCTGAGCTACTTCACTTATGATGAATGATGCTTTTTTATTTTTGCAGCTCCATAAAAATTTGCCAAATGAATCATCTCCTCGCTTCTTCTAAAATGAGGGAATTGGAACCTCTTCTTAGTCCTCGTCCAACGTGATCTTTCGCAGCTTCCCTCACAGTTGACCAATATCTCCTTCTTGAAACGTTCTCCTCCTACATTGTTTTAGTGAACCCATCCACCCCCGCCCCCCCCCGCCCCCCCCCCACAGGCACCTACTGCTATGGCCACTCTTATCTGTCTTTTCCTGCCTCCTCTTCTTCTGCCTGTCACTTTAATGTCACTGACCCTCCCCCTCTTTCTACGTCTCCCCCACGCATGATCTCATCTATACCCATGTGACTGCTGAACTCCCTAACCCAGCCCTCACCGTTCTCCTGAGTTCCAAAACCCCACTGAACTTTGTGTATCCCATACACACACACACACACACACACACACACACACACACACAGTGAAGTTGTGGTAAGTACTACAGACAAAATAGAATTAAGCAAGGGAAAACAAACTGTGGTATATACATACAGTGGAATACTACCGAGCCATAAAAAGGAATAAACTACGGATATGTGCTACCGCATGGGTGAACCCCAGCAACATTATGCCAAGTGATAGAAGCCACATCAAAAAATTACATACTCTATGCTTCCATTTATACAAAAGTCTACAAAATGCCAATTAATCTATAGTGACACAAAGCAGTTCAGTGGCTGTTGGGGAAGGGATAGAGGGCAGGGACAGGGCAGGAGGGAGGAAATTTGGGGGAGTGATGGATACATTCATAATTCTGATTGCAGTGATTATCGCATGGCTACGTACATGTGTCGAAATTATGCCCTTAAGATGTGTGTGGTTTGTTGTATGTCAATTATACCTCAATAAAGCTGTTAATTTTTTTTAATGTTTAAAAACCAAAGTAAGGGAGCTAGGGAAGGTGGCAGATGCAGGGACAATTCTATTTATATAGGGTAGTTAGGGAAGGCTTCTTTCATAAGGTAACATTTGAGGAGACGTGAAGGAAACGAGGGAGGGTCCCCTGATTTTATATACTCCACCAATACTAGCAAATATTAGGGCTCGATGAATATTAAATCCAATCTCCTTCCTCTTCTGCAACTCCCACTGTACTCCAACTCTCCCTTCCATCAGCGTTTGTTGAGATCCTTCTGTGGCGGCCACGAAAATGTGCATCTCAGATCCCCTACCGCATGGAGTGTAACCGACAAATGGTCCCAACTGCCACACTCTGAATTCACCACCATGTTGTACCCCGGCAGTAATCCCTAGGGGCTGCTCCCAGCCGATGACTGAGCACAACAAAGATGCTAAGCCCTGTGAGACACAGCACTCTGCTGACAGGGGTTTGGGCTCAAGGACTCCCCACTGACCTTGACAAAACTTTCTTCAAACTGCACTGCAGCTGGGGCACCTGGGTGCTTCAGTCGGTTAAGCGTCTGACTCTTGATTTCGGCTCAGGTCATGATCTCACGGTTCATGAGTTCGAGCCCCCACATCAGGCTCTGTGCTGACAGAGTGGAGCCTGCTTGGGATTCTGTCTCCCTCTCTCTCTCTGCCTCTCGCCTGCTTGCTCCCTACCCCTCTCTCTCAAAAATAAATAAACATTTGAAACAAATCTTAAAAAAAAAAAAAACTGTACTGCAATCAAAGATTCTTCCCACTCTCCCTTCCTTCTTTCCCTCCTTCCTCAGCTGGGTCGGCCCCGCACCACAGTCCGAGGGCTCTTCCAGCATCCTTCAGCATCCTGCTCAATTTCCTTCACAAGCCTTTTCCCCAAGAAATCCCTTCTACATCTCCTGCCCTACTGGCATCTGCTTCTCAGAGGACTCAATCTAACTCATCTTCTATGTGCCGAGCACCGTGCTACATGGGAGAGGTACCGCTTTGAACAAGAGAGACATGGTCCTTACCCCAAAGAGCTTACTATCTAAAGGGATCAGCAGAGATATATACCTAATGCATAGGGACTGAGTGCAGTATAGCAACATAGTTAGCCAGGATGACTAAACATGTATATGGGACAGAGGGAAGCCTCCCTCAACATCCTGGAAGGACCCTGGCAAAGTAAGGTTCCATAAGAAACATCCAATCTTAATGAAGTAAGGCTAAAACGCATACACAGAAACATTTAAGGCAGCTTTGCAACAACTGAGGTTTTAAAAAACGGAGTGGGGGGGGTGGTATGCAGTAAGAGACAAGTTAGTCCTCAGTGACCAGAAAATTTATTTTTATTACATCGTATTTCCCTAGGAATTCCAGTTAATCATGACCTTAATGTATGTGTCCAAGTTTTATTTTCTTAATTTAGGAATGAAATTCATCAAGTTTTGCCTCACATGACATCACTGTTGGGAGTCCAGGGTATTGACTCCAAGCTCTCCCCTTCCCCTTCGTCAAGGGAGCTGCTGACAAAGGTAGTAAATGGAGAGCACAGATAATACATATCACCAAACCGAATCCCGCACTGCAATTTATAGCACTGGATGGAAAGGTGATATTTAATGTGTCAAAATACAATTTGGGGTCTGGAGACACAGAGTTCAGATTTATCTCCTATAAATGTCAATCTCATATACAAGCCTTAAGCTGATTTTAAATACGATCTAAGCTTAAAGGCTTTATGATTGTCTTCTGAAAAAGAAAACAGAGCTAGTTCTAGCTCACTGTATTCTTTCTACATGAGGTTACAAAACATAAGGCTATTCTAGGAGTAGAAATTGATGCAGTTTACTGGACCACGAAGGGAAAGAGTCCCCTTCGGGAAGAGTGGCTAAACTAGATTTAAGCAAGGTTGGTTTGGGACACACGTATAGAAGGGAAAATCCTGTGTAGCAAGTATTTTCCATATACCAAGTTCCTGTCCACTTATCAGTGCTTTATTTGCTTCCTTGGTAAACTGATGCCTAAGTCATATGTGTTTAAAATATCTGATTTAGGGGCGCCTGGGTGGCGCAGTCGGTTAAGCGGCCGACTTCAGCCAGGTCACCATCTCGCGGTCCCGGAGTTCGAGCCCGGCGTCGGGCTCTGGGCTGACGGCTCGGAGCCTGGATCCTGTTTCCGATTCTGTGTCTCCTTCTCTCTCTGCCCCTCCCCCGTTCATGCTCTGTCTCTCTCTGTCCCAAAAATAAATAAACGTTGAAAAAAAAAAGATTAAAATATCTGCTTTGATGGTGCACCTGGGTGGCTCTGTCAGTTAAGCACCTGACTCTTGATTTCAGCTCAGGTCATGATCTCATGGTCATTGGGATCAAGCCCCCCGTCAAGGCTCCACACTGTCAGCACCTGTGATTCTCTCTCTCTCCCCACCCCCCCACCTCTCTGCCCCTCCCTTCTTCCCTCTCCCCCTCTCTCTCTCACAAAATAAGTAAATAAACTTTAAAAAAAATAAAATATCTGGGGCACCTGGGTGGCTCAGTCAGTTGAGTGTCCAACTTCAGCTCAGGTCATGATCTCACGGCTCGTGAGTTCGAGCCCCGTGTTGGGCTCTGTGCCGACAGCTTGGAGCCTGCTTCGGATTCTGTGTCTCCCTCTCTCTCTGCCCCTAGCCCACTCGCACTCTGTCTCTGTCTCTCTCAAAAATAAATAAACATTAAAAAAATAAATAAATAAAAATTAAATATCTGTATTTGAATACATTCATAAAATTAAATGTCATACATAAACTCCTTTGTGTTTCTGAATTTCCCCTGGTGATGACTTCCAGTTTTCAGGAGCAGCAGTGTTTATTTGGCAGGGCAGCTGTTAACACTGCTCCTACCTTCCACCAGCTCTAGCTGGTTAGTGGGAATCATAAAATAACGAGGCTCAAATCTTTCCTCTGTGAAACGCTGTGAGCTGCTTAGATCTTAGAAGGTAACAAATTACCACTTGGTGTACCTACCGAAACCCAGGACCGCCTCTCTGAATTACCACGACACCAGTTTTGTTTGCCTTTGCCATGTGATCATTCATAAAGTAACGCAGAGCTTGAATACTGTATCCCTTCCCTGGGTTGGTCACGTCTTATCATTGTAAAAACTCCCACTACCTCAAGAATTAGTTGAGCAGAAAATCTTGAAAGGAATAAAACATCAAATGAGTATTTAGGGGAAAAACATGCCAGACATCATAAAGAAAGGTGTAGGTTGTATCCAGATATAAGACATGTACACATAGCAATATTTATCCTCCCTCCCAGTTATCATTGCCTGGTTAATCAATAAGCCAATACAACTGATCTGGGGGCTAAGCGTTAGCTACATATTTGGGGAAATAAAACACCTATAAACTAACACTAATTTGGGATTTGCAAACCAGGAAGGAGTGAAATATACGCCAAAGGGAAAAACATTCTAAGTAAATTTCATGTAACTCACAGGCCAGCTTAAAATAAGCTCTAGCACAAGAGAACATAAGGAACAAAGTGAGCCAGGAGAGCTAGACATGCCTACAAGAAATGACAATAATGAAATCTAACCATTTCAGTGCATGAACAGGTGCATGAAAGAAGCAAAACCGGAACATCAAAACTGAAAGTAGAGAAAGCACTGAAAGAGGAAGCCTCGTCAACAAAACAATTACTCTGGAAACCAAATCTCAAGTGGGCTGAATAAAAAGTAACCAAGGGCAAATAAGTAAGGAGGTACACCGTGGGTACATGGAGAACTGATAGGTACTTGAACAAATCAAAGCGGAAAGGCCAATTCAAGAAATAAGATGCAACGTACAGAAGGCACAGTAAGTAGCAAAGCATTCTCTAAGAATGTCTGCAACAACAGAAGGTTACAGGGAAATAACTCCTTTATTAGATGGAAAGGAAAAATAATTGTTGGCCATACTCATCAAAGAGGTGCTCACAATTTTTTATCTAAAAGTGGAATTTAGCAGGGAAATGGGAATAGAGACAAGCAATATAGCCTGGGATGGAGATAAGGAAAAGGCTTGGCAATTGACTATTCAAATGAGCTCGGAAGGTTGAAGTCCTCGGAGCTTTAATAACTTGCATTTCCAGGTGCTAAAAAAAAAAAAAATTAACTGAAGTCATTACAGGGCTGCTAGTTCCCACTTATTCTGGAGGATTAAAAAGTACCTTCATACTATAATCTCCTCTCCTAGATTTTTCATTCCTGAAGAGCAGAGAGTGACACCCATCTCCTCGGGATGCCCTGTCGATCCCATTCAGCCTTCGGCACATCGTGTTGAATTAATGAGGGTACAGATCAAGGACACAGGTAAAAACAACAACAACAACAACAACAACTCTGTGTCTCTCTGATCTACAACGAGAGTGGAGACAGATGACCCTGAAAATTTTACATCTCTGTGCTTAATGTTGCTCTTGGAAAAAATACTTTCAGATACCACAAAAATCAATTTCCAACTTGAAGATACACAAACACGTGTCTCACTTGAAGGAACTATGAAGTAATTCATTTCTAATTATTTTGAGGCAATGTCTTGCTTGCACACTGGGTCTGGTTCTGGATCCTACAACTGAAAGGGGATATTTGGGTTATGGTAGCTCTCCTCTGGAGGATGAGTCACATGTGTATCCAAGTTGGGCGCCCTTACTGCCTGCTTCCGCTCCCAGAGTCCATGATGCAGGTGGACCACAGAAGGCTCTTTCTTTCCTGATGTGTTCTCGTGTCCGGGATGTCTTCGGCTTGGCTACCCGTGGCCTTGCTTTCTTGACCTCCATCACTGGGGCCCAGTTCTTGCTCTTTTTTGGCTCCATTCAAGGAGGTGACATTTCAGACTGCCCCTGGTCTCCCTTGGCCACCTCCCCTGGACTGGGACTTCAGTCCCCCTTTGCCCTGCAGTCATAGGCTCACACACGCACTCAGAGACCCCATTCCAGGCCTGAGCCCTGTCCCTGATTGGAAGAGGACAGTGAACAGTGTGTATGAATCTGTCTAAATGTGTCTGTTCTATCAGCTTTTACTCCAAGTCAGTAAGTATTAATGGCCCGGGGGTGAGCATCGTGGTAGGCACTAGTGGACAGGAAAGAGCAGATGCCGTATGGCCCCTTGGTCGAGTTGCTTAAAATTTACTCCTAACCCCACCAGTTGCTAGCTGTACAGGAAGCAAGGGTGGGTTATTTAAATTCCACATGCCTCTTTGTCCCTATCTCTAAAATGGGATTACCAATAGCACTTACCTTACAGAGTTATTGCAAAGATTGAGTGAGATTGCGCAGGTAAAGCTCTTAGCCTCCTTGGCACAATATGTGTGAAGTAAAATTAAAATAAACAAATACAAAACTCACACTAAGAGACCAGATTTTCACACAAAAATAGCTAGACAACAGTAAAAGTTGGTACATGGTTAGGTGACAAAATATGCAGTATTATTCTTCTGAAGTGATGGAAATAGTCTCTAATTTAATTGGGACAGCGGTTACGTGGTTATATGCATTTGCAAAAACTCATTAAATCCTTCGCTCAAACCGGGTGTATTTTATTGTTTGTAAATTATCTCAATTAAGTTGATTTTTGAAATATGTGCTATTGACAACATTTGCTTGATAAGTGAATGCTCACCAGGGGCTCTTGGGGCCAAAGGAAATTTCCAGGAGAGGTGGGGTTTGAGCTAGATGGGAAGGATTTGGAGAGGCCAATGGGTAAAATGGGTTTGGCCCCAGCAGTGTAGTAGGGCAAGACTAATTTGCCTGAAGAGAAGCTGGAATCTGGGGCACAGCTAGATTATCAGGTCAGAATGTGAAGGACCTTGAATGCAGACAAAAGCCTGTGGGCTTGACCCCACAGACAATAAAGGACCACTATTGGTTCTCAAGCAAAAGCTTAAACAGGCGACGAGTGCTGCGTAGGAAGATGAGCCTTATGGCCTGAAGTTGGGAATGGACTAAATAACCCCTCAAGGTCACTTCCAGCCCGCCAATTCTCTAATTACCTGTGTTGTGTTCTACATGTTGGTTATTTTACTAGACTGCAATTTTACTAATGACTATAAATTGTCAAAAATCGCATTAGAAAACACATTAGAGAACAGACGTACTATTCACGTAGACCTTGATCCTTATGCTTTCCTAAGAACAGATAAAACATATTCAAACAGCAACAGAAGAGGAGGAATCGTCAGGGCTCAGTAACGATGAAAATTGAAATCTTTTCCATATATACATATATATATGACGATTTGACACATTTCATTGCCAAGGTCTGCTTTATGAACGGCGGATTATTATTTTTTTTGCTAACAAAGGTACACTGTGCTAAAAATAGTGATGTAATATCATCATTAAAGTAATATTAAGCAGAAGAATGAATGATATCCCGGTTGCTTCCTGACTTGTAGGGAAAGTGAGAGATACCTATTAAAATTATCCAAAGGATTAAGTGCAGGTTACTCTACTAATGAACCAAAAAAACATATCAGACTCTTTCAAAAGGTATTTTTTTAAACAGAGGACAAGTCAATTTGCCATCCAAAAATATTAACTAATTTCCTTAGCATATAATAGTGACTTGCTATTAGAACGGTGCCTTTTCCCCTAATTAATCATTATCTAAATCAAATCTTACACGCTCATTAATTTCTCACTAATCAAGATAGGAATACAGATGAAAGAAATGACTGCATTTGAAACCAGTGGGGAAAGTGACGATTGCTGGTGGAAGAAATCATCTTAGGGAACCCAGCTGAAGGTTACCCTTCTGTTATTTTGCCTGAAAGAACATGACCTTGCAGAGGGCGCACCTGGGTATCGCGAGCTCAGACTTTAAATCAAAGATCGTGCCTGGGGCCACCACAGACCCTGCCTCTGTAAAAGGCAGGCCAAAATGTCGCTACCACACTGGCGTACTGGGAGTTTAAAGCAACCCTGGAGAGAAGCCACTCTCTAAGCCTGAGAATTAACGAATGAATTACCTTTATCTCTACTGCCAACCGTCAATTAACTGCATATTATTTCATGCCCGGTAAAGGTTGAATCCCTAGACGACTACGCTCTCCCACGAACAGGTTCTTTCTGGACCACATTCCCAACCAGCAGTCAACATGTGCTCTGGGAATACAAATTCGCTGATTACACTCGGCCTGCCAAACTGGCGAACAATTTGTTCCTCCAGCATTTACTGAATGTCTACTTTGTGCCAGGGACTAGGCCCAACCCGAGGAGTACGATGATGAACAGGACACAGTCCCTGTCCAGGAAGTGGACTTCCAAACCAACTAGAAACCCCTAGGTCATTCTGGACCCCTCACTCCCCCTCAGCCCCTGTAGCCAAAGGCCGCTAAATCCCACCGGTTCCACTTTGTAAACGTCCCTCGTTACTCCCCTCTTCCCACCTTTTCCTCGTCACCTCACCTCTCTTCACTTGGACAGCCAATAAGAGCCTCCACCACCGGCCTTCCCACCTCTACACCCGAGCCCCAGACAGATAACTGCTCAAGTACGTCTCTGATCACATCATTCTCCTTCTTAAAAACCCTTCAAGAAAATGGAGCAAGGGCACAGCAGTGTGAAAACGGGTTAAGTGAGCCGTGGAGGACGGCCGGGGCCAGATGAAAAGGAGTCAATTATACCTCAGCAAAGCTGGGGAAGAAAGTTAAAAAGATAAACACTTCTCACTCTAACTTGCATCATGGTTGCATTTGCCTGGCTTATCTCTGCCAGACTTAGGTTCCCGGATGGAAAGACTCCTGACAGAGTCTTCTCTGTATCTCACGGGGCCTGCTGAGGTTTGGGCCTGATGCGCTCCCCTTTGACTTGGAACCAAGGCCAGAACTTCAAGAGAGTTCAGTTTTAAATGTTTACTTATTTTTTGAGAGCGAGAGAGAGAGAGAGGGAGAGGCAGAGAGAAGAGGGGGACAGAGGATCCGAAGCAGACTCTGTACGGTCAGCAGAGAGCCCGACGCGGGGCTCGAACCCACAAGACGTGAGATCATGACCTGAGCCAAAGTAAGACGCTCAACCGACTGAGCCACCCAGGCGCTCCAAGAGAGTTCATTTTTAAAGGAACTAGATGAGATTAATTGATGTTACTAGAGCAACTTTTAGAAGAGCAGTATTCCAGGGGAAATGAATGAAGAGTCCTTAGAGCCCAAAATAAAGATCTCTCTCCCTCTCCCTCCCTCTCTCTCTCTCTCTCTCTCTCTCTCTCTCTCTCTCTCTCACACACACACACACACACACACACACACACACATTCTTTAGACACGGGGAAGAAAAAACCGAAATAAAATAAAATTGGGTTGCAGAACAATGCCAGTTGGGATAAAAAATCTTTTAGTAGTTTAGAATTTTGCCAGAGGGACTAAACTAAGGCAATTCTCCTGTCTCCCTGAGTCACTCCTTCACTAATTGTTATTCTACTCAGATAAGTAGCTGAGATCTCATCTTTCAGGAGATGTATAATTTTTATTTTTCAGATACAATCTTCAAATATGCAGACCTGAAGTGTAGCTGAGAATTTCAACACCCTAGGCTCCATCTAAGCACTAAGCCCTTTCCCCTGTGTATGAAATCACACAGGGGGTAGGGAGAGCCCTTCCCTACCAAAACTAAAATGTTCTTACCTGCTCTGCTACCAAATCAGCTGTGTGACTTAATCAAATACCTCCTCGAATCCAGGCCTGACCAGATGACCCCTAAGGTAATTTCAGATCTGAGAGTCTAAGTTCCCCAGCTATAGATCAAGCGATAGGCACTGAGCCCATTCTAGACTGGGCATTGGGAGGACACAAAAAAAAGCAAAGGACCTGCTTCTGCCCTTCTAGGAAGGTGTATCAACAGCACTCGGCTATACGTGAACATGGATGTGGGGCCAAGGCAGAGGCCAACAACTCAGCCTTACAGCACTTCACTCCGTGTAATAACCACATTCCCTTTATACATACTCCTTTGTCTCCAGACCCTAACTAATGGCAGAGAGCTTCCTGGTGGGATGGCACACAGTGGCAAAGGAAGACATGTGAAATCAGACAGACCACAGGGTGAACCTCACTTAACAGCCATGTGATCTTAGGCAAGTTACTTGATCGCTGAGCCTCAGCTCCCTTATCTATAAAATAGGGACAATAACACCTACTTCTCAACATGGCTGAGGATTAAATTAAACTTATTTCATGTGTCCCAAACCCATGGCTCCATTTCCAGCCTCCCTGTTTTGCTCATGCTCTTTCTGTCCCTGGAGTGCTCTTCCCCTAGCTTCAGCTATTAAAACTTTCTCATCCATAAAGTATCTCTTTCATAATGTTGGTCTTCCCTGCCCCAGCTACCCTCCCCACCAAATAAACCCCAAGAGCCGTCAACTCGGAATTTTCAGCACGCTTTGTACCTCTAATACTGCATTTTTATAGCTATCGGTATACTTTTCTTATTCCTGCGATTAAATTGGAAGTTTCTGTAGGCAGGAACTATATCTTGGCCATCTTCCCTAACATGGCATAGTGCCAGGTATATAGGACATACTCCATAAATGCTTGTTGAAGGGAGCGCCTGGGTGGCTCAGCCGGTCGGGCATCCGATGTCGGCTCAGGTCATGATCTCACAGTGTGTGAGTTCGAGCCCCTCGTCGGGCTCTGTGCCGACAGCTCAGAGCCTGGAGCCTGTTTCAGATTCTGTGTCTCCCTCTCTCTCTGCCCCTCCCCTGTTCATGCTCTGTCTCTGTCTCAAGAATAAAACAACATTAAAAAAATTTTTTTTAATAAAAAATAAATGCTTGTTGAAGGAATGAACAAATACTCAACACGGAGCTCCTGCTTCCTGAACAGAGTAAGCTCCTCTCGTCTTGAAGCACCGAAGCATAAACTGGGTAGCAGTGTCAGAGACCCCACAGAAGGGACTCTTGCACTAGGTAGCAGACTCGACCTGGTGGCCTCTAACATACCTTTCGCTGTGTTTCCAAGAAGGCCATCCTCTAACTCGCTGATCTCTTTACACACCAAAGTCGTCACCTGCCATTAATGTTAGAACTGGTCCTTTCGTCATAAGCAAGTGTGACAGCGTTTCTTCAGGGAATGTCTCACCTGTGACAACCACGTATTTACCACTCTGCATGCAAGTTGTCCCTAAAACTCTGTATGCCCGATCCTAAAACAGCCGTCTTTTGCTTCCCAGCTATTTCTGGCTTCCAAAACTCCCTGCAGCTGACATTTCAACAAACCACAAAGACTAGGTGGAAAGCTAAAGCAGGTTGAAAGCATACCATCACCTACAAAAAGGTTCTTCAGGCGGGCAATGAGCAACAGTTGCCTTCCCATAGCTAAAGGGTTTAGAAACCATATATTCTTTAAGGGGAAACCAATTCAACAGGAGTCATGAGTCAAGACATAAATGCTAAGCTGAATAACGGGGTATCCTGGTGCACCTGGGCGACTCAGGTGGTCGAGCATCCGACTCTCAATTTCACTGCAGCTCATGATCTCATGGTTTGTGGGTTCGAGCCCCGCATCAGGATCTGCACTGACAACTGAGCCTGCTTGGGATCCTCTCTCTCTGCCCCTCCCCTGCTCACGCATGCCCCCACACGCTCGCTCGCACTCTCTCGCTCTCTCAAATCAGTAAAGTTAAAAACATGTGGTATCCTATTCCATTTCAGGGCTCTTCTTTTTTAAAAAAGATGTATTTGGGGGCCACTGGGTGGCTCGGTTGGTTAAGTGTCCGACTTCAGCTCAGGTCATGATCTCACGGTTTGTGAGTTCGTTCGAGCCCCACGTCAGGCTCGGCGCTCTCAGCTCAGAGACTGGGGCCTGCTTCGGATTCTGTGTCTCCCTCTCTTTCTGCCTCGCCCCCTGCTCGCACACAGGTGTGCTCTGAATGAATGAGTGACTTTATTTTTAAGCAATCTCTACAGCTAATGTGGGGCTCAAACTCACAACCCTGAGATCAAGGGTCAGAAGCTCCACCAACTGAGCCAGCCAGACACCCCCAGAACTCTTACTTCTGATCCAGGGTGACTTGGGTAAGTCATTTCACTCCTCTGGTCCTCAATTTAGCCATTTAGAAAACAAGTTAAACAGCAGTTCCTACCCACATCCCTATCAGGAAACACACTGAATGTTTACAACCAACTTTCAGCTTCCCTGGAGTAAGTTCTCCTTAGAGTGGACATCTCTGATGTATTGGTGTGGTTAAAGAGGCCCAGAAAGCTCTCCTTCTGTAGTGGGGTGAATGGTGTCCCCCAAAATGATATGCCCATGTCCTAAGCCCTGGAACCTGTGAACATGACCTTATTTGGAAAAACGATCTTGCAGATGTAATTAAATTAACGATGTCCAGATGATGTCATCCTGGATTAATCAGGTAGGCCCTAAATCCGATGACAAGTGTCCTTACAAGAGACACACAGAGAGGGACACGGAGGAGAGAAGGCCGTGTGAAGACAGAGGCAGAGACTGGAGCAATGTAGCCCACAAGCCAAGGAAGGCCTGGAGCCACCAGAAGCTTGGAAGGAAGAGGCAAGGAAGGATCCTCCCGTAGAGCCTGTGGAGGGAACGTGGCCCTGCTGACACCTTGATTTTGAACTTCTGGCCTCCAGAACCGCAAGAGACTAAATTTCAGTTGTCTTAAGCCACCAAATTTGAGGCGATCCGTTATGGTAGCCCTAGGAAACTAATACCTGCCCCCCACCTTCTACCCCACCTACAAGTATCTGCCTGGCAGTATCTAAATGTTTCATCACGGGTGAGTTAGTACTCTGGTTAGGCAATTTCCTCAGGTGTTGTCTCTGAGTGCAGCCCTCCTTGGGTAATCTCCTTATACCTCAAGGCTAAAGAGTTTACTTGGGATTTTCGTCCAGCACGGGAAGGAAGGGAACGGGGAGGCAACCCAAACCACGCGGGTAGGGGTGAGGGGAAATGTCCAAAAGGAAGGAAAGATGTTTTTAAAAGCTAAAAGAGGGGCACCTCGGTGGCTCGGTCCGCTGAGCATCCAACTCTTTATTTCAGCTCCGTCGTGATCCCAGGGTCACGGGATCAATCCCCACACTGGGCTCGCACTGAGCATGGAGCATGCTTAAGATTCTCTCTCTCTGCCCCTCTCCCCCACTCGTGCTTTATCTCTAAAAAGAGAGAGAGAGACCCAAACCAAATTTTATCTGGGGTCAGCCCTGAGAAAGTCATACAGACAGAGCCCAAATGTTACTTTAACAACAGCAGCCCCATATTGTAAGAAGAAAGAAGCCTTATAGAAGTGAAAAAAATCCTAATACCGCCTCAGTCCTTGGCCCGTATTTCAGAAAGTCTGTTTTCTTATGCTTAACAAACTAGGTATATTTTGGATACATGAAGAAATGTTTTCAAGCTATTAGCAATTAGGTAGTCACAAACAGAGCCAGGCAACAAAGGAAGATGCCTATCGTTCTGGGCCTCCAGCCCAACCTTGAATATGGTAGGAGTCTCTCTCCACATTACACCTGTCCTAGTCTTCGGCACTTCTAGAGATGCTGCTTAACCAGCTCCCAAGCAAATCTCTCCGATGCCCAATTGCCCTTACTGTTAAGATGCTTCTCCCAGCTCTAATGGCTAACCTAAATTTCAGTTTCAAGCCATTGCACCTTGTAATTACATTCTCAGCCACTGTAAATAATCTGTGCCCTCTATTTTATCGTTCCCCTTTCCTGACGATAGGAACCTGTGGAAAAGGGAGTCGGTTGCCTTGTTAGCACAACATACACACGGCGCCTAAGCAAAACGCAACCAGAGGAAAATCAAACACTCGCTCTTGATCCCCGAGTGAGGAGCAACGTGATTGATCTTTTCCTTTTTCCTATCCTTCAGCCGATCTCAGCGTCTACACTGACATGCTCTAGTGCTGTGGCATTTATGCCATCTTGGGGAATAGCTGTGTAAATGCTCCGCTAATTTTATACATCTTCGACACACTGCTGTGTTACAACTTGAGTATCTGAAGGACTGGGAAGGACAGAGTTCCCTCCCCCTCCCCCCACCCGCACGTAATAGGAATCAAAATCCTCACTAATTGGCCCTCCTCCTGCACGTCACCGAAGTCTAGACTTGGTGGCAACCCCTTTCTGTGGAAGAGATTTAATGAAGGAGAAAGTGCATGGGAGGGTGTTGGCAAGCAAACCACTGCAGAACAGCTGTAAGAAGCCTGGAGACACGATGAGTTTGGGGGAAGCTGAGATAGAAAGCTAAAGGGTATGGTTCCTCTCGCTCTCTCTCACTCAACACACGTTGGCGAGTCCACCTTACCCTGAGCCAAGCGTTTCCCAAAATGGAGGAAAAGCTAACTTGTGAATGCGACACATAAAAGACGTTTATTTTTAATGTTTATTATTGAGGGGGAGAGAGCGAGAGACACAGAGCGTGGGCGGGGGGGGGGGGGGGGTTGCGGAGAGAGAGGGAGACACAGAATCTCAAGAGGGCTCCAGGCTCCGAGCTGTCAGCACAGGGCCCGATGCGGAGCTCGAACTCACACACCGTGAGAGGATGCCCTGAACCGAAGTCGGATGCTTAACTGACTGAGCCACCCAGGGGCCCCGGCACATAAAGGACTTTTCAGTGCGGCTCAGGAGTGACTTGTTTCCTCATTGCTTTCTTCGGTAGCCATGAAGAACAAAAATAAATTGCCCAAACAGGTGATTTGGGGATTTCTCTTCCATTCCCACGATTTCACTTGAAAAACCCCCAAACTGTTAATAGTCACTTCGTTCTTCTGTCAAGCAGGGGGTGATGCGGACACAGAGCTCCCCGGAGCCCAGCGTGGGCTCCAAGAGGGGGCGCTTCGAGGGCTCCACTTCACGCTAAACGAACCAAACCCGGAGCCGGGGTCTCCCTGTGGGCGCCAGTCTTGTATGACCCACCTTCAGAAAACCACCAGCTCTCGAGACCACAGCACTTTGGTTCAGGAACATCTGCCTCATTTAATTTAGTTTTTTTTTTTTTTTTTAGAAGTCCAATAAGAGAGCAATTGTGACACGGGAACCATGGGGCCGGTGAGGTCCCGCACCGTGCCGACCTTGCATGTCTGAGCAGTGCTGGGTTCAAGGCAGCTGACGCTGCAGTCAGCCGGGGCCCTGATGGAAACAGGTTGATGCAATCGCTGAGGCAGTTCAACCCATAGAAGATGACCTTCACTGAACAGGAAAATCAAACGCCCATGACCCCAGGCTGCTGAGCTGCCTCAGGACACGGAATTCCCACAGATTCACGCCACAGCTCCCCGTTCCCATGCCCTCCTTCCTCCCCTCAACAGATCTGGAGACCCCTCCGTGCGTGGTCCTCATCGGTCTACACGTCTGGCGCCCCCACCATGACTAAATTATTTGACTTTGGATCCCCAGCATCCCACACATACTGAGTTCTCAAAACTCGTTTGGGGAGTCATTCCCCAAGATGCTGAGCCCTTCACAAGAGTAGTGATTGGAAACACGGCCCTGGGACCAGACTGAGTTTAATTCGTGTCAGAAAATATTTGACCTCTGCCAAGTCGCTAAACCTCTCCAAGCCTCAGTTTCCTCGTCTGTAAAATGGGGGAGATAATGATACCCACCTGGTAGTGCTGTGGCGAGGATTAAATGGGATGTTGCCCATAAAGGCTTAGCACAGCACCCGGCTCAATAAATGTTAACGATTATTAGCACCGCCCCCACCACAGGTGCTCAATAAAAACTTGCTGAATTGAAGTCACACCAGTGGGAATGACTAGCAGATGTGAAGGCAGCCTGGGCTATTTTTGTTTTTTTTAGCTTTTTCCCACCTCACTCCGCCCCAGATGACCTGTGAGATTTTTTTTTTTTTTTTTTTGATCAAAAGGATCGAATAGGAGATAGTTAGGCTCCACTTTTGCTGATCTTCAGTTTTTCATTCAGGGCAGAAAACCAAGCCTGGCAAAGTCAGGCAGATGATTTTCTGAGAAATATGACAAGGCTATTAAAAACTCTAAATGAAAGTTGTGTAATGAGCATGAATCTGAATACATTTAAATTCCCTCTAGATCCAGTCATTCCAGCGACACCCATATATACGTGTGCGTGCGTGTGTGTGTGTGTGTGTGTGTGTGTGTGTGTGCGCGCGCGTGCGCTTTGGCAAACGTGAGGAGACCAAGGCCCTAAAAGATAGCAGGATTTCTTCAAGGGTGGGGGTGGGGAGGGGACGCACAATTGTCATGAAAATTAACCCCTGCAAATGCACAGGATTTTATTACCAAATGGATGCCTGAGGAGATTACTAGATTTTTAGGGTCTTTACTATCAAGAGAGCAACCTGCATGCCTGAAATAATTAAGAAGAGACTCAATTATCTAGTAAACTGAAATTTCAAACCACCCTGCTTACCTAAATGAGAAAAGCTGCTTAGACTAAAGCGTCATTACTTCTATTTAGACAAGCCTTAGCAAAGATATACAAGGAGCTCAAGAATGGGACCCCACATTCTTCCCTAAGCCACAACAATGCCTGTTTATGTAAATAGGATTTTCAATAACAGGACGGAATCTGAAAAAAATGTTTTCATTATTGTCTCTGACAAAATGCAAATGCAGAAGATGAAAGTCAAGGGGCTTTCACTATAATGGGCACTGAATACCCTAAAATATTTATTCTCTGTGAGTCTGAGCCTGGATTCCAAGTGGTTCTCAGAAACAGGCAAGGACTCTTTCTCCTTAAAACGTCTGACTACGATATGAGAAGGCACAAAGCTGTCTCTGACTCCCGTGGCAAGTTGAGTGCATACTTATTCAAAAACTCGGTTTAAAGAGAAATAAAAGTAGTAGTAAATAGCTATTTACGTTTATTTGGCAGCCCCTTCCAAATTCCGGGCCAAAATATAAATACCCTTGCCTCCATCATCACCATCTGACAATCAAAACACCCCCGCATGACCGTAATAACCTCCAGGCGCAAACTAAAAGCTCATTAAAGCCTATATGAAGGCTATTTATAGAAGAACTAAACAAAGAAGGAACGAACTATTAGCAAAATTAATTAGAGTGTTCATACTTTTGACAACTATGACTATTTGGTTGAACTCAAGTGTCCAGCTCCTTCACTGACAGGCATTGATAACTACAGCGATACCACATATCCAGAGTTTTAAACTGAGCCTATAGTTTTTTGGTTTAAGAACTGAGGTTTTGACCTATACTCTGTATATCAGCCTTCCTGTTGCTGTTTAGGCAGCTGATAAGAGGCAGAAATCCTTCTTGCTCATTAGGCCATTAGCTGCTGTGAAGCAAAGGGCTGGGGCTGGGGGGGGGGGTGTTCAGTGGCCCAGAGGAATGTGCCGGACTCCACATATAAAGCCAGCCCCGATTTGGGGTTAAGAATTTAACCTTAAAAGGCTGACAAGTCATAAATTTGCCTGAGGTTCATATATATGTGTGACTTTCACAGTTTATATTTCCTAGCCAGGACTCAAAGTCAAAACATGCCCCTGATTAATGAATGGTACTAATTGTTATTCCTGACTTGAGAACATTAGTCTTTATCCAAAATATTTTCTTTAAAAACACACAATCTCATACCTAAAACTCTCTGGCTTAGGGGAGTTTGGATAACCAGTTAGAAAAAAAATAGGAAGAGGAGTCTAATGTTATCTGTTCCTTGGTGCTACCATTTTGATAGTCAAGATGGACTCGCACGCTTCCATTTCATTGTGTCTATCAAGCAAAGTGCAAAGGAATGTCCTCCAAATCCAAACATGTGAGATAAAGCAACCATCTGTGACCCTACACAAAAACTGAGCAGGGGCGGGGGCAGGGATGGGGGTGGGAGCGCTGAGGTATCCTCAAGCACATTTTGTCTAACTTATCTTGTTAAATATTTATACGTAGGTGTATAACCTAACAGCCTTGGCCAAGCCCGGAAGAGATAATAGATACAGGCCAAACAAAAGATTCCCATAAGTGTTAAGACAAAGCCAAAATTCCAAGGAATAGTCCAATCGGAATAGGCTCTTTAACCTGAAGTCAAACTTGAAACTAGGACCATAAAATCCTGCAAGTGGCACCGTGCCCTGAAACGTGATAACTTCATCAGCGAAAAGCAAGCTACATTTGGTTAGCCTACGAGCTACGTGTCAATTCCACCCCACATTAGCAGTGTTTCAAAGGGGCTCCCTGATCTTTGGAAAAGGAAAGGCAGTTCAGTGGAAGAAAAGAGATTTCTAAGAACAAAGATGCAATTTGCATTCATTGAGAATTATGACAAAGTGAGAGAGAATGTAAACTACATAGCAATGATCTGAGATACTCCAGTCAGTTATATTTAGCCTTGTGCTATCTGTACAACACACACACACACACACACACACACACACACACACACACACAACTCTTTTAAATACTCAGAGTTCTTAGAAAGTGGAATGTAAATTCATCGGTGCATATTTTAGAGCTCTGTCTTTCCAAACTAAGGAATCAAATTTCGAAATATCCCGAGAGAAGTCACCAGGTACCCAAACCAAATATGCGGACAGAAATGGAAAGGCTGTTTTCTCTCCAGAATCACTGAGGGCAAGCGGATGTGGAGGAGGCAGAGGAACGTGCGGGAAGAGAGAGAGGAGAAAAGGAAATCAGGAGCTATAGGAAAAGGAAATACAACTTAAAAGTAAAATAGGAAAATATAAAACATTCCACTCATCCAATTTTTTTAGAGAACAAGAAACACAAAACCATTCAATAAATATAACAAACCATAAAACACCTTCTGTTCTAAATTATAACCAGTTGAGAGAGTGTGTGAGGGTAGAAGGGAGGAAGACGAAAAGGGAAGATGTGGGGAGCAGTCCGGCAGATGATGAAGGTGGGGGGGCTCAGTAGCTCTGGAGCTATTCTGAGCCCCAGAAGGGCAGCGATGGGTGTGCGCAGAACATCCACTGTTCCTCTTAGCTACAGGTGTCTCGGTAACTTGGGCTACTTCTTAACACTACTCCATGAAATAAATGGTGATGGGCTTTTGGGGACTTTCACCCAGAACTGTCGGTTGGCAATACATCTCATTGCCACTAGGACCTAGCTTGAAAATAAAACTGGATATCCCTGCGGGGTGGAGGAACACTGCATGATTGCATAAGTGCTGGTTTCAACTCCTTCAAGCTTTGTGAACGAGGCAACCTTACTCTCTCAAAGAACAAAGAAAGGCAATCTGACAGCTTTTGAAGGCCAAAAGAACCTTCAGGCAACGTTATTAAATTGACCCACAGCACTGAAGTTTCAAAGGCAAGAAATGACTTAGGTTTTAGAAATTAACACTTGTATAAAACCTTCAGAATTCCGTGGGGGAAAATAAACCTTTATTTCAGAAGCAAACTTTGAAGTTTGAAAACAAAGCAGAAAATCAGTTTCTGAAAACAGAAGGGACTATTTGAAACACTGGGCACAGTTCTTCCATGGCTCTCTGAATCGCTTCAAAAGTTCCAGTCTGGCTGCTGGGCATGGCCAGAGAAGGTACAGCCCAGAAAGCCAGTAAAAAAGAAAGTGGGAGACCATCAGGTCCCTAGGGTAAGAGCATCATGGTCTCCGAAGATATTTGCCTCTGGCCACATTAAATTAAGCCAAGGAGTAGACAAGAGGTCCTAACCATCTGGGAGAGCAAAGATTGTTTTCCAAAGCAGTCACAAAGTTATCAGCTGCTGAGCAGAGATCATGCAGGCTCAATCCAGCCCCTTCATTCTACCCCTCCTCCCTCCTTCTCCCCCCACTGTCTCTCTCTCTCTCTCTCTCTTTCCCCCCCCCCAACTCTCTCTTTCTCTCCTTCCTCTTCCTCCCTCCCCACATAAATTTCTTGTGTTTAGGGTCTCGGAGGCCACATGGATGAATGAATGGGGAAGCCAGCACAAATGCAAGAAATCAAAAGAACATTGATCTATTATGTGCAAAACCCTCCCTTAACTCCTGCAAGATTCTTGCCCTGAAGGAGCTTACACTTGCGAGCAGCCCTTCTCCAGCTTTAACGTGCATCCAGATCACCTGGGGATCTTGTTTAAAAATACAGATGTGGTTCAGCAGGTCTGGGATGGGGCCTGAGGTTCTGCATTTCTTACAAGCTCTCAGATGATGCCGATGCCGCTGGTGCATGGGCCACACTTTAAGGAGGAAGCCTCTAGTAGGAAGCCCAGTATATAAATAATTAGAAGAGCCAGCGAGACCCAAGGCCATAGGAGAAGTACAGTGATGCCAGGGTTCAAAGGGAAGTAGTCATAGGGAATCCTGATGTGATTCATGCAGGAGGTGGATCGCACTGCCGCCTTGAAAAGCGGGTAGGACTAGATGACTGCATCAATAAAAGGCAGACAGTCAGGTGGCCCATAAGCAAAGGCTTGGGAGCAGACAACTACAGGGTCCTTTCAGATAGGAGCCTGATGTGCTTAGAGGGCACACGTGCCAAGGAGGTAAGAGCAACGGACAGGCACGACGGAGGCAGACTTGCAGACTTGCAAGACTTAGTCATTTCATTTCGGTGAGAGATGTGTACAGAGAGGAGTCCAAGACGATTTCATGGCTTCAGGCCCGGGTACCAGAGTTGCTATCACCAGAAATGCAGAATGTTGGAGAGAGGCAGGTTTGCGCAGACAGGAAAAGAAAATGATGGACTAGTTTTTGGCTCTGTTGAAAGTGAAGCGTTGGCAGGACTTCTGGATGGAGATGCTCGGCGGGCGACTAGGAAATTCTGAACTGGACAGCAAGAAAGAGGTCAGGCTGGAAAGAGATATGGGAGTCATTCGAACAGCGAAGATAATGAAGTCATGGGAATGGGTGTGGGAATGAGCAGAGAGAGAACAGAAGGGGCAAAGGACAAAGGCTGCTGGAGCACTTGCGTCTAAGAAGGGGTGGGAGGAAGAAGGCAAACAAGCAGAGAGAGAATCAGCTCTGGAGTAGGAGAGGAGCCCAGAGCAAAAAATGTCACAAAGTCAAAGGAGTGTGGGAAGTTAAGTCGAATGCTTTATATCCAGACCATATTCCTTCCCCTTCGGAACCCAGTGGGCATACTAGAAAGACCATGCGGGGGCGCCTGGGTGGCTCAGTTGGTTAGGCGGCCGACTTCGGCTCAGGTCATGATCTCACGGTCCGTGAGTTCGAGCCCCGCGTCGGGCTCCGTGCTGACAGCTCGGAGCCTGGAGCCTGTTTCAGATTCTGTGTCTCCCTCTCTCTCTGACCCTCCCCCGTTCACGCTCTGTCTCTCCCTGTCTCAAAAATAAATAAACGTTAAAAAAAATTAAAAAAAAAAAAAAGAAAGACCATGCGCTATCAAGTGAGACAAATCCAGATGCAAATCGTGGCTCCGCCGCTTACACAACCTTGGGGAAAGGAAACCTTTCTGGGCCTCAGTTTCTTCACCCGTAAAATGGAGATGATGCCACCTATCTTTCAGGTTTGCTGTGTGGATTAAATGAGATTAAACATAAAGCACCTGGCACATAGCAGGCACTCAGTAAATGGTAGTTTCCATGCTCTTCCCTTGGGGCCTTTCCAAACTATTCCATCAACCTGAAAGTGGCCTCCAAACATCAACTGGAGGGGCGCCTGGGTGGCTGTGTCCGTTAAGCGTCCAACTTCGGCCCAGGTTATGATCTCTCAGTTCCTGAGTGCAAGCCCCATGTCGGGCTCTAAGCTGACAGCTCAGAGCCTAGACCCTACTTCGGATTCTGTGTCTCTCCCTCTCTTTGCCCCTCCACGACTCGCGCTCTCAAAAGAAACATTAAAAAAATTTTTTTTTTAAATTAGCGAGAGATCAAGGACTTTCAAGCTTACGTTGAATGAAAGTAGAAACCCCAATGAAGGCAATCTCTTAACCAAAAGGGAAATTAAAGAGACTATTCATGCCAGAGAAACAGAACATTAGACCACCCTCTCTCCCCGCAACCAAAGAAACATTACATCTCCATAGACACTTAAGACAAGATCAGCCCAATTACACAAGTATGCCTAGTATTTGCTTGGAACATGTTTCAGAGACCAGCCAGCAGGGCCCAGTCTGCCGTGGAATAGAGACCAGAGCTCCAAAAGCTACACACGGCTACAGCTTTCATTCTCCAGAGTGAGACGCTGCTCCCCAGCTAGTGGGGGTAGGGGGGTAGTGTGCAGAGGGGTCTCTATGTCAGAAGCAAGCAGGTCAGCGGAATTCAGAAGCTAGGGACACTTCATTAGTGGTTGCATTGTCTGTACATAAGATATGTGAATGCAAAGCTTTCACAACACAAATGGTTGTGAAAGACCACCCACTGCTAAGAGTAACAATTAACAACTTGCAAACAGTTTAAAGATCACACCAAATTACTAATTACTGCTACCAAAAATAATAGAAGTCCAATCCCTTGATCCAAATATACTTCTCTACATCCCCCCCACCCTCGTGTGTGTGTGTGCGCGTGTGTGTGTGTGTGTTTGCGCACGCACGTGCATTTGGTAGTGCATTATCTTATTTACAAAATCTTGGACCATGACAACATATACTCATACTTTCTCTTAATCAAGAGAATTCTTGAAGTCTTTGGCAGTTTTTTTTTTTAATCACCAGATGTTGGCAAAACGCATTTTAAGATGTGTCACATGCAAAAGCCTGGAAAACATCATCCACACCCATGACTTCCAACTTAAGCCTATATGCTGATGAGTCCCAACTATGCTTCTCCTGAACTCTAGAAGAGTATACATACTATTTCCCAGTGATCTCATCTATTCCCAGAGTTTCAATTACCATCTATATTCTGTTAATGTCCAAGTATGTATCCCCAGCCCTGATTTCTCTCTCTTCTATGATCCAAAACACAGGCTCAACTGTCTAGCAGACATTTCTGCCTCAATGATCAAAGAACCCCTCAAACTCAGCCCCTTCAAAATCAAACTCATTACTTCACCCCTTAAAAATATGTTCTTCCTGGGGCGCCTGGCTGGCTCAGTTGGTAGAGCGTGTGACGTTTGACCTCAAGGTCGTCTGTTCAAGCCCCCACACTGGGGGTAGAGTTTAGTTTAAAAATATTTTAAAAAGTATATTCTTCCTGTATTTCACTCATTTATTTAACAAATATTTCCTGACCACCTATTATGTGCCATACCCCACCACCCAGAAAAACTAGAAGTTCTAGACTTACCTGGTCCACTTCCTCTAGTCTCTCAACTTTATCTTTTACTCCCTTATTTACTGCCCTCCTTCTCCACCTGTATTACTAAAACTCCTTGTCACCACTCACTCTCCAGTCATTTTCCGTATGTTTTCTCTTCTTAAAATGTTTTCATGGCTCCTCATCATGCTTGGACACGGCCCGAGGAAACTCCTCAGCATTTCCTGCCTACTTTTCCAGTTCATCTTTCCTCTCCTTTCCCCACAGCTGTTCGCCAAGCAATCCAAAGTATTCCAGCCCAGCAAATGTGTCATTTTGTCTCTTTGTGCCTCTGCGTATACCTTACATGACAGCCAACTTAAGGGCAGCGGGGCACCCCTCCTCCATAGCTCAACAGCCCCCCAGATCCGTCCATGGTGCCCAGCTCCATGACAGCTCTCATGGCACTGCCTTGACATCTCTGGTTTTCCTTATCCGGCCCCCCGCGCTAGGCAGTGATTTTATCTCACGCCATCAGTACCTGGCTTAGAATCAGTGCTCAGTGAATGTTGGCTGAAGGAGAGAATGAATGAAAAACTTTTAAATATTTATGCAGCGATAGCATATAAGGTTCATTATTAGTAGGTTCCTTTGCTGAGAATTTCCATCTGTTTTCCAAAACAACTCAATGTGGTCCCCAATACAATCAGTCCATGAAAGCTAACTTGGAAACTGCCTCTTGGGTCACATTCTCATTTCTATGGAGCTCAACATGCTATGCAGCCAGTGCTAGAAGTCATTCTCCAAAATGAGCCAAATTCACAGTATGGGTTGACCACCACTGCTTTAAATGGCGATCACATCTCTGTACTTAGGATAATGATGGAACTTAATAAATGAGCTCTATGATATCAGTGACAATTTGCTCTGCAACAATTTGGGGCCAATCCAACTGAAAATGGTTTACTCGAGCTCTGAAAAGCTGTACCCCTTATCTCTTCCCAGGGTAAGCTAGGCTTATTCTCTAGGTTATTAAGGACGGACAGATGTAGGGATATTGTATGTTGGTATGTATGAGTGTACAAACGTGAGTGTGTATGTGTGTGTGTTGGAACCAAACAGCTTAGCGGAACTCAAAATCTGCGGACACTTTATGAGTGACTGCATTGTCTGTACATAAGATATATGAAAGCAAGGCTTTCACGACACAAATGTAAGGTATGGTTGTAAAAGACCACCCACTATTGGGGCGCCTGGGTGGCTCAGTCAGTTAAGCATCCGACTTCAGCTCAGGTCATGGTCTCGCAGTTTGTGAGTTTGAGCCCCGCATCGTGCTCTGTGCTGACCGCTCAGAGCCTGGAGCCTGCTTCAGATTCTGTGTCTCCCTCTCTCTCTGCTGTCCCCAGCTCACGTTCTGCCTCTCTCTTTCTCCCTCCCTCTCTCTCTCTCTCTCTCTCAAATAAATAAGCATTAAAAAAATTTTTTTTCAAAGACCTCTCACTACCAACAGGAATAATTAACAACTTTCAAACAGTTTAAATAACACATGATTATAAATTGTTGCTATCAAAATAGAAATATAGAATATTTGTACATATATAATCTATGAATACACACATACGTATAAATATATAAATAAAAATACATATAAAACATATCCAAACACCACACTTATTTTTTTAAGTAGGCTCTATACCCAATGTGGGGCTTGAACTCACGATCCCAAGATCAAGAGTCACATGCTCCACCGACTGAGCCAGCCAGGTTCCCCCCCAGGACCACATTTAGATAAATCTGTAGGTAAAATTTTCCATTTGTCACTCCCCCCCCCCCAGACTTCAATCTTGAAAGAGGGGCAACAAGGCTCCCAGGGCCACAGAGAACAAATAAAATGGCTTCCCCTCCACCACCCCATCCGCAGTCCCTACCGCAGATCAACTTAGCCAATGATGCATCCAGAGACCCAGTCGTTCTCTAGGTGCCTGCCATCCTAGGATCTCATTCAACAGCGGTCAAGTCCTGCAGACTGTGTCTCTAGGCGTTTATTCTCACATTCATTCCAATCTTTATTAACAACTCTGTACAAGGCCCTCTACTCACCACTCTAGAGGACATCACGATGAATCAAATATAGCTCCCACATTCAACGACTGTAGGGTCTGGCAGATGCTATGAATAAGCTATGTACTTCACCAAACCAAGACGTGCACAAAGAGTATTTCTGTGACCCAGATGCAATTGGGGCATATCTCCACACTTTCTCTGCACATGCAAATTTCCAAAGTCAAATGTTTTCTACTCCTTTCAAGTCTGTTATGTGTCAGTGAACTGTCTGATACATGCCAGGGTAAGGGATTTGAACGTCCTCCCTGAATCTGTAGCTCTAACCCTTCCTGTCTTCCCCACGTTTCCCTCAGCTTCGATCATCCAAACCAAAACTGGACAGAGAGCAATGAGGAATCCCAGGATGCTGCTATATAATACAAGTACCAGAATGAAGAGTTTAGGGGAGAGGGAGCAGAACCATAATTAAGGAGGAAAGGATACAAAGGCAATTCGGATATTATTTTCAAAAGAACACTCTCCCTTTCTTTTTTACCCTCTTTCCTAGTTGGGCGTCTAGCTGAAAGAATTCGCAGTGGGTCATCCCTAGCCAACTAGTTGAGTTTTCTCAGCTGACTTTAAAAGTCTGCTCTAACGCATACAGAAATTAAGAGAACTCTCATGAGGCCCTTTATCCGACTCCAATAAAATCTCCATGGCTGAATATCCACTTTGGATTATGTCCTTCTAAATGTACACTTATGAAACTCGATGTTCTACGTAAGGAACACCAAAGAGCAAAGAAAAACTTACATACATCCCTTGTATGTTTCTGTTAAGTGCCACCAAGCTGCATTATTTTTGGAACCTAAATACCAGATTTGTAAAGGAAATGTATGCATTTATGTAGACGTAGATGTATTTATCTATAAACTACTTAGAATAGCCTTGTAGACAAGCACAGAATACTTACCTCTCGTAAGATTTGGCTAGTCTACTTCTTTCAGGGAATTAGAGTGCAGCCACGTGAATTAAAACAGTTCTTTGACACTTACCTATAGACAACAAATGGATTTTTGACCTGAAAAATACTTTTTGAGAAACCTTAATATATTAGTAAAAGTGAATCAACTACTTAAATATTGGCTTCAAGGAAATTTTCTTTGTAATACATTTCTACCTCCATTCATTCATTTAGTCTACAAATATTTATTGAGCACCTACGATTTGTACTATGCTCTGTGCTACATTCTGCAGATACAGATATGAAGATTCCAGCCCAGTAAGGCAGACGTAGATGAAAATGAACACATGCCTGAAAGATGCCATACCCACAATTTCTAATTTTGCAGGCATACACTTATTTCCAAAAGACAGACTCAGGAAGACCAATTAAAATTGTAGTCTAAGATTCTGCCTCATTCTGGATTTATAAGAAATAAACACATATTTCATTGTGAAAATCCTGAAAAACACAGGATATTCTCAAAAGCATCACTTCTTCTAAAATGTTTTATTTTTCATTATTATTATTCATTTTATTTTATTTGAGAGAGAGAGGACGCACATGCGCACACATGTGTGGGGGGAGGGGCAGAGAGAAGGGGAGGGAGAGAGAGAGAGAACCTCAAGCAGGCTCCATGCATAGCGTGGAGCCTGATGCAGGGTCAATCCCCCCGACCCTGAGACCATGACCTGAGATGAAAGCAAGAGTCAGACACTAAACCGACTGAGCCACCCAGGCGGCCCTCAGAACCATCATTTCTGAGAAATGTACATCATTCAACTTTCAGGTGGATAGATAGGATACAATGAGTGGGGGTTTCTTTTATAATGGCTTTAACTTCCCTGTCCCTTCTTCTTGCCACTCTCACTTGTATTTTATCTCCCTTCCTATCAATTATTTATCAATATAAGCCTATTAAGTATACTTCAAAGAGCTTAGGAGATTTACTAATCTAGCATATAAATACAATTTCAGCTACTGGAAGTAATTAACTGTTTGGAACACTGGCAATGCATTTTGGTCCTAACACTCACTCTTTTTTTACTCATGAGGAAAAATACAAACTCTCCATTAAGGCTTTATCCAGCTACACACAAAGAGAGGCAGAAGTGAAAATGCCTTTCTTGGTAATCGATCTGGATTCATTTTTGTTTAAAAATGGCAGACACGTATTTCTAATAATTGGCACCCACGTAATTGATCTTCAGTCGGCCCAACTGGAAGTATGGAACTAAATCTTCTTTACTTTGTATTCAACAAGGTGTTCAAGCGAGACGGTAATGTTCCAGTGAGGGTTTTCCCCTCAAATGCAGCATTTCAAAACGCACATTTTCTCTGTCGGTATGCCCACCTTCACCTTGCTTTCTGAATCGCATTCTCCCTGACATTCTATCTCAGAAGGTAAATTCCCATTACCTTATGCTGTCTCCAAAGCCAGTCTGGGGCCCGTGATTTGGATTCTATTCTCCGATGCTCATTTCTTAATGGAGTGCTGGAGATCCTGTTTCAAGCCAGACAATTTGCTAAATATGGGCAGATGAGTGGGGGGGGAGGGTTCTGCCCACACTTGCCATTAGACCCTAGATTACCCAAAACATCAAACCCATTTGCAAGCTTGGCTAGGGCTGAATAGATGTTGGCTCCTACTACGGTCTCTTGAATGGAGCCTGAGCACAAATTCTGATCCCAGGTTACAGAAACGTGTGGGGTACTTCAACAGGTCTGTGCATGTGTTACAGCTCAACTCCCAAATACGGTAACGTCAACGTTAACGAGAAAGGTCTAGCTGACATGAAATCAAAGAGAGTTTGATTTAAGAGATGTCCTACAATTTATGTGCTATAATAATTGTTGATCTGTAATGATACTAAACCAGTCATAACAATGTTGCTAATTTCAATCTGTTCTTTGGGTACTCGACATTAATAAGCCCTGCTTGATGGTATGCGTTGCCAGCTAACTAAGGAAAGACCGAATCTTTCTCCAGCCAAAATATATGTAGCCTGAAAAGTTTGTCCACATACCCCAATAATGTGCCAGAAGAAACTGGACTTAGGCTTTGAAAATAAGTAAGATGACACAGAGCTTAGGAAAGTATTTGAGAGTTCATAGAGAATACATAATGATCTAGAAATTCTATTATCGTCAATAATTTACTAACTGCCCTATGGTGCTCTCGGTATTGTGCTCAACACTGCATCAAATGCAGTGCTTTCCCTTTAAGAAGCTTCTAATCTAAAACATACAAATAACCATATGCAGAAAAAAGCGAGAGATCAGAGTAAAGGAAGCATTCACAAAAATGTACAAATTCAGCGTGCCAGAACTTTTCAGTTGAGCAATATGATCCCTAGTGAAATTCTTTCCAAATGATGTATCGGGTGCACAAGTTATAAGTGATTATCTTCAATTTTCTTAGAAATGAGTAATAAGATACCTCTTAAGACCCATGCTTTTGTACATGCATCAAACACTAAAGTTGGCATGGTCATTGATAGCTGCCATTTAAGGAGAAAAAAATATTTTCTGTCTTGTCTCATAGCAGACAAATCCAGGCCTCTTTCTTCCCAGGTTGGTAATAAGCAGCCTTTTTCTAGGCTACAGTGAACACCAAACATTGCGACTCTGAAGATGAAAGTAGCAGAATGCTCAAAAATATTGCATCAAAATATTGGATGCAATCTACCAGCCCACAGGAAAAAAAAAATTGCAAAACTGACACCATCTGTGTCATCTAGCATCCATCAGAATTATCTCATGCACACATCTCCTAATGCTTACAAACACGGAATTTGCTCCAAGAATTAAGAAAACTTTGTAAGATGGCGGCCCTATTAAGAGCCTTCGCCCTATCTCCCACTTCATCTCTTCAGTTCTTTTCCCTTGCCCAGGCTGGCTATTGTGACCATTTCAGCCAATTTCCTGGAGGTATTTTCTAGCCCTTTTCACCCTGTTTAATCCTACAAGTTTCCTGAGAAGCCTGTTTACGCGTATGCTCCCCCACTAGAATGCGAGCGGCCTTGACAAAAGGGACTGTGTCTTGCTCCCCTCGGCACCTCCAGCACCTCGTGCAGGGCCTGCCAAGGGGCGCCACTCTCACACTTGTTGCAGCCCAAGTCATCAGCTATCTCGTCAATCGGATCCACGCTTCCCTCCACGCACAGCTCGGGACCGACCATCGGGGCGCGTGGAAGAAATACACTGACCACATTCAAAAGGACTCTCCCAACTGTTCCCAGTTAGCATACAATAATACGACTTTTTCCAAGTTTTAACGAATCACCTGCTGGCCCAAATGTCTGGTGCGGTCTCGGAAGAGAGAAAACCCTCCCAACACTTCACTTCTTCTTCTCCCTCTCGACGCTAGGACCACTAACTGCTTCAAACGAATGGGGGGAACCACAGCTGGCCACGCAAATACGGTTGCTAGTTCTCACACTTTAAAACAACAACAACCAATAGCACACTCTCTCTTTGTTTCGAGAATGCTGATCTTGATTTTTATGTCGTTTCATCTATTTTGAGAAACGCCAAGTCCATCCTGGCTCTTCAGGGTTGCCTTTTACCCATACCGGAGTTTGGCCTTCTGGATCGGTTCCCGCACTTTCCAAGGCCCTCTAAGGCAAGATCCCTCAATCTTTGGGGAGTTGCAACACTACCACGGTTTGTTTGATTTTCTCATTCCGATCCGTCCCCTTCACCACCACCCCCCACAAAAGTGGTGTATGGCATTCATAAAGTGAATTACACTTGATTTTTGTTTAGAGGAATTTTTTTTTCAGACTTCTGTAACATTCCCTTGAGACAATTGGAAACATCATTGTCTGATTACTAGCTCACGTTCCTTGCCTAAAATTGTATCCATTCTTGATTGCGCCTGTGGGTAGGTTAAGCAAAACAAAATAAACATCTAGACTTATGAGCTCATCGGCTTTTTTCTGAATTTTTCTAAATTAAATAAGGGCAAAAGAGCTACACTGGAAGTCAGTTATATGGATTTTTCTGCCAAATGCTAACTCTGTGTGCCTGGTTTCCATCTGTGGTGCTTTCCAAGTTACAAATCCTTAAAAAAGAGAGTGGGGTATGAAAAGATCTATGGATTTGGGGGACATGCTATTTAGAATTGCTATCCCGTGCCTTTGAACGCTCTAAAAGAAATGGGAACATGAGATTGTAAGGCTTTAGATCAGCTTTGTGGAAGTCTGGTGTAGCCCCCTTCAACACCAGTGATTTATTGTTTAGGCTGGCTGATTTCAAACGCCATTTAGTCTCATCCATATTAGCATAAGAAATGTACCTTATCCACTCTAACCCAATTCTGCTAATGGCCGAAGTTAGCAGTCAATCCCAAATGCTCCCCCTAAGTGACACAGGACATTCTCCAGGATTTCTCCTTACTGTGACCAAATCTCATTTTATGTGGGACAAAGAAAGCTTTAATGCAGTTAATACAGTGGAGCGGGAAAACTGAACACGGCTTAAAATATAGATGGAAAAAAAAAAGTCAAGCGGTCATCTTGATGGTTCATAACTATCAAATAATTTGCAGCTCTCTTTCAATTTCCAACCACTGAATGACAGCAGCAAATTACACATTTATTCACTTTGAAATTATGCACTTGCCATTGTATTTAGTCTGCCATTATCGTCTCTTCTCTGAAATACTGATGAGCTCTTTCCACACATGGACATTAGGATTTTCACCATGTTTTCCACTCTACAGTGACCACATTTGCCCAAGTGAAATCCAGGACACATGGTTTTCGTGCCAAGACAGAGTACTGGCAATCTGCACTGCCCCCAGAAAATCCAGGATACATGGTAGCGGCATGGGTATCACCGTATTTGAAGTTTGGCCTTACTCCAGCCGGAGTCAAAGCAGTGCCGGCCACATAGAGCTCACCACTGCACGTGTTTGTTAAATACAAGTGAAGCAGGGAAGCTGGGTTTCTACGAAGACCCTTGGAAAGTGATTTTTTTTTTCCTACAGAGTTCGGGAAATACTGGAGGAAAAGGAAAAATCCCCATTAGGAGTTCCTGTTCTCTGCAGCATGGCCATCCCTAGGCAGGGAGCAAGGGAGCTCAGAGGGAGGAGGCCCAGGCCAAATCTCTTACACACAGTGTGTGGGCCGTCCCAGTACTTGTATACAGATGCTGTGAAGAGGCAGGCAGCCAGAGAGCTGGGGAGGAGGAGGGAGGGCCAGCACCAGCCAGCACGAGTGTGCGTACAGGGAGGGGGTTGCTCACTGAGTATCAGCGTGTTCCCTCTGGTCTTTTTCTTCTTTTGAGCACAACCTTTACTCCCTGGCTTCAAATCAGCCAAATGTGGCCCCAACCCCAACCCTGGACCCATTCATCTTGTGGGGACTCATCCTGTGAGGACCAATTTTTACATTATCAACAAAAGCGTGTTCTCTGGCCTTAGCAATCTAATTACCACGGCACTTCGAGGGGAGAGACATTCGCCTGTTGTTTCAGCCCTGTGGAACCGATTCGTAGGTTGCCCCTTACGGCTCCTGCACACGCCCACGCGGTACGTTATTAACACCTAACAGTGGAAGAGGCAGTTCTCCCCTCCCATAAAGCGAAATCCTGCCAAGCAATATTTAACGTACGCGCAAATGCATTTCAGTCGCCAAAAGGGGTGACCAATTACCTTTGCAACCAAACAGCAGGCTCGCTTGGCTCTTTTCATCCACCTAAAGAAAAGGCTGAGGGCTGAGGGCGCGCTGGCTGCCTAGGTAACCTCCCGCTCGCGAACGCTCGCTGCTAGCGCCCACAGGGCGCGCATCGCATTCACAACTTGGTCCGACCATCGGACCCGCCTCTCTGACTTGTTGAGAGCCACGAGCCAAGTTTTGACGAGGGCTGCTTCCCGATCCCTCCGAAGCGCGGGGCGCGCGCCCCGCCGGATGCACGGGTCGGGAAAGAGACCCCGGAGGCCACAGACGTCGCAGGGTTTGCGACTGCCACCGGCCGTTTGCTGCGGAGCGCACCTCCGATAAATTAACCTGTTTGAAACCAACTCTTCTTGCCCGCATTGTCAGTGTAGCAACTTGTCCTAATTGGATTCTAAAGCAGGCTTTTAGGAGTCCAACCGCGGGACAGTCAATCACGCGAGGCCATTAATATTCATCTGTTGACAGCGGCAGCCCTGAGCTAGGGTTAAAATACGCCCTTACAACACGATCTGATTGTGCAGAACAAAAGGCAGGCGTTCGGAAACTTTCCTCCACCTAAAATCATCTCCCCTTCAGGGTCCAGCCTGTCAAGAAGGCAGATGAATTTGAGAAGGGGAGGAGTTAAATCATCTTTGGACTCCTGCTCCCCGGCCAGCAGCACCGTTTCCGAAGCGATTTTGCCAACCTAGATAAGGGACGCTGTTTTGAAGGAAAAGGATCGGTCCTCCTCATCGCGGGGACCCACCTACTCAAAAGTTTCCCCCGGCGTGTCTCTACCTGCCACTGCGGATTCGGAGATCTGTCCTCAACTTTGCCTGCACTTGGGCCCGCGAGCCCCGGGAACCCAGGCTGCGGAAAGGAGGGCGTGGGGGCAGGTTGGGGAGGGAAAGGCCGGAGCCGCGGTCCGGCTGAGGCTGAAATGCTGGCACGTTCGTGCGAGCGAGGGTGGCAAACGCCCGAGGCACCGGCTCGGCTGTGGGGCGGCAGTTCGCCGAGGCCCAGGGAAGCAGCTCCCCCCTTCCCGCCCTCCCCCCAAAAATGGGCGCTCGCGGGAAGGCCATCCCCGCGGTTCCTCCCACCCGCACCTTCCCCGACAGCAGAGCGAGTCGGGGGGATGCAGACACGATCCCTACTCACCCTTCCGCCCTCCCCCGGTAGACCTGGCCGGGCCGCGGGCGCAGCGACCGCTCCCGAGTGCCCAGCGGCGGGGCGTACGACCGCCGGCCCGCGGGCCGGCGCGCTCGGGGTACGGCCGCCACTCGCCCCCCACCCCCACCCCCCACCCCGGCTCACCGCCGGGCGCGGGGCACGCGCGCGGGGACTCCTCCTCACCTGGCACGGGGGTTTCGGGCACCCACTTGAGTCCGGGCTGCAGTCTCTGGAAGAAGGAGCGGACCTGGTGACAGGTGGCGTCCGGCGGCGGCGGCGGGGGCTGCGCCTGTCCGGGGCAGTCCAAGCCGAGCAGCATCGCCACCACCAAGCACGCGGTGCGCACGGTCCCCGCCATCCTGCTTCGCGGGCAGCGAGGAGAGCGCGGGAGAGTGGCAGCGGGAGCGAGAGCAGTCCCGAGACCCGGCGAGGCTGGCAGCGGCCCTGAGGAGCGGGAGACGTGCCGCTACCCAGCCGCGGCAAAAGTTTCCTCGCAGCTACCTGGGCGCGGGGCGAGGGCGGGAACGGCTCGGCGGCTCGGGCGGGGCGGGGCCGGCGGGCGGGGCGGGGCGACGGGGGACCGGGCGGGGCGGGGCGAGGCCAAGCGCGCGGCCAGGGGGCGGCGGCCGCCGAGCGGTGGCGAGCCCGCGGGTGCGGGGCGCGGGGCCGCGGGGCCCGCGGGGGCGCGGCGGCGCGGGGACCGGGCGAGGGCGGCGGGGAGGAGGGCGCCGAGCGCGTGCGGTGGTTCCTGGCGGCCCAGCCCAGCTGCCCGCTCGCCGCCGCTCTACCCAGGGCGCTCTGGCATAACTACTGCAGAGGGGCTGCGGGCTCCGGCGCGCTGATTGGCTTCCCAGCAGCCGTCCCCTCTGACTGGCTCTGGGAGAAGTTCCCCAGCCTCACTCCTCCTTCCCGCCGCTCATTGGCCTACAGCCGGCAGGGCTTTTCCCTTTAGGATTTTTGCAACCTCTCCATCCTTCGTGGTGCGCGGGGCTCCCTGGCCTCGGGGCCCCTCTCCGCTTCGCCACAGGCCTCCTGCCAGCCCTGTCCAGCTCGTCTCTGGCCACCGGAGCCACCCGAGGTCTTCCCCTTCCGTGCAAAATCCACCACCTCTTCCTGCTCTCCGAGGGGCTTCCCTCGCACCGTTTTCCCAACGCGGCAACCCCGGCCGGGTTCGCAAACCCAACCCACGAATAGTTACATTCTGGGGCAGCTGGGGACCGCCGGTGCGGCGGGGGGGGGGGGGGGCGGGTCACAGCCTGCCTCTTCTCTGACTCCCGTACCTAAAAAGTCTCAAAGCCCATGGGATGTGCTAGGTTTGATTCCAAAGAGCCACGCAAAATCAGAGAAAGCACCTGATCCCAGAATGTGAAAAGAATCTGTCTCCTGCAAGATAGCCCCAGGTGACGCTTCGTGAAGCAAAGCACAACTGGCGACAACAAAATAACCTGGAGCTTAACGCCAGCCTAACTCATTACAAAATCATTGGACACAGCAAATTCACTGAGCCAGAGCTAGCCTGTTTCGCAGAAGGAGTAGAAGGCTGTTGTCTCCTAGACCCAAATCCCCACCTCTCCTGCTTAAATTTCACCATCAGAACCAGTTCTTTGAAAATGAAATACCTCTCCAAGGAGGAATGCATTTAGTCATTACCTATGTGTTCCTAGGCAAGGATCTTTAACTCCCCTCTTATTTTCTGTGACTCCCACGCACACACCTTAGCATAGTGCCTTGCACATAGTAGGAACTCAATAAGTATTTGTATAATGGCATGACTTAACACCCCAGTGTGAATTAGTTTATCATCTGATTGTGTTGCTTCTGATGGAGGTAAAAGTAGGTTTTGCTAAGGAAAGAAAAGGGAGAGCCTCCACGCCAGGAGTTTTCCAGGGAATGCCAGGCCAGGGGCGTGTGCCAGAACTTGCGGACGGAGAAAAGAGGCAAAGGAGGGAAGCCTGGTGAGGAGTTGACTCTTTTGTTCATTCATTCATTCAATAACAAATATTTGAACTCCTACTACCCTACTACACGCCAGATACGTGGGACGCAAACAGACAATGGGGATCCAAAGATTAACCCATGGTACCTAACTTCAAAGACCTACAAGTTAATGGGGAAAACGACCAAGTAGAAAATGTTAACGCAGCACATGGCCGGAGATAAGACGGAGGCAAAAGGCCACGGGTTCTAAGGGGTAAGCGGGGAGGTCAGAGAAAGCTTCCCAGAAGAGATGGTTCCCTAAACTTAGATGGAAAAGGCCAGCTGAGGTCAGAAAAGAAGATGGCAAGGAGGGTGCCAAGGGAAAAGAAGAAGCGTGAACAGAGCCTGAGCCAGGAGAGCCTGGCATGGCCCCCGTTGGAGAAGTGCAAGTGGGAAGCACAAGTAATGTTTCACGCTAGGTAGGCAGGCGGTCAGGGGAGCTCAACCAGCCAAGGTGAGCAAGGGCCAGATTATGCGGTCTTGAAGCCAGGCCAAGGAGCCTGGGGAACCACGTAAGGGAATGTTAAGCAGAGGGGTGACATGATCATGTTTGCCTTAGGAAAAGATCTCTCCAGCGACATCGTGGATTGTGGAGAATGGCTTGGAGAAGGAAGAGGATTGGAAGCAAGTGAAAACGCTGTGAAAACAATCCAGTCGAGAAATGATAAAGGCTCAGGGCAGAGGAGATCTGGAAGGCAAAAAACTAGCAGCTGTATTTGGGCGTAGAACGAAAAAGGCATAGTGACCTGGGGGCTGTGGGGGTTGGGAGAGAAGGAGTCAAGGACGGAGGGCTCATTCATTCTTTTTTCAACAAACATTTGAGTGCCGCCTATGTATCTGGCATTCTTCTCCTACTTCATAATTTTGCCTGGGGCTAGGCCTGCGCCTGCATTGAACATTTGACAAATGACATATCCACTTTAAAAGAAACACCAATTAAGAGTCATAATTTGGCTGGTGAGTTTGATATGTTCCACCTGTGGAGCCCTGCGACCAAAGGGCAGATTGGAAGGCAAGCATTGATTGAATTTCATGACCTCGCAGAGGAAGACATGACCTCCCATAAATTCATGATCTTCCAGAGCTCATGCAACTAACTACAAAGGCAACAGTTGTTTCCAACTACTGGGTATTGAGTACCTTGAAATGAGGGAATGTAACCTATTTTTAATACAAACGTTTATATGTAATACACTTTGTCTGAACCAGGCCAGTGCTTCCCAGAGTGAAGTGTGTGAAGCTGTGGTGATATGTGGGCCGGTGAAGTTTTTGGTTTGTCTTTTAACCGATCTTTATTTTAGTATGGATTAGAGAAATGTAGTGCCCCTAACCCATGATTTCATTAGGACAAAGCTGGGTAGACGGCGCCGTCACAAGCTGCTTTCAGTACAAACGTGAGCTGGCTTGAAGGAAAACATGGAATGGTGTTGGGAGTATGACAACAGGGCAAAACTTGGGGGTTGGTATGTGAATGACCAGGATTTGGGCTGGGTCCCGGGCAGACTGGCCCGGAGATTTGGAGGGCTACGTCTTTGGCCTTAGAGCGTCTGCTCCCTGTCCAAGCAGCTTCTTCAAGTCTTGAAGCCAACCTAAGGTAGGAGTTAATAAAATGTGCCAGGCTTCATCAGTGGTTCTATTTTCATAAGGGCCTCTCCAAGTCTTTCTAGCCTGGCGGCCCACAAGCGATGACTCTGGCAGTGGAACTTCAAGCACTGGAACAGACCCCGAGGAATAATAGGCTTCTGCTCGGGAACACTTGTGGGAACACCACTGGCAGATGTCAATTCAGTCAACTCTGCCCATCCAGTGACGTGGAGTTTTACTGACGAACATCCAGTTCCGTTACCAAAGCATAAGATCTGTTCCGGTATATACTCTGTATTGCCCAGATGAGTAGGAGTTAGATCGGGTTTTCCCTTTTCTCTTTTTCATAAACAGCCGTCTTACCTTGCGAGGCTCCCTTCCTCGGTTAGAAGTCAGGCCGATGACTCATGCTTACTCTTCAGCTGGAAGAAACAAAGAGAAACAATCAGTCGAGAAACACAAAAGGATGTGCTGAGTGAGCCAGCGTTCACTTTCTACAGTTCATGGTTCTGTGCTTTCGGGTCCCGCTGGAAGCATTCAGATGACACCGCTGGGCCCCATTTTCCTCTTTGGACCTCAGAAGAACTTTTCTTCACCTCTCGTTCCTAGTCTCCAGTTTGAAAGAATTCGAGAATTCCCAGCTGTAGCCAGCAGCTATTATCTTGCTGTAGCTGGGAGGAGAGTCTAGTTCCGTGGCTCCAGAAGCAGCATAAATCAAGGTTTCTGGGAGAGAGCTAAGAAAGGGTGTTCAACAGCTGCCGCCACGGGAGAGGCTCCTACACAGCCGAGCACACGGCCACACACGCACACACACACACACACACACACACACATGGTTTGTCTTGGGCCCGGTTCCCTCTGGCCCACAGATGATGCCCTCCTCTCCCCACCCCCCTCAGGTGCACAGTATCTTCTCCCCTTGGTCCTGCGCTCAAAATCTGCTTTCAGAGAAGAAACTTTCAAACCCATCCGCCTATAGCATATCTGGTTGATAGGATATAACGGGGCTGCCCACCCAGGGGTACGGGTATTTTGACAGGGATCAAAGCTTTAAGCCAAAGGAACAGAGCTCTCCAAACTGTGGAATTCTAGGCATTCGCCAGTGGGAAGGGAGTGTTTAAACTGAGGGGCAATGAGGCCTTTTTTGGTGCACCTGAAATCACATCATGTAGACAGTTGCTTATATGTTGGACGGCTGCTACTCACGGTCAACACCTCCCTAGCCACACCTCTGTGCTCCGTGGCACACAGCCACTTTGTCTCCCCTTCTCTTGCAGTGTATGACTCCTTTGTGGGGCAGAGAGGAGGGAGGCGCCAGGCACACTGATCCCAATTCTCCCAAGTGTATAAGCTATGATCAGAGAATGAATTATGGTCCTTTGGGAAAGAGTGTTCATTCATTCATCCCAGCCAGCAGGCCAGTGCAATGTAAATGGTAACTTTGTAAGTTGAAAGACGTAAAGCCATTTTGAAAATTGCATAATAATCCCAGGCAGAGTTTGGCTCCGCGCGTATGGAAAATTAATAGGGCCGGCTGAGATGCTTGCATTATGAGTTGTGGATGGATGGCCTCTCCTCAGACCAGGGACTACGCTTTGCCCTCACTAAATCCACAAAATATACTGAGGTTCTTGTAAGTTAGAGTCCAAGATTTGGGGATGGGGGGGGAACTATTGAAATTTTTATTTGTGGCATCATGTTGATTGCTACCAGTAAAAAATTATTTTGTTCTGTCTTGGTTTGTATAAAGGATATTGATCTAGATTCCTAACATATTTCTTCATATCCCGAGTCCATTGATTTTTTTTTGATTGGGCAGATATACTGTATCTCTCTATATCTAACATTTCGTCTGTTGCGTAGGATGTTTGGTTTTCTAAAAAATGTCGTAGTTTGGTGGTTGAGAATATGGTAGTATTAAATCTAAAGGCTGGCGATGCCCGAGGCATGGTTTTATGTGCCACATGGCAATTCACACGTACTTTGTTTTGCTTTGAATTATTGTGGCCAAAAAAACACAGTGGCTCAGGTAATGTAATATATTTACCATGATGTATGGTGTGGAGAACCTATAAGTAATTTTACTATGGTATTTTTCTGGCTCTTTAGGGTCTGGAGCCTCGGTCTCCAGTAGGTTAACAAAGGATCTGCAGCAGCTGACCTCTCAAGTTATTTGCTTCCATCGTGGTCCTTTCCCATCCTCAGACCTCCGTGAATTCCTAGCAATTTGGAGGCAAGAAAATTGACAGCCGCCACCACAGATGGCAACTCATGCTTTCTCAGCCACCTCTCCCATCCCACTTCCCAAACCCCATCCACAGTCCCAAGTCTCAGGGAATTTCAAAAGTAGCAACTCTCAAGAAGAGACCATCTCCACTCCACCCCTGACTCTATAGTTACCCTAAAGGCTGTCCGTCCTTGAGGAACTGTGTTCTTGAGAAGCATTGTGGTCGGGGTCTACACCCAAAGGAAGGGGAGAGTGGTACCGAACCTTTCCATACGCTACCACTCAAGCCCAGCGTCTGCCATATTTGCTGTACCAACACCTGGAGGGGCCACTACACTTGCCATATTGTATAGCAAACGGATGTTTCCCACCATTATGCCCACCATGACTTGTAGGCTTTAGATGAGCATGGGTTCTTACTACGTTTCTATTTCCTCCAGGAAAGTGCTACTCAAAGTGCGGTCCGCGTACCTGTGCTGGTCCCTGCACTGTTTGCTACCAATCTGTGACAAGCTTAAGTACAAAAAGGGAGAGCAAGCATTTAGAAAATGTTATAGCATTTTGATATTGCAGCCACATGGAACCACGTGATGAATTGGCCCCAGTGTTGAGTCTCATAACTGTTTAAAAACAGTCTTGTATCTTGGTTTTATTTTTCAGGTTTTCTCGGCATTCATTTTTATTGTATTTTCCCAAAGTATTTGTACATGTCGGATGGAAAATAAACATAATATAAAATAAATGAATTCTTTTTTTAAATTTTTTTTAACGTTCATTTATTTTTGAGACAGAGAGAGACGGAGTATGAACGGGGGAGGGGCAGAGAGAGAGGGAGACACAGAATCCGAAGCAGGCTCCAGGCTCTGAGCTGTCAGCACAGAGCCCGATGCGGGGCTCGAACTCATGGACCGCGAGATCATGACCTGAGCCGAAGTCGGACGTTTAACCGACTGAGCCACCCAGGCGCCCCATAAGATAAATGAATTCTTTACTACAGTTTGAGAAGCATTGCCCTAGTATGTACACGGTGCCATAATAGTCACTTAGTACATATTCTCCAAATAAAGCCCTGTGATGCTTTTCTTTACAAAAATAAATTTCCACATTCCACATTATAGAGAGCTCCTATTAAAATCACAACACAGGGGGTCCTGGGTGACTCAGTCAGTTAAGCGTCTGACTTCGGCTCAGGTCATGATCTCTCGGTTAGTGGGTTCAAGCCCCGCATCGGGCTCTGTGCTGACAGCTCAGAGCCTGGAGCCTGCTTTGGATTCTGTGTCTCCCTCTCTCTCTGCCCCTCGCCGGTTCACACTCTGTCTCTCTCCAAAGAATAAATAAATAAATAAATAAATAAATAAATAAACATTTTTTAAAAATCCCAACACATACAAACTTTCCAGTAACACAGAACCCATTTGAAGACAAATTTCTAACTAAAAGATTTCTCCTACAAAAATTTCCCCATAGAAGGAAGCATTCTTCTTCTTTGGCCCACCCTTATTCAACAATATTCAGAAGAGAGTAAATATGATTTTCATGAGGCTTTGCATCTCAGTAGATCTTGGTGTAAATTACAAAACAGAAGTTGAACTCCATAGCTTTTGTGTTTTATTTTACCAATCATTTCCCGCCTACCCCTTCCCCGATTTTATGTCAGGTTTTCTGTTGTAAGTGAAGGAGATGCTAGCCTGTGTACCAAAGCCTATCTTCTTAGAGCAAGATGGTAAGATCCAGAGGGAAGTCCCGCTCCCCTGGAATGCCTTCATCTCATTCATCCTGTACAGCATGTCAGAAGCATCGCAAGCCCCCCCTGCCATAAATAAATTGAATGTCATTACGCAGAAGATTTAAGCTCTGTTGGATGTCTCCAGTCCTCCTCAAACTCCTGTTAAACTTATGGTTAATACCATATGGTTTGTTAGCAGCTTTTTGTCTGCTATTGTTCCGAAGTTGTTTCACGTGGGAGTTTCCTGTCTTCCCAAATGGACCGGAAAAATTGCAACAACGTAGGACTAGCAGTCAAAAGAGCTGGCTTCTAATTCTTGTTCTGCCACTCTGAACATTGGGACCCCGGATCAGTAATTTACCCTCTCTGAGCCACACAGCCTCCTCAACTTGAAATTGAGGAAGGCGGTCCGGACGCTCTCTAAGGTTCCTTCTAGCTCTGACAGTCTGCGTTTCTGTGACTGTGAACTCCTTGAGGGAAGGAATCTTAGACTTCTGTGCCCCGATCTTAGAACAGTGCTGTGTACAACGTTTAGAATCTAATTTTTCTCCTAACGAGCAGCCAGGAATGCTTGTTGTAAGCAATATTTACAAGGGTGGAGATATAAACAGGCATACTTCTATCGTCTTTTCTTTATCTCCAGAAGTCTCAGAGATTTTTAGAATTAAGTCGTTAAAATCTTTAAATAACTGAGGCTTTGATGTTGACTCTTTAAGATTGTAAAGCACTAAACGGTAAGAGACTATGTTTATCTAAATCTTGCTGCGTGGGGGTCTACCAAGTCACTAGATTGCCTGGAAATGACGGTAGTCAGCTTCTGGAGGGCATATTACTGGTTTTTCCCTGTGTCAATCCTTTCTGTGGAAATCTCTCTGAAATGTATTGCATATTTCCCTGCCTTATCCAACAAAGTACAAGAGACCTAATCTGATCTGTTCTTGCTGCTCTGTTTTATCATGTTTACTTTTCGTACCGTGTTGTGAATGTACAGAAATGGCGAAACATCGGGCTGAATCTGTACTGGGCCTGTGACACATCATGAAACTCGCTTTCTTAAAAACAACCGCAACAAAAATGCCCTGTCAAGATCTGTCCCTTCCCCTTTAATGTACTATACAGAATGTATCGATCCAGGCCCTCCTGCATTAATGTGCTTTCTACAAATTGTGATTCGGGAACGTAAGACCCTTCCTAGGCTGTCCCCTTGCTTTCGGTATCGGTAACCAGTAACTTCAGCCATCCAGTCAGGTTCAACCCACCCTTTAGTTTACTTGCTTTAACTTCTGTCGCAACACCGTGTTCACAAGGGTCCCCGCGGTGTGATGGAATGAATGTAGGTCCTGGAGTCACATCGTCCTGAGTCCAAATTCCAGCTTTGTTAACTTACTAGCTGGGTGACCTTAGGCCAGCTGCCCTACCTGGCTGAGCCTTCACTTACAAAATAAGGTTTAAAAATTTAACCTTGGCTGACGAATTAATGGGTAGATAAATTCATGTGATAATACAAATATTCTTTCGGCTTCTCTGCATGCTAGGAGAAACATAACCTTGCAGGGTCTTTGAGAGGATTAGATAATATAGGTGAAGCATCTGGCACATTGTAGGTATTCACATTATCCTACGAACGTTAAGACTATTTCTTGTAAAGGCCCTCAAAGCCAGGTTTTCTGTTTGGCTTTTGTTTTTAATACACATTACCTTATTTTTTATGACCCGCATGTATTTAACAGTCGCTATGTTCCAAGCATTGTTGATACAGGGATTAGGGGGGAAAGTCTTGCCCTCACGGTCCTTATCCAGGTCTCTCTTTCACCACTAGAGTCACCGGGCATGACTGAGGTCTTGCATTTCTAGTTGTGAGGTCATCGCCAGGTTTGCCACAACGCCAGCTTTGGGGGGGGGGGGGTGCCAGATTATCAAGATTTTGCAGGATTTGAAAGTTTGAGGGGGACCTATGCTCTCAGAGGGTCTCCTTTAACTACCCAGTGTTGGCTCCGGCTCAACCCTCCTGCAGCCTCCCTTAAAACAGGTCCATGTGGAGGGTAGGAGAGCCTAGCAGTGCTCCGTGATGGCCAGGCTCCAGCAAGTCAACTGCCACAGGCCCAGGAATTCTCAGACACCGATTTGCCTTTCCATTTCCCAGGGCTTAACCTCTGTCGTTCGGCCTCCCCAATTACAATTACATTTCCAGACCCTTTTTTTTTTTTTTTTTTTTTTGGCCTTACCCTCAATTCCCAGCCTTAGTAATGGCTCGTATTTCCTGGATGTAACTACAGGAGCTCAAATTCACTCCTGAAAAAAAGCTTTCAAACTTGAGCTTGCAGCCAGATCTACCCCGGTTTTAAACTTCACAGTCATATTCACAACTACTCATACCATTTCTAATTTACTGCTGTACAGAAATATCAAGCTGTATTTACTTTTCTTTTTTTCTGCCAGATACTAGGCAACGAATTGACTCTTCTTCAGAGGAAAAAGGCCAATGATTTCTTGACGACTAGAAACAGTGCCAGGCTCTCGGCTGATAGTCTATATGGAGAGGGAAAACATTTATCCCACATATGGAAGGGAAAGTTCCTCTTCCCCGGTGCAACTGCTCCTATGGCAAAAAGGTCATTTAATCACATGCCAGCCGCTAGACACGATGATAATATAAAGCAGGATTCTGTGTGCTTCTGAACCATCTGGGGTTTATCAAATGCCCCTACACCACTCAAGGATGGGAAACCCTGAGACAGTTAACGAGAAAAACCAAAGAATGAAGAATGGATTTGCCTCTCGTCCCTTTGTCTACACTCTCAACAGATACGGTTTAGTTCTTGACTCTGAGATGAGCAGATCAACAGAGCATCTCTCTCTGAGCAGTTGTGTTCACACCTGAAGCAGCCATGATTCTGAAATCCAGGGAGATCTTTCTCACTTCCCTTTTGCTGCAAACAGAACTTGCACTATTAGTGATGTTCCCTTAACACATTCACAGTGTCACGGATATTAACAGAATTTTAAGCCTGCCAAGTTTCCTGGCCCCTGTACCAATCTTATTATGGACTCTTCAAACTGAGGCAATATATCCACTTGTACCATTTTTTGTCCTTAGAATTTGATCTTTCAGGATGTTTCAATCCAAGAATTAAAGTAATGGTGACACGTAGTGCAATTTGGGGGCTGGACAACACACCCCTGGATCCGAGAAGGAAGCTTCCAGTTTCCAGGACTGCCCCATCATCCCAGTTAAGTTCCAGTTGTCTCCTTTCCAAATCTCTTACGTTTGTTTAAGACTTCATGCTTTTCACAAAGGGCTACCCCCCCACACCTTATCCGGGTTGTTCTTCCCCACAGCCCATGAGGCAGACCAGACATGCAAGTACGATTGCCCCCGTAACACTGGTGAGAAAAACCCTGAGGTTCAAAGACATAAAGTGATGATCCCAAGATCACACAGCAGGTCAGCCACGGAGACAGGACCTTAACCCAAGTCATATTCGTCCATTTCTAAAAAATAAAAAAAAAATAATCCCAACAAGCCATGTGGCAGTGGTTTAAAACCTACATGTCATAGGCAAAAACTTTTGAATGTTATCCAGATGTCTTTGAAAGGCTCAGGGGAATAAATACTCACCTTCAAGAGCCAGGCATGAAAAATGGCATGTTATGAAAAACATGCCAATTTAGGATTTGCTAGATGAGAGAGAAAAGTCGGGGACGACACAGACAGAGCCGGGTTTCAGAACATTCCTTGTGCTCTTTGCTTTACTACAAACAATGACCTATGCACCAGACAGAAAAGGTACAACGTTGGCAGTAGAAAAGTGAGTTTGTGTCATCATTCACTCGGAATTGGCGGGGGGGGGGGGGGGGGGGGGGGGGGAGGCAGTGGAAGACGCCTTGGAAATCACCCTGCAGTTCGATTTGAAATGTTTGGAGAACCTTTTCCTCCTCGTGCGTGACAAACCTGAAGTGGTTCAGGGAAAGTCTGTCTCTGATCTACTTTCGTCCTGTTATCATGAAGGTCAATGAAGAAATCAAAATGGGAAGTCCGAATAAAGTAGCCTTTGAATTGAAAGCATCTGAATCGCACTTCCTCAGGCCAGGGGAATTTGACAGCTAATTATGGAGACCATCGATGATTCGAAACTCAGAATTTCTGGAGATGTAGTGGTAACGCCCAGGCCGGGAGAACCGCTTACATTCATTACAGGAAATTCACAGCTTCCCTGAGGAAAAGTGGTTCCACGGGTCAGAGTCAGGCCTCGTGCCTGGAATTAGGGGGTACGGGTCTGAGCGAAGCCCTACTTTTTCCTGCCGTGCCTTCACAGACTGAGAAGAGCACAGAGTCCCTCAAAGGAGAGCTCCCCACAGGAAGGAAAAGTTAGCCTCAGAGGCATTTCAACCTATGGAGCTGACTTGCCAGAATCCCTCCACAGGCCACCCAGGCAGTGAAGAAATTCGTGGAGAGAAAGAAAGAAAGACCCACAGCCGTGAGCAGAGCCAGCTGGGAGGGATGTTATTACTTTATTTCTGTTTTCTTAGCTATGTGTGCGTGCGTGCGTGTGTGTGCGCGCGCGTGCATGTGCGTGCGTGTGTGTCGAGGGCTGACTGCAGAAAACGTCTGAATCCACGGCACTCGGGATGGAAACTTTTGTTGATATAATTTCTCCTAACTTTCCTACACCTTCCTTCCCTTCCACTCCATTTCCCCAGTGGCTATCAAGAGCTGTATATATCTGACCACAAAACAGCCAGTCAGTTCAAGTCAAAACTGCAGCCAGCCATCTGGATTGACTCAAACTCTGTCTACACACACCAATTGGCTTGGGGGTAAAAAAATGTAATTCAGTGCAACAACTGGTTATTTTTAAAACAACGAGTTGAATTCAGACAACCATCCAATTAGTTGATTTCAAAATGCCTGTTTGGCGACATGAAAAGGGTTTTTTTTTTTTCCAGAGGGCCTCGTGTGTGCATAAACAACCTGAATGCTATTAAACTGACTAGCTATTTTAGAATCAAGTAGATAAGGCCAAAGCGGCTGGACTCTGTTTATAAAGGGAAAAACCTGTTAGAGTAACAGTCCATCAAGCACTGCAGAGGGTGATGCCTTCTGCTGCAGAGATGAAATCTCTCACGTGACCCTTCTTTCTAGCGGCAAGCACCTCATTCCTATTTTTTTTTTTTTCGAGAAACCTCCTGTGTACCTGCTTCCTGGATGTGCCGTGCGGGCCAGAAGGCCAGAGATTGAAACAGAGACTCCAAGCAAATGTGCTCGTGTTGGCTTCTTCCACATAACGTTTCCTAACACACACCCAAGATGTTAACTCGATTCTCTCTCGCGCTTTCGACGAGTTTCGGCCCTGGCTACGGACCGCAGGGAGGCCTCCTTGGAGCCATCTGACCCGATCGGGAATGAGTTGGGTCAGTTGAAACGGCACAGCTACATCTCCCGGAGCTTTTCACCCCCTGAAATGTGAAAGTTCTTTTCCTGTGTTACATTGCTAAGAAATGATTTAAGAACAAAAAGGAGTGGGGGGGGGGGTGGAAGGTCTCCTCCTGAAGAGAATTTTATTTGCACTCCCCATGCTTTGTCATAAAGGGCAATGAACCGTGTTAATCATATAAGAAGTTTTAGAGAAGCTCTCTTTTTCACATTAGGCTTAAAACATCACCCCTGAGGTGGTGCTGATGGCTCCCTTAGAAAAGATTTCTTTGACATCTAAGACACAAAGGACTTCAGCAAACGCTCAGAGTTAAGTGAGTGGTGCCTAAGTGCCGACTCTCCATCCCCAGTGACAAGCATTTACTAAGCGAAACTTTTGTTGCCGCAAATGTCTTGCTTGGGTGTGTCTTAATCCCTGACGTTGTGGAGGTTTTGTTTTAGTGCGTGTATGTGTGTGTGTTTTAAACATTTATTTTGTCAGGAAGGATCCTCACAATGGAAGCATTCATGGCCATCTCTGTGGCTGAGTCTTTAGGTTTAAGACTGGCTAAGCTGCCCCAGGTAGAAGTGTTTGCACAGCTACAAAATAAGTATAGAATCCCAGCCCCCAACTTGGAAGGGGCCCCATTAAGCCAGTCCTTGCCTTGAGGCATCTAACCCAGAGGAATAGCCACCCTTTCTTTTAAGATCTCCGAGGACAAAAACACCACACGTGATGTTTTCTTTTATTCGAAAAAATGTGAACCGTAAAACATATTTACAGGGGAAGAACATTATAATCCATAGTTAAATGATTTCCTTGCTGAAACATTTGCTCTCCCAAGTTTTAAAAAAATCAAAAAAATGACAAAACTTCCTTTCCCCTTGGGGGAAAAAAATCCTTTCGATGGAAGCATGTCTCCCCTTTTTGAGGATCCGCAGGAGATATTTCTCTCAGGAAATTCTCCCAGAAACCGTTATGTGCCTCCTAAGAAAGCAGCTTTGCTTTTATCTTGCGGATCCTCTGAATCAAGACAAGTTTCCTTTTTTCCTTTGGCTGTTAGAAAGCTCCCAGCCAAAGTTGCAATCAATGAACAGGACCCAATCCCAGTTCTTCACCCGGTCTCCTTCCCTTATTTTCTCTCCGCCCAAACTTCTTCACTCAGTCGTGTTTTTTGTTGCTGCTTCTGGGCTTTGGGGTTGGTTTGTTTTGATGTCTGTAAGCAGTTTACTGACACTATTAAGAGCAGCAGCATAGTACCTGCATAGTACCAAGGTGACAGTAAGTGATTTGGCGATTCAATATTATAAATGTTATATACAAGTATAGAAATGTAAATGCCTTAAATCGTTTTGGGAGCAAGCAAGAAAAAAAAAAATACTTACTCCCCCCCAGTCAAATACCCCTTTTCTCCTTCTTTCTTTTGTATGATTTGTCTTTCAAGTGAAATCATTTGTTGCTGTTTTCACACTGCACCGTAACTTCTTCTACTACATCACAGGACAGAGCTTCTCAGACTTGCTTGAGAATCAGCAGAAGCACTTAGTACAAATACAGATTCCTACTCTTTAGACCCCTAAAATTATTTATAAATGAGCATTCTGAGATCAGATGTGTCCAGGACTGAAGATACCGGATTTGATCATTGGCTTTTTCTTTTCTTTATGTTTTATTGATTTTTCAGAGAGCGAGAGGGCGACAGAGTGAGAGCGGGGTAGGGGCAGAGAGAGAGGGAGACACAAAATCTGAAGCAGGCTCCAGGCTCTGAGCTGTCGGCACAGAGCAGGACGCGGGGCTCGAACCTAACCTGAGCCCAAGTTGGACCCTTAACCCACTGAGCCACCCAGGTGCCCCCTCATTGGCTTTTTCTACAATACACACGATGTTGTCTATACTTTTCTTTAAGAATCTAATCACAAACCTCCAAACTTGCCTTCTTGTTTTTAAGTCTGTTTATTTTGAAAGAGAGAGAGAGAGAGGAGAGAGAGAGAGAGAGAGCGAGATCACACGGGGGAGGGGCAAAGAGAGAGGGAGAGAGAGAATTCCAAGCAGGCTCTGCTCTGTCAGCACAGGGCCTGACCTGAGGCTTGAACCCACGAACAGTGAGATCGTGATCTGAGCCAAAACCAAGAGCCGGACACTCAACCAACTGAGCCACCCAGGCACCCCTCCAACTTGCTTTCTATGTAATGAGCAGCCCTCTGACATTTGCACTTTGTTCTCTTGTTTCTCCTTTGGTGGTTTTTTTCTACTACTTTTTATTCTTTTGCTTCCGGTCTTGCTGCTGCAGTGAGGCTCTGTCCAGTTCCTGCTGCACACCTCACCCCCAGCACTCTTCTGGGTAAGTAAGGGATCTCAGAGCTAAAGTTTGCAGCCGCTCGGTATCTTTTTGTGAGCGAAAGCATATCGACATTAACCAACAGTTACTCAGTAACCGTTCCAACCCCTTCTTGAGGAGAAAAACATCTGCAGCCTTTTTTATTTTATTGGCCCGCTTGCTGCCTCCACAACACTGTGAAGAAACAGCCCCACCCTCCACACTGCCCTTCATCCTGCTGGGGAAGCTATACAGAGTGGAGAGACCCAAAAGTCCAAAAAAAAAAAAAAAAAAAAAAAAGATTTTATCCGCCTTCCTCTGTTTTCCATGGATAAATGCCAAATCCCTCATACTTAAACTTTCCCCCCCTTCCTTTATTTTGCCTCCCGGTTTTCCTTTGAATGAATGAATAAATTGTCCACCCCTCCAAATTTCCTCAATAACCTACCTCTGTAGCTCATTCGAGTGTTTAATCACCGTGGCAATAAAAAAGAGAGAGAGAAAGAAAGAAAGAAAGGGAAAAGAAAGGAAGGAAAGAAAGAAGGGAGGGAGGAAGGAAGGAAGGAAGGGAGGAAGGAAAGGAGGAAGGGAGGGAGGGAGGAAGGAGGGAGGGAAGTCGGCCTACAAAAAAAGCTAAAATCTCTCCTGCTCTATCGGGAGATTGGTTCGGCTGTCTCCCTTCGTTACATGCATGTTGCTAGGATAGTACGAGTATTTTCAAGATGAATTCTCTGCAGCACTTCATTTGCGTTAGTAAACGCTGCCTAAGGAGAGAAAGGATAGGCTTCCAGAACATGCATTCTCATTAAAACTAAAGTTTATGGACTACCTACTCAGTGCAAGGCACTGTGTTAACCCCAGAGAAATAAAGAAGGGCTTGCCTCCAGGCACACATGCACGCACGCACGCACGCACGCACGCGTACACCCGTGTGTGTGACATCCAGAGAAGGGCGCAGACTAGAAGGATTCCTGAAATTCCAGGGAGGGTGCAATTCTCCCCCAAGGGCCCGGGGACTCACAAAAGGTAAGACTCCAAGCCCCGAAGAAAGGGTAGCAGAGAGCCTGGGGGAATTAATGTGGACAAAGACCAGGAAACAGGAATGAAAATAGTTTCAACTATTTGAGGGGGGAAACAATTAGGAGACCGTTTGCCCAGAGCAGACAGTTTGTGTAGACTGGAAGGCAAGTGAAAGATAATAATGGAGCGGTAGACCTTAGTCTGCTTAGAGAGGGCCTTGAATGCTAGGCTAATTAGCGTAGCCTTATCCTATAAGCAGTAAGGAGCGCCACCCTCACAGATAAAAGAAAATAGGAGACCACTGGGGCTCCTGGGGACCTTCAAGGAAAGAAGCGGGGACATCGATTCCAAGAACGTTGTAAAAATGTCTCGAGTTTTTATCACTGTTCTCCATAGTCGTGACTTTGTTATTCACTTGCGGCATCAATGCCATTTGGGTTGACAACAAGAAGAGGAGACCTAGGGAAATTAACCCTGCCCCCAAAGCCAGATGGAGGCGAAAAGGACCCTACAAAACGAAAGTGGCAGTAGTTTCCAAAGGAGGAAGATAGACAAGGAAAATGTCTGCGGCTCACTGAAGAGAGAAGAAATGTGGCCGATCTGGAGTCAGCAGGGAACCGCAAAATGCCTGTGAGGGCTTAACCGTGAGGAACCCTACACATTTCCCTGACAGCTCAACTTTTCCAGCAGTATCTGTCATGCTACTTTAGAGGAGGGGACTGTAAGGAGCATTGTTAAATGAATGCACCATTTTGTGAACCCCAGAGAGCCCTAAGAATATTCTGTAAACATAATTGACCCTTGAACAGCACAGGGGGTTAGGGGTGATGGAACCCTGTGCGGTAGAAAATCCACATATAACTTTTGACTTCCCAAACGTTTAACTACTGTGGACCAGAAGCCTTACTGATAACGTAAACAGTTGGTTAAAACATATTTTGTATGCTCTCTGTATTATATACTGTATTACAAGAAAGCAAAGAAACAAATGTTATTAACGAAATCATAAGATGGGGTGCCTGGCTGGCTCAGTCAGTGGAGCCTGTGACTCTTGAGCTCAGCGTTGTGAGTTCAAATCCCACATTGGGTGTAGAGATTACTTTCCAAAAAATCATGTGGAAGAGGGGTACCTGGGTGGCTCAGTTGGTTAAACCTCCAACTCTTGATTTTGGCTCAGGTCATGATCTCACGGTTTCTGAGATTGAGCCCCACGTTGGACTCTCTGCTGACAGTGGGGAGTCTGCTTGGGATTCTCGCTCCTCCTCTGTCTTTGCCCCTCACCAGCTCCCTCTCTCTTTCCCTCCCTTTCTCTCAAAAATAAATAAACTTTTAAAAATCATAGGGAAGAGAAACTACATTTACAGTACTGTGATGTATTTATTTTTTAAATCTCTTTTGAAGTTGATTTATTTTGAGAGCGTGAGAGAGAGCGAGTGGGGAAGGGGCAGAGAGAGAGAGAGAGGGAAAGAGAGAGAATCCCAAGCAGGCTCTGCACTGACAGCACAAAGCCCAATGCGGGGCTTGAGGCCACAAACCATGAGATCATGACCTGAGCCGAAATCAAGAGGTTGACGCTTAACTGACTGAGCCCCCCAGGTGCCCCCTGTGCTGTATTTTTTGAAAAAAATTCATACATGAGTAGACCCATGCTTCCCAAACCCATGTTGTTCAAGAATCTACCTGGTTCAACTAACTAGGATTGACTACCAGGTAACACGTAGGTTGATTTCTCGTGTGTCCTATTTTGAAGGCACTGCTTGGGCAATAGTGGTTCCCGACCTCCTCACTCCTGTTTGAGGCAAAAGTGAAAAGACAACAACAACAAAATTCTTTTCAGCCAAGAGTTGACTGTCCTGCTAAGATAAGAGTTGCTCGGCTCTCCCCCTAATTGAGCATGGCTTCAGTATTATAAACGGGTGGCTGTCTGTCCAGGACTACTTGGAAAAGGCTTCTGTCTCCACGGATCTTCATTTCTAGCTGAGCTGCTCTCTCTGAGTCCTAAACTCACCCCATGTCTCCTTTTGTAAGTAGGAGATTGCCAATGTTTGCTGATAGGGCACAAAGGGATTGAGAAAGACCATGTTGCCTCCTTTCATCCACTCTGCCCCTTAGCCAAGTAGACAGGAAACACTGCTTTCTTCACTTTCTTATAATCTTCACTGCTCATGATCACTGTCATGAGCATTTTATAGCTGCTACATACTAGATACTCAATAGTATTTGCTGAACAGGTGAATGAATGAATACCAGGTACTGTCCTAGGTTCTGGGCACTTACCAGTCAAGAAGACAACAGACAGAAATCCCCACTTATATGGAGATTACATTATAGTGACAGAAAGGAAGCACCCATAAAGTTCTAAGTTATATCAGACCCAGCACCGAGGACACGAGAACTACTCAACAGATGTGCAGTGAAAAGAGAGACTCGAGTGTAACAATGCACCTAATTTATGTTTCTCCTCCCCCTCGGTCTCATTAAAAAACATTTAGTATCCTCAAAAAACTAAAACTAGAATTACCATATGATCCAGCAATTCCATTCCTAGGTATATGCCCAGCATTGAAGGCAGAAACTTGAACAGATATTTGTACGCCAATGTTCACAACAGCATTTTTCACAGTAGCCGAAAGTTGGAAACAACCCAGGTGTCTGTGGATGGATGAATGGACGAACAAAATGTGGTATACGCAGGCAAATGGAGTATTATTCAGTCTTTAAAAGGACAGAAATTCTGACACACGCCACGACATGGACAAAGCTTGAAGACGCCACGCTAAGTGAAATAAGCTGGCCACCAAAAGACTAATACAGTAGGGTTCCACTTAAACGAGCTGTCTAGGGTAGTGAAATTCATACAGATGGAAAGGAGAAGGGCCGGTTGTGGGGGCCTGGGACGAGGGAGGAATGGAGTTACTATATAATGGGCACAGAGTTTCAGCTTTGTGAGATGAAAAAGTCCTAGAGGTCTGTTGCACGGCAACGTGACTATGCCTAACACGAATGACCTACACACTTCAAAATGGTTATGAAGGTAAATTTCACGATATGTGTATTTTACCCCAATTAAAAAATTGTCTTAAACGCTTATTAAACACTCTTCTGTGAGAATTGTGCAAAGATGAACAAACACAAACACTTTGCTGGAGTTTACATTGTGACACAGACCCTTCATGATGTGGCCGGGCGTGTCAAGGCCATACGGACAAGAGAACACAAACATTCGACCCAGATATGGAGAGGCAGCTGGGTATTTACATTACCTAACAGAGCAAAGGTGAGTGCGTTTGGGGATGGAAGGAGGGTGGGCTGAACCATTTCTCAAAAGTATGCCAATGCCATTGCCTGTCATACGTCGCAAACCTATAGTCCTTTCTTTCGAATCTTGAAGCATTAGGATCTTCCACAATTCCTTACAAGTAGGCAAATATCCCAGGAAGGGACAAGAACGGTTTTGAGCTAGCAGTTTGCTTCCTGTTTTATATTACAGGGCTCCAGGACGAGAGGGGAAGTAGTGGGGGAGGCAAGGTGATGGGTGGGCAACCAAAGTCAACTTCCCATTTTCACACCCAAGTGCACGAGACTGGGGACGCAAAAGATACTGATGTGACAAGTCCACAGGCAGACAGGTTTACAGGGGCGGTTCCCCCCTCAAGTAATCAAGAGCAAAGGAAACCCATTTTCACACATTGGCCCTGACCAGCCTCCGGAGGTAGTGACCTCCATTCCTGATGCCAGAGCTACTCCAGCGGAGGCTGCGGTGGGGATGCGGGTGTTTCTCCAGCTCCATATTCTATGGGTCTCGTAACACAGACAGCTGGGTGAACCTCCTTGGCCCCGCCAGGACAGCCATGCCTCAGTCTCTCAGGCACCACCAACTGTGTGTAGGAGATTCTAGAGAGAGATCTCTGCACTTGCCATGAAGAAAGAGTCTGCTGGGCAGGATCCTTTAAACCACATCACAAATGCGTTTTCATCTCCTTAAAGGAACAAATTGTTTTTAAGGACTTCAGCACATTGTTTATGAGTCAATGGAACCGGCTAATAACAAATGGGTCTTATCTATTCACGAAAGCAAGTCTCTGAGGATCTCTCTTGGGAACCACTGTGAGTAGTTAGTTTGAGTTATTGTACACATAGACTTCAGCTAATAAAAGGGTATGTTTTAAAACATTCCAGAATTCCAACCTGTCACTAATTCAGATTGGTCTTCCTGCCCCCACCCCCATTAGTCCAAATAGATGAGATTTTGCTGAGGCAGATTTTTCAAGTCATTTGCAAATGGTAAAGAAAAAGAGGGGATCTCTCTCTCTCTCTCTCTCTCTCTCTCTCTCTCCCTCTCTTAATTTGAGACACACTGTTTGACATCTCACTATTAGGATCATAGGTGACAATTTCTCCCAACTTGTTATTTACCTTGGTTCCTCCTGTTACCAAGTTGCATTATAACCAGAATGGGCCCTGGCTTTCTTGCCTAGTGCCAAACAGCTTTGTTTTTCCTAGACTGACTCTCTTTCAGCTCCATGAAAGTCATTATTAAGCTAATGCCAAATTAAATTACATTTCATTCGTTTGTAAATGGACAGGACACACGCTCCTCAATGCGATAACTTGGTATTGTAGAAGAGGCTCTGGCCAATCACTCTCTTCAAAACACCCCTTCGGTTTGTAATACCTGTGATGTGCTAGTTTTGAATGGTGTTTTCCAAGATCAGCAAGCTATAAACCACATGCCCCCCCCCCAAAAAAAAATGTTAGCCCTAAGCTAATTTCAGGGACTTGTTTATACATTTTTAAAAAAAAAAATTTTAACGTTTATTTATTTTTGAGACACAGAGAGAGACAGAGCATGAACGGGGGAGGAGCAGAGAGAGAGGGAGACACAGAATCGGAAGCAGGCTCCAGGCTCCGAGCCATCAGCCCAGAGCCCGACGCGGGGCTCGAACTCACGGACCGCGAGATCGCGAGATCGCGACCTGAGCTGAAGTGGGACGCTTAACCGACTGAGCCACCCAGGCGCCCCTATACATTTATAATTTATACATTTATAAATATGAATGTATATTTAGCTTTTTTTTTTAATCAGCTAAGGAGCACTTCAGCTCTAAAGCCCGTGGGAGCTCATCACACCAAGGTCCCAGACTGTATGCAGTAGCTGGCGTTGCCCAGGAAGACACAGAACTGGGTTCAGGAGCTTCAAATAGGTGTTCGGTTTCCTATGTATATGTCGATTGGTTGTTGCGTCTGCTTCCTGTATCACAGGAGTTGTGACTTGCTGGTGGGAAAGCATCTGGGGAGCCACAGGAATAAAAGAGGAACGGAGGTGCTGCTCTGGTTCTGGTTGTCGGCAATAGAAAGGGAGGGTCAAGGCTGTGGTGATGTGAGCTTCCCGGCCGGCATCAGGGAAGAAGCCGGCTTTGTAGCCCAGATACTGTATCATCCCTCACCTCCCAGCCTGCACCTCGTGGAACGAGCTCGAAAAGCTTACATACGAGGCAGGCAGCTTATAACAACAAAGGGATTCCCCTTCCAAGAAGTTTCCGGTCTGAGATGACACATGTAGTACAGAAATGCTCTATTGTTAAGCAACCAAATATATGCATTAACCAAGGGATAGAAAAGCATAAGCATTTTAGCTTCAAAGGCAAAGTCAATGAATTTGAGATGCACAATCTTACAATTAAGACTTCAAAACCAATTTTCAAAGTACAAGTAGATACAAGCCAATAGAAGAGGGCTGAAGTAAATGCAGGATCAATGGTGCTGGGGCCAAAGCAGCAGAATCTGAGGGACGCGCTGTTCTTACTTAAAGGATTCCTTTTATTCGTGCAATTGAAATCCACTACCTCCTCTGTGAAGTCCTTCCTGTCCCTGGCTCTTTCTCCGGCTATAATACGGGTCACCCTTTGCTTTGGGCCTCACTCTGCCCTGGTACATGCTCACGTCATGTCGCCCATAACGACTTACTGCATTTCTGTTTCCACGTCTCATTAGGCTTTAAGTAATTTAAGGACAACGTCACATTCTTCTGTGTGTGTCCATCACCCTAGCTCAATACCTGGCACGTAGTAGGTGCTCAATATGTTTTTTTAATGGATGATATCCCATAATGCCCTGTGGTGAAGAGGGCACCAGCTCAATACATGTGCCTGTTAGAGTTATGTCAAGCCAATTTAGGGCCCTGCAGAAGAAAGAGAACTGTAAATTCCCAGCTCCTAAATCAAAGGTTGAAAGCTTGCTCCTCCCTAGCCATAGCTCCTTGATATGGCTCCTGATTAATAATCTGTTACATCCTCAAAAGGGGTCATTTTAAGGTAACCCAACAGAGCTCCCATGACCTACTGACCTTGTTAGATCACCAAAAAGGAGCTACGTTGGGGTCAAAGGATGGAAGAATACTTTGCTGTGATTCACATATTACCCAGAAAACTTTGGCTTCCTGGAATTCATAATAAAAATTCCAAATCCCCGGCAATAACTTCCCAACCCCACATTTCTTGCTAACACAGCAGAGTAACACTCGGATTCTATGCCAGGCCTCCTGACCTTTTGTTAATTGCAAAATAAACAGATCTCCAGTTTAGAGGGGCCTTCTCCTTTTACGGGCTCCCCGCAGTGTAGGCACTGCTTGAATGGTATTTATTTCTGCCATATTTGCTTTCCAACACTTGTTCGGAGCAAAAGGCAGGTGTCCGGGAATGGAAGGAATAGGGATTAGAGCAAGAGGAAAGAGGCAGGTGCCCTCACATCCTGAACGAAGTGTCCAATTTACTCTTCAGAAGGGGCTAAGTATATCTGTGCCGCTACTCTTGTGCCTAGCCCTGCCCTCACACAAGTCACTGCCAGGTCGGGGAAACAGACGTGTACAAAGTGCTAAGCACCAGGGCGGAAGCACAGACCAAAAGCTGGGGAAACCCAGAGGAGAGATGACTGTTCCCTGCCGCCCATTGCTAGTGATTGGCATAGGAAGATGATAGGGAAGGGCGGCAGTAACATCATGAAGATATGGCCGTAGGTCGTGGGTCTCCGCAGTTTTGCAGGTTCCGAAACTTAACTTTATGTGCTGCTTGCTCTAGGGCTGATCGGACTCCAAGAGATCGACTCGTGATGCGCCAGAAAGGTAAATACTAATATAGATATAAGCTAACTTTGACTCACCGTGTATTTACTAGATGTCAAGAAATGTTGTGCTTGACGTGAATTATCTCATTTAACACCCACAGCAATACTGTGAGAAAGCCACTACACCACCACCACCATGTTTATTTATTTTCATTTTTTAATTTTTGAAAAATATTCTTCGTTTTTGGGGCGCCTGGGTGGCTCAGTTGGTTAGGCGTCCGACTTCGGCTCAGGTCATAAACTTGCGTTTTGTGGGTTCGAGTCCCGTGTCAGACTCTGCTGACAGCTCAGCCTGGAGCCTGCTTCGGATTCTGTGTCTCCCTCTCTCTCTCTCTCTCTCTCTCTGCACCTCCCCTGCTCGCGCTCTCTCTCTCTCTCTCAAAAATAAATAAGGATTAAAAAATGTTTTAAATATTTTTCATTTTTTAAAGTTTATTTTGAGAGAGAGGTAGAGAGAGCAGGGGAGGAGCAGAGAGAGAAAATCCCAAGCAGGCTCCTCACTGTCAGCACATAGCCCCACCTGGGGCTTGAACTCATGAATGGCCTGAGCTGAAATCAAGGGTCAGACACCCGACCGACTGAGCCACCCGGGCACCCCACCACCTTCATTTTTAAAATAAATAATCAGAGACTCAGGAAGATTCTGACTTGCCCAAGCTGGTCAAGTGAAGATTCTTATAAAAGTCGGTCTGATTTGTTCGCCACTGTGTGCATTCTCTCCCCAAAAAGGAAGACGATGGAAACTGAGTTAAGTCCTGAAGATTGTTTGCCAAGTGTCAAAATCAGAACAAGGGCCTCAATAACTATTCCACATGAGAGAATAGTTAAGAGTCCTCGAGCTATGCCAGCCTAGTGAATTAGACTCCTTCACCCCTGCTCAATAGATCCCAGACTTCAAGTGATCAGTCAGGACGCTCTCTCCTGCCAAAACCCCAGTGATTAAGTCCAACTCTGCATTGCTGCATTTTCTGTCCTTAAATACCCATATTTGGGCCCTGCCTTGAACCTTGGTCAATGACTAGGGTCTTAGACACTATCCTTGCTTAATTTCTTCCAGCTTTCTGAAAGCTGTATCCTGCTCTTTCTAAATCCTACCCCCTGCCCTAGGGCTGCTCCGCTTACCAGATTGTCCCTCCTTGAACTCCTGATGACCACATTTATCCCTGAATTACCTATTTCCTTTGGACCCCCCAGCTGTCCTCACCACAGTTCATTAATTTATTCATTTAACTCGTCTTCACTGGGTGCCTACCATGTGCCAAGCGCTGTGCTAGGGGCTTGAGGGACAGAAAGGAGGGACGTCTTATGCTACCCAGGATTATCAGTCAAGGTCTGGGCAGGAAACAGATGGCACCTTCAAAGTGAGTAATCCAGAGCATTTCATAAAGGAGCTATTGACAAAGGTGCAGGTGGAGAGTGGGAACCTCACAAGAGGTGGGGTCATACCTGGGAGATAGTAACAGCAGGGAGCTGTTACCCACCTAGGTCTAAAGGGCCAAGGAGGGGCGCCTGGGTGGCGCAGTCGATTAAGCGTCCGACTTCAGCCAGGTCACGATCTCGCGGTCCGTGAGCTCGAGCTCCGCGTCAGGCTCTGGGCTGATGGCTCGGAGCCTGGAGCCTGTTTCCGATTCTGTGTCTCCCTCTCTCTCTGCCCCTCCCCCGTTCATGCTCTGTCTCTCTCTGTCCCAAAAATAAATAAACGTTGAAAAAAAATTTTTTTTAAAGGGCCAAGGAGAGGGAACAGCGTGCAGATATAGAAGCTGTGGCCTTCGGTAGAGAGAGATAGCCACTGCCAGTCCTTGGCCCATCAGGAGAGAGCCTGGGGAATAAATGCTCCAGCTTCGCTCTCCTCCCACCCTCCAATCTCCAACTGGTGCCAAACACAACCAGAAGTCAGGAGGCGAGAGAGTCCACGAATGCAATCAGTTGGGTCAGTCTCCCGTCGCACAGAGCAGGGTGAAGAGCAGATCTGGGCATCCAGTGACACTGTGCGACTGGGTTATTTCCTCCCTCGCCCCGGTCCGCTCCACTTACGGTTCCTTCCACTTTCCCCCTCCCCTTTATTCCGTGCTGCCAAAGATCCCACTTCTTGTCATGCCACGTGAGCCATCCCAGTCTTTACATTAAGTGAGCTTTCCAAAGACTCCCTGACTATTTAATAACAAAACCAGATCACAGCCCTGAAACCCTGTTTCCTTCTACCTCATTCTCTGTAAGACAGTGAAATGCTAACATCATGATGATGATGATGATGATAGCTGTCGTTTTTTAAAACTCTTATGATGTGCAAGGAACCATGTGCCTTACATAGAACGCCTCACTCTGAAAATAGCACACCCAATCTTGGGCAGGAAAAAAACCAGACTTCCACTGGACAGGTGAGAATAAAGACCAACTTCTTACCTTCACAGATAGCAGAACATTTTTATGGGTCCCATTTCCATTCTGCCTCTGTCACCCTTGAATTGCTGTGTACCAGATGCAAAGAGGATGTAGTTAACACATTCTAATTACGGGCTCTGGGAAGAGAGCTGCTTTTATGGAATGCACTCCCGCTGCCACTTTGGCTTCTGTTGCAGAGGCTGCTGAGTGTGCTAAATGCTCTCCAAATGCCCAAGGGGCACCCTCAAGATTTGAACATGCAAACAGAGGAGCTTAATTATGGATCCTGAGAACCAGAATGATTCCGTTTACAGCCTTAAAGTCCTGAAAGGCAATGTAAGTGTTTAGGGGAAAACTCAAACTGCACCTAAGGGTCACGGCAGTTTCATCAATGATTTAACACATCCATCCAGTACACTTCCCCCCAAAGTTACAGAATCCATAAAGGAAGCCAACCTCTCTACTTGCCAGACCTGGAGGGGGAAGGGTATAGGGTGAAGAGAGGCTGAACACAAGCCCAGCAGGCACACGCACACACACACACACACACACACAGCAGCAGCAGCAGCAGTTTACCTTTGTTTGCCAAATATTTACCCAGTAGTATGTAACCTACATCAGGTCAGGGATCTTTGTCTGCACCCCACTCACCCACCACAGTATCTCTAGCACCCTGCATGGCACCTGATACATAGTAGGTGCTCAATAATACGCGAATGAAATGGAGGGGGGTTTCCTCTGCTGCCCAAAGACTCCTTAATAAGCCCTGAGATTCGGGTGCCTGGGTGGCTCAGTCAGTTGAGCATCCTACTCTTGATTTCAGCTCAGGTCATGATCTCACGGTTCATGAGCTCGAGCCCCACATCGGGTTCCGTGCTGACAGTGGGGAGCCTGCTTGGGATTCTCCCTCTCCTCTCTCTCTGCCCCTCCCCCACGCTCTCTCTGTCTCTCAAAATAAATAAATAAACATTTTTTAAAAATAGCCCCTGAGATTATATCAGTTGGAAATTTCCTTGGGCCTCTGGAAGGTACTATCCCTCCCATTCCCTCATTCACTGGAGTGTAATACTTTACCTTTCCCATAGCATTTTTCCAATCATGGTCGAAATAAGCCTTTTCCTCGTATTCCTTCAGCCCAAAGCTACTCAAATAAGTCGACTGAGTATGGTGAGACCCCCTTAAAAATGTAGAGATTTACTCCTTTGCGTTTGGATATCTTAGTGTTGTAGTTGAGTCTGAGAGACTCTTAGGAAAGATAACAGGCCCAAACCTCGCTTGACACACTGTGCGAAAGTTAATGTTAACTGTTTCTGCACTAGTGAGCCTTTCATTATTCAGTTGCTGCCCCCGCACCAGAGATGTGGGGCAACTGACAAGATGGGTAATGAGCTTTCATTTCCTTTATACCAAGTCAATTAAGGAAGTGGGTGGTCTCCACTTATTTTGTAGCTTATTCAGATCAGTAACCTTCTTTCTTCCTTGCAGAAAGTCTTTCCGATGGCTGGAGAGTCAGGGCCAGAAATAGTCTGGCTGCATTTATGCTCTGTGTCTTGCTCAGGGGAAGGACATGCCTGTTACACCAAGGATTTGCAAGGTGGTCAATTTGCTGCAAGCAAATCAAATCAGACTGGGAAGCACTCTAACTTTCTAATACATTTTATTTCCAGACCCTTAACTGAGATCCCCAAGGTGGTCTACTTAGACTGACTAGATTTCAGCCCAACGTGCGTAACCTGCTAGATCTGTAAGTTCCTTGGGGCAACTTACAAACGTCTGTCTTATTCAGCGCCAAGTCCTCGGTGTCGAGCTCAGTGTCTGGCACACGGTAGGCAACCGATAAAATATTGATGGATAAATGAAGGAATCTTTTCTAGCTCAACTTCTAATCAATTGACTGGCCCAACACCACGGTAAATATTTTAGGCATCTCCCTAAAGAAAGCCCAGTGGTGAGGCTGACGACAGGCAACAACTTCTATTCTTTTCTGGATCCGAGCGGGTCCTTTATTTAGATCGTGCGGTCATCCAATGTATTGAAATGTTTATTGAAACACGTACCATGTGCCAAGTACAGGGGATGCAAATGCGAATAAACTGTGTTCCCGGCCATCAAGGAGTGAGGTCTCTCCAGGGAACAGATAATAAAATGATTGCAGTGTTATCTAATAAGTACCGCGAGAGGGGAGACGCCGAGGGCCGTAGGAGCACAAAGGAGGGACATCTGATTTAGACAGAGAGGTCAGGAGAGGCTTCCCAGAAGAGGCAAGGATTAAATCGAGTTTTGAAGGGCACGTGGGAGTTAGCTAGATGAAAAAGGGATAATTCTTTGTGGTGAGCGGCCATGTCCTGTGCGTGGCAGATTGTGTAGCAAATAGCATCCCAGGACTCTGCCCACTCAGCGCCAGCACCAGCTCCCTCCCCTGGGCTGTGACAACCAAAAATGTCTCCAGACATTGCCAGATGTTCCCTGGGGTGCAAAGTCACCCCCAGTTGAGAAACAGTGCCAAAGGTATGTGTGAAGAAGTGATAGAAGGTGAGGTTGGAAAGCCAGGCAGGGGTCCAGGTCATGAAAGTCACGTGCACTGTGATAAGAAGTTTGGACTTTGTCCTGAAGGTCACAGGAAGCCTTTGAAAGATTTCAAGCGAGAGGACAATGTGCTCGAATGTGTGTTAGGGCCATCACTCCGGCAGCAAGTGTCGAGTGTAAATTTGAAGGGGATGTGTGGCGAGACCGGAGGCGCGGTGATGAGTTAGGAGACCCTTGCAATCACCCAGAACAGGAGTGATTGGAGCCGGCGTTACAGCAGTGGCAGTGAGAATGGAGGGAAGAAGGAAGGTCTGAGAAATGTGAAGAGTCACATTCTTCGGATTTAGCGATTTCGGGATCCAGGGGGGATGAGGGAAAAGATGTGACTCGCAAGTTTCTAGTTTCAATAATTGGATCAGTTCTAGGGCCCATTCACAGGCAAAGGGGACGTAGGAAGAAAATCGGGCTTGGGGAGGACCATACATTTTATGACTGGCACGTTGACTTTGAGCTACTATGGGACATCCAAGAGAAAACGTTCCGAGGGGAAAGTGTTATACTGGTGGGCATTAAGCAGGGAGTTACAGGATCCGCTAGGGTGGATGGCTCCTGAAAAGCAGGTACGTGACAGCCTGTCACCTACGGAGCATTCGCTACTAGCCCTCATTCATTTAATAAACATTTACTAGGCGCCAGACCCGAGTCTGGGTGCAAGAAACACGAAGAAAAGTAAGACAGAGCTCCCGCGTTCCACGTTCTCACGGTCCGTAGAGGGAGACAGATGAGGCAACACGCGATGGTAACGGTTGGATAAGTGCGGGGATGGATGGATGCAGAACGCCGTGAGGGCAAGAGAGGAGGGGCATCTCCCGGAGGGGGAAGGGCCGAGAAAGTGCACGGTGGAGGCCGCAGGACGCAGAGGTGCAGAACTGCAGGGGCCATGAGAATGCCCCTCGCCAGCCTCCAGCGACCTCGGTGTTTCTCAACCTCAGCATCGTCCGAATCACGGGCCTGCTGGTTCTTTGTCGGGAGCGTAGGACGTTGAACAGCACCCCCGGCCTCTACTCGCTACGTATCAGGAGCAACCTGCCCTGACTTGTGACAATCGAAAATTTCTCCAGGTGCTGCCAGATGTCCCCTGCTGGGACAAGATCAGCCCGGCGGAGAACCCCTGCACGCCGCAGAGCATACTTTGACCAAGGGCCCGAGGTGCCGTGTTCATCGCGGAGTGTGCCCGAGGCTGCAGTCCCCGCGGGCAGGGACTGTGCACGGCAGGGGCGCTAAGACAGGCCTGCGGTGGGGACTCCACGGAAGAGCTCAGCAAGTGCTGCCTCCCAGTGAAGGGGCGTTCTGGGCATACTGGACAGCATGACACACGGGCATGATGGCGACAAAGGCCATAGAAAGGTGGGGAGTAATGGGAAATGTTGTAGGCATTTCGGTATCGCTGCAACACAGAGTGGAAGTGACCGGGGAGGACGTGAGAGGGGGGCGGGTCTCAGCAGAACAATTCCAGTGCCTTCAACCTTTTTAATTCAAGTTCTATTCTCCAAGCCTTTCATCATCTCTTCCGAGCCTTCTTCAAGCTCACTACATCCGCCTTTAAGCTAAAAGCCCAAACCCTCACACAAACTCCATCAAAATTCCTCATTCAAAGGGTCTGGCTGCTTGGGAGAGACCAAAGCGTTTGCTGCCTCATAGTCCCTCCACTCAGGATTCCAATTTACACGGCCCTGAATGGGAATTACTTGCAGGGAAAAAGATCTAATCGCTACTTGGCCCTTGCCCTGAAAACTCTTTCATTCAATCCAAAAAACATTAACAGGGACCGTTTTTCCCCTAAGGAGAGTTAATCATTACCCCAACCTCCTCCTCTCTACTCTCCCCTCCCCCGTGTGTGCACCCATGGGAGCTCTCTCTCACGCACACGCACGTGCACACCCAACCACACACACATGCACACGCACACACACACACACACACACACACAGAGGAATAATCCAGACATGTCCATGAACATGAGGATTGAAAAGCCAATAATAACGTGGCCAGTGTGCAAATGTTCTGACAGCTAAAGCCTTGAATTCAAATCCCAGCCCAATCCCTGCATGATCTATGGCAAGTGACTGAGCCCCAATTTCCAATGAATCATAACCTGCATGAAAAAGCACTTTGAAAAATACAAAGTACAGGACAAGTTATTATTATTCAACTCGGGTCAAGTTAGGGGTCCAAAACTACCTCTTTGATGCCCTTCAGAATGTTCTGTGCTTTTCCAGACCTCCTCACCCAGGTAACGAACGTGAAGAAATCCAATGGGTCTTATGAATAGGCAGAGAAACAGCTGCCCAAAAGCTTCCCTGAGGGAGAAAAGTATAAGCAAAATAGGACTGCTGACACCAAGCCCCGGAGTGGGTTCCTCATTCATTCATCTTTGCGAAACCGAAATTTCTCTTCCTATTTCCTAAACCCACTCCCAAGGCTTAGCTCATCTGTTCTTACTTCCTCTACCTTACTTGGCTTGGGAATTCATCCCTTAAGTCGCTCTATATTTTTGTCTACATGTTTACTGTCTTTCGCCCCGACTATAAATGCAAGCTCCATGAGAACAGTGTTTGGTTTTCTTTGCTATTAAATGCACTGGTCTATCCCCGCTGATATGTGCACAATGTCTGGCACACAGCACACGCTCAAGAAATCCCTGAATGAATGGATGGATGGATGGATGAATAAATAATGAAACACTGGACACCAGCAATGGCTCCCTAGCTGGGCCTCCAGCCCCCCATCGCTCCAATCCCGTATGCACCTCCCTCTCCCGCTTTACCTGAGTGGGGGTGAGGAGTAAGACGATGTCACCTGGAACAGGTAGTAAAAGAGCATGAGCCCCACCCTCAGGAGTGCAAGAGTAATACCCAGGGGGCTTTTAAACCTCTCTAGAACTCTCTGAAACGTGCACTTGGAATTATACACACAGGTAAGTCCTTCCCAAAATGTCTTCTGTGGAAAACTAATCCCACAAATGCTTCTCGACAAAAAAAGTTCCACGATCAACAAACTTTGAGAAACATTGGGTGAGTAATTAATTCTACACTTAGGGCACTGACACATTCCCGGGGTGTAGTAGCATATTAAAGGCTCCCGAATGTCAGATAGTAAAGAAACGTGCTTAATTACAGAACCCTTTTAGCATATAATACCTGCAGAAAATATTTTAGGAAGTGATCATAAGAAAGTTAGCAGATTATAGGGCACCTGGGTGGCTCCGTCGGCTGAGCATCCAAATCTTGATTTCGGCTCAGGTTCGTGACCCCAGAGTCATGGGATCGACCCTCTCGTTGGGCTCTGCGCGGAGTGTGGAGCCTGCGTAAGATTTTTCCCTCTCTCTGCCCCTCTTCCACACTCACTCACTCTCTCTCTAAAATAAAAGGAAGAACGTTATCAGATTTCTAGAAGCCTTAGATCACTTTTCGAGATTTGTTTTCTGTCTTCTGTCTGCTTGCAGTTAGGTATCACCAGTAAAACCCTCAAAGCAAAATGGAGCCTTCTTTTTCTTTTTTTTAAGTAACCTCTACACCCAACACGGGGCTTGACCCCGAGGTCAAGAGTCACATGTTGTACCGACCGAGCCAGCCAGGTACTCCCAAAATGGAGCTTTAAAGGAAAAGGAACCTGAATGTCCAACAGGAGCTTCCAAAATTAGGGTGGGGAGAAGGGCTGGAGAGACGGCTTAGGCAGAGAGAAACTCAAGTAGAGAAATCAGCTAGTGAGAACTGTGAAAAAAAAAGGAAAAAGCAAGCTTTTTATGAATCACTCTCTCAATGACCATAATCAGTCTTTCTCTTCCCACACTCCACTGAAATTGCACTTACCAATGGACTCCTTACTGCAAAACTCAATGGGCACTTTCCTGTCATTAGCTCTCAGATGTATGTGACACAGTCAACCTGCCCTTGTTCTTGCAACATTCTGTTCATTTGGCTCCAACAATGCCATAGCCTCCTGGTTTGGGTCCTACTCTCTGGCTCCTCCAGCTCAGTCTCATCATATCTGTCAGTCCATAAATAGTGGGGTACGAGGCTGTGTCCCAGGACCGCTTCGCTTCTCGCCGGGCACATCATCCTGAGCAGTCTCACGTACCTCCGGGGCTTCAAGTGTCATGTACAGGCTGGTAAGTCCCCAAATGTGTATTTTATTTTTTTAAGTAAGCTCTTTGCCCAATGAGGGGCTTGAACTCACGACCCTGAGATCAAGAGCTGCGTGCTCCGCCCACTGAGCCAGCCAGGTGCCCTCCAATATGTATTTCCTTTTTTAAAGCTTGTTTACTTATTTATTTTGAGAGAGAGAGAGAGAGAGAGACAGAGAGAGGCAGAGAGAAGGAGAGAATCCCAAGCAGGCTCTGTGCTGCCAGCATGGAGCCCGACACGGGGCTCGATCTCATGAACCCATGAGATCGTGACCTGAGCCAAAATCAAGAGTCGGACGCTTAACTGACTGAGCCGGCCACGTGCCCCCCAAATATGTATTTCTAGTGTGATCTGTCCTCTTGGTTTTCAGACCTTAATATCCAGCTTCCTCCTCAACGTTTAAACTTGAACTTACAGCCAACACGCCCAAATCTGAATCTGTCCTCTTGCCAGGATCTCACGGGAAGCATCACCCAGCTGCCCAGGTGAGATCCTGAGAGTCAGGTTCTACTCCTCCTGTCTCCTGCTCCACATGCAGTCGACCAGCAAGTCCTGTCAGGGAATTCTCCTAACCAGTTCCGAAGTCCATCCACTTCTCTTCAACCCCACTGCTACTGTCATTCTCACTTCAGACCTCCAAGTTCAGACCAACTCCTTACAGAACTCACTGCCTCTGATCTCGTCCCTCCCTGCTCACCCGTCTGGTCACACGGCAACAAGAATGTTATCACTGTCTTCCGACACGGATTGGGTTTTATCCCCTCTGCTTAAAACACTTCGGAAGGGCCGGAATCAAAAATTAAAACTCTCTCACATGGGGCGCCTGGGTGGCTCAGTCAGTTAAGCGTCCGACTTCGGCCCAGGGCATGATCTCGCGGTTCATGAGTTCGAGCCCCACGTCGGGCTCTGTGCTGACTGTGCTGACGGCTCGGAGCCTGGCGCCTGCTTCGGATTCCGTGTCTCCCTCTCTCTCTGCCCCTCCCCTGCTCATGCTCGCACTCTGTCTCTGTCAAAAATAAGTAAACTTAAAGTTTAAAAAAAATAGTGCGTTATAAATGTTAGCTTTTAGTAGTAATATGATCTCTTTAAACTTATCTCCTGCCACTCCGTCCCCCTCTATTCTCTAACCATATGATGTCTTTTGGTTTCTTACAGCATGACATATTCTGTTATCTTTTTTTTTTTTTTTAACGTATATCTCAATGGCTTCTCGCACATTCACAGAATTGTGCATTAATGACCACGCTCGATTTTGGAACGTTTTTGTCACTTCAAAGAGACAACCCCCACCCCTTAGTCATCACCCCCCTCACCCCCTCCCCATCTGCTCCAGCTCTAGGCAACCACTAATCAATCTCTTTTGTGTCTCCATGGATTGCCCTAGTCTGGACTCCTCAAATACGCGGAACCGCACATGTGTTCTTTCGTGACGGGCTTGCTTCACTGAGCACCATGTCTTCAAGGTTCCTCCACGTGGCAGCACGTGGCAGGGCTTCCTTCCCTGTTGCGGCCACACCGTGTCCTCTCCTTGCCTGACCTTTGTACACAGCATCCCTCTGTCAGTAACTCGTGGCTTCTGTCCACCCCGACCCGCATGGGTAACTCCCACTGAAACTTCACCTCTCTAGTTTAGATGGAAGGACAAGATCTCCTCCTGGAAGCCTTTGATGGCCACCTCCTCCCGCCTACGCTCCCCCTCCAGTCTGGGTTAGGCAAGCCTCCTACGTGCTTCCCCTGTCGCTTGTCTTTCTGTCTGTCTTCCTCCCAGACGGCCAGCTCAACAACAGTGAGGGCGATGCGTGTATACTGCTCATAACCCGTACCCATGTGGTGCAGAGTAGACACTCGATTGCTTTGTAGAAGTCATGAAATGGGAACACGAGGGGATGGCCGGGAACAGAAAGACAGCAGGGCAAGGGGACGTCTGCTGATGTGCTACCCGACTCGACTTCCCAGCACCGCTTTCTGCAAGCGTGGTGTCCTCAAGCAAGATACCGGGCCTCAGTTCTTCTTCTATAAAATGAAGGGCTCGCCTGAATAATCCCTACTATCCCTTTTAGCCCTGACACTGATTGCTTACAAGTATATGTTAAATTAGTCCTATCATTATTAAGGAGAGCCAGGATGCCAAATGCATTAAAAATGCATTTCTCTCAAATTAATGCAAAATGGCACTGTACAAATAGTACTTTTTTTCCCCTCATCGCATTAGCAATGTAACATTTACCGAGGTCAAATAAACAAAAAATTAAAATGATGTCTTACATTAGAATGGTTAAGGGATACAGCCTCCATCAACTAGAAGCTTCTGAATCCTCTTTTAATCAGTTCTATCCTGACACTTGATTGAAATATTAGCAATAAGTGCTTCTGCATTTATCAGCATTTAAAGACCTGAATTAAGGACTGGCCTGGCTTTATCGGATGGAATGGAAAGTAGGAGGCACCCCTCTGGCTCAGAGAAGCACTTTCCAGTTCCATCAGCCCAGCCCAAGCTATTTTGAGTGGGCTCGCTGTTAGTGAACACCACTGTGGCTCCTTGCAGGTCTGGATTGCTCTCCGTTAGAGCAACTGGAGCCAAAGGTGGGCAGAAGCAACAACAATAAAGATTTAGAATCACAGCGCAGCCTCTACATGTGCCACACTCAGGTGTGTATAATACCCAGTAACTCACACGTATCAAACACCGTACTGACCCTTTACATAGGTCATCTCATATCCTGCTCATGATAACCTTATGGGATAGGTACTATTGCTCTATTATTATCAGTGTCCTCATTTTTCAAATGAGGAAAGCGAGCCACACGGGCTGAGCAACCATCCAGAGTCATGCATCTAGTAAATGGTAGAGCCAGGGGTTTGAAACCAGGCCTTTCTGAGCACAGAGGCATGGCCTATGATAATACTGGACATATGCCTCCCTCCCACTATTTAATAAGCGTTCGTTTACGTATCTTTCTCTCCCACTGTGCCTATGAGTGCCCTTGGGGTTTGAACCACCGGCACCTAGCGTAACGCCCGGCACGTTGGGTCCTTCGTTCCTTCAGAACGTATCTATCGAGTGTGGACTGTAAGCCAGACACTGGTTACAGGCGTCTGCCACTGCCGCGGCGACCAAGGCGGGAAGATCCCCGGCCTGGTGGAGCTTCCATTCAGGTGAAGGCGACAGACGAGTAAACAAACCAGATTTTCGATATTTTAAATAAAGAAAACAGGGCGGGAAAATGTGATGAAGAGTAGCTTGGGGGTGGGGGTGGGCAGCGTTTTGTGAGGCTAAGGCGGTCGGGGAAGACCTCTCCGAGCAGGCGACCGCTCGTTGGAGCTGAGACCTACCTGATGGGAAAGAGCCAGCCCTAAGAGGCACCGGAAGAAGCGTGCTCCCGCCAGAGGGCCGAGAATGGACAAAGGCCAGGAGGTGAGCAAGAGTTTGGCACATTTGAGGATGGCAAGAGGGCTAGTGCGGGTGAATCCCAAGCGGCAGAGGGTTGGGTGGTAGATGGCGGATCGTGCAGGGACTGTGGGCATCCCGGCACCTCCTGGGGTCCCCACACTCAGCATTGGGACGGCTGCCCCCTACTGATTCACAACAGGAGCCAGAGTGGAAGACACCCGGGGTTCTGAAGGGGCTTCAGAAGCAGGATCTCAGGTATGGGCCTTCCCCACACCCGCTTGCTCTTTTCCCTGCAGATACCTCTCTTCGTCGCCTACTTCCATTTTTTGCCCTGATTCCTCCTCCTCCTCCTCCTCCTCCTAGTCCTCCACACACACCTCTACAACCGCTTAAGCACGCAGGCCGTCTCTTTCCCCTCCTCGTGGGACCGTGAGACGCCCAATCAGTGCCTTGAGCCTCTCGCGTGCAGACCTTTGGGTCAGATAAGAGGACGGAGCGATGGTGACCGCGGCAGCAGACAAGTCCCAGCTGGAGGTCAGAGCTCAGAGACGTCTTCCGCCCGAGCCCAGGAGGGGGGGGTGGGGGGGGCGGGCAGTTTTCGCTAAGCCTAAAAGCGGGGTCCAGAGAGCTGAGCTTCCGAAGCAGAGAAAGACCCAGAGAAAGCAGACGCAGGGCGGGGGGGGCAGGAATGACGAGCACCACCTTCCGCCAGCCGCAGAGGGGCCGGTGGAGGGCTCGCGCAGGAAATCTGCACGGGCTCCCCGGCACCGCAGAGAACCTTCTCTCCGGAAAGCCAGGCCCGACGCTCTTTGCTCCCTACTGCCCCGCTGTGGAGAAACGCTTCGGGGAGAGTGCTGAAGCCGGAGAGAAACAGCCGCTGCCCTCCTCTGCCGTCTGGCTTTGGGGTCCTGGCGGCCCCCATTTTCCACTTCCTCCCTTTACCTCTCACCGTTAAAGTTGAAGGCCAATAAACGGAACTAAATAAACATCGGGCTTCGCATTTTTGAAAAAAGAGCAAGGAATTGCACAGGAAAATCGGAGGAAGGAAACAATAAAGATAAAAGCAAACCTAAATAAACTAGGGGATGTAAAAACAGTGGAATTAATAAATTCAAGAGCTGGTAGCTCGAAAGGGCCACTGAAGTAGATAAACCTCGGGCAAACCTATGTAAGAAACACACACACACACAATTAGAAAGGAGAAAGGGGGTACAACGACCAGTATCAACAATAGTTTTTGAATTGTGAGGAAATTCTGTGCACAATTGCATGCTAGTAAGTTTTAAAAATAGGATGCAAGGGATGTTTTCTTCTGACAAAAATATAAAATATTAAAATTCATACTACAACAAGTAGGAAATCTGAATAAATTAATAACTTAGGAATAAATTGAGAGACTGTCACACAAGGTCCCTAAACCTAATGATAAGCAGTTTCAAATCTTTAAGGCAGAAAACAGAAAAAGTTGGGATGTACTTAATTCATTCCGTGAAACGAATATGGTCCTGACCCCAGAACCTGAGAAAGATAAAACGAACCTCAGAAATCAGAGACCAGTATCAACTCCAAACACAGCATAAAAACTTCAGGTAAGACACTAGCAAACATAAGTTAACAAAGCTCGAAAGGAGCAAAACACAATCACCAAGGATTGATCCTGGGGAAGCAACCACAGTCCAAGCCTACGGCAGTCTGTTAGTACAATACTATCTGTAGGTTAAATCGGTGCTTCCCGACTTTTCGTGGCAGGCATAGAAAATGAAGGTATTTGCATGGGCCACTGGCGTGTGCAAATGAGGAAGGGAAGAAGGCGGTTCAGGCTCTCCCGCTACCCTGAGAGTTCACGGGAGGGATGTGTTGGTCTGGCTGTTACCAAGGGTGCAATTCACAATATTCACCAAGCGCTAAGGCACAGGACTTGACCAATCAGAACGCACAATCCATGCCAGGCAGGAGCATCCGATCAGGGGCCTGGCGGCAGCATGCTGTAGCTGGGACATTCTCAGGAGGTCTGAGGGGCAGGTCCCAGGGAATAGCTGGGTCAGAGAAGGAGTGCTCAGGGTGCCCAGGGCAGTAGTGATCTCCTGTGGAGGTATTTTAGTACTTTAAATGGTCTAACTGTTTTGGTGTATACCAGCTGAATATCAGCTCTGGCTGTCACCCAGACCAAATGGTCAGACGGAACACTCGGGAAGTTCTGGGTCAAACCACACTCTGAGACTCTTCTAATATTTGTCACGCTGTATTGTAACGGCATCTTGTCCTCCTTTTATTTTGTATTGAAGTGTAGTTGACCCACAATGGTACATCAGTTTCAAGTGCACAGCGTAGTGGCTGGACAAGTCTATATGTTATGCTGTGCCCACCGCCAAGCGTAGCTGCCATCTGTCACCGTGCAACACTGTTACAATACCATTGATTATCTCGTCCTTCCTCTGACTAGTCTGTGGAGTTATCCTTCTCTGTCTTCTCAGCATCCCTGCAAAGTATCTGACGTAGAGTAGAAGCTTAATAAACGGTTGCCAGATGGATCAGGTATCATTTCAAAGAGATATCCAAAAGAGCAAATCATAACATTTAATACATATTATGTCAGATTAGGGCTCTGAGGATAAATGATATACATGAAAAGGAAAAGGAAAACATAATAAAGAACGTCTCTTTTAAACGTGAGTGAAACTAGGGGCAACTGAGTGGCTCAGTCGCTTAAGTGTCCAACTCTTGATTTCAGCTCAGGTCATGATCTTGTGGCTCATGCGATCAAGTCCCAAGACAGCTCTGGACTGACAACATGGAGCCTGCTTGGAATTCTCCCTCTTCTTCTCTCTCTGTCCCTCCCCTGCTTGCGCTGCCTCTCTCTCTCTCTCTCCCTCTCTCTCTCTCTCCCAAAACAAATAAATAAACTTAAAATAAATAAATAAACATAAGGAAAAGTAATGCTTACTGAATAAGATTAACAGCATTTGTTTGTTTCTTTGTTGGTTGTTTTTGTTCTTTAAGTAGGCTCTACACCCAATGTAGGGCTTGAACTCACGGTACCAAAATCAAGAGTCGCATGCTCCACAGACTGCCCCATCATTTCTTTAAAAAACAAACAAACAAACAAACAAACAAAATAAAGATATCGTCTATCATTTTTAATATTATTTTAGAACTTCTGATCAATAAGATAAAAAAAGACATAAGCTGTAAATACTAGATAAATAATGATAGAAAATGCAAAGTATAAAAAAGCTTAAGAATAAACATAAGTTGGGGTGCTTGCGTGGCTCAGTTGGTTAAACGTGTGACTCTTGATTTCAGCTCAGGTCATGATCTTGCTGTTTGTGGGACCGAGCCCCACATCGGACTCTGTGCTGACAGCATAGAGCCTGCTTGGGATTCTCTCTCTCCCTCTCTCTCTCTGCCCCTCCTCCAGCTCTCTCTCTCTCTCTCTCTCTCTCAAAATAAATAAATAAGCATTAAAAAAGAATAAACATAAGCTATATTACCAATATAAAGAAAACTATAATACTATGGGAAGATATAATAAAAAGCCCCCATCATCAACCATATATGTGTTTCGTATGAATGCCAATACTATTGTGTTATAGTCTATTATTGTCAAGTTATGGCTGGAGAGAAAGGCCACACTCCTGTGGGCAAAGCATGGATGGAGTCCCCTGGAAAACCGTGGTTATTCCAGATTCTTGCTCATCTGCACAAAAAGACAAGAATGTGAAACTTAGAAGGCAGGTCTTTGGTATGCCAAAAAATGAACAGCTTGTCTTTCTCCAACCCTAGTGCTCTTGGGTTCAGATGTCAGAGGATTCAGAAGTTCTCACCTTGGGGCGCTTGGGTGGTTCAGTCGGCTAACCATCTGACTTCGGCTCAGGTCACGATCTCAGGGCTCGTGAGTTCGAGCCCTGCGTCGGGCTCTGTGCCGACAGCTCGGAGCCTGGAGCCCGCTTCGGATTCTGTGTCTCCCTCTCTCTTTGCCCCTCCTCCACTCATGCTCTGTCTCTCTCTCTCTCTCTCCCTCTCAAAAATAAATAAACATTAAAAAAATGTAGAAGTTCTCGTCTTATGCTCCAGGATGGTGGCTTGCTAAGATGGTAGCCATCTTGGGGAAATAAACAAGAACCAAGGATAAGATGGGGCTCTGAAAAGCAAGCCTTATAGGATAAAGGACGATGCTCTGGTTTCATATTATTTTCTGAATTTATTTATCTGCTGTTATTGCCTAGTCTTTAGACAATCTTGTTCAATATCCCAGCCTTGCCTCAACTATGCCAGAAGGTACTCGGGAAAGGTGAATGTGTCTACATTTAGGCCAAAGCGCTGATGGAAGAGCAGGACCTCTTTTTTCATAAGCAGATAGAAGTGATGTTGTCAGTAATTATGAATAATTGAATGCTTGAGCTAGGTACTGCTTGACATACGTTATCTCATTCAACTCTCTCGACAAACTGATGAAGTAGGCGCTTTTATTAACCCCAATTTACAGGTGAGAACGCCGCAGCTCCGAGAAGTGTAGTGATGTATCCAAAATTATACATCAAGGAAAATGGCAGAGGCAGAACAGAAACACAGCTCCGTCCAACTTCCAGCTCTGTGCTCTCAGCTACTACCTACTCCAAAAGATCCCTAAGAAAAGACAATTGTCAAGGACAAGACAAGAGTTAAGGGGTTCTAGGCATAATTAACAAAGGTAGATGTTTTTAAGAAGACATAAAAGGTGAATTCAATACCTAGAATACATGCCGTGTTCATAGACGGACAAGATTATAAGAATATAAATTCTCCTTGAATCAATATGTTATTTTTTAGCACCATATTCCAGGGGAAAAGTGACTCCAGAGGTGCAGAAAATATAGATCGCTTATGAGCGGAAAATTTGGGGGGTATTTTTTATTGATAGGATTTACTTGACATCCTTAAGAGAGATATCTCAAAGCACACTAGGGATGTCTTCTCCAAACCATGTCCAAAATATAAAAAGCTCTATAGTTGTAGTTTCTCCCCTGGTGACTTCATGCCAGAGCTCATCAGAACACAGGAAGGCCCTGGTCTTTGGCTCTGTTAATGCCCTCACCGACACTCAGCTCCCTTCTACCAGTGAGGAATGTAGTCCAAAAGCTCTTGTGTGTTTTAATTCTGTTTTCTCCAACTTTCCTCAAGACGTTCTTTTCTCAATACACATTCCTCCCTTTTTCGAATCACTTCTAACGTTCCCACTGCTTTTCTTTTTCTTCATAAGCCTGTTGCTTTTATACTGACGGATGCCATAGAAGCTCATTAAATCACCCCAAGACCGTCATTCCCCCTGCAAACTCCGGGCTCCTGCGAGGAGGGGAGGGGGCTCACAGATACAACACACAGAGCATTGAAAGCATGGGCCAGCTCAGTGTTCGTGGATTTAATCCTAAAATTGGCTCGGGAATGTAGAGGTCCAACCATTCCCCATGGGGCCATCTGAAAAAAAAAAACAAACAGCAAAAGTAGACCTCGCTCCAGAAGGAACCCCACAAAATAAATCCTCACACACTCAACACTGAAAAATAATAACTACAACAAAAGAAATCAAATGGTCTTGGGATGATGTCAAAATCCTGCTCTACCTCTTTTCACACAGTCTGAGAAAGACCATGTAGTGACAGCTAAGAGCGTGGACTTGACCCCAGACCATCTAGACTAGAATCCAGTGTCTGCCGCTCACTACCTGGGTGATTTGGATGAGTTACTTCACCTCCCTGTACCTTGGTCTTCTTATTTGTAAAACGGGGTAATAAAGGTAACCGCCTCATCGAATCGCCGTGAGGATTAAAGGTGTGTAAGGTGGCTGATATACTTACTGTTCACGATTCGTACACGGCGATAAACTCAGCCTCCTCTGCCAGACCCCCAGTTGCTTCTTCCCTGTTTTCCTGCACCGATTCAATTGCTTATCCTTTTGCCACAGGCAGTGTTACTGCCGATTCCCTCCTCTCTTTTCTTCTTTGACGTTTCTTCTTGTCTCTTCGAACATCCCCTCCCTGCAAAATGCCCTTTTGCAAGCTGCTGTTGAGGCACCAGAGTGTCACGGCTCAGTGCTCTTTCCAGTCCCAAGACCCAAGATGGCCTTCTCTTGCAGAAGCTCCAGCTCTGTGACTGAAAAATAGCCAAATCCAGGGCATGGGTTTTGTCCTGTGGAGATTTGCAGATGTAAGATAACAGCTGTTCTACCACAACTGGTGCGTTTGAGAAATCCAACCCCCTCAGTCCGATTAGACCCAAGCCAAAACGAATTCTTTCAGGCCACTGAGTATGGCCTAATTAATTTCTAGGTTGAGTCTGCCTTCATCGGCGACCTGTGCACGTGTGCAAATCTTCATTTACCTTACTCTGTACTTCTTCGCCATCTTCTCTCAGCCTTCCCATGTCCTCGTGCCAGCCGCCAATACGTATTCATGCCATCTGTCCTTCAAGCCCTCTCCGCAAAGGCTTTTAATATTTGCTTTTGCATTTTGTCCTCTGTTTGCAACTCCCCATAAATCCCTAAGCTGGTAAAAACAGCCGTTCAAGGATACCAGACTCGGGGGGCCTGGCTGGCTCGGTCGGTAAAGCATGTGACTCTTGATCCTGGGGTCATGAATTCGAGCCCCACGTTGGGCGTAGAGATTACTTAAAAAAAAAAAAGGGGAAAATTAAGTATTAAAAATTGACTTCCTGCGAAATAAATAGGAATTAGAAGAGAACGTGTATGATAGCTTTGGAAAGATATATTTCAGGAAAACGAATTTAAAAGGAAATGATAAACTTTTATGACTGCACCGTGTAAACAAGTCAACTTCTGTCTAACAAAAGAGAAAACCCTTCTTATAATCTATAAGGATCTATATAATCTGGATTGCTGGTTCCTCTCGGACTTCATCTCCTTCTCTGCTCATTCTGCTCCAACCACGCTGGCCTCCTTGAACATAGCATGTGCAGTTGTTCTTCTGGACCTTTGCACCTGCTATTTTCCTCTGGAATGCCCCGGCATTCGAGCTCTGTTTCATTGTGACGTCTTCACCTCTGCTTGCCTCTTTGCCTTGGCTTCATCCTCGGGCAGCTGCTCCTCATTGTTGCAAAATGGCTGCCAAAGCAATCGGGCTATATGCTTCTTCTTGAATATATTAGGAAAGAGAGCCTGCTACCTTTTATAAACATGGAAAGAAGCCCTGACCTTCATCATGACTGGGTCATTGGTGACCAGGGGAATTTCTGTGACCAGGGGAATACTATATGCTGAATAGTTTAGGCCGGGGTTACCTCAAACCAAATACTGTGGCGAAGGGGATGGATCATTCAGATTGGCTAAGACTAATGAGGGCTCACACTTGGAGGTGGTGTTGGAGTCGATTCCACACATATCAGATGGTTGCTAGGAAGAGAACTACAATGTCCACTGCAGAAAGCAATTGAAATATACCTATCGAGAACCTTTAACCTAGTAATGATATTCCTGGGAGTTTATTCTAAGGAATAAATTCAAATGAAGAAAAGCTATGTTCATCAATATTTACTTTATCTCTGCCTTTTATGAATAGTGAATAATGAATTAATGAGTAACCTCTAGAAGCAAACACTAAGACTTAAATGGGCAACTGCTGAGAAATATTTAAAGAAAGTATGTAATATAAATCAAGATTCAACAAAATATTATGTAACTATTAAGAGTAAAACTTATAAAGATCGTGTAATGACATGAGGGGATGTATATATAAATATTCTTACATTATATACATATATAACCTAACATGAAAAACTCAGTACAAAATTCTGTGTATACTAATATTGGAATAGAATGTGAAAAGACGACAACAGTCATATTTATGTAGGAGAATTAAGGATGATTTATTTCCTTTCTAAAACTACCTTTAATTTTGTATTTCCAGTAACTTTTAAAATCAAAGAGAGGCAATCCAATGACACCTGAGAAATTCCTAAGAAGTACGTACGCCCTAACGATAAAATCAGATTCTAGGTTAAGCCAATGGCTCCATCAAACGCTGGGCAAAGCTGGTCTTCAACATGCTGGGCTCTCCTCATCATCAGAGACTCCCCTTCCTTTTTGGTTTCCTTTTCCCACTTTTGCATCCCTTCCTCCACTTATCATTATGTTTCCTAGAACCTACAGTCATTATCAAAAAGATCTTAGGAACTCATTTAGACTGACGTTCCCTGGGGGGAGGGCTTACAGAGTAGGGGTGGCAATGCTTAGCCCAAAGAAATACGTAACTGAAAACTGATGATTAGGTCCAGCTCCATTTTGGAGATGGAAGAGAAGAGGCCTTCCAGTACCTGTCATGTGTTTATGATTTGAATATTGATTTATGATCTAGATATTATTGTCGTTATTTTCCAAATATTTAATTACAAAATTCAAGATGTAGTGAGAGAGAGAGATATGAATAAAAATCACAGACCACAAAAAGAGATAAGGCCTATATACAAACAACTATAATAGAATGATGAAAATAAACCATAAATGGGATCAAATGATATAGGAATTCAAAAGCAGGAGATTATTTCTAACTGGTGACATTAGGAAAGGCTTCATAGAGGAGGTGATGAAGTTTCTAGGGCTTGAAAGATAGAAAGGTTTTAGTTTGCATAGAAAAGGGAAGACAATAGCAACAAAAGCAAAAACAAATATTGGGATTACAGCAAACTAAAAAGCTTTTGCACAGTGAAGGAAACCAATGAAACCAAAAGGTACCCTACTAAATAGAAGAAGATATTTGCAAATAATATGCTCAATAAGGGGTCAATACGCAAAATATACAAAGAAATCATACAACTCAACACCAACAACACAAACAACCTGGTTAGAAATTGGGCAGGTCTAAACAGACATTTTTCCAAAGAAGACATACAGATGGCCAACAGACATATTAAAAGATGCTCAACAATGGGGCGCCTGGGTGGCGCAGTCGGTTAAGCGTCCGACTTCAGCCAGGTCACGATCTCTCGGTCCGGGAGTTTGAGCCCCGCGTCGGGCTCTGGGCTGATGGCTCAGAGCCTGGAGCCTGTTTCCGATTCTGTGTCTCCCTCTCTCTCTGCCCCTCCCCCGTTCATGCTCTGTCTCTCTCTGTCCCAAAAATAAATAAACGTTGAAAAAAAAATTAAAAAAAAAAGATGCTCAACATCACTAATTATCAAGGAAAGGCAAATCAAAACTTCAGCAAGGGGCTCCTGGGTGGCTCAATCAGTTGAGCATCCGACTCTTTGATTTTGACTCAGGTCATGATCCCAGGGTCAAGGGATTTAGCCTCTCACTGGGCTCCATGCTGAGCGTGGAGTCTGCTTAAGATTCTCTTCCTCTCCCAGGGCACCTGGGTGGCTCAGTCAGTTTAGCATCCGACTTCAGCTCGGGTCTTGATCTCACAGTTCATGAGTTCAAGCCCCACATTGGCCTCTGTGCTGACAGCTTGGAGCCTGGAGGTGCTTTGGGTTCTATGTCTTCCTCTCTCTCTCTAACCCTCCCCCGCTTGTGCTCTCTCTCTCTCTCTCTTTCTCTCAAAAATAAATAATAAACATTAAAAAAAAAAGATTCTCTCTCTCTCCCTCTTCCCCTCTCCCATGCTTGTGTGTGTGCACTCTCTCTCTTAAAAAAAAAAAAAGAAACAACTGCAATGAGATATCACCTCATACCTATCAGAATGGCTAGTATTAAAAGGATAAGAAATAGCAAGCATTGATGAAGATGTGGAGAAAAAAGAATCTTCGCACACTGCTGGGTAAACTGGTGCAGCCATTTTGGAAAGCAGTATGGAGGTTCCTCAAAAAATCAAAAATTGAAAATTAAATCCGATCCAGTAATTCCACTTCAGGGTACTTACCCAAAGAAAACAAAAATATGAATTCAAAAAGATTTATGCACCCCTTTGTTTATTGCACCATTATTTACAAAGGCTAAGATATGGAAGCAACCTGCCTCCACTGATAAGATGAATGGATAAAGAAGATGTGGTATATATACACAATGGACTATTCCTCAGCCATAAAAAAGAATGGAATCTTACCATTTACAAAAACATGGGTGGACCTAGAGGGTATTATGCTAAGGGAAATAAGTCAGGAAGAGAAATACAAATACTATGTGATTTCACTTGTATATGGAATCTAAAAAACAAACCAAACAAAAAACGCCTAAATACAGAGAACAAACTGGTTGTTTCTCGTTGGGGTCATGGGAGTGAGCAAAATAGGTGGAGGAGATTGGGAGGTACAAACTTCCCATTATAACATAAATAAGTCACAGGGAAGTGAAATACAGTATAGGGAATGTCCAGTCAATAATATTGTAATAAGTTTGTGTGGTGACAGATGGGAACCACGCTTAATGTGGTGGGCGTTTCATAATGTATATAAATGTTTAATCGCTATGTTGTATACCTCAAATTAATATGATATTCTATGTCAACTATACCTCAACTAAAAATAAATAAATTAGGGGCGCCTGGGTGGCCCAGTCGGTTAAGCTCCGACTTCGGTTCAGGTCATGATCTCACAGTCCATGAGTTCGAGCCCCGCGTCAGGCTCTGTGCTGACAGCTCAGAGCCTGGAGCCTGCTCCGGATTCTGTGTCTCTCTCTCCCTCTGCCCCTCCCCGACTCACTCTCTGTCTCTCAAAAATGAATAAATGCTAAAAAAATTTTAGAAAAAAAATTAATTAACTTTAAAAAAAAGAAAGGGGAAGAGGATTCCAGGCAGGGGTAACTGCATGAAAAAATGCACTGAGGTGCACATAAGAATAGTAAGTACTGACTTTTGGTGAATCTAAGCCACCAGTGATCGTAAGATACATTGTTATTTTTTTTAAGATTTTTAAATTTTTATTTATTTATTTATTTATTTATTTATTTTCAATGTTTATTTATTTTTGAGAGAGAGAGAAAGAGAGGGAGAGGCAGAGAGATGGGGACAGAGGATCCCAAGCGGGCTCCGTGCTGACAGCAGAGATCCCTATGCAGGGCGCAAACCCATGAACCACGAGATCATAACCTGAGCTGAAGTCGGATGCTTAACTGACTGAGCCACCCAGGTGCTCCAAAGATTTTTATTTATTTGTTTATTTGTTTGTTTGTTTGTTTTAATTTTTCAAGTTTGTTTATTTTGAGAGAGAGAGCATGCACAGGAGAGGGGCAGAGAGAGAGAGAGAGAGAGGGAGAATCCCAAGCAGACTCCATGCTGCCAGCACAGAGCCCGATGCAGGGCTCAGTCCCAGGAACGGTGAGATCATGATCTGAGCAGAAATCAACAGTCTCATGCTCAACTGACTGAGCCACCCAGGCACCCCAAGATTTTTTTTTATGTTTAAGTAATCTACACTCAATGTGGGGCTCAGACTTATAACGCAAGATCAAGAGTCACTTGCTCTACCGACTGAGCCAGCTAAGTGCCCCATTTTTCTTTTTCCTTTTTTTTTTTTAAAGATTTTTCCATCGTTGGGGCACCTGGGTGGCTCAGTTGGTTAAGCGTCCGACCTCAGCTCAGGTCATGATCTCGCGGTCCGTGAGTTCTAGCCCCGCGTTGGGCTCTGTGCTGTCAGTTCAGAGCCTGGAGCCTGCTTCAGACCCTGTCTCTCTCTCTCTCTCTCTCTCTCTCTCTCTCTGCCCCTCCCCTGCTCACGCTCTGTGTCTATCAAAAAATGAATAAACGTTAAAAAATTTAAAAAAAAGATTTTTCCATTGTTATTTTATGCAACACTGAGAAAAGACAAATACTACCAAACAATAACTCAATAGTTTCATTTGAATTTTTTATCCTATAATTACTGAAGGGAGCTCTTTTGGACTTTAGACATACACAAAGCAAAATAAAATAGTTAAAATATTCCTAAGGCTTCTCCACAGTGAGTAAGGAAGAGGCGATGATGCAGGGCTGTGTAGACCATGTTAAAAATTTGGGCCTTTATAGTGCAGTTCATACTGACAAACGCTTTCACCAATAAAATACTGGTGGACAACTCTGATCTCGCTTCTGCTGGGATGATCATTCTCTTCCACCCCTGAACCCTTCCTTCACGATCTCCATGGATTACTCCAACAGAGTAATTCTTTTTTCTTTTAAGTGTATTTATTTATTTTGAGAGAGAGAGAGAGAGAGAGAAAGTGAGCAGGGGAAGGGGCAGAGAGAGAGAGGGAGAGGGAGAATCCTAAGCAGGCTCCACGTTGTCAGTGCAGAGTCCAACGGGAGGTTTGAACTCATGAACCATGAGATCATGACCTGAGCCAAAGTCAAGAGTCGGTTGCTTAACCGACCGAACCACCCAGGCGCCCCTCCAACACAGTAATTCCTAAAGAGTAAGTTGTCCCTTTTCTTCTGAAAAGAGATGGGCCAAAAGAGAGCAAAGGCAAGAAGAAAAAAATGGGGCCATATATATTATCAAATCATATTAATCGATACCTAAAACAAACCACAAATAAACTACATTCTATTTATGCCACAATAACTTAGGGAAATAATAAACACAGGTTCTGGCCTACTGGGTGATTATTAACGTCTGGATGCTCATACTTGAGAGATCCGGCAGGTGAATTGCAAAATAAAATCTCCAGCAATATAGGAAGATCAAGAAAACAACTTTATCATCTAAATGGATATTCAAAAGGCATAATATTACTATAGGAAGGCAAAAAGAGACTTATTTGAATTTTACAAAATGGATACGTATGATTGATACATCAGAAATGCTTTCAAAGTTGATTATATGACCCCTTCTCCAAAATATATGAATATATACTTATCAAATATTGCTCAAATTAATGTACCTAACAGTTTTATTTTATGAAACCAGTCTGTCATTTTACCTTAATTTCTACATAGATGAAACAGCAGCCCCATAATATTGAAAATGTAATTTAGCACTTTAACAAGGACACAATAATCCTTTGAAAATGAACAGCTTTTAACCGAGTAGTATAACTTACCTACTTTTCATACTAAGCAAATAATACGCTAAAAAGCAAATAGTTTTTCTTACTACTGAGTTTAACTTTAAAACTAGAAATTATCTTTGTACCCACACTTCTAATTTAAAATTCGAAGAATTTTTTCTACAGTATACTAAGCAGGTATGTCTTGAAATATGGCAATATTAATCATCGTCATGACAAATTACCAGAAAAATATTATCACTGAAAAGAAATGTATTATAGGATTTTGCAAAGGGCTATGAAAAGTAATAGATTAAAAGTAAGGACAGAAATTATACTAAAATGGACTCACCTTCAATTCTTCGGATTATGATTACATCTATGATTCATCTATATAGAGAATATTCAACATAATCCAATATTAAATATGCTGTCACCATCTCACTTACAGACTGATTACAAGGCAAATTAAAGTGTCATGAAGTCATCCTGCTAACCTTCAGGCTATTGCTTCTCAGACTGTAATGTGCAGTGCCAAACACCTGCGGATCTTGTTAAAATGCAGATTCTGATTCGGAAAGTCTCCGTGCAACCCGTGATTCTGCATTTCGAACAAGTTCCCAGGTGGTGCTCCTGCAACTGACCACAAAGCAGCAAGGCTTTAGGCTACAAAAAAAAAAAAAAACAAAACACTTTATATTCTGTAGGAAACTTTATGACAAATAGGTGTTTACTTCCCACTTCTTTCATTCACGCTTCCAACACGTTCAACAAAAATTGAAAATATTTCCTCTGGATAAAAATGCTTTGGGGGCACCTGGGTGGCTCAGTGGGCTAAGCGTTGACTTTGGCTCAGGTCACGGTCTTGCAGTTCCTGAGCCCCAGCCCCGTATCGGGCTCTTCTGTGCTATCTGCGCAGAGCTTGTTTGGGATCCTCTCTCTCCCTGTCTCTCTGTCTCTCAAAAAAATAAATGAACTTTTACAAAAAACAAACTAAAAATGCTTTCTATTCCCATTGCTGCATGGAAGATGTTGGCATTAGGGACACTGACCTCCTATCAAACACAGAGAAAATAATAAATACTTGTTGGCTGATTGACTTTTTAAAATAACAGCTTTATTGAGACATAATTCACATACCATAAAATCACCTTTTTGTAGTATATAACCCAGTGGTTTTCAGTATATTCACGAGTTGTGCAGCCATCACCACACTCTAATTTTAGAACATAATTGTCACTCCAAAAAGAAATCCAGTACCCATTACCAATCACTCTCCATTTTGCCCTAACCCCTCCAGTGCTAGGCAACTAGCAATCTACTTTCTGTCGCTATGGATTTGCCTATTCTGGATACATGATCTTTTGTGACCGGCTTCTTTCATTTAGCATACTGCTTTCAAGCTTTGTCTGTCCTATAGCATGCATTAGGACTTCATTCCTTTTCATGCTGATCATATTCCAGTATATGCATATGCAACATTTTGTTTATCCATTCATCAGTTGATGGACATTTGAGTGTTTCCATTGTTTGGCTACTCTGAATAATCCTACTGTGAACATTTGTGTATGGGTGTTTGGGCGGGCGTATGTTTCCGTTCTCATGGGTATATAGACCTAGGAGTGGGTCACACGTTAACTCTATGTTTAAATGTTTGAGGAGGCCGGGGCGCCTGGGTGGCTCGGTCGGTTAAGCGACAGACTTCGGCTCAGGTCATGATCTCGCGGTCCGTGAGTTCGAGCCCCGCATCGGGCTCTGTGCTGACAGCTCAGAGCCTGGAGCTGCTTCGGATTCTGTGTCTCCCTCTCTCTCTGCCCCTCCCCCACTCATGCGCGCGCGCGCGCGCGCGCGCGCGCGCGCGCTCTCTCTCTCAAAAATAAATAAACATTTAAAAAAATAAATAAATGTTTGAGGAGGCCTAATCTGTTTTCCAGAGTGCCTGCACCATTTTACATTTCCATCAGCAGTACACAAAGGTTCTAATTTCTCCACATCCTGGACAACACTTGTTATTATCTGTCTTTCTTTTTTATTATTATAACCATCCTAGTAGATGTGAAACAGTATCTCATTATGGTTTTGATTTGCTTTTCCCAGATAGTTAATGATGTTGAGCATCTTTTCATGTGCTTATTGACCATTTATATGCCTGATTATTTTTTTTTTTCAGTTACAATTTCTGAAGCATTTACTATGTGCCAGGCCACTGTCAATCACTATCTCGTTCCAACCTCTTACCAGCCATATGAAAAAAGTGTCATTTTTTAAAACAGCTCTTTAAAGGTATAATTGACACATGATAAACTCCACATATTTAAAGTATAAATTTGATGAGTTTAGACATAGGTATACACCCCACAAAACCATCACCATGATCAAGATAATTAACATATCCATCATCTCTAAAAGTTTCCTGGCTCTCCTTTGTAATCCCTCCTTCCTGACCCTTCCCATCCGCCCTGCCAAACAACCACTGATCTGCTTTCTGTCGTTATAGATTAGTATGCATTTTCTAGACTTCTATATACGTACAATTACGTGGCATATACTCTGTTTTGTCTGGCTTCTCTCACTTAGCATAATGATTTTGGGATTTATCTAGGGGCTTGCATGTATCACCAGTCCATTCTATTTTTTTAAACAGCTTCATTAACATATAATTCACATGCCATACAATTCGCCCACTTCAAGTATACAATTCAATGGTTTTAGTATATTACATTATTAGTTTTTAAATTGTGGCATAATATATATAACATAAAATTTGCCATTTTAGTATATTTTTTGTATTGCCAAATAGTATTCCGTTTGTATGTATCTACCACAATTTGTTTATCCATTCAGACAGGTAATGTTATATTTGTCCCCACTTTACAAATAAGGTGGGGCGCCTGGGTGGCGCAGTCGGCTAAGCGTCCGACTTCAGCCAGGTCACGATCTCGCGGTCCGGGAGTTCGAGCCCCACGTCGGGCTCTGGGCTGATGGCTCGGAGCCTGGAGCCTGTTTCCGATTCTGTGTCTCCCTCTCTCTCTGCCCCTCCCCCGTTCATGCTCTGTCTCTCTCTGTCCCAAAAAGAAATAAACGTTGAAAAAAAAATTAAAAAAATAATAAATTTATAAATAAGGCAAAGGGAAGCATGGAGAGAAGTTAACTGTGACTGTCCTAAATCACAGGCAAGTAAGTAACAGAGCTGGCATTCAAACCCAGGTCTGTCCAATACCAGAGTTTATACTCTTTAAAAAAAATGTTTATTTATTTATTTTGAGAGGGGGTGGGGAGGAGCAGAAGGAGAGGGAGAGAGAGAATCCCAAGCAGGCTCCGCACTGTCAGCGCAGGGCCCGATGTGGGGCTTGACCTCGTGAATTGTGAGATCCTGACCTGAGCTGAAATCAAGACTCAGACACTAACTGCCTGAGCCACCCAGGTGCCCCCAGAGCTTGTGCTCTTAACCATTATGTCATACTGGCTTTCCAAACTGAAACCAAACGTAGCTATACTCTAAATCAAATATGTGCTGTTCCCAAGCACAACGATGTATCAGTTCTTGTCATCGTCTGGAGGCTGATCCTGGTCCTCCTCCCCTAATAATCTAAAGGATCCTTTCACACAAAAAAAGGGAAAGTAAAAGCCCTTGTCAGTATAAGCCACAAACACTGAGATGACCATACTATAAACAGCAGACCGGGTTCCAGAGTCAAGGATCAGACATGAGTCCGAAGAGCTGGATATGAAGCAGGACCAGACAGGTTAGTGTCACAGCAACGAGATTTGCCCAATCATCAGGAAAACAAACCACCTTCCTTGGGCGTGTGCAAACTAGGCGAAGAGAAAAAGTCTTTGTGTGATAACGGTCCAGTTGGGACAAGTACCCGAGGGTCACGTCAGCTCTCAAGGTAGTGGATTCACTCACGCTCAGTAGTGCCTCAGATTGGGAGGATACTAAGATATATTCTCTCCTTTTTCTAGAAAGAAGTTGGAGGGCTAATGCACGAAGCTACCTTCATGGGATCACAGGACATGAGGGCTGTCGTGGGAGAAGGCAGTGGCAGCCCCATGTCTATTTTCGCTACTTCACAAAAGAGGAAATGAGGCGCGGTAGAAATAGAAAGGCGTTGCTTGGCAATATTATAAAGCACTGTAATATAAGCTGTCAAAGGAGGCTGTGGGATCTTCTTCCCTGAAACTCATTAAGAGCAAGAGAGATACCCACTTGGAATCCGCCCAGGAGGAGAGTCGGAGGAATGCCACCGGGAGACACAGGAACGAAACTCGGTCTGCGGCAAGGGCTGGCTGCCGTCAGACAACTGGATCCCAGCCAGCGGCCGAGGCCGGCCGGCCGGCCATCCGCTCTCCCCCGATGTGGCCAGGTAGCACCAAGAAATAGTTCCTAGGAAACCGGCCCCTAATAAGACATTTGGAAAGCACAACACGATTCAGTGTAAGCCGCCAGGACCTTTGGTTTAAAAAGACGTCTTAGACCCAGAAATAGCAAATGATGTTTCCAACACCAAACCTGAAACACGTGGACCCCGGTCACTGCAGGCAGGAGCCATAAAAATCAGGAGGGCGTGGATGGCAGAGGCACAGCCGAAGACAAATGAATCTTCATTCCTGGGCAAGGTACTAAGGTCACCCCAAGGGCCCGATTCCGGTCCCGATAGGTCTCCTCTACCCCCAGCTGGGACATCAGTTTGATCCCAACTCCAGGCTCGGAGCCCAATTATTTTTGTTTGTTTATTTATTTATTTATTTAAAATGTTTATTTATTAAAAAAATTTTTTTTGACATTTATTTATTTTTGAAAGACAGAGAGACAGAGCGTGAGCAGGGGAGGGGCAGAGAGAGAGGGAGACACAGCATCTGAAGCAGGCTCCAGGCTCCGAGCTGTCAGCACAGAGCCCGACGCGGGGCTCGAACTCACCAACTATGAGATCATGACCTGAGCCGAAGTCGGACCCTCAGCTGACTGAGCCACCCAGGTGCCTCAAATGTTTACTTATTTTTGAGAGAGAGAGAGAGAGAGAGCACACAAGCGGGGGAAGTGAGGAGAGAGAGGGAGAGAGGATCCCAAGCAGGCTCTGCACTGCCAGCGGAGAGCCCACCGCAGGGCTTGAGCTCGGGAACTGCAAGATCATGACCTGAGCCAAAGTCAGATGCCCAATCAACTGAGCCACTCGGGTGCCCCACGGCTCGCGTTTTAAAATGGAATCCCTGGGCGCCTGGGTGGCTCAGTCGGTTGAGTGTCTGACTCTTGATTTCCTCTCAGCTCACGATCTCATGGTTCGTGCTCGTGAACAGCGCGGAGCCTGCTTGGGATTCTTTCTCTCCCCCTCTTTCTGCTCCTCCCCTGCTCAAGCTCCTGCTCTCCCTCTCTCAAAATAAATAAACTTAAAACAACTAAAAGTAAATAAATGAAAATAAAATGGAATTCCTTCCCCACTCTTTCCCTTCTTCCTTTTCTTCCTCCCTCCCTCCCCTCCTTCCTTCTTCCTCCCCGTCCGGTAATTCCACTCCTAGGCTTTTACCCAAGAGAAATGAAATCATATGTCTACAAAAAGAGGTGACTGTCAGTGTTCATAGTAACTTCATTTCTATTTTTTATTTTTTTTGCAAGATTTTATACTTTTTGTTTATTTTCTTTCTTTCTTTTTTATTTTTTATTAAAAAATGTTTTTACATTTATTTATTTTTGAGACACAGAGAGAGACAGAGCACGAGTGGGGGAGGGGCAGAGAGAGGGAGACACAGAATCCGCAGCAGGCTCCAGGCTCTGAGCTGTCGGCACAGAGACCGCCTCGGGGCTCGAACTCACAAACCGTGAGATCATGACCTGAGCCGAAGTTGGACGCTCAACCGACTGAGCCACCCAGGTGCCCCTATTTATTTCCTTTTTTAAGTAAACTCTACACCCAATGTGGGGCTCAAACTCATGACTCTGCGATCAAGAGTTCCATGCTCTACAGACTGAGCCGGTGAGGTGTCCCTTCGACTTTATTTCTGATAACTAAAAAACTAGAAAGAGGGGCGCCTGGATGGCTCAGTTGTTTGAGCATCCAGCTTTGGCTCAGGTTGTGATCTCACATCTGTTGGTTCAAGTCCCGCATCGGGCTCTGTGCTGACGGCTCAGAGCCTGGAGCCTGCTTTGGATTGTGTGTCTCCCTCTCTCTCTGCACCTCTCCTGCTTGTGCTCTCTCTCTGTCTCCCAAAAACTAAAATAAAACATTAAAAAAAGTTAAAAACTAGAAACAGCCCAAGTGTCCATCCACAAAAGAATTGATAAACGGTGGTACAACCATCTGGTGGAATACTATTCAACAATAAAAGGGAGTTAAGAACTGATACATACAGCAGGATAGATGAATCACAAAAACATGCTGAGTGAGAGAAGCGAGACTTAACAACATACATATACGACATGATGCCGTTTATATGAACTTCTAGAACAGGCAAAATCAGTGGTGGAAAAAATCAGGAGAGCAGTTGCAACCGGGGGTAGGTTATGGGTTGAATTATGCCTCCCCAAAAGATAAGATGAAGTTCTAATCCTCAGTACCAGTGAATGTGTCCTTATCTGGAAACACAGTCTTTGCAAATAAAATCAAGTTTAAATAAGGTCATTAGGGTTGCCTGAGTGGCTCAGTCGGTTGGGTGTCTGACTCTTGATTTCGGCTCAGGTCATGATGCCAGGGGCGTGGGATTGAGCCCCATGTTGGGCTCCACACTAAGGGTGGAGCTTGCTTAAGATTCTCTTCCTCTCTCCCCTGCTCACTCTCTCTCTCTCTCTCTCTCTCTCTCTCTAAGGCAAGGAATACCAAAGATCGCCAGTAACACCTGAAGCTGAAAGAAAGAAATAGCACAGATTCTGTCAGTAACACCTGAAGCTGAAAGAAAGAAATAGCACAGATTCTTCCCTAGAGGCTTCAGAGTGAGCGTGGCCCCGCTAACACCTTGATTTTGGACTTGTAGCCTCCAGAACTGTGACAGAATAAGTTTGTGTCGTATTCAACACTCCAGTTTATAATAATTTGTTTCATTAGCCCTAGGAAACTATTACAGGGTGGGTGGAGCAGGGATTGGCTAGACAGAAGCATGAGGGAACTCTCTGGAGTGAAGGAAATGCTCTATATTCTGATAGGGGCTTGGGTTACGTGTGTTCATTCGCCACAACTCATCTAAGAGTACGCTCCAGATTTGTGCGTGTTACTGTGTTGTAAGGCTTACCTCAAAAACAAAAAATACCATAAATAAACATTGAATTCCAGGTGAGGATATGCCTGCTGAAGCGTACCGATGTCCGCAAGTTCCTCTAGTCGGTGGGTGGAAGGATGGACCGACAGGTGGTAAAGCAAACATAGCAAAACGTTAGCCACTACAGAATCTAGGTGGCGGGCGTTTGGTGTTTACGCTTCTCTTAACTTTCTTACACGTTTGAACGTTTTCATACTAAAATGGAGAACACACAAACTCTGCCTGCTGTGTGAAAGCATCTCCCAAGCCAGACTGAGAATTCACAGGAGCCACCACAGCCTCAAAGACATTTCTCAGTTGAGAAAATGGAGCCGCAGGGTAGTTTCGTGACTTGCCCAAGGTCACACACAGCTAGTGGTGGCGCCGAGGCCATTTTGATTCCCCAACTTTCCGAAGCTGGGATCGCCCTGTCCTATTTGTCATTCCATACCCAGCACCTGGCACAGCGCCTGCCTCTGGCACGTGGGGGAAGCTCAGGATGCAAAGCCGAGCTTTATACGGCTCGGCACACACCCTGTCCTGAGGTCCAGGCCCTCCTCGCACGCTAGTTCTGCCACCGGAACAGTGCCTCCTCCCCGAGCCTACGCCCTCACTCTGGTGTCCCACCTAGTACCCCGATCCCACAGCACCAGCCGTGCTGGCCCCCCTTCTAGGGACTGAAATCTCAGTCACCTCCAGACTTTGGGACCTGTTAGCAGTTTCCTCCTTTCCGAGGGTGGCAATCAGCCTGCCTTGACTTCTCATGTTATCTAACCGTATTCCTCGCGGCGACAGTAACCCAGCTGTCCCGTGGCGCCTGCCGTGGCTTTTGACACAGATACTGGCCGCTCCTTCCCCCAGTGCTGACTGCCTAGTGTGGTCACACTTTGCCTGCTGGTCTGGCCTTGGCAACAGAAAGAAAAGCAGAAAGAAGAAAAAGGCTTTACGTCACATACTTCCAGACGTTTACCTGCTTCCCGGTTGTCTCTGGCCCCATCCGATCGCAGTGTGATTTCCCCACGGCGCTGTGGAGCTGTTGAGAGCCTCGCAGCCCAGACAAAGTGCCAGACTGCCTAAATCTGCGCCACGGCCTGTTGTTCTCGGGACCGAGACAACCTCCTGAGCCCGAGCAGAAGGGGAGGAAAGCAGAGAGGGAAGAAAAGGAGAGAACACAACCAAAATTTCTCCTTGCCCTTCAAAATGTAGGGCAGTATGTGAGCACTGCAGGCTTGGTGTAAAAAACGCATTTTTCTTAGAGGCAACAAAACACCAAAGTCTAACCCAGCATCTGGGGGAGGGGGAAGACGCAAGTCCAATGCAAAACGGGACAGAAAATGGGACGAGATCAACAAAGGCACAAAGCAGCTGAGGCCCGCGAAGGAGATGCTCAAGAGAAACGTCCAGACTCCTAGTTTTCATCAACTCACTGTATCCTTCTAAGCTGTACTGAGACTCAGTGGGCATCTTACAGAGACGCTGTCTCAAAATCTTTTTGTCTCCAGGCTCCTTCACACGAATGCCTACGTTCACAGACATGCATAGGCTATACGTACATAGTACATACAGATATACGATCGACAGTTTGCGTGCGGCCTGCGCGTGGCCACCCTGACTGAGGTGGAGAGAGGGCCCAGGGAGGCACCCCCTCCGGCCAGAACTGCCTCGCCAACCAAAGATAATTCCACAAAAGAATTATTTTCCCTTCCATTGTCTTCAGATGAAATCAGGCAGTGACTAATACAAGATTGGGCCTAGTGAGTCCCTTTACCTTAGATATGCGTGCGGCAGAATGAACAAGGTCTCCCTCACTCCATACCCCCCCGGCCCTATAAAGGTTCAAACTTAGCGGCACTGGAGGAAAAACACAGGGGACGAAGAGGGAAGGCAAATCAGGCCACGGGCAGATAGAAAGTCACCTAGCATTGTCTGGTCGGCATAATGACGCTGAGTTATTTTCTCCGTGGTCGCTCTGGTGATTACAATGAGCGTCTTCATCTATAACAATCTAGTTCATATTAATATCACCTTAATTGTGAGAGTCTACACAAACTTTGCTCTCATAAAACTCCATTCACTCTCCCTTCCTTTTTGCTTTACGTCTTTATACATTATAAGCCCATGAACACAGATTTATAATTACTGCTTTATGCAGCTGTCTTTTAAATCAGATAGAAAAACAAGTTACGGGAAAGATACATAGATACTGTCTTTTATGTTTGTCTATGGAGCTAACTCGACTGAGGCTTTTTATTTCTTCACGTGGATTCAAGTTACTGTCTACTGTCCTTTCATGTCAACCTGAAGAACGCCTTTTAGTATTTCTTGGAAGGCAGGGCTGCTAGGGAAGAATTCTTTGTTTTTATTCATTTGGGAATGTCCTAATTGCTTCTTCTTTTATGGACTATAGTTTTGACGTATTTAGAATTCTTGGTTGAGGGACTATTTCTTCCAGCACTTTGAATATGTTGTGCCACTGCCTTCTCACAGGTGATATGGCCTCTGTGGTTTCTGATGATAAGTCATTATTAATCTTATGGGGGGATCCCTTGTTATATTTTGGATCACTTTTTCTTGCTGTTTGCAAGATTCTCTTTTGGTCTTTATCTTTCAACAGTTTGATGTGCCTAGGTGTCGATCTCTTTTTTTTTTTTTAATTAAAAAAATTTTTTTTAACATTTATTTATTATTGAGAGACAGAAACAGACAGAGCATGAGCATGGGAGGGCCAGAGACAGGGAGAGACACAGAATCCGAAGCAGGCTCCAGGCTCAGAGCTGTCAGCACAGAGCCCGACGTGGGGCTCGAACTCATGAACCGCGAGATCATGACCTGGGCCGAAGTCGGACACTTGACCAACTTAGCCACCCCGGTGCCCCTCGATCTCTTTGAGTTTAATCAAATCAGAATTTGTTGAGTTTGCTGGGTGTGCAAATTCATGTTTTTCATCAAATTTTGCAAGGTTTTTGGCCATTATTTCTTAAAACAGTCTTTCTGCCTTTTGCTCTTTCCTCTTCTTCCGGGACGCTCATTATGCAAATGTTGGTGCATTTGGCGGTGTCCACAGGTCTCTGAGGCTCTGTTTATTTTTCATTCTGTTTTCTTGCTGTCCCTCAGAAAGGATCATTTTAATTGACCCATCTCCAAGTTCTCTGATCAAATATACTCTTGAGCCCCTCTAGGAAAATTTTCATTTCAGTTATTGTCTTGTTCAACTCCAGAATTTCCATTTGGTTCTTTGAACGAATTAATTTATTTTTATTTATGTTTTTGAGAGAGAGAAGGGTACAAATGAGTGAGGGGCAGAGAGACAGAGAGACAGAGAGAGAGAGAGAGAGAGAGAGAGAAGTAGGGCTCACCCAGGACTCGTGTTTTACCTGAAGCAGGGCTCATACTCACCCGACGCGGGGCTCAAGCTCACCCAAAGTGGGGCTCCAACTCGCCAGTTGTGAGATCATGACCTGAGCTAAAGCCAGATGCTTAATGACTGAGCCACCCAGGCGCCCCTATTTATTTTTTTAAAGTAATCTCTACGGCCAAAATGGGGTTCGAACTCACAACCCCAAGATCAAGAGTCACATGCTCTACTGACTGAGCCCTCCAGGCTCCCCCATTTAATGATTATTTTTTATTTTTATTTTTTTATTTTTTTTATTTTTTTAAATTTTTTTTCAACGTTTATTTATTTTTTGGGGGACAGAGAGAGACAGAGCATGAACGGGGGAGGGGCAGAGAGAGAGGGAGACACAGAATCGGAAACAGGCTCCAGGCTCCGAGCCATCAGCCCAGAGCCTGACGCGGGGCTCGAACTCACGGACCGCGAGATCGTGACCTGGCTGAAGTCGGACGCTTAACTGACTGCGCCACCCAGGCGCCCCTAATGATTATTTTTTATATAACTCGAAGTAGAGTTGAGGTCTCGACTCTGTTACATTGGTTTCAGGCGTGCATCATAGTGATTCAACAACTGTATATATGTTCTGCTGTGCTCACAAGTACAGCTACCATCTGGCACCATACAATGCTGTTAAAACACCACAGGGTATATTCCCTGCGGTGTACCTTTCATCCCCGTGACTTATTCACTCTGTAAATAGAAGCCTATATCTCCCACTCCCCTTCACCCATGTTGCCCAAAACCCCACCCCCCTCCCTCTGGCAACAATTAGTTCGTTTTCTGTATTTTTGGATTTGTTTCTATTTGCTTGGGATTTTGTTTTCAATTCATATAAATGAAATCACTTGGTATTTGTCTTCCTCTGTCTGACTTATTTCACTTAGCGTGACACCCTCTAGGCCCATCCATGTTGTCACAAATGGCGAGATCTCATTCTCTTTTTCCGTTTGGTTCTTTTTATAATTTCTCTTAATTAATGTGCTCTGTTTAATGGGAAGGCATTCTTATACTTTCTTTTAGTTCTTCTGACATAGTTTACTTTAGTTCTTTGAACATAGTGTGAGTGACTGAGTTAAAATCTTTGTCTAGTAAGTCTAATGTCAGGGCTTCCTCAGTGAGTTTCTGTTTATTGCTTTTCATCCTGTGTATGGACCATAGTTTCTCATTTCTTTGCTTATCTTATAATATTTTGCTGAAACCTGGGCATTTGAAGTAATATAATGTAAAAACTTCAGAAATCAAATTTTCTCCCCTTCCCAGATAAAGTCGTTGTTGCTATTTTAATTGTTGCTGCTTGTTTAGGGGATTTTCCTGAAGTAATACTGTAAAGTCTGTACTCTTTGTCATGTGTGACCATTCAAAACCTCTGCTCAGTCGGCTTGGTGATCAGTTATCCACTGGACAGGAGTTTCTTTAAACTACTGAAACCGATAAGTCTACCAACATTTGCTGAGGGGCTCTGTGTGTATGTTAGGGCCCACATCCAATGCTCCAGCAATCAATTTAACACTTTGCCTTAGCCTTCACTCTCTGCTTTTGCAGAGCCTCAAGTCAGCCAGAGGTGAGAGCTTAGGGCCTTCTCAGGTCCTTCCTGAGTATACGAACAACGCTGAGCATGCATACGGCCTTCTAGATTCCCAGGAATCTGTCAGAGAGCTGTTCAAAATCTCATTCCCTAGCTTTATTTTAAAAGGTTTTTTTGGTTAGCTTGTTGTTTTCTACAACCGGTATCGCCTTCCCAGACAGCCAGGAAGTTAAATAATTACCTCACAGATTGCTTTTGACAATTGCCTCATGGGGAAGAGTTTCGAGCACTAAGTAAGCTCTGAGTCAGGTCAAATACAGAGACACTTGTGAGTGGGGTCTTCCAGGGAGCCACCAGACAGATCATTCTTTGGGAATGAGTCTTTGAAAGAGCTCCATACTGGTTTTGCTCCCTCTGTTGGCTGCCATGATGAGAAGTTCGGCTGTTGTTTTTCAAGGTTACCAGAGAGCTGCAGAGTAGGGGATGGGACTAAAGCAAGTTAAAAGAGCACAGAACTCCCTGTTCTTACCTAGTCAGACATTTTTTTCTTGTACAAACACTCCCTGATTGCTGCAAATATTTGGTTAATTTCCCAGGGTCTGAAAGAGTTAATTCTGACTTTTTTTCCAGCACTTCCTTTCGTTTTATTATGTGTACTACTCTCTCCCATACTCCTTTGTGGGGGGTTTTCATACACAGATTTTTAAAGTTTCCTTACTAATCCCCTTTTCCCTCTCCCCCCACCCGGCTCCCTTCTGGTAACTTCAGTTTGCTCTCTATAGTTAATTGTCTGTTTCTTGGTTTGTCTTTTTTCCTTTCCTCATTTGTTTTGTTTCTTAAATTCCACATACGAGTGGGATCATATGGTATTTGGTTTTCTCTGACTTATTTCACTTACCATTATACTCTCTCGCTCTATCCACATCGTTGCAAATGGCCAGATTTCATTCTCTTTTTATGGCTGCACGATATTCCTCTGTGTGTGTGTGTGTGTCTGTGTACCACACCTGACTTTTTTTTACAGTTTTCTTTTCTTTTTTTTTTTTCTTTTAGAGACAGTGAGCGGAGGGGCAGAGGGTGAGAGAGAATCTCAAGCAGGCTCCATGCTGAGGGCAGAGCCCAATGCAGGGCTTGATCTCACAACCATGAGATCATGACCTGAGCCAAAATCAAGAGTCAGACACTCAACCAACGGAGCCCCCAGGTACCCTTATCGTCTTCTTATTATTTGATGCAGAAGAGATATTTTAGAGGTCCTCGCTCTGCCATTTTACTGGTATCACTCCCTCAGGGAACACTTTTAGACCTTTTCTCCACACATTCTTTTCTTGGGACATAAACTGGGTGAGAGAAAACATCACGACCATTGTGAACTTGAGGCCTCTAGTTCTATAAAGGGACTACCAGTAATGTTCTCAAAACTGTAGCGTCATGCATCAATCTGAAGAGTAGGACCAGAGGCAGAGAGCAGCAAAGACCAGGGAAGAAAGATCTAGTGTGAACACGGCAGGTCCTTCCTCACCAATGTTTCTCAAATATTGCAGACTGAGTGCACCTGGGTGGCTCAGTCGGTTAAACATCTAGCTCTTGATTTCAGTTCAGGTCATGATCTCACGGTTCGTGGGTTCAAGCCTTGCATCAGGCTCTATGCTGACAGCATGGAGCCTGCTTGGAATTCTCTCTCTCCTCTCTCTCTGTCCCTCCCCTGCTTGTGTGCGCGCTCTCTCTCTCCCGCTGTCTTGCTCTCTCTCAAAATAAACTTAAAAATTTTTTTAAATACTGCAGATTGATAAGCAGTGGCACCTGCCTGAGTCTGTCATCTAAATTTATATCTAAGCAGCCTTCCATTACCAAAAAGGGAAGGATCTATCTTGCTCCATATACCTTAAGATGACCACCCTGCTTTTTTTTCTTTTTAACACAGAAAAATTTCTGGAAAAAATGGAAAAGCTGATAGGAGTTCCTCCCCAACCTCTGTAAAGGCAGAAACACAGTCGCCCTGTCTCAACCGATGAAAAAGAGAGACCTGGTGCTGTGAGCTGAACTATGTCCCCCACCCCAAATTCATATGCTGAATCAGTAACCCCCAGTGTGACTCTATTTGGATGTAAGGCCTTTAAAGAAGTAATTAGGGTTAAATGAGGTCATGAGGGTGGGGCCCACCATAAGGACTGGTGTCCTTATGAGAAGAGGAAGAGACCAGGAGTGACATGTGCACCAAGTAAAGGCCATGTGAGGACACAGAGGGAAGATGGTCCATATGCAAGCCAAGGAGAGAGGCCTCAGGAGAAACCAAACTGGCTGCCACTTTGATCTTGGACTTCCAGCCTGCAGTACTGTGAGAAAACACAGTTCTGCTTTTTTACCCACCCCCCGACACCCCTGGCTGCGACATTTTGTTATGGCGGCCCTACTGGGCTACTACAAGTGGTAGCCTTGATGGGATCCTGAAACAGAGGATATTACAAAGATCAATGAAATCCGAATAAAGTGTGGAGTTCAGTTAAGACGATGTATCAAGTTTGATTCATTATGACCATCCCAATGCAAGATGTTTACAACAGCGGAAACTGGGCGTGGCCTACAAAGGAGTTCCCTGTACTTCCTTTGCCAACTTCTCTGTGCATCTGAAATTCTTCTCTAATTAAAGGTTTATTTTCACAAAAAGAGAGAAAGGAGAGGTATCCCAAGCCCACAGGTGCAGGTGCAGGTGCAGGGCAGCAGAGGTTCTAGAATTCCCAGGGCAGCAGGTTTTCCTCTGCCACTTCCTCCTCTCCATAGGTGCATACCAGAGCCCCCCCCCCCCCACCAAGTTCTCCCTTTGGGCTGCCTTCCGGCACCCTTGCAGCCACCGCATGCTTGTTTCCATCAGGAATAGATCATGTTGGGGGCACCCGGGTGGCTCAGCTGGTTAAGCGTCTGACTTCGGCTCAGGTCGTGAGCTCACAGGTCGTGAGCTCACAGGTCGTGAGTTCCAGCCCCGCATCAGGCTCTCTGCTATCAGCATGGAGCCTGCTTTTGAGCCTCTGTCTCCCGCCCACCCCCGAGCCCTTCCCCCGCTGACTCTCTCTCAAAATAAATAAAATTTTAAAAAAGAAATAGATTATGCTGTAGAAAAATGGAAAATCTGATGGCGTTTCCAGTCCCCAAGCTCTGTGAAAGCACTAAGGCAGCCACTCTTCTTCAGTCTCTGACAAGGAGAAGAAACAAAATTGCCAAACTTACAGGCCCAGGGCAGTAGAGGCCTAGCAAGGAGATGCTAGTGTTAACAGGGAAAACTGTACAGAGTAGCTTCTCTCCTGCTCCAAGTCAACATAGACAGCATCACTCTTTGGGTACCTATCCCCCCCAAAATCTCCTTCCGGGAACCTTTCAGTCTTTCAGTTAAGGCGAAATTAAGCCCAGCTTTCACCCCTCATCTGCCCCGTTGTGGACTAATGCCAGAGGCCCCCACCAGGGCCTCCCACTTTTTCTCCCTTTGGACTAACTCCCATCCCAATGAGCGAGTCTGGAGCCTCTGTGGATCTATCTATTCTTTTTATGAGCCACCCCGCACCCTCATCCTGAACAGCAAGATGGGGAGGAGACATCGGTCACCAGGAGCTCCTTGCCTGTGTAGGGGGCACTAACCCAGCAGTACTGGTGAAATGAGAGAGGAAATCTACAGGAGCCCGGGGCGGAGAGCAGCCCTGATCTGTGAAGCTGAAGCTGCTGTGAACAGGTCAGCAAAGGCACCTGTTCCTTCGTCCCTGCTGCTTTTACTGTGGAGAGAGCTGTTAACTTGTGTCTCAATTAGGTGCTACCAGACAACCCCCCTCTGGCCCTCTTCCATTTCTGCAAGGGAAGCAAAGGTCCTTCTTGACCTGTTCCTCAAACATTCTTTCCCTTGGGGGTAGATAAAGCTGGAAGAGGAAAAACATTAAGGAACTGTAGTCCTTTATCTTTATAAAGCTCCATTACCCCAACAGCGTAGAACAAATAAGATTTTAGGCACAGCAGGAGAGAAGCACATGAAAACGCTAGCCTTTACAGGTCCTTTTCTAAACAGCTGTAAAGAAAACACCAGGAGCCGCAAGACTCAGATTGGCATGGAAGTCCACGCAGCTGTCCTGATAAGCGGCTTGGAACACAGAACTGCCTCTCTAGCCGCATGCCACTTCAAGGAGCGGGCCCGGCCAACTTGAATCCCAACCAGGAAGGAAGAATGAACACTTGGGTCTGCCTCACAAAGCACCCTGGGAAGCCAGGTCCCCGGTGAGGTGGGCTTGGGATGGTAAAGGCCAGGAGAGCGGTGAGCCGCCAGCCTGGCCGAGCCCTCCCTAACCTGCTGGTTCCGGGGGGGGGGGGGGGCGTGCGCTCTCCCCTGGGGATGGGAAGGGGGCCGGGTCCCTTTGCGTTTACACAGCCGAGTGGTACAGAGAAGCTATTTACCACAGCATTCTGCTGGAAAGAAAGTGGATGGCGTGCGATCGGAAGGAATGGCATCTTACAAGTAACAAAAGAAAGAAAATGTGAATGGAAGCATAATTACCAATTCGCAAAGCCATAGCAGTTTCTAGCTGCTATGCTTAGCAGAAGCCCACAGTCCCCTCTTTATATAATTATTTGTATGCATCATCCAGACCTTCAAACTATCTGTATTATGCACAATTATTACCTCGGCTCATCTCCACGTTCAGTTTCCCAGGAGGTGAAAAAACCTCTCCTGATACTTAGTTTATGAATTCTGGGGAATCTGACTGGGAGAGATGTGGAAAAGCAAACAATTGGTAAGGCATGTAATTATCTCTTTCAAAGGAAACATTCACCTCCAGCTGGCCTACTTGTGTAGGTTCTAATGCCTGAAAAGAGAATTAATTAACCCAGGCAGGTCTCCAGTGCCTGCATATCCTCCTTCAAACCTATTTACAAACCTGCTTAGAAACGCCGGGCTTTTGCAAAGCAGAGAGTTCACTTAGAAATACAGCTGCACATGGAATTCTTTGAAAATGTAAATGGAAGATTCTGAACAGGAATAACTTGACATTTGATTCTGGAACAATGGTAAAATGTCAACATCTGCCATGAAAATACAGAACCCTAAAATAATGAAAAAGGGTCCTTTCAGTATTTGAAGTCTATGGCACTTGCTTGGGTTTGGTTGTCTCACAAAGTTCTGTGCGGTACCACTGTGCTTCAACACACTTGCATTAAAGTAATATTGTTTAAGCACATTAAAGAAACACACTTATAATTTCATTGGAACGTAATAGTAGTCTCATTCTATCGGAGCTGTGGTCCATCCAGGTCAGAAGTCCCTTTTTTCCACGCACCGAAAGCTAGGTTGTTTGGGGCACCTGGGTGGCTCAGCTGGTTAAGTGTAAGACTTCGGCTCAGGTCATGATCTCATGGTCCGTGAGTTTGAGCCCCGCGTCGGGCTCTGTGTTGACAACGCGGAGCCTGGAGCCTGCTTCGGATTCTGTGTCTCCCTGCACTGTTCTCTCTCTCTCTCTCTCTCTCTCTCAAAAACAAGTGAACATTAAAAAAAAAAAAAAAAGGTAGGTTGCTTGACAACCTATCATCCTCTACTTAGTGATCTTTTTAAAGATCTGGAGTGTCACCAAAACATCCCAAATTCTGTTAAAAATTCGTTTTAAGGGGCGCCTGGGTGGCTCAGTCGGCTAAGCGTCCAACTCTTGGTTTTGGCTCACGTCATGATCTCGTGGTTCGTGGGTTCAAGCCCCGTGTTGGGCTCTGTGCTGGCAGCTCAGCGGGAGCCTGTAGAGAGCCTGCTCGGAATTCTCTCTCTCCCTCTCTCTGCCCCTCCCCTGCTCGTGTTCTCTCTCAAAATAGATAAATAAACTTTAAAAGCAACTTATTTTAATGTTATCACTTATCATCGTACTTAAACCTTTCTTAAACTTCTTTACAAGAGAAACCCGTACCAGCCCTTGAGTGGCTAATTAACCCTTGAGTTTGCTGCCTGTTTTCAACTTTTTAAATGTGGTTTGAAAAAAACCTCACAAGATCAAATATACCATCTTAACCCTTTCTAAGTGCACTGTTGAGCGGCATTAACTATATTCACACTGTTGTGCAACCAATCTCCAGAACTTCTTCATCTTGCAAAACTGAAATTCTATCTCTAATTTTCCCGTCCCCTCAGCCCCTGGCAACCACCCTTTCACTTTGTTTCTGTGTATTTGACTATTTCAGATACCTCATATAGACGGAATCATACTGTATATGTTTGTCTTCTTGTGACTAGCTTATTTTCACTCAGCAGAATGACCTCGAAATTCTCTCATGTTGTAGCATGTGACAGGATTTCCTTCCTTTTTAAAAATTTTTTTATTTTAATTCCAGTAGAGTTAACATACAGTGTTATATTAGTTTCATGTGTACAATATAGCCATTCAAGCATTTCCTTCCTTTTTAAGGCTGAATAATCCATCGCATATATACACCATATTTTGTTTCTTGATTTATCCATCGATGGACACATGTATTGCTTCGGCCTCTTGGCCATTGTGAATAATGCTGCCATGACCATGAGTGCGCAAATATTTCCGTGAGAGCAAGATCCTCCTTTCAGTTCTTCTGGGTCTATACTCAGACGTGGGATTGCAGGATCATATAGTAATCCTATTTTTAATTTTTCGAGGAACGACCATATCATTTTCAATAGCAGCTGTACTGTTTTTGTGTTCCTATCAACAGAGCACAAAAGTCCCAATTTCTCCATAGCTCCAATCTCTCCGTATCCAATATCTCCAATATCTCTGTCAACATATGTCATTTTCTGGGTTTTTTCTTTTTTGATAGTGGCCATCCTGATGGCTGTGAGATGATACCTCACTGTTGGTTTCCATTTACGTTTCCCTAATAACTAATGATGTTGAGCATCTTTTCATATGCTTCTTGGACATTTGTATATTATCTTTGAGAAACGTTTATTCAAATTATTTGCCCATTTTTAAATTGTGTTGTTTTTCTGTTGTTTGGTTGTAGGAGTTCTTTATATATTCTGGATATGAGCCCCTTATTAAATACATGATTTGCAAATATTTTCTACCATCCTGTAGGTTACTTTTTCACTCCGATTGTGTCCTTTGGTGCGTGGTAGTTTTTAATTTTGACAGAGTAGGATCTCTATGTTTTTACTTTCCCTTTTGTCAACATCCTTGCCAACACTTAGCATATATATAATGGCCATCCTAACAGGTATGAGGTGTTATCTCATCGTGGTTTTGATTTGCATTTCCTTCATGAGTAGTGATGTTGACACTCTTTTATATACCTGTTGGCCATTGGTATGTTTTCTCCGGAAAAACGTCTCTTCAGGTCCTTTGCTCATTTTTTAACCAGGTTCTTTGGGGGTTTTTGTTATTGAGTTATAGGAGTTCCTTATACATTTTGGATATTAATCCTTTATCAGATGTATAGCCTGAAAATATTTTTCTCTCAATACATAGGATGCCCTTTATTTTGTTGATTGCTTCATTTGCTTTACAAAGCTCTTTAGTTTTACATAGTCTCACTTATCTATTTTCTTTCGTTGGCTGTGCTTTTGGTGTCATATCCAAGAAATCATTGCCAAGACCAATGTCAAGGTTTTCCCCTATTTGTTCTTCTAGGAGCTCTACAGTTTCAGGTCTTATTTAAGTCTTTGATCTATTTTTAGTTGGGTTTTGTGTATTGTGTAAGACAAGGGTCCAATTTCATTCTTTTACACGTGGATATCCAGTTTTCCCAGCACTGTGTTTTGAAGAGACTTTCCCCCTCGAATGGTCTTGGCAGCCTTGTTGAAGATTAGTTGACTATATATTCATGGGTTTCTAGACTCTCTATTCTCTTCCATTATTCTACATGTCTGTTTTTATGCTAGTACCATACTGTTTTGATTACTATCATTTGATAATATATTTTGAAATCAGGGAATATGATGTCTCCAGCTTTGTTCTTCTTACTGAAAATTAGTTTGGTTACTTAGTCTTTTGTGGTTCCATATGAATTTTAGGATTGTTTCTCTATTTTGGTAAAAAGTGATGGGGCAGCTGGGTGGCTTAGTCAGTTAAGTGACTGACTTTGGCTCAGGTCATGATCTCATAGCTCATGAGTTCCAATGAAGTTAAACTTTTTATACTCTAACTAGCAATGTATGAGGATTTCAATTTCTTCATGTCCTTGACAACACTTGTCATTGTCTTTTGTTTTTGTTTAAAAAGTTTATTTTTATTTTCTGAGAGAGAGAGATTGAGAGCAAGAAGGGGAGGGGAAGAGGGAGAGGGAGACAGAATCCCAAGCAGGCTCTGTGCCATTAGCACAGAGCCCGATGCAAGCTCAAACTCATGAACTGTGAGCTTATGACCTGAGCCGAAGTCAAGAGTCAGATACTTAACTGACTGAGCCACCCAGGTGCCCCTATCTTTTTTTATTATGACCATACCAGTGGTTGAAGTGGTTTATCTCACTGGATTTTTTCTGTTCTCAATGTTAGCTAACATACAGTGTAGCCTTGGCTTCAGGAGTAGAATCCAGTGATTCATCAGGTACATATAACTCCCAGTGCTCATCCCAACAAGTGCCCTCCTTGATGCCCATCATCCATTTTCCCCTCCCCCATCAACCCTCAGTTGGTTCTCTGTATTTAAGAATCCCTTATGCTTTGCCTCCCCCTCGGTTTTTTATCTTATTTTTCCTTCCTTTCCCCTATGAGCATCTGTTAAGTTTCTCAAATTCCACATATCAGTGAAATAATGTGATATCTGTCTTTCTCTGAGTGACTTATTTCGCTTAGCATAATACCCTCCAGTTCCATCTATATTGTTGCAAATAGCAAGATTTCGTTCTTTTTCATCACCAAGCAGTATTCCTGTACACACACACACACACACACACACACACACACCACACCTTCTTAATCCATTCATCAGTTGATGGACATCTGGGCTCTTTCCATAATTTGGCTATTGTTGATTGCACTGCTATAAACATTGGGGTGCATGTGCCCTTTTGAATCAGCATTCCTGTATCCTTTGGATAGATTCTTAGTAGTGCAATTGCTGGGTCATAGGATAATTCTATTTTTAATTTTTTGAGGAACCTCCACACTGTTTTCTAGAGTAGCTGCATCAGTTTGAATTGCCACCAACAGTGCAAGAGGTTTCCCTTTCTCAACATCCTCGCCAACATCTGTTGTTTCCTGAGTTGTTAATTTTAGCCATTCTGACCGGTGTGAGGTGGTGTCTCATTGTGGTTTTGATTTGTATTTCCCTGATGATGAATGATGTTGACAAATTTTCATGTGTCTGTTTGCCATCTGGATGTCTTCTTTTGAAAAGTGTGATTCCTGTCTTCTATTCATGTCTTCTGCCCATTTCTTCACCGGATTATTTGTTTTTCAGGTGTCGAGTTTCAGAAATTTTTTATAGATTTTGATATTAACCCTTTATCTGATATGTCATTTGCCAATACCTTCTCCCATTCTGTCAGTTGCCTTTTAGTTTTGTTGATAGGTTCCTTTGCTGCGCAGAGGCCTTTTCTCTTGATGAGGTCCCAGTAGTTCATTTTTGCTTTTGTTTCCCTTGCCTCTGGATACATGTCAAGTAAGAAGTTGCTGTGGCCGAAGTCAAAGAGGTTGTTGCCTGTTTTCTCTTCCAGGATTTGATGATTTCCTGTCTCACATGTATGTCTTTCATCCATTTTGAATTTATTTTTGTGTATGGTGTAAGCAAGTGGTCCAGGTTCATTCTTCGGCATGTTGCTGTCCAGTTCTCCCAGCACCATTTGCTAAAGAGACTGTCTTTTTTCCATTGGACACTGTTACCTGCTTTGTTGAAGATTAGTTGGCCATCTATTTGTGGGTTCATTTCTGGGTTCTCTATTCTATTCCATTGATCTATGTGAGTGTGTTTGTGCCAATACCATACTGTCTTGATGATGATGGCTTTGTAATACAGATTAAAGTCTGGGATTGTGATGCCTCCAACTTTGGTTTTCATTTTCAACATTACTTTGGCTATTCGGGGTCTTTTCTGGTTCCGTACAAATTTTAGGATTGTTTGTTCTAGTTCTGTGAAGAATGCTGGTGCTATTTCGATTGGGATTGCATTCAATGTGTAGGTTGCTTTGGGGAGTATCAACATTTTAATAATATTTGTTCTTCCAATCCATGAGCATGGAATATTTTTCCATTTCCTTGTGTCTTCTTCAATTTCTTTCATAAGCTTTGTATTGTTTTCAGCATATAGAGGGTTTACCTCTTTGGTTAGGTTTATCCCAAGGTATTTTATAATTTTTGATGCCATTGTAAAGGGGATCAGTTCCCTGATGGCTCTTTCTTTTACTTCATTATTGGTGTATAGAAATGTGATTGATTTCTGTACATTGATTTCATATCCTGCAAATTTGCTGAATTCCTGTATCAGCTGTAGCAGTTTTTTGGTGGAATCTTTTGGGTTTTCCATGTAGAGTATCATGTCATCTGCCAAGAGTGAAAGTTTGACTTCTTTGCCTTTTATTTTGTTTTGTTGTCTGATTGCCGAGGCCAGGACTTCCAACATTATGTTAAACAGTGGTGAGAGTGGACATCTTTGTCATGTTCCTGATCTCAGGGGGAAAGCTCTCAGGTTTTCCACATTGAGGATGATATTAGCTGTGGGTCTTTCATATATGGCTTTTATGATGCTAAGGTATGTTCCTTCTATCCAGACTTTCTTGAGGGTTTTTATTTAAGAAAGGAAGCTATATTTTGTCAAATGCCTTTTCTGCATCTATTAACAGGATCATATGGTTCTTATCCTTTCTTCTATTAATGTGATGTATCGCACTGATTGATTTGCGAGCATTGAACCAGCCCTGCAGGCCAGGAATGCCTCCCACTTGATCATGGTGAATAATTCTTTTAATGTGCTGTTGAATTCGATTTGCTACTATCTTTTTCAGAACTTTTACATCCACGTTCATCAGGGATATTGGCCTATAATTCTCCTTTTCAGTGGGGTCTTTGTCTAGTTTGGGAATCAAGGTAATGCTGGCTTCATAGAATGAGTTTGAAAGCTTTCCTTCCATTTCTATTTTTTGGAACAGCTTTAGAAGAATAGGTATTAACTCTGCTTTACAGGTCTGGTAGAATTCCCCAGGGAAGCCACCTAGCCCAGGACTCTTATTTGTTGGGAGAGTTTTGATAACTGATTCAATTTCTTTGCTGGTTATGGGTCTGTTCAAATTTTTTTATTTCTTCCGTTTGAGTTTTGGTAGTGTGTGAGTGTCTAGGAATTTGCCCATTTCTTCCAGACTATCCAGTTTGCTGGCATATGATTTTTCATAGTATTCTCTAATAATTGTTTGTGTTTCTCTCTCTTTGTGAGAGAGATTGTGATTGTGATAGAGGTTGTGATCTCTCCTGTTTCATTCACAATTTTATGTATTTGAGTCCTCTCTTCTTTTTCAGAAGTCTGGCTCGGGGGTTATCAATTTTGTTTATTCTTTCAAAAACCCGGCTCTTAGATTCATTGATCTGTTCTAGTGTGGTCTTTTTTGGATTCTATATCATTTATTTCTTCTCTAATCTTTATTATTTCTCTTCTGCTGGTTTTGGACTTTCTTTGCTGCTGCTTTTCTAGTTCCTTTAGGTATAAGGTTAGGTTGTATTTTGGGGACCTTTCTTGCTTCTTGAGATAGGCCTGGATTGCAATGTATTTTCCTCTTAGGACTGCCTTTCCTGCATCCAAAAGGGTTTCAACTGTCATGTTTTCATTTTCATTTGCTTCCATATATTTTTTAATTTCTTCTTTAATTTCCTGGTCGACCCATTCATTCTTTAGTAGGATATTCTTTAATCTCCATGTATTTGGGGCTTTCCAAATTTTTTCTTGTGGTTGATTTCAAGTTTCATAGTGTTGTGATCTGAAAATATGCATGGTATGATCTCCATCTTTTTATACTTGTTGAGGGCTGTTTTGTGACCCAGTATGTGATCTATTTTGGAGAATGTTCCATGTGAACTTGAAAACAATGTGTATTCTCCTACATTTGGATGAAAAGTTCTGAATATATCTGTTAAGTCCATCTGGTCCAATGTGTCATTCAAAGCCATTGTTTCCTTATTGATTTTCTGCCTAGATGATCTGTCCATTGTTGTAAGTAGAATATTAAAGTCCCCTACAATTATGGTATTATTATCTATATATTTGTTGATTAATTGATTTATATATTTGGGTTCTTTCACGTTGGGGGCATAAACAATTACAGTTGTTAGCTCCTATTGATGGATAGACCCCTTAATTATGATATAACGCCCTTCTTTATCTCTTGTTACAGTCTTTGTTTTAAAATCTAATTTGTCTGATATAAGTATGGCTACTCCGGCTTTCTTTTCATGTTCATTAGCATGATAGATGGTTCTCCATTCCCTCACTTTCAATCTGCAGGTGTCCTCAGGCCTAAACTGAGTCTCTTATAGGCAGCATATGGATGGATATTGTTTTTTTTTTATTCATTCTGATACCCTATATCTTTTGATTGGGACATTTAGTCCATTTACATTCAGAGTGATTACTGAAAGATACGAAATTAGTGCCATTGTGTTATCTGTAGGTTTCGTGTTTGTGGTGATGTCTCCGGCCTGTTGTAATCTTTGCTGCTTTCCACTCACAGAGTCCCCCTTAGGATCTCCTGCAGGGCTGGTTTAGTGGTCATGAACTCCTTTAGTTTTTGTTTGGGAAAGCCTTTATCTCTCCTTCTATTCTGAATCAGCCTTGCTGGATAAAGGATTCTTGGCTGCATATTTTTCCTATTCAGCACATAGAATATTTCCTGCCACTCCCTTCTGGCCTGCCAACTTTCAGTGGACAGGTCCGCTTCTAACCTTATGTGTCTACCTTTGTAGGTTAAGGACCATTTGTCCTTAGCCACTTTCAGAACTCTCTCTTTAGCTTTGTATTTTGCCAGTTTCACTATGATATGTCATGGTGTTGACCTGCTTTTGATTTTGAAGGGAGTTCTCTGTGCCTCTTGGACTTGGATGCCTGTTTCCTTCCCCAGATTAGGGAAGTTCTCAGCTATAACTTGTTCAAATAAACTTTCTGCTCCTTTCTCTTGCTCTTCTTCCTCTGGGACTCCTATGATATGGATATTGCTTCATTTTATGGAATCAGTTAGCTCTCTAATTCTCCCCCCGTGATCTAATAATTTCCTTTCCCTCTTTTTTTCAGCTTCATCATTGTCCATAATTTTATCTTCTATTTCACCCATTCTCTTCTCTGCTTCTTCCATCCTCACTGTCACTGTATCTAGTTTATTTTCACCTCATTTATAACATTTCTTAATTCATCGTGACTATTTCTTAGGTCTTTGATCTCTGCTGTCTTCTATGCTTTTTTCAAGCCCAGCTATTAGTCTTAGGACCGTTATTCTAAATTCTTATTCAGATATATTGTTTCTATCTGTTTTGAGCAATTCTCAGGCTGTCATTTTTTCCCGGATTTTGTTTTGAGAAGAATCCCTCTGTTTCATCATTTTGGCTAGGTTTCTCTCTTTTATGTTTCTTTTAAAAGCTTGTTATGTGTCCTGCACCTGTGAGTACTACTATATTAAAAAATGGCTCATACACTGTCCAGGACTTAGCACTTCAGGAAGTGTTTTTGGAGTACGTTTTATGTACTTTGTTGTTGTGTTCTGGCTACTCTATCCCACTGGTCGGTCCTCTGCAGAGCTTCTCCTTGCTCGTAGTGGTGGAGTGTTTGGACCTTCCACCAGGTGTGCTTTGATTTGTTTGTTGAAGTCACCCTGGAAAAAAAAAAGGAAAGTGGGGGGGTGGGGAGAAGCCTGATCTCATACAAAGAAAAAAGGAAGGGGAGAAAAGTCTGAGCAGAGGACCAAAAAAAATTATCAGGCTTAATCCAGACAGAGAGAAAGGAAAATAAAGAAGAAGATATAGAAAGGGTATAAAAAGAATAGAATAAAAATGCCTGATTAAACAACCCAGAAAAAAAATTATATATATAATATATATATTAGTATATAATAATATAATATATATATGAATTGACCAAAAACAACAAATCAGAAACTATGAGCCTTGATCCTGCCAAGCTGTCTTCTTCCACCTGTGGAAATGCTTCTGTCACTGCACAGATTGATTTCCTGGGTGTCCCAAGTGATTTGACCTCAATACGGTTGTGTTTGAGGGATGAGGGAAATCCCAGTCTCCCTACTTCTCTGCCATGTTAACTCCCCCCCCCCCCTCCGGTTATTTAATTCTCTCATTGTGATTTTGATTTGCATTTCCCTACTAATGATGTTGAGCGTGTTTTCATGTGCTTAATGGCCATTTGTATGTCTTTTTTGAAGACATTTCTATTCAAACCCTTGCCCATTATTTCATCGGGTCATTTACCTTGTTATTGTTGAGTTGTCATTGTTGTAATTTATATATTCTGGGTATTCTGCCCTTATCAGATATATTTGCCAACATTTTCCCATTCTGTAGTTTGTGTTTTCATTTTCTTGATGATATTGTCAATGGCACAAAAGTTTTAAAATTTTTATGTACTCCAGTTTACCTCCTTTTCTCTAAAGTCGAATTCTTCAATTGTGAAACTGGACCAAAACTAAAGCAAGAGATGAGGGACGCAACCTTGCTATGTTTATACTTTAAGTGAACACATGTATGTGAAGTAATAACTCAGCAGAGAGACTACAGGGAAAGAAAGGAAGCTGTGAACAGTGGGGATTCAGGTTAGGGAAACAAAATCAACTGTTGGATTCCTTCCTGTAGGTGACAGCTAACAATTTAAATCACCGGCCAAAAGGTCAAGATAGCCGGGTCTTGATTTATACTCGCATCAATGTCTACGGGAGTCAGTCTGCAGAATGACGTTATGTCAGTAAGAGTTTCCAAACTGGAGTAAATAAACCCGTGAATGAAGTGAGAGTCAGCAATGTGGTTTGGAGCAGTTCATCCAGTTTAGAGTAGAACTGTCACTAGCCGCTCAGAATACTGAGAACGGGGGGAAGGAGATGGTGAAAGGCGCAGGAGAGAAATTGCAGGAAACTAAGGCAGAATTCTAGATGTGCCGACTAGCAAAACAGGAAAGAGAAAAACAGGAGGAGTTAAGAGAATAAAAAGGTTTAGAACTCATTTCCTAGTTACCACTGGTGATGGTTAATTTTATGTATCAATTTGGATGAGTCATGGGATGGCCATCTATTTGGTCAATCATTATTCTGGGTGTTTCTATGAGGGTGTTTTTGGCTGGGTGTTTAGTCAGTATACTGAGTAAAGCAGCTTGCCCTCCATAATGTGAGTGGACATTATCCAATCAGTTGAAAACCTGAACATAATAAAAAAAGGTTGACTCTTCCCCAAGTAAGAGAGAATCCCTCCTGTCTGCTGCCTTTGAGCTGAGACATCAGCTTTTTCCTGCCTTTAGTCTCGAATGGAAACATTAGCTCTTCCTGGATCTCACCCCAACCTTCAGAGTGGAACTATCCCATTGGCTCTCCTAGGTCTTTAGCTTGCCAACTCACCCTGCAGATTTTAGGATTTGTCAGCCTCCATAATCATATAAACCAATTTCTTATCATAAATCTCTTTATATATGTTTATAATATTTATTTGTTATATAATAAATACATACGCATCATATTACATGACCACTAGCATGGGCAAGTGTCTCTACTTCACCAACACTTGCTATTGTCTATCTATCTACAATAGATAGATAGATAGATAGATATCCTAGCCATTGTAGCCAGCATAGTGGGTGGGAAGTTGTATCTCACTGTATTTTGACTTGCATTTCCCTAATGATTAATAATGTTGAACATCTTTTCATGTGTTTATTAGCCATTCATGTATCATCTTTTGGGAAGTGCACATTCAAATCCATTTCCCATTTTCTTTCATTCATTCATTCATTCATTCATTCATTTATTCATTCATTTTTTAAATTCAGTAGGTTCCATACCCAACATGGGGCTTGAACTCATGACCCTGAGATCAAGAGTTGCATGCTCTACCACCTGAGCCATCCACGTGCCCCTCCATTGCCCATTTTCTTTTTTTTAAGTTTATTTGAGAGAGAGAGAGAGAGAGAGAGAGAACATGCTGGGGAGGGACAGAGAGAGAATCCCAAGCAGGCTCCACACTGACTGACATGGGGCTTGACCTCACAAACCACGAGGTCATGAGCTGGGCCAAAATAAAAAGTTGGATGCTCAAGTGACTGAGCCACCCAAGCGACCGTCCATTGCCCATTTTCGAATTGGGGTATCCTTTTATTGTTGAGTTGTAAGAGTTTTTTATATATTCTGTATGCAAGACCCTCAACAAATATGTGATTTGCAAATATTTTCTTCTAATCTATGGGTTGTCATGTCATTTTCTTGATGATACCTTTGAAGTATAAATTTTTTTAATTTTAATGAAATCCAAATTATCTATTTCTTCTTTGGTTGTTCGCGCTTTAGGTGTTATAACTAAGAAGTACCTAAATTGCCTAATCTAGGTCATGAAGATTTACACCTATTTTCCTTCTAAGAGTTTTATACTTTTAGGTCTTTGATCCATTTTGATTTAATTTTTTGTATATGGCGTAAGGTAAGAGTTTAGCTTCATTATTTTACATGGAAATATCCAGTTGTCCCAGTACCTTCTGTTGAAAACACTGTTCTTTCCCCTTGAGTGGGTCGTGGAACTCTTGTTGAAAATCAGTTGGACATAGATGCGAGGATTTATTTATGGACTTTCTATCCTACTCCATCGATCTATATAGGCCAGCATTGCACTGTCTTGATTAATGTGATTTAGTAGTAATTTCTGAAATCAGGAAGTATGAAGTTTATGTTCTCTGTCATTCTGATACTTCCCATGGCTGCTAAGTTGCTGATTTTCACCATGATTTTGAGCTGTTGATTTTCAAGAGTACTACAGAGATGGGGAGAGAGTATGGGAATAGGGTAAGCTCTAATGACGCAAAGCTTACTATTCTTACCAAGATTCAACTATTTTTCCTGAGGAAATACTCTCTCAATTTTTGCAAGCTTTCAGTTAATTTCTAGAGTTACGGAAAAGTTGCCTTTGACATTTTCTGACTAGTGTTCTCATTGCTTTTGCAGAACACAGGTTTCTCAGAGTTTCTTACTCCACTATTCTTGACATCATCTAGATCTGAGCTTTTAGCCTTCACTACTTTCTCCTCCTCTGCACCAAATGTTGTTAGGGCAACTTGTGCTGTCTCCTAGGAATTAAGTAGATAGCAATATCGCAAATTATCACGTGCACTATAAGCCAGCATAAAACTGTAGGGATTTCCAGAAGAGTAGGCCATGTGAGCCAGGATCCTTGTCTTCCTATGTTTTAATGTATCTCTTATCCATGAGGCACAGTGTTAAAATGGAATATTTGTCTCCAAATTGCTTCTGGAAAATATATGCGACAAATACCCATCATTCCTGTTATGGACGAAATGCCTGTTTCCCTAAAATGTATATGTTGAAACCCTAATCCCAATGTGATGGTACTTGGAGATATAGGTGGAGTCCTGATGAATAGGATCAGCATTCTTATAAGAAGAGACCAGAGAGCTGGCTAGCTGTCTTTCTACCTAATGAGGACACAGCAAGAAATCAACCATCTACAACCAAGAAGAGGGCTCTCATCAGAATCTGACCATGCTGGCATAATGATTTCTAACTTCCAGCCTCCAGAACTGTGAGACAGAAATGTTTATTGTTTAAGTTACCCTGTCTATGGTAATTTGTTATAGCCAACTGAGACAATTCTAAAAGGAAATTTCAGGGGCTCCTGGGCAGCTCAGTCAGTTGAGCTACCCACCCTTGATTTTGGCTCAGGTCATGATCTCACAGTTCATGAGACTGAGCGCCACATTGCGCCCTGCACTGACAGTGAGGAGCCTGCTTAGGGATTTTCTCTGTCCCTCTCTCTCTGCCCCTCCCCTGCTTGCGTGCATATTCTCTCTCTCTCTCTCTCTCTCTCTCTCTCTCTCTCTCTCCCCTCAGTAAACTTTAAAAAGTAAAAAAGAAAAAGAAATATTAATTTACCCAATGAAGGACATGCTTAGTGTATTATAAAACAGCCCACTGCCAGCCTCTGGTCTATACAAGAGAAGAAGAGAATGATCAGTTACCCTTCCTGATTGTTATAATGCTGTGCATTTCTCTCTGCACTCTCCTGATCTTCAAACCAAATTAAAAAGGCTTCAGGAGAACCACTGTATTCCCTGGAGCTGAGACAACACTTGATATGTGTGCTTTGAAGTACAGAAGGCCCAGGGAGCTGTGATTGAGGTTTGCTTAAAATAATACATTTAAAGACTGGTTGCAGTTATCTGTGACCGCCCAGCAAAGACGGTGGGTCACGGTGGGTGCAGCCTTGAAGTGCAGAACTTCAAGTATTTGGCGGGGCAACAGTACAGAGTGTTTGCCATGGGACGGAAAGGTTCCTAAGGAAGATACTCAGGCTTGAATATTCTTGAAAGGCGCCTGCTGAAGAGGTATGCATGCTAGGGCAAGGTGATCCCAACCATCAGAGTCTAGAGTCTGTGGGGTCTATAGCCAGAGTGGAAGCTGAGGGGGAGAACAGCAAGCAAAGAATAATGGTATCATTGGCACAAACTGAGACAGTAAGAGAGGTTGGTAGGGAAGAGACAAGTTTTGAGTTTGAGTTGAGACATTATTTTCGATAGTATCCTAATGATTACTTCACATTGGTTAAAAGGTATCTCTGCAAAATTCTTTGTATATTTTAGTATTTCCAAAATATCTCAGGGGACTTGGCAATATTTTCATTACACCTGGGATGCTTCACTAAAACAAGGAACAGAGGGGCACCTGGGTGGCTCAGTCAGTTGGGCATCTAACATTTGATCTCGGCTCAGGTTAGGATCTCAGGGTCATGAGTTCAAGCCCTGTGTTGAGCTCCACACTTGGGCATGGAGCCTACTTAAAAACAAGCAAACGGGGCGCCTGGGTGGCACAGTCGGTTAAGCGTCGGACTTCAGCCAGGTCACGATCTCGCGGTCCGTGAGTTCGAGACCCGCGTCGGGCTCTGGGCTGATGGCTCAGAGCCTGGAGCCTGTTTCCGATTCTGTGTCTCCCTCTCTCTCTGCCCCTGCCCCGTTCATGCTCTGTCTCTCTCTGTCCCCAAAATAAAAATAAACGTTGAAAAAAAATTTAAAAAAAAAACAAAAAAAAAAAACAAGCAAACAAACCAACAAAAGAGGAACAGAAAGCCTAAATTCTAATATCAGTTCCATCACTATGCTGTATGGGACCTTAACCACTTTGTGCCTCAGTTTCTTCACGACAAAATGCTTCCCTCCTTAACTCACATGGCTGTGTGACGATGAAAGAGAATATAGGACAATTTATGTGAAACTTCTTTGAAAAGCGTTAAGTGCCAGATTTATGCCAAATCTATTTCTTGTAATCAGTGCATACCAGCCATCTAGCAGAGATGAGGCAGGAGGGAATGTGCTCACTGAGGGCCGGGATCAGGGATCTGCAGAGGTTTTCCAGAACATTAAGAAATGACAGCACCTGGGGGTGGAGATGTTGCATTTTATAACACTGCATTAGACAAACATTGCATTGAAACCGAAGTGCAACAATGTCCCTAAGTTTCTCATTTCAAAGTACAGACTTTAAATTCGAGGGTTTACTTGACTCTGCTAAAAGAATCTCCTCTCTAGCCAGAGGAAGCAGCTCCCCCCCCACCTCAAATGCAAAGTCACTAAAGAAAATCCCAAAAGACTTGCAGGAATTTGTTAATTTAGATGTACCAGAAACTTGGGCATTGGGGACACTGTACTGAGGATGATGTACTTCTATTATTTTCGTGATCTGATTAGCACACATCTAGACTAGATGCCGAAACCCTAGAAATCCCCCCGCATGATGCAATGGAAAGAATTCAAGGAGTCGGCCAGAGAAATACATTAGTGTAAATTTATCACATGCAACTTGCCTGTTCACTCCCTAATTATATCCTCTGAAAGGCCAGATGACTATCTCTTCCCTAAAAACTTGAGACAAATTATTGAGTTAAGCTCAAATATCTGTTTGCTGTTGTTGCTGAAAATCACGTAAAACTTTTGGAAGAGTTGGAGTAAGAATAACGCCAAAAATTCTCATATACCCTTTAACCAAATACATCTATTTTTAACATTTTACTTTCTTTGCTTTACGTTTGTGTGTGAGCTCTTTATGCGTGTGTGTGTACACATAATGTTTTTCTGAAATTGTTTAAAATAAGTTGCATACACATTGGCCCTTTACTGCTAAATGCCTCAGTGTATGTTTTCTTTTTATCTTTGAGAGAGAGAGAGAGACAAAGAGAGAGAGAGAGAGAGAGAGAGAGAGAGCGAGCATGAGTGGGGGAGGGGCAGAGAGAGAGGGAGACAGAATCAAAGCAGGCTCCAGGCTCCGAGCTGTCAGCACAGAGCCCCACGCGGGGCTCGAACTCACAACCCGTGAGATCATGACCTGAGCCCAGGTCGGATGGGTAACCGACTGAGCCACCCAAGAGTCCCTTCACTGTGTATTTTCTTAGAACAGGAACATTCTCTTAGGTAACCACAGCACGGTTATGAACTTACGGGGCCCCGGTGGCCACCCACGCGGAGGTGGGTTCGGGAATCGCCCGGTGTGGCCCCGCCAGGCTGCGGGTAGAAGCGGGTCAGGTCCCGAGGAACAGGCGGCAGGCGTGGGGGCCGCCGCTCCGGCCCATCACCCGTGACGCAGCCCATCTCCCGCGCGCAGGAGTTCGACCCGCACTGGTCCCGTCGGGAAGACCCCCAGCTTCCCTCCAGGGGGCGTCCGCCCGGCCTCGCCTCTCCCCGCCCAGCTGCTGGGGCCCTGAGCACAAGGCGCTTCCCACGCAGGCGCGCGCGCATCCCTGCGGCCGTGCGGGACGTGCCGTTGCTGCGGGCCCCGCGGCTGCCGCGAGCGGTACCCGCGGGCCTTTGCGGCAGGCGGCAGGTGCCGTGGTCACCGTCCTGCCGAGGGCTGTGGCCTCTGTGTCCCAGGACGTCATCGAGCCAGTCACGGAGACGGAGCCCAGGACGCCGGCCATGCACAGCATCGTCCCCTTGTCCTTGGCTGTGCGTGATGAGGCCCCGCCCTCCGTCTGCGAGCGGACGCAGGCCGGGTCGGCTTCCCAGGGCTCTGCCTTTGTTGCCCAAGCGCTTCTCCTCCACGCCACTGCCCCCGGCTTCCGGACGGTCACGCGTCCACAGCAAGGCCACGAGCGGACCGGTGGCTGATGGCGCTGGGTGGAGACGACCTGACCACCACCATTATCGTGCCCCACTACGATGCCTTCAGAGTGGCCCCTTGGCCGTCGCACGGCTGGGACTCCAATGAGAGTGGCGTCTCCCTGTTGCGGGAGCTCGCCCGCCGCTTCTCCAGGCTCTACACCAACAAGCGCACTCACACCGGGTACATGCAAAGCTTCCGTTCTTTTACTTCGGAGGGGCGAGTTCAACTACGGGGGAACCAGGCACCCTTTGTCCTCTGCCTTTGTTCTCGAACACTGTGGCCCAAAGGGCCAGCCAGGACCTGTACGTGTCCAAGCCGCCTTGTGAGGGGAAACTGCGGCATGCCTTCCTCCTGGAGCTGGAAATAGTGGCTGCCGGTTCTGGGGCGCCGGTGCACAAGAAGGTCTCCACGGTGCACAAGAGGGTCGACCTGGGGACATCCCGGCCTGAGAGCCGGAGTGCTTTGCGGTTCTCTGGGTGTCTGCCTTCGCCCTGTCCCACCTGGAGAGCCACCTCATGGACCTGAGGGCCCAAGTTGAAAACTCTGACCCACAAGTTGAGGCTCCTCGCAGAGGCCCTGGCCCGCGTCATCTACAACCTGGCCGGGAAGGAACCCCCGAGACACGCCGATCTTCCCGGAGCGGATGATCCAGCAGGAGCAGCGGGACCGCGTGACGGGCTGGCTCACCAGCCAGCCCAGCCCGGCAACCAGCCACCCAGCTGGTGGACAAATTCTGCATGTTCCTCAGCACGCCAGCACGCCACCTGAGTTGCCACCTGGCGGAGGTGAAGCAGCACCGCATCAAGGCTGACGCGTGGGACCCCAAGTTTGTCTTCTGTGAGCAACTGAAGCAGCTGGTGAGAGCCTACAAGGTCAAGCCAGCCGTTTTCTCCACGCTCCTGGCCATCTGCATGGGCGCCTAGCTCGGGCTGGCCTCTACAACAGTCCTGGTGAGCAGGCGGGGCTCTGGTGGGAGCCAAGGTCCCTGTGCGAGGGTCACGTTGGTCAGGTCAGTCCTTGCCCCCCCCCATCCTGCCTAGAAGGTGGCCCCACAAGTGGCCCCCGGGCCTCACTCAAACCCTCCTGCTGTCCCCAGCACTACGACCTCCTGTACAAAACAGTTCAGGGACTGCTCTTGAAGGCCAAGTTGCAGTGACATGGCCATCCACCAGCACGATGAGCTTTCCACCTGCCACCCCTCCCTGCCCCACAGCTGGCCGGGGGACAGGGCTTCACCCCTTGCTGAGAAGCTCCAGCCCTGAACTACAGAGTTTTTCTGTATCGCTCTTGAGGACTTGGGGGATTCTCTTTTTTGTCCTTTGAACTCCCTTGGAAGAGCATTTGGTGGAAGTCCTGGAGCCAGGCCATGGACTTGGGAACAAGCCTGCAAACGGGCCCCCACTCCTGGAGGTGACCCCCTGGCCCTCGGGGCTTGTGAGCCGAGACGACAGAGGAAACGCGCCCGGTGCAGCCTCAGCGTCCCTCCTGCTGCACGCGAGGCTGACCAGGGACTGCAGGCTGAGGGTGGGGTCCACCTCGGGAGGCTCTGGGTCCATCCTCCACCCTGCCCCAGTCGCCCTCTGGTGGCCGAGACAGTCTCTCCTCTTGTCCAAAGGAGGGCAGCACCAGCCTCCGGATGCCCAGTTCTGGCCTCTCCCTCGGAAGCCCTGTGTTCCCCCACCGCCCTGGCCGGGACTGAGGGGAGCCAGCTCAGGGTGCAGCCTTGGATGCGTCTCCCCCGGGCCCCCGTGGGCGGCTGGTGCCCGGAACACCCAGCCGCCTTCCTGTCAGGCTCCGCGCACCGCTTGCCCCCTCCTGTGCTGCTCACTGCCTCTGCCCTCCTGCCACACCCCAGGGAGCTGGGGCCTGTCCCCCTGGGGACCTGGGTGACTTCGGAGTCCTTGGGACAGGAGGCAGCCCTAGAGGAGGCCCCCTGGCTCCTCCGCCCCTTACCTTGGTCTCTCTGGGCCTCAGTTTCCTTATCTTTAAAAAAGAGGAACATCCAGGCTGGGGGAGGAGCGAGAGTGTTTTCTGGAGGAGCCTCAACCGACCACAGGGCCGGCGGGGCTGCTCTTCCCAGGACCTCGGACCCAGGGAGGAAGGTCAGGGCCTGATCCCCACAGGTCAGGTGCCTTGCAAGGGAGGGGCGTGGGGAGAAGTTCCCGAGACCCTCAGATCGACCTCAGGGAGACCCAGGCGTTTCTTTCAGGTGTTGGCAATTCGTTAGCAATGTAATCAGTTCGGTGTTTTGTGCTGGGAGGCCGGTCAGGAGGAGGGAGGAGGCACTCGGGCACCTGCCTCCTGTGCCCGAAGGAGCAGAGGGACTGGCTCCCTCCTGTCTGCCTCCTAGCCGGCCACTCCCCATCCAGAAACCAGCTCTCCACTCGCTGGAAGGGACAGGCTCCTGGAGGACTGCATCTCTGCCCCTGTCTTGGGCCTCCTGCCTTTGCCAAGTCAGACCCTCCCTGGCAGGGCTGGCAGCCCGGACATTGGCCAGGCCAAGCCCAGGGAGGGGGCAGGCATGCCGGCCGCCGTTTCTCTTTCGTCTGTCCCCCCTTCTCTGTCCCACTGGGTGGCCTCTCTCCCCCAGAGACTGTTTACTGAGTGCCCAGCCGGGTGGACCACCTCTGGGGCGCCGGATGCGGGGACCAGCATTGGCCATGCTTCCCCCTTCCTCCCCAGGGCGACTTGTCAGGACTACTGACTGTTCAGAGCTCAGGCTGGTCGTGGGGCGCAACTGGATGACCAGAAAATAAAGCCGTATCAAACAACAACAACAACAACAACAACAACAAAACCCATAACATGAACACAGAGCTTCGATCCAATCTAACTTCCATAGTTCAGTTTTGTTAATTGACCAGTAAGGCCCTGTGTAGCCCATCTTTACCCTTGAGCACAGGATCCAGTCTAGGATCACACATCGTACTTGGTTGTCGTGTTTCTTTCGTCTCCTCTAATCTGAAACACTCACACAGTCTTTCTTCTACGACATTGAGATTTTTGAAGAATATAGTCCTCCTTCCTTTTGGTTTAATGCTCCTCATTTGGAGTTTGTCTACTTTTTCCTCATGTTTAGATTCATAGTATGCATTCCTGCTAGACAACTACATAATTGATGCTGTGTCCTTCTTAGAGCATAATATTGGGAGGCCCGGGATGTCTGCCTGCTCCCTATGGGTGATGTAAATTTTGATCGGCCAATCGAGTTGTTTTCGGAGTTTTCCACTTTACATTTGCTATATTTTCTTCTAGCAACTAATAAGCAGTCTGTGGAGAGACATTTTAAGAACAATGCAAATATTCTGCCCCTCATCAAAATTTCCCCTTTGTTTTAGCATCAACTGATGATTTCCTGCCTAAACGAATCTTTGCTCTGATGGTTGAAAAATGATGATTTTCCAACTCCAGTGCTTCCTCCACAGTTGATACACATAACCCTCTTATCAGCTTTATTAGCTGTTTTCTCGACGTAGGGATGCTGCGTGACATATTGTGGTCAAAATGAGCTTGCTGATCTCAGTGGGGGTAATTAGGGGCCTGGGTTGCCAAAGACTTGATGAGGGCACGGACCCAACCTAGACACGGTGGGGGTGACTACTGGAATCCATGGCAGGACCTGTATAGTAATCAGAAATTATAATTCGCAAGGATCTTGGCGCCGTATAATTGAGCAGGAGCCCTAGGACACAAAGAGAGCCTCCTATAACTCACAAAACTCCTGGTTTAGTGAATGAAAACCTGACTTGATCTACTACAATGCTGAGTCACGATCTTTCTTTCACCCAATTACCAGATCTGACTGGATTTACAAGTTTAGGGCTTCGTAAATGAAAGGGAGGCCAGGTACCCTGGTGGAAGAGCCCCAACCATGTATGCATTTTTCTCCTCGCTTTCCCCCAGTGAACCTGCAGCCATTCTCCCTGGTGAAAGAGAAGGACCCCCAAATTTGAAGAATAGGAAATCCTAGCTCTGAGTTAAACACTAATTTCTGGACAGCCAGGACACTATAGCTACCAGTTACTGACTTCGTGGATCGGGATTGACAAGATATAAGTGCAGCTTTTGACCCTTGTCGGTCTCGCCATGGGCCCAGTGACACCACCAAAGCCAATCTAGTGGAAATCTCTTCAGTTCCTGAGGACATAAATGAAATGCATATCCTCAGCAAATGACAGAATTCTCACCTGGGCTCCTTGAGCCACAGAGACAGGGATTTTAAGACTGTTACAGAAGAGGGGCACCTGGGCGGCTCAGTCAGTTACGCATCCAACTTTGGCTCAGGTCGTGATCTCACGGTTCATGAGTTCGAGCCCCACATTGGGCTCCCTGCTGACAGCTCAGAGCCTGCTTCTGAGCCTCTGTCTCCCTCTCTCTCTGCCCCTCCCCTGCTCACATGCGTGTATGCTTTCCCTCTCAAAAATAAATAAGCATTAAAAAAAAGAGACTATTCCAGAAGAAAGGGCCAAGTAGAAACTTCTGGAGCTCCAGTCCCCTAACGAGAAAGCAGTACTACCTCCCCGGTAGAGAGAATGGCCTGAGAGATGTAGGAGTGATGATTTAATTCATATTTGGCTACTTTAAAAGGCAGGTGGGTCTCAAAGTGACCTCAGATTATCATTAATTGTATGTCAACTCTAATTGTGGCTACTGTTCCCGATATGATCTTATAAACACTTGGCAAGTGGCATTGATCTAATGAAAGCGTTTTCTATATATGTCAGTCAGGCTGGGGCTGGGGTGAGGTGGGGTGAAGCACTCACCTCAGTCACAAAATGTTAAGAGAATGTCAAAACACTCAGTAACCAAGATCAATAGCATTTTAACGCACTATTTTAGAAAACTAAAATTGGTGCAAAAAAATCCACGACCTACAAAACACCAAATTTTAAATAGAGACAGAACTAACACCAACCGGAGAACACCAGAAGCAGAACACCCGTGTCTTGCCACAGTTGACATACCTCAGCTGTGTGCCGCTAATCTTCAGGGAATATTGATCGTCTCGTCCTCCCACGGGACATCATTATGCTAGTCTACCATCGATGACATCATGTTGACTGAATCTGGAGAGCAAAAATTAACAGGTACCCCAGATGCTAGGAAATGGGTGATAATTCTCCAGAAAATACAAGGTTCTGCTGACACCTCGGGAAAATTTGGGGGAGGGAGGCCGGTATGTCCACTGATCTGGGACACACAGGATATCCTGTCCATTGGGAATGAAAAGCTGTTGCATCTCGGGCCCCCTACGATTTCACGGGCTTCAGTGGATGTCGGAGGGAACGTATCACATTGGATTGGTTGCTTCGTTCCATTTACTGGCCTACAAAGCTGTAACCCGCCATATTTGAGAAGGCCCAGGGCAAGAGATAGCGCTCCCTCTGGTCCACGCTGTAGCGGGAGTGGTTCTATCACCTGGCCCTTGTCGTCCAGTAGCCCAAGTGGTACCAGATACATTCCTGGCAGATTGGGATTTTATGACAACGTGTGGAGAGTCCATACCAGTGAATCACGGCGAGAAATCCCTGGAGCTCAGGAACAAACCTATGTTCTTTTAAGGAAGTAACTTTTCTCCTTTAAAGCCGTTTGCTGTCTCGCTTCTCCTTTCTGATCGGGATTGAGTTTCTAACATATATCTTCAAGTGACCACATAACCCAAACTGCCCGTCATAAATTGTGCGCTGAAAGCTACCTGGCTCTATAGCACACAAACTCAGGTGTGCCCCGAGACATTTCATCTTCAGTGGAAGCTGTGTGTTTGCAACGTGGTTTGAACGGATTTTAAAAGTCCCAGCATACCCATTCCTACCATATAGCTATTGCTCCAGTGACTCACACCTACTACCTCACGAGGGTTCAAGGCTTGTTTACAACTGGCTCTGCATAGTCTGCCTGCCACGAGCAGAAGTGAACTGTTGCAGAATTATAGCCCTGAGGGGTATCTCTGAGGGACAACAGGAAAGGAAAATGCTCCCAGCGGGCAGAACTTCAAGAAGGACTTCTGGTCCACTTTGCTTGCTTGGCCTTTAGGCCAGGATCTAGACTGGGAATTGGAAAACTTTTTTTTCTAAATGTCCAGAAAGTAGTTTCAGCTTTGTAGGCCACATCCGATCTCTGTCACAACTGCTCAACTCCAGCCTGGCGTTGCAAAAACAACCATAAATCGTATGGAAATATATGGATCCGGTTGTTTTCCAATAGAATTTTATTCACAAAACCAGGTAACAAACTGGAGTTTGCCAGATTCTCATCTATACCAGTTCATTGGCAGAGGTTCATGGTTTCGGACGGTTATGGATTTGGAATCGAAAGTGGAGGATGAATAGCAAGTTTAACCTCTTAATTTGGGGTCCACAGACCCCTAAGTGGCCTGAAGATAGAACAATATAATATCATATAATGGTGGTTTCCTTAATAATCTTGTGTGTTTTATATGTTGCATTTTAAAATACTATTCCGAGGAGCACCTGGGTGACTCAGTTGGTTAAGTGTCTGACTTCGGCTCAGGTCAGGACCTCACAGTTCATGACTTCAATCCCCGCGTCGGGCTCTGTGCTGACAGCTCGGAGCCTGGAGCCTGCTTCGGATCCTGTGTCTCCCTCTCTCTCTGCCCCTCCCCTGCTCACACTCTGTCTCTCTCAAAAATGAATAAATGTTAAAAAAAAAATTAAAAATACTATTCTGAGAAGGGGTCCATTAACTATGCCAGACCTACCAAAGCCTTTGAAAGATGAACATGTTAAGAACTACTTAAAATGGGCCTAGACAGTGAGAATTTGCATGTCCCAAGTAGCATGCATCCCAAAAGGTCCTAGTCTCCGTTGCAGAGGAACGGTACCAGGAGGGTCAGGGAAAGCAAATCCAGAAATAGTTTCTTTTCTACTGAGGGAAATTGCCACCCCGCCCATAATGGAAGGGGTTTAATGCCATCAACCTATCATAAGGTGATGACTAGTCACTTCAAAGTACAGTATTTGATGGGACGCCTGGTTGGCTCAATTGGAAGAGCATGCGACTCTTGACCCTGGGGTCATGAGTTCAAGCCCCACATTGGATGTAGAGATGACTTAAATAAATAAAACGTTTTAAAAAGTACAATAGAGAACCCAGAAATGGACCCACAAGTGTATGGCCAGCTAATCTTCGACAAAGCAGGAAAGAATATCCAATGGAAAAAAACACTTCTTTAGCAAATGGTGCTAGGAAAACTGGACAGTGACATGCAGCAGAATGAACCTGGACCACTTGCTTACACCATACACAGAAACAAACTCAAAATGGATGAAAGATCTAAATGTAAGACAGGAAACCATCAAAATCCTAGAGGAGAAAACAGGCAACAACCTCTTTGACCTTGGCCACAGCAACTCCTTAGTAGACATGACTCCAGAGGCAAGGGAAACAAAAGCAAAAATGAACTATTGGGACCTCATCAAGATAAGAAGCTTCTGCACAGCAAAGGAAACAATCAACAAAACTAAAAGGCAACTGACAGAATGGGAGAAGATATTTGCAGATGACATAGTGGATAAAGGCTTAGTGCCCCAAATCTATAAAGAACTTATCAAACTCAACACCCAAAAAACAAATAATCCAGTGAAGAAATGGACAGAGGACATCGAATAGGCACTTTTCCAAAGAAGACATCCAGATGGCTAACAGACATGAAAAGATGCTCCACATCACTCATCATCAGGGAAACAAATCAAAACCACAATGAGACACCACCTCACACCTGTCAGAATAGCTAAAATGACCAACTCAGGAAACAACAGATGTTGGCAAGGATGCAGAGAAAGGAGAGCCCTTTTGCCCTGCTGGTCGGAATGCAAACTGATGTAGCCACTCTGGAAAACAGTATGGAGGTTCCTCAGAAAGTTAAAAATAAATCTACCCTATGACCCAGCAATTGCAGTATTAGGTATTTATCCACAGGATACAGGAGTGTTGATTCAAAGGGGGGCACATGCACCCCAATGTTTATAGCAGCACTATCAACAATAGCCAAATTATGGAAAAGAGCCCAAATGTCTATTGACTGATGAGTGGATAAAGGAGATGTGGTGTATATATACGATGGAATATTACTCGGCAATCAAAAAGAATGAAATCTTGCCATTTGCAACAACGTGGATGGAACTAGAGTGTATTATGCTAAGCGAAATACGTCAGAGAAAGAAATACCACATGATTTCACTCATATGTGGAATTTAAGAAACAAAACAGATGAACATAGGGGAAGGAAAGGGAAAATAGGATAAGATAAAAACAGAGAGGGAGGCAAACCATAAGAGCCTTCTAAATATAGAGAACAAACTGTGGGTTGATGGAGAGGAGGCGGGGGTGGGGGGGATGGACTAAATGGGCGATGGGCATTAAAGAGGGCACTTGTTGGGATGAGCACTGGGTGTTATATGTAAGTGAGGAATTGCTAAATTCTGTTCCTGAAACCAATACTATCCTATGTGTTAACTAACTTGAAACAAACAACAAAAATAAGTACAGTACCTTATGCGGAGCTCCGAATTTGTTGCTTCTACTAATAAGTTGGGTTGAAATCCATGAGACTGACTGGTTTTATGTACATCATCACAGAAGCAAGAGGTCTCATAGATTGTTGGAAAGGTTTACTGAAGACTCGGTTATGGTCCCACCTAGGAAATTAACACCCTGCATGGTTGGCACAATGTGCCACAGGATGTGAAATCACTCTGAAACAACCAACAGCACATAGATAATGCTTTTCCTCATGGTCAGAGTGCATGGGTCTGGGGCCCAGGGGCTGGAAAAGATTAGTGGCTCCTCTCGTGGATCATTAAACATAATTGACAATACTTTTGTTTCCCATATTTGCAACTTAAAAGTTGAGGACAGCCGTACCTATGGTAGATCCTGCCAGTAATGACAACTTCATCAGCATCAAAAGCCCTGGCATCACATCACCAGATAATGGAAGAGTATAGACAAGACTATCTGAGAGCTGAGTATGAATAAGATTACGTTCTTGGGGATTCCAAGAAATAATGGGGTGAGGGTTGGTATAGAGGAGAACTGAAGACGCCACAAGACTTGATAGAAGCAAATCGAGAGAAATGCTGTGGGTGACTTATGCCGGCCATATTGTGATTATTCAGACACAATAATGGTGGTTTTCTCCATGAAATCTGTGAATTTTACAGTCATACAAATTAAGGAACCATGACTTCACCATGACTTACGTTTTACAATTTATAATGCTGTTTTTGACAGTTTTACCTCTTTTAACTTTCAAGGTTTTTTTTGTGTCTCTGAGAAGGCAGATATATGCTCCTTTGTCCATACTATACCCACCTATACCTTTAAGATGAGAAGGAACAACCTCAGTCTTCCTCCTGTGTATCTCTTTCACTTAACTCAGTTCTGACACTATCTACGTGGAGACAGCATCACATCCCACAGGTTAAAGACTCAGTCCCACAAGTCACCTGTGCCTATGATCCATCCACTGTAAATCAGGGATTCCCACGACCCCCTCCTCGGGTTCAATTAATTTGCTAGTGTGGTTCACAGAACTCAGGAAACCAGTTTACTTACCATTTACCAGTTTATGATAAAAGGATATGATAAAGGATACCGATGAACAGCCAGATGAAAAGATATATAGGGTAATGTCTGGAAGGGTCCCAAGCACAGGAGCTCCTGTCCCTATGGAGTTGGGGTGGGTCACTCTCCCAGTAGGTGGATGTGTTCATCATCCTGGAAGCTCTCTGAACCTCATACTTTTGAGATTTTAGGGAGGCTTCTTCATGAGGCATGATTGATCATTAACTCCATTTCCAGCCCCTCTCCCCTCTCTGGAGAATGAGTGGTGGGGCTGAAAATTCCAAGCTTCTAATCATGGCTCGGTGACCAGCTCCCATGCAAAAGCCCACCAAGAGTCATCCATTCGAACAAAAAGGCACTTCTATCACCCAGGAAATTCCAAGGGATTAGGAAGTCTGTGTCAGGAACTGGGGTCAAAGACCAAATATTAGAACAAAAGAAGTTCCTGGTGCTCTTATCACTAAGGAAACTACAAGGGTGTTAGGAGCCCTGTGTCAGGAACTGGGGACAGAGACCAATATATATTTTATCTATTATGTCGCAGTGAGTATGTCTCACGTTACTCCAGGCTGGTGTGGTCTGGGGTACCATAGATTATAATACAGTTTTGTGCTTACTTACGTGTACTCTTCCGGGGTTCACCTTAACAAGATTCCTAGCTCCTTGAGGACAGGGTCTATATCTTATATCAGGTCTACTCAAGGTGTAGTCTGTGGACTATTTGTTATCAGACCATGCCTAGATAAGTTCAGGAATTAAGATGAAGCATTTAAAACTTTTATAGAAATTTGGGGCACCTGGGTGGCTCAGTCGGCTGAGCCTCTGACTCTTGATTTCAGGGCAGATCATGATCCCAGGGTCATCATACTGAGCCCCACGTTGGACTCTGCTCAGTGTGCACCTGCTTAAGATTCTCTCTCTCCTTTTCCCTCTCTCCCTCCCCCCGCTGCTGCTCTCCCCGACTCTCACCCTCTCTCTCTAAAAAGATTAAATAAAAATTTAAAAAATTTTGGGGCGCCTGGGTGGCTCAGTTGGTTGAGCGTCCGACTTCGGCTCAGGTCATGATCTCACATTCTGTGAGTTCGAGCCCCGCGTCTGGCTCTGTGCTGACAGCTCGAAGCCTGAAGCCCACTTCAGATTCTGTGTCTCCCTCTCTCTCTGCCCCTCCCCTGCTCATGCTCTGTCTCTCTCTCTGTCAAAAATAAATAAACATTTTAAAAAATTAAAAAACATTTATAGAAATTTGGCAAGTTAGTTTGCATGTCTACAGAAGCTTTTAAATTTTTGGATTTTTACTCTCTATGCCTTGGTGATTTTTAAAAGTATTCTTCTAATAGTTAATTTTTATAAACGAATTGGAAATTTTTAAACTTTTTTTTTTCAACGTTTATTTATTTTTGGGACAGAGAGAGACAGAGCATGAACGGGGGAGGGGCAGAGAGAGAGGGAGACACAGAATCGGAAACAGGCTCCAGGCTCTGAGCCATCAGCCCAGAGCCCGACGCGGGGCTCGAACTCACGGACCGCGAGATCGTGACCTGGCTGAAGTCGGACGCCCAACCGACTGCGCCACCCAGGCGCCCCGAATTGGAAATTTTTAGAAAAGAGTTTCACCACACACTTTGAGGAGCTCTCTTTTTTATACAACTTTTTAAACAGGTTTTTTGTATGTTTTTATTTTTTATATTTGAGAGAGACAGAGACAGAGACAGAGACAGAGAATGGGTGAGGGGCAAGGAGAGAGGGGGACAGAGGACCCAAAAGCAGGCTCCATGCTGACAGCAGAGACCCCGATGCGGGGCTCAAACCCATGAACCGTGAGATCATGACCTGAGCCAAAGTCGGACACATAACCGACTAAGCCACCCAGGTGCTTCAACTTTTTTTTTTTAGATATGAAACCTTTGAGTTTCATTTTGAGGCCAGTCTTTGCACTTTAATTACAAAGACTGAAATATGAGTAACAATATGGGCAAAATATTACCAAAGAAATAAGAGGAAGGATACGAAATAGAAAAATAGATAATTGGTGTATGTTACCAATATGCACCTGTAACATTACAGACACCACCAGATATTTCTTTTAGCTCAACTTATTTCAGACGATGGACAAATGATAAGTTGTAACGTCTCTTGGTTCTAACATGAATTTTTTCCTTTACAAAGGAAACAAAAGGATTCCATGTTGGGAATTTTCCACAGAACAGATTTGTTTCTGTGAAACCGTATTTTTTGATATACATAAGTTTACTCTGAGAGATACTTTGTATGGACACCCAGGTGGCTCAGTTGGTTAATTGTCCAACTCTTGATCTCAGCTCAGGTCTTGATCTCAGGGTTGCGTGTTCCAGCCCCTCAATGGGCTCCACACTGGGCAGGAAGCCTAATTTTTTAAAAAAGTACTTTGTAAGACCTTTTTTCACCTATGACTTATTAAATATATGTTTTAAATGGTAGATCTTATACTGGTTCAACTTCTGTTTGGCCTAGTAAGATGCTGGTTCTTAAATGTATGACTTACGTACATTACGATAGCCTTAAGGTATTTCACGCGTGTAGCCCAGGATGAAGAAACTGTTGAAAACTGACTTGTCTCAGCAAAATAATGAATAAAAATTATGTCTAATAACTAGATTATGAATTCATTCAACAGGTATTGGACATGTAAGATGCTCAAAGATAGGCCCTCGTACAGAAACGTAATTTTAAATTTCTTACAACCAGGAGTCCTCTCATTTTGTACCCCAGTAATGGCCAGGTAGCATATCCTTAAGCGGGGAAAGCTTTTATTTGTCTAATACCAGAAGCCTGGTTCTGAATTCATAATAATTGAAGAATGTGCTCTTCTAGTACATTGTGTATTAACCCATTTCCATATTATAATATACTGTAGTGGCATTATGGGTGGTTTTTATTTTCTCTGTTTTTCAAATCTTTTGTAATATATTACTTTCCTAATTAAAAAAAAATAGAGGCAGTAGACATAAACAGACATTTCACAAAAGAAGACGTTCAACTAACGAGCCAACAGAAACCATTCACCCTCACTAGGAAAGGAATATCTGTTAAAACATCACTATGGTGCTATCCTTCACCTAGTTGGCAAAAATATTACTTTTTAAAATGAAACCTAACGTCATTGAGGATACGGGAAAACAGGCACTCTTATACATTGCAGATGGCACTGTAAATTGGTTTGATCCTTCTTATGGGTTGAATTGTGTACCCCCCCCCCAATTCGTACATTGATGTCCTCACCCCCAGTACCTCGTAATGTGACCTTATATGGGAATAGGGTCATTGCAGATGTGATTCATTAAGTTAGGATGAGATCATGCTGGAGTAGGGTGGGTCCTTAATCCAATGTGATTGTTGTCCTTATGAAAAGGGGGAGTTTGGGGACAGACATGCACACAGGGAGAAGGCCATGTGATGATGAAGGCACAGATTGGGGTAATGCAGCAGAAACAAGGAAGGCCAAAGGTGGCCAGCAAACCACCAGAATCTAGAGGAAAGGCCTGGAACAGATTCTTCCTCACCACTCTCAGAAAGACTACACCCTGCCGACACCTTGATTTCAGACTTCTGGCCTCCTGAGCTGTAAGACAGTACATTTTTGCTGTTTAAACTGCCCAGTGTGTGGTGTGGTTTTTTATTACAGCAGCCCCAGCAAACTAGTACAACCCTTATATACTGAAAATAGCGAAAAACATTTATATATATATATATATATACACATACACACACATACATACATATAGTATTGTATTTATATTATATATTTATATATTATATATTTTTTATATATTGTATTTTATATATACAAATATATAATTATATATAATTATGTTGATACTTATTTCTATATATATGAAATACGAGTTATATATTAAAAACTATGCATAAAAATGATGTAGCCGAACTGATTTTCCCTTCCTTTCTCTTTGTACCATTTTATTTAATGTGTTTATATTACTCTTACAATGGAAGAAAACTTAATACAAAGAAGAATAATTTGTCTTTCAACTCTCTTACCAATTCATAGACCAGTATTTGAGAAATACATCTATTTAGTCTCTAAAGGACATTTGAATTCTGAAATTTTTGACTCTGCAAAATAGGTGAGACAATAGTTTCCCTGATGGTGTGTTAATAGTCCTTGTAGGTTAAAAAACCTTCCAAGGATACACAGGCGAAAAATTCAATCAGAACCTTGCTGCTCAAAGGAGCCCAAGTCAAATATACAACTTCCGGACTCACTGAATTCCCCACCTCCTCCCCGACAGATGCCCGTCTGGCTTCTGCCCAAGTCCTTACAAGAGTGACAGGGAGGTCACCGCTGTTCCAATTAGGCCATGCAATTATCGCAGAACAATCATAGTTAACGTTTTCAGTATATTGAGCTGAATTCTGCCTCTCCTTGTTGTGTCCAGGGTTCCCTTTGTAGAAACGCTAAACAACTACATTACCCGATTCATACGGCTCCTGTTTAAACATATGAAGTCTGTTCTCTTCAGATCAAACGTTTAATTCCTGAAAGGATTCCTCATGTGATACCATTTCCAGAGATCCTCTTTTCATGCTCGCCTGGTCCTTCCCTGGTCTCAGTGTGCGTCAAAATACGGTATAAAAATAACGTTCTCCAGGTATAAAAGGAACAAAACAGATTATTGTGCATAAATTACCACAATTGATCTAACGCAAGGCCACACACTAAAAAATATTGCTAGAAAGTATTTTGACTATATCCTTACTTTGGCTCTCTCAGTCACCATACACTGTAATCAGTCATGTTTGACAGTTAGGAAAACTGAGACACAGAGAAGTAAAGTAACTTCCCTAAGATCACACAGTCCAAGCTGAAATCAGTTGAAGTCCAAAGCGCCTCCTCTTGGAACCAGCTGCCAATATGCATTTGCTGAATACGTGTTTAATACATACTCATTGAAGGAAGGAAGGATTTCTATAATTACACTTTTAGTAATTTTTGTTTGCCCTGTTCTAATCTTGGCACTTAGGGAATTAGCACTTAACTGAAACCCCCAGATACTTTTCTTATAAACAGCCTTTAACTCTCATCCTGAGCAGCCATAGTTCTCATCTCAAACCTAAATGCAAAAATGTACATTTCTATTACATTTCATCTTGCTGGTTCGGGCTCATCATTATAGCTTGCTGAAATATTTCTGAATCTTAACTGTCATATGGTGCTCTCCTATCTCTGTGTCATTGCAAATTTAATGAGCACACCTCCCCCAATAATTCTGCATTTTCAAAAAGAGAAAGGAAATATAAAGACTTTTCCTAATTGTCTATAACTATTGCTTTTATAACGACACATTCTTATTAATAAAGTAAAAGTGATGACAAAAGAAAGACATACTGTAGAAACCAGTTCTAATTATTTCATGTTGACATTCAGCCCTAACGGAGCTGAATCTGTGTAGTGTCAGGAATCAGAGTGATGTCACCTGATGCTTCATAGGAACCATCCGCTTTAGGTAGTATGTCAGCCAGAATGCCTGGATGCAAGGAAAAGAAAGCAACCCAACAACTGTGAGTTTATTAAGCTGTATGACAAGGAGAACTGAGATAAGGCAGTTTGGGTAATTCACTGGCTCAACAATACTACCAGGGGTTCATATTCTTTCCATTTTTCCACTCTGAGGCTCTGTTTGTCTCCTATCCTCCTCATAGCTGCAGAATGATTCCAACAGCCCCAGGTAGCACGTCCCCAAACAGCGACTTCCAAAGGCCAGAAGAGAGGACATCCTTTTCTGGTGCCCCTTTCTGAGAAAAGCCTTCCCCACAGCTCTCCGACAGACTCTTCCACATGTGTCGGTACCAAAATTAAATATCTGTGCCTAAGCCAGGCATCAATGAGCGTAACGAAATTACCGTCGCTGCAGACTGAGAGAAAATATTTGCAAACGACACATCTGACAAAGGACTATTACCCAAAATATACAAAGAGCACTTAAAACTCAACCAAAAGAAAACAAGCAACCTGATTGAAAAATAAGCCAAAGACCTTAACAGACAGCTCAGCAAAGAAGATACATAGATGGAAAATAAGCATAGGAAAAGATGCTTCACACCGTATCACAAGGGCAATGCAAATTAAAACAGCAACGAGCAGGGCGCCTGGGTGGCTCTGTCGGTTGAGCGTCCGACTTCGGCTCAGGTCATGATCTCACGGTCCGTGAGTTCGAGCCCCGCGTCGGGCTCTGTGCTGACAGCTCAGAGCCGGGAGCCTGCTTCGGATTCCGTGTCTCCCCCTCTCTCTGCCCCTCCTCCGCTCACACTCTGTCTCTGTCTCTCAAAAATAAATAGACGTTAAAAAAATTAAAAGAAAAAAAAAAACCAGCAACGAGATACCACTAGATCCCAATTAGGATGGCCAAAATCCAGAACCATGACACCACCAAATGCTGGTGAGCATATGGAGGAATTTTCATTCACTGCTAATGGGACTGCAAAATGGTACAGCCACTTTGGAAGACATTATGGCGGTTTCTCACAAAACTAAACATATTCTGGCCATATGACCCAGCAGTCACTTCTCTTGGTGCTTACCCAAAGGACCTTAAAACTTATGTCCACACAAAAACCTGCACGTGAAATTTATAACAGCTTTACTCATAATTGCCCAAACCCGGAAGTAACCAGGATGTCCTTCAGTAGGTGAATGGATAAAGTGTGGGTCATACAAATGGAATATTATGTAGCACTAAAAAGAAATGAGCTTTGGGGTGCCTGGGTGGCTCAGTCGATTAAGTGTCTGACCCTCGGGTTTGGCTCAGGTCATGATCTCACAGTTTCATGACTTTGAGCCCTGTGTCGGGCCCTGCACTGGCAACATGGAGTCCGCTTGGGGTTCTTTCTCTCTCTCCCTCACTCTCTGCCTCACCCCCATTCACACTCTCTCTCAAAATAAATTAATTGAAAAAAAAATGAGCTATCGAAGCCATGAAAAGACATGGGAGAACCTTAAACACATATTACTAAGTGAAAGAAGCAATCTTAATAGGATACTTACAGTACGATTCCGACTATATGACATCCTGGAAAGGGGAAAACTATGGAGACAGCAGATGATCAGTGGTTTCCAGGGGGACAGGGAGGGATGAATAGGCAGAGTACAGAGGATTTTTAGGGCAGTGAAAATACTCTACATGATGCCATGACAGTGAATACATGTCATTATGCATTTGTCCAAACCCATAGAAGGCACACCACCAAGAGTGAAGATTCACGTAAACTATGGACTTTGGGTGATGATGAGGCAATGACGTAAGTTCACCGACTGCAACAGATGTGCCGCTCTGGGGGGTTTGTTGATAATGGGGGAGGCTGTGCATGTGTGGTGATGAGAGGCATATGGAAAATCTCTTCCTTTCTCCTCAATTTTGCTGTGAATCTAAATCTGCTCTAAACCATAAAGTTTTGGGGGTGCCTGGGTGGCTCGGTCGGTTAAGCAACTGACTCTTGATTTCGGCTCGGGTCACGATCTCACAGTTTCATGAGTTCAAGCCCCACGTCGGGCTCTGCGCTGACCCGGTGGAGCCTGCTTGGGATTCTCTCTCCCTCTCTCTCTCTCACTGCCCCTCCCCTGCTCGTGTGCCCCCTGTCTCCCTCAAAATAAATAAATAAACATAAAAAATCATTTTAAAAACTAAGATAAAATAAAAAATAAAGTGTTAATTAAAAAAAAAAAAAACTACCAAGGCTGGTTTAGCCAGGTTAAGGACGGGGGCTGGGAAGGGACTCAGTCTCTCTTAAAACCCATGATGCCTCATACCAGCACAAATTGGGGTTCTGTTACCATGGAAAAGGGGGTAGTGGCAGGCCATCAATGGTGTTTACAACATGTAACAAGATACGTTCAGACACTTTTAAATGTGGAATGACTAGATGACATCCAGATGTACTCACACAATTATATATAGAAGAGTTTGATACTACTTAGCAATGGAATAAACCTATTAAAATCCAAACCCATTGGAAAAACTAAAAAAGTACGGTACTCTGCTTGATGGGTATTATCATGGATGAAAAGTAGGGCTGATCTCAAGATGCTAGAAACAAATCACCACATGTTTCATCCATTCAACGAGGACTGAATCAAAAGAGAAAGGGAAGTTTCTCTCAGAAAATCCAAGTAGACTCCAGTAAATGCACAAGGAAGTATCATGATTTTGCATTTATTCCATAGAAAAATAAGCAATATACTTCAGGCTTCCTTATGTTTATATGAGCACACTCCATAGTTTCTTTGATGTCTTCAGTCTAAAGGCACACTAATACCAGTTTTTAATAAGGAGTAAGAGTGATATAGTGAATATTTCATTTTGAGGAGTTGGTGAAAAGATTATTTTTAAGTTTACTTCAAAGGAAAAGGATGAAATAATAAAAGATGAAAGACCGATTCATGTTCTCGGTGCTAGTTAATTCAGAAGCCTCCATGGTCCCATTTTTATCTGCTGACTTCAATCTTTCTAAGATAATTGATCTAGGTTTCTATTCGATTGCATTTGCCATCACTCATGGCATTGTTTGCCAGATTAGAAGTGTTTGATACAAGTTTATGTGCCAGGTATAATTTCAATATGTCATCCAGTCTTTGTTCATCCTTCACTGTCGGTTGATGGCTTAAAATTGGCTCTCCAGGAAATCTTAATTCACCATTATCTAAGTGCTGCATTAAAAAAATACCGAGGAAGGGACTTCATCACCTACCATTTCAAACATAATTCCATAAACCCTATACATTCAGAGCTACAGCTAGATTAGTTCAGTTGAATTTTGAATTATTCAGCCAGTTCATAGCAATTTTATAAAAATAATATCGCAAGTCCCATGAACCACATTCATTTCCTGGAATTAGGAAGACGGGGAGTATTTCTAAAACAATTCTAAGGACATCAGGGGTTTTCACAGGATTAGACGGATAAGGAGTACAATATTATCGAATCCAATAGCATATAGGAAAGTTTTCTTATTTGGTGGTGTTAGTACATTTTGTATTTGTGATGAGGTAAAACAGATCATAAATATGGGTTCAAGTACCTGTTACAGAGCTAACAGAAAGGAGGTTTAGCCACGTACACTGGAGACTGCATACGCCTCAACTGTAAATCAAGAGAAAATACTAGAGTGAGTGCAGAAAAGGAAGTTTGTTCCTAGCTTTCTCGGAGACATTGTTTTTCATATAGTAAAGGAGGAAAATCTACAAGAGGGGATGACCCGTACAATTCAAAGAACAGAGCAAAGATATCTCAGAAAGTAATAATTTGCTTCAGAAGTTTCTAAGAAGCTGTGGTGAGTAATGCATTACTCAGAAGCCGTTAACCCACAATTCCCCCTGAGGCCAAGGCTTCTGGGACCCCCCCCCCAATCAAGTTACAGAGCAGGGAACTTTTGTGCTTACTTTCAAACAAGCTTATCAAGACCACGGTGTTTCAGGAAATGGGCAAGAAAGGAAAGTACAATAAACAAAGCACTCTTCACAATGAAATTTGTCACACTTATCAAGAAAAGTAACTATCAAAAGAATTTTGCATAATACCTTACCCCAGGGGGTTGAAATCAAAGTTTCTACAAAGTCTTAATCTTACTGCAAAGTTGGAAAAGAGGGTATAGCACATAAGCAGTACAAGAGAGCAGTATTATTCATCCTTTCAATAAACATTTCTTTGGCACCTACTGTGTGTAAAATTCTGTCTAAAGCAGAGGATAAAAAATCAACTAAGAGACAGTATTGAGCCCCAAGAGGTGCGCTGGAGGGAGACAGACAAAAAAACCCCTCATGATTCCAGTCAAGTGTATGGAGTGCTAGGGTAGAGGTCTGCATAGGGGTGACCCTTCCCTCCATTCTATGCTCTTGGCATCCGTTCTATCTACCCTCCAAAAAAATGTATAGGTGGAAATAGAAAATGGTGGGAAAGGGAAAGGTAGAGAGGTTTGGAAATGAGTGGAGGACAGGTGAATCAGCCAGAAATACAGAATGTAGGAAATTGATTAGATGTGGTTTTCTTCAGCAAATAAATTGCAAGAAAAAAAAAAAAAGAGGGTGGGAGAACATTAGATTCAAAGAGACTTAAAAAACATAACAACCAAATGGGATGTGTGAAATTTGTTTAGATCCTGAAATGAACAAATCAAAAGCTATAGGACATGGGAAAATTAAACACTATCTGGATATTTAATATTAAGGAGTCTGTCAAATTTAAGTGGATAATGGTATTGGGGTTGGGCCCTTTTTAAAGGGTCCTTATCTTTTATTGTTTTAATTTTTTAGAGTTTTATTTATTTATTTTTCTTTTGAGAGAGAGAGCGAGAGCAGGGGAGGGACAGAGGGTGGGGGACAGCAGATCCAAAGCCGATTGTATGCTAACAGCAGAAAGCCCGAGCCAGGGCTCAAACTCACCAACTACCAAGATCACGACCTGAGCGGAAGTCGGAAGCTCAACGAACGGAGCCACCCAGGTGCCCTGGGTCCTTATCTTTTAGAGACTCTTACCAAAGTGTTTACAAATGAAGTAATAGGATGGCTGAGGTTTGCTTTCCAATGATCCAGTATGGGGAGGGGAGTGTGCCAGGGTATAGAAGAAACATGGTTGGCTATACGTTGATAACTGTTGAAGCTGGGGGGGGGGGGGGGGGGTTACATGGTGGCTCATTATATTATTTTCCTTAGTTTTGTGTATGTTTGAAATTTTCCACATTAAATAAACCTGGGGAGTCAGAGGTGGCTTCCCGAAGGAGGTTTGAAGTGAGTTTTGAAGGTGGGCGAGAGCTATCTAGCTAGGGGCACTCGGGTGGCTCAGTCGGTTAAGCGTCCAACCTCATCCAATCTCGGCTCAGGTCATGATCTCGTGGTTCGTGGGTTCGAGCCCCACATGGTGCTCTCTGCTATCGGCACGGAGCCTGCTTTGGATCCTCTGTCCCCCTCTCTCTCTTCCCCCTTCCCTGCTCATGTGCACTCTCTCAAAAATAAACATTAAAAAAAATAGAGCTATCTCGCTAAAGGAAAGGTCATCCTCTCATCTCAAAGAACTTGGAAATAATGTTACTTTAAATACATTTTTAAATTGTATATTGTACATACAATAGTGTATTTAATGCAGATACACAGTTTAAATAATAATGATATGAAAACCTGTGACCCACCATCCAGCATTAAAAAACAATGCCTTTAAAGCCTTCGAAGCCCCTCCTCAGCCTACTATGCTCCTCTCCACCTTCAAAAGCTCCAAGAACTCTCCTGAATTTTGTGCTAATTATTCCTTGCTTACCTTTACAGTTGTTGTCACATATGCATTTATCTCCAACCAATATGATATTACTTAGTTTTGCCTGGTTTTGAACTCCATAGAAATGGAATTATATTGCATATGTTCTCAGACTTACTTTATTCAACATTGTTTTTCAGATTTATTTGTGACCTTGTGTGTACGTGTAGGTCATTCTCTTTGTTGTCGATATTCCATTTTATGGAATATGGCATAATTTATTCATCCATCCTGCTCCTGATGGATATTTGGATTGTTTTCAGTCTGGGGCAGTTTGCCCCATGTAAATGTCTTTGGAACACAGGTACAAATCTTCCCTAGGGTATAATGGCCAAATGGGATTTATGGTTAGGATTAAGATCGCATTTTTAAGGGGCGTCTGGGTAGCTCAGTTGGTTAAGTGTCCAACTCTGGATTTTGGCTCAGGTCATGATCTCACAGTTCATGAATTCGAGCCCCACATTGGGCTCTGTGCTAACAGTTCGGAGCCTGCCTGGGATTCTCTCTCTCCCCTTCTTTCTGTCCCTCCCTTGCTCTCTCGCTCTCTCTCAAAAATAAATAAATAAACATTAAAAAAACAGATTGCTTTTTTGAGATGCCCACTCATTGAATCAACTCATAATGGAAGGGGACTGTCAACTATACGGTCACTTAGCTAATGGTGTTAACGCATGCATTAATGTTTCTTAATAGAACTCAGCACTGAAAAAAAAAGTATTCCAAGAGCATGGCTCGGCAGTGCGCGTCTTACAGCACATGGGGGAGAGAAAGGTTGAATCTAAGTGCCACTTGCTGCAGAGCAGGGACAGTTCCTTGGGCTTCATCATAGCTGGAATAAAATATCCGTCCGGACTATTCCCCTCCCTTTGTTTTAAATCCTTGCTCATCGAGCAAATTTCTGAATCGTATGTCCCGGCAATCTTGTTATCAGGAAAAGGGAGTACTCTGGATAGGACGGTACTCAAACAGCCTCCCCACTAGAAAGGGATGGATTGCCTCTACTGGATGGCAAGACGCCGAGGTAGGAAACTGGTTGACGGCAGGGAGAACAGAAATGTGGAGATTGCGTGACAGTTCTTAGAACCATAAGATGTTGAGAGTTCAAACCTAGGGTCTGAGAAGAGGGTGAGGCCATTAACAACTGAAATAGTCAGAAGGACAGGTTTGAGGTGGGGTGGGAAGGAGAACTGGAAGAGAAGACATTAGCATATAGATGTGCAGGGCCCTCAAAACATCCAGGTGAAGATGGTCAGTGAGGAGTCTGGAAATCAGGTCTGGAGCTCAAGTGTAAAGTTGAGATCAGAGATACACATTTGGAAGTGATTCACATAAGGGGCACCGGGCTGGCCCAGTCAGTAGAACATGTGACTCTTGATCTCAGGGTCATGACTTCAAGCCCCATGTTGGGCACAGAGCTTACTTAAACAAACAAACAAACAAACAAACAAACAAACAAAAAACTGTCATTCACATAAGCCTGAAAATAAATTACTAAGAGAGATAATATAGAAAAAGAGGAGGGGCGCCTGGGTGGCTCAGTCGGTTAAGCGTCTGACTTCGTCTCAGGTCATGATCTCGCGGTCCGTGAGTTCAAGCCCCGCGTCGGGCTCTGTGCTGATTGCTCAGAGCCTGGAGCCTGTTTCAGATTCTGTGTCTCCCTCTCTCTCTGACCCTCCCCCATTCATGCTCTGTCTCTCTCTGTCTCAAAAATAAATCAACGTTAAAAAAAAATTTTTTTTAAAGAGAAAGAGGAATTTGTTTCTTTGTTTATGTTGAGAGGGAGAGCAGGGGAGGGGCAGAGAGAGAAGGAGAGAGAGAATCCCAAGCAGGCTCCACAGTGTCAGCGCAGAGCCCGACGCAGGGCTCGGTCTCACGAACCATGAGATCACAACCTGAGCCAAAATCAAGTGTCGGATGCTTAACCGACTGAGCCACCCAGGTGCCCCTGGAAAAGAAGAATTTTGAACATGGGATCTTGAGGACATACCTACACTTAGGAAATAAGAGAAGGAAGAAGAACCAGTAAAGGCAATGCAAGAGACCGTCAAAGAGGTAAAAGGAGACCCAAGAACAGAGAAGGCAAGGGAAGAAAGTGAGCATTGGAGGCTGAAGAAAGGGAAAAGGTTTGGAGTAGGTCCTATAAACAAAACCCTGGAGATTCACCTAGTGATAAACACAAAAGCGGATGATAATAAAGGAAGCTACCAATTACTCAGCACCCGTTACGTGGCACCATAGTAAGAATGTTGCCAGGGAGCCTGGCTGGCTCAGTCCACAGGGGGTGGGACTCTTGATCTCGGGGTTGTGAGTTCGAGGCGCATGTTGGGTGTAGAGATGACGTTTTTAAAAATCCTAAAAAAAAAAAAAAGAACTTTGCCTATGTGTTTTTTCTTTTTTTATCGTGGTAGAATACACGTAACATAAAATTGACCATCTTAACCACTTTGAGGTGCACGATACAGCAGCATGAAGTACACTCGCATTCCTGTGCAGCCATCGCCACCACATCTCCACAACTTTTTCATCTTCCCAAACTGAAGCTCTGTCCCCATGAAACCATAACTCCCCATTCTCCCCTCCCCGCAGCTCCTGGCAACCACCATGATACTTTCTGCCTCTGTGAATTTGACTACCCTGAGTGCCTCATGTACACAGAATCATACAGTATGTGTGTTTTTGTGACTGGCTTATTTCACTTAGTATAACATCCTCAAGATTCATCCATCACAGATGGGGTGCCTGGGTGGCTCAGGCGATTGAGCGTCCAACTTTTGGTTTTGGCTCAGGGCATGATCTCACAGTTTGTTGGTTCAAGCCCCACATCGGGCTCTGTGCTGATGGCACAGGGCCGGATTGCGGTTCTCTCTCTCCCTGTCTCTCTGCCCCTCCCCTCTGCTTGCTCTCTTTCTCTCTCTCTCAAAAATAAATAAACATTTAAAAAAAGATCTATCCGTTGTAGCATAGGGCAGGATTTCCTTCCTTTTTAAGGTTGAATAATATTCCATTGTATGCATACGCCGCTGTGATTTAAATATTGGTCTCTGCCCCTGGTTCCTGACACAGAGCTCCTGAATCCCCTGGAATTTCCTGGGTGATAGGAGTATCTTTTGTCCAAGGGAGGCAATTTTGGGTGGGCTTCTGGATGGGGGCTGATCACCAGAAAGATCAAGCCATGAATAGAAGCTTGGAATTTTCACTTCTCCAGGGGAGAAAATGGAGTTAATGGTCAATCGTGCCTATGTGAGGAAGCCTCCCTTAAAGTCCCAACACTAGGGGGGCTGGGGAGCTTCCAGGTTGGTGAACACATCCATGTACTGTGAGGGCGATGCACCCAATTCCACAGGGACAGAAGCTCCTGCATTCAGAACTCTCCCAGACCTCACCCTACGTACCTCTTCATCTGACTGTTCATCCATATCGTTTACCATATTGTTTAATAAACTGGCAAACGTAAGTTATTTCCCTGACTTCTGTGAGCTACTCTAGCAAATTAATCAAACCCCAGGAAGGAGTCATGGGAACCTCCTATTTATAGCCATGTTGGACAGAAGTGTGAGTAAACTAAGGACCTACTAGTTAAAATTGGCATCTGAATTTGGGGGTGGGAGGAAGAGTTTCGTTGGACTGAGCCCTTAAGCTGTGGGATCTGATGCTATTTCCTGGTAGGTAGTGTCAGAATTGAGTTAAATTGTAGGACAACCAGCCTGTGTTAGAGAATTGCTTGGCGGGGGAAAACCCCCACACATCTGGTGTTAGAAGTGTTGTGAGTGTGATAGGCATGTTAGAGTAAAAAACAGACACAGGAGCAGAGGACTCGGTTTTTCCCTTTACAACCCTCGGGTTGCTTCCATAATTTGGCTATCGTGAATAATGCTATGAGCATGAGTGTACAAATATCTCTTTGAGGCCCTGCTTTCACTATTTGGGGTATATACCCCGAAGTGGAATTTCTGGATCACATGGTGATTCTACTTTTAATTTTTTGAGGAACCCCCATGCCGTTTTCCACAGTGGCTGTATATTTCACATGCCCACCAACATGCACAAGTGTTCCCTTTTCTCTACATCCTCACCCACACTTGTTATCTTCTGGGTTATTGTTTTTTTTAATAGTAGCCATCCTAACAGGCAGGAAGTGGATTTCATTGCAGTTTTGATTTGCACTTCCCTAATGACTAGTGATGTTGAGCATCTTTTCATGTGTTTATTGGCCATTTGTATATTTTCTTTAGAGAAATATCTATTCAAGTCCTTTGCCCATGTTTGCGTTGTGTTGCTGGGTTTTTTGTTGTTGAGTTTTAGAAGTTCTCTATATATTCTGGACATCAGACATATGATCTTCAAAGATTTTCTCCCATTCTGTGGGTTCCCTTTTTACTCTGTGGATAAATTTACTCTGTGCCTTTTTGCTCTCTTTTACTCTTTCGATGCACTAAAATTTTAAATTTTCATGAAGTCTAATTTGTCTGTTTTTCTCTTTTGTTACCTGTGCCTTTGGTGTCATATCCAAGAAACCATTGCCAATGAAGCTTTTGTCCCATGTTTTCTTCTAAGAGTTTGATTGTTTGAGGTCTTACGTTTAGGTCCTCGATCATTTTGAGCTAATTTTTGTACACCTATATTATTTTTAATCTCCACAACCAGTCTTGGTAGTGGATAAGGTGAGCATTCCCATTTTACAGAAGAGGAAACAAATTTAAAATGGTGACTGTCTTATGGGATGAGTAAGTCATGGGAATAAAAGGCACAGCATAGAGAATATAGTCAGCGGCATTGTAATAGCATCGTATGGTGACAGAAGGTAGCTCTACTCGTGGGGAGCCATGACATAACGTATAAAGAAGTTGAATCACTATGTTGAACACCTGAAACTAACGTAACGGTGTGTGTCAACTACACTCAAATTTTAAAAAATTTCATAAAACGATGACTACCTTATCTAAGGCCACAGAGATGGCAGGTGGAAGAGTTAGGATTCAAACCCATGTCTGCACGACTCCAAAGCTCAGGTCCTGTCCTATCTCACACAGTCAAGGCTTGGCCAAGTTAGGAGGAAGTTACAGCGAAATTAACCAGTGCCTGACTTTTAATTGAAAGTAGGAGGTGTGGGGTTTTCCCAGGGTCAGGGATTGGCCCAGGGGACTTCAGTCCTGATGCGACTGAACATAAGGCCATTTGGGACATGAGTGCAGCTGAGAGAGTGGGGCCGTGTGTGTGAGGGAGGGGGGACCATCAAAGCATAGAAAGAACCTGAAGGCCTAAAAAAGGTCACAGCCAGTGTAGAAGGTTGTGGTCCAGATGGGAGTTTCAGAGTTTGAGGTGAGATCTTGGGAGATGTAGCAGTTCCCAAAGATGACCATACTCATGCTCTCCCCTCTAGATCTTTGCACACGATGTTTTCTCCACCTCAAATATGGTTTTCAGTGCTGACCTCTACTCAAGTCACACACACACCCTGATCTTGCCCGGCTAAGTCTTACTCATCCTCGGGTCTCAGCTTAGATGGCCCCGACTGAATAAGGTGCCTCTTGCCTGTGCCCCCACAAGCCTCCATGCTTAAGTGTAATCACACTGACTACCCTTTATTATAACCAATACCTTGCTTCTCTCTCTCTCTCTCTCCAGCAGTCTGTGAGCTTCCTGGGGGCAGGAACTGTTTCTTACTCATCTCTCTGTCCCTAATACCTAGTACAGGGCCTGACCCAGCAAACTTGCTCAATAGATATTAAGAAGCCATATGACTGGGCCACCTGGCTGGCTCAGTCAGTAGAGCATAAAACTCTTGATCTCGGGGTTATGGGTTTGAGCCCCGTGTTGGGTACAGAGCTTGCTTACACATCTTTGGGGCACCCGGGTGGCTCAGTCAGTTAAGCAACAGCCTCTTGATTTCAGCTCAGGTCATGATCTCACGGTTCGTGAGTTCAAGCTCCGCATCCGGCTCCTCACTGACAGTGTGGAGCCTGCTTGGGATTCTCTCTCTCTCTCTCTCTCTCTCCCTGTCTCTGCCCCTCCCCTGCACTCGTGCACTCTCAAAATAAATAAACTGTAAAAAACAAAAGATAATAAAAAATAAAAATAAAAAAATCTTTTAAAGGAAAGAAGCAGTATGGCTCTCAGAGTATGTGTATCATGAACACTGAGTAATGTATAGTATTGTTGAATCACTATATTGTACACCTGAAACTAATGTAACACTCTATGTTAACTATCCTAGAATTTAAAAAAAAAAAGCAGTGTGGCTAAATGCAATGTGTCATCTTGAGTTGGATGCTGGAACAGGGAAAGGATACTAGTGGGGAAACTGGTGAAATCCAAATTAAATCTATAGTTAAGAGCTATTAATAGTTAGCCATCTCTATTTTACTTAATAACAGTAACATATTATCAACATTAATTTCTTGTGACAAATGTAGGTGGTTATGTAAGATGTTAACATCAGGGGAAGCTGGGTATAAGGTATATGAGAAATCTCTGTAAGTTAAAATTATTTTTTAACTTAAAGGTTTATTTAAGGGGCGCCTGGCTGGCTCAGTCGACAGAGCATGCAACTCTTGATCTCAGGGTTGTGAATTCAAGCCCCACATTGGGTGTGGAGACTACTTTATAAATAAATAAATAAATAAATAGTTTTTAATTTAAAACAAAACAAAAGCAGAAGCAGTATTGTGTAGTGGTCAGGAGGGCAGGCTGCATGACCTTAAAAAACTACTTGCCCTTCCTGACCCTTCATTTTTTTATCTGTGAAATTATTTTTAATGGTTATTTTTGAGAGAAAGAGAGAAACAGAGCATGAGCGGGGGAGGGACAGAGAGAGCCGGACACACCGAATTCAAAATAGGCTCCAGGCTCTGAGCTGTCAGCACAGAGCGCTACGTGGGGCTCAAACTCACAGGCTGTGAGATCATGAGCTGAGCCGAAGTTGGACACTTAACTTACTGAGCCACCCAGGCGCCCCTAAAATTTTTTTTATCTGTAAAAAAATAAGAGCATCTTTTTTTTGGTGGGGGAGGGGGCAGAGGGCAAAAGAGAGAATCTTAAGCCAACTCCATGCTCAGCGCAATGCCCACCAACACGGAAGTCAGTCCCATGACCCGGGAATCCTGACCTGAGCCAAAATCAAGAGTCCAATGCTCAACTGACTTGAGCCATCCAGGTGCCCCAAGAGTATCTTCCTGATAGAGTTGTAAGTTTCTATATACATATAGATTTTATTATGGAGAGAGAGATGCGTATATTACAAATGTATGCCTGTGCGTACACACATACATAATATTCAGTGGATGCCATCACTGTTCTAAGTACTTTACAGATGTTAATTTATCTTAATCTTCTTACAACCCCCTAAGGTACGATGTAGCAGCAGCAGCAGCGTCCCCCTTTTATAGACGGATTTGAGGGACAGAGAAGTTAACCAACTTGTCCAAGGTCAACAGGTAGGAAGTGGTAGAGCTGAAGCACAAACTCAGACAGTCTGGCTCCAGAGCTGACACTTACATTGTGTCACCTCCTTTTAACTGAGTTGATACACAGAAAGGACTTTCAGCAGTGCTCGGGACAGAGGAAGCTTATTCAATAGCATAAGCTATTCTTTAATAACCCCTCAAAGGTGGGTCTAAGAAGGGATTCTACTTGTGAGCTCTGGGATGGGATGGAGGGAAAGAGCACAGAGGTTTATGAAAATAAAACTTCAAGACAGGGGGTTAGGAGGTTAGAAAGGAATCAGCAAGAAGTGCTGCTATTCATTCAAGTTGGTATGAAAAAGATCTAGAAGTCCTCTCCAGTGCTGAGGATCCTGTTGCATTTCTGAGGATTCTTTTGATCATCTAGCCCTGCAGTAATTGTTAAGCCACTGATACTTTAAAAAGTCCACTTGTATGAAGCATTCTTCTGGTTGGTTTTAAGCCACATGCATAGTTAAAGCACTTTTTTTTGGAAACTGTGTGGATAATAAAGGGCAATATATAGACACATTTTAGCACATACAGGGGCTTGAGGCTATTTTGTATAATAGCTCATTCCATTGTCCGGCATAGAGAAGGTGGTCAGTTTAAAAACATAAAACAAAACTGAAAAAACAATCACCCTGAAGTCCCTCTTCCTGGCCAAAGTCCTAATTCCACCTTGGCTTCTTGCCCGACCATTCAGCTCTTTTACACATACACAGTCTTACACTTTCCCAACAAGTACTTATGGTTAGTTGAGCTATGACTCGGGATCCCAGGGTGGGGATCACCACGCGCCCAGGTCCCCCTTCACCGCCCTGGGAGAAGGATGGAGGGCAGAGGAGAGGGGGGTGGAACCGGTTCAGATCTTCCCACGGGACGTGCCTTCTGCCCGGCGGTCATCCCAGGCTGACCGACACCCAGGATGCAAGGCAGAGGGACCTGAACACACGCAGGTACCACTCCCATGCAGAGACAGCATCCCTTTGGGCAGTCATTGCCCTGTCACAGTGGGGCAAGTCCAGGGAGTTCTGCCAGCACTTCCTGGTCTGGTTCTGGTTGGGGAAGCGGCTGTCAAAAGGGGTAGTCTGGTAGTTCTTGATTTGGGTTGTTTTTAAGTTTATTTATCGTTATTGATGCATATTATTTATATATAATAATGTTATTATTTGTTTATTTTATTTATTATTAATATTATTTTGAGAGAGAGAGAACAGGCACAGGTGCACGCAACCAGGGGAAGGGCAGAGAGAGAGGGGGAGAGAGAGTATCCCAAGCAGGCTCCGTGCTGCCAGCGCAGATCCTGATGCGGGGCCTGATTCCGCAATGCGTGAGGTCATGACCTGAGCCGCAATCAAGAGTCTGATGCTTAACCGACTGAGCCACCCAGGCGCCTCTCTTGATTTTGATCTTGATGTCTTCTGCCATGGTTCTGACTCCTTCCTAAAGACACCCCCAAAGCAGCTCTCAGCTCAATGTGACCCTCAGCCAAAGCACTTTGTGGGACTCCTGGGTGGCTCGGTCGGTTTAGCGACCAACTTCGCCTCAGGTCATGATCTCGTGGTCTGTGAGTTCGAGCCCCGTGGGGGGCTCTGTGCTGGCAGCTCGGAGCCTGGAGCCTGCTTCGGATTCTGTGTCTCCCTCTCTCTCTGCCCCTCCCCTGCTTGCTCTCGGTCTCTGTCTCTCTCAAAAATAATAAACATGAAAAAAATAAAAATAGATAAAAATTTTTAAAAAGCACTTTGTAAAAAATTTGGATTGAAGTAGAGTTGACACGTGCTCCTTTTTAACCAGTGTTCCTCAAATGGCCTCTTGGAGCTCTAAGCAATTTGCTGCAGCCAGCGACAGAAATGGGGTTACTTCCTGTGCTCTGCCAGCCCCCCACTTAACCTGGGACTCCTGGATCCATAAAGGACACTAGAAGTCATCTAATCAGGCCCCTTTCTTGTAGATGTTGGCCAAACTGTTGCAAAGAAACATTAGGTGACTTTTCTAAGGTCTAAAGGTAAAATCACTCATTAAAAAAAAAATCCTGGGGCTCCTGGGTGGCGCAGTCGGTTAAGCGTCCGACTTCAGCCAGGTCACGATCTCGCGGTCCGGGAGTTCGAGCCCCGCGTCAGGCTCTGGGCTGATGGCTCAGAGCCTGGAGCCTGTTTCCGATTCTGTGTCTCCCTCTCTCTCTGCCCCTCCCCCGTTCATGCTCTGTCTCTCTCTGTCCCAAAAATAAATAAACGTTGAAAAAAAAAATTAAAAAAAAAATCCTACATGTATTGAGTGCTTATTCTGTGTCAGGCACTGTGTCAAGCAATTGGGAAAGAGAGATCAACAACAGCAACAACAAATAGCTCTGATCTCTAATTGCTTACAGCCTGGTGCATCAGAAAAACGTAAAGTATATAGTGTGATAGGTGTTAACAGATGTGTAAATACAAAGCACCGCTGTCCCTGGAGAGATCAGGGAAGGCTTCCCAGAGAAGGAGACCCTGCAGCTGGATGTGTCCAGCAGAAAGAATGGAATGAAAGAGGCAGCATGGAAGGTGAGGATGCTGAGGGAGTCTTCCTTGAGGCACAGGCTGGGCTGCAGCCCCCAGTCTCTGGCAACTCACTGCCAGGCGACCCTGAGCTCTTCATCCAGCCACACCCAGCCAGCTTCCAGCACTGCTCCTGCCCCAGGGTAGGGATCGCCAAATTTAGCAAAGAAAAATACAAATTAAATTTGAATTTTGGCTAAGCAATATTCTGTAGCATAAGTATATCCCCAGAATATGCACGGGACATACTGATGCTACAAAATATTTGTTGTTTTTCTACGGCCATACCACCCTGAACGCGCCCGATCTCGTCAGATCTCAAAATATTTGTTGTTTATCTGCTGTTCAAATGTAACTGGGCATCCTGTATTTTATCAGGCAACTCTACCTGGAATAAAGGTGTATTTGTGGGAGTAAGAGAGTGGGAGAGGAAGGGAGGGAAGAAGACAGGAAGAAGGGAACTAGTTCATCAGTGAGGGGCGAACCGGAAGACTCTCAGGCTCGAGGAAAGCAGATTTGTTAAGACCTAAAAACCACACAAAATCTGCCCTTAACATTACTACTCACTATTTCATTTCTGTTTTCAGTTCTCCAGTTTTATTGGGACATAATTGGCATATAGCACTGTATAAGTTTAAGGTGTACAACACGATGATTTGATATACACGTGTGTGTGCGTGTACATATTGCAATGTGATCACCACAATAAGCTGAGTTCACATCCATCCCCTCACATAGTTACATTTTGTTCTTGTGATGAGAGTTTTTAAGATCGACTCCGTAAGCAACTTTCAAGTATAGAATGTACAGTCATCATGTTGCACATTACAGCCCCATCCCTGTTTTCGGTTCTATATAGCACAAGATGAACAGTGGTTTCCCCTTTTTTCTTAGAAAGTCTGCCCCCGTGTGGTAGGAAAAAAGTACTAGGCCAGAAGCCTTAACTCCGGTCTTTCAGTTCATTGGGGCAAAACGCCAGCGATCTGGAAAGCAGGATGTGATGCTAGGACTTTATGTTTGTTTCTCCGTGTGTTCCAGTGGGGGATAGGGGAGGAATGAGCAAAAGATGAACGGACTACATGGAGACTATTGTTAGAACAGCTTGAAAAATTTGTTCAAAGCACACTTGTAACTTTGTGCAAACCAGCATCACCTCATTGCCCAAGCTGTTTGGGTCAGAAAACATGTTAAGAGACAGTGCCTACAAGTCATGCAGTAGAATATTTAAATTGAGACACACATAGGAAACGGTCAAGTACTAAATGTCGGCGGTGAAAAAGCCACCATGGGCAGCTGCCTGGGTGGCTCAGTGGGTTGAGCATCCAACTCTTCATTTTGGCTCAGGTCACGATCTCACGGTTCATGGGATCGAGCCCCAGGCCGGGCTCCATGCTGACAACAGGGAGCCTGCTTGGGATTCTGTCTCTGCCTCTGTCTCTCACTCTCTGTCTGTCAAAATAAATAAATACTTAAAAAAAAAAGCCACTGTGGTGATCTCGGCTGTGAAGGAAGTCTGGTTTGTGTGCCTCTTCTAGTCATTAACCTTAGCAGGGAGCCTGATCCCCAGGCGGAATCCGCCAGTTCCCAGGTAGGGGTCGTCGTCCGAGTGGATGCTGCTCATGCTCCCCAACCATGAGAAGAGACGAGACTGCCATTTGCCTCAGCACCACACTTGTCATACGGCCATCCTGCCAGGTGACTCCAATGCCTCTGTGAGCACTCCTCCAAAAACCAGGCCTCACAGCTCCGAATCTCCTCACCTCCGGGACCTTACTCACAACCTCACGCCTCACGCCCACAGACATGGCTTCCGCTTTGCCATCTCTGACTACACCTCCTCTTTTGAAGTCTCCAACTCCAAAATGTTACCCTCAGACAGGGCCATGACTATCTGACCTTCCTACTTTCTCCCTTTTCCATTCAGCCTATTCCTTTAACTTCCACTAGACTTCCAGAATCCTGAGCAGTCCCCGTTTTCCCAGCCTCGCCGCCCCCTTGTGACTTCACGTCCTTCCCTCGGCCTGGACGCCACACGTGACCACTCGAAGAGCTTCCTCACCACCCGAACCCCTCGGCCTCTATCAGCCAGGCCCAGCCCCCGAAGCTGTCCCCCGTCCCACCGTCTGTCTCCCTCTCCTTCAGGGAGACGGCCAGAGCCGAAGCAAGGGGCCCAGCTGGGCAGACTGGTGCCCATCCACAGTGAAACGGCCGGCTGGGCCCAGCCCGCAGAGCTTTCCTTCAGTTCTTTTACCTGTCCTTCATCAGTTGCCTCTCCCTGCCGTTCTTCCACTCCTCCAAACCTTCCACACCTCTAGAACCTCCACTCCCTCATCTACAAACTGGGGTAACTGAGGCGTGTCCGCAGCGGCCCATCTCGACACACACCACCGATACACCGACCTCGCCGCCACTTGCCCCAACACCCGCCGCCATCTGTATTTGTCTCACTCGGAACAAATGACCTTCTCTCGCAGAGAAAAGAGAAGGCACGAGGTATGGGGAGGCGGGGGGCGGTCAGTCTTGACTGATCCCCACCCACTTGTACGAACTTGCCTCTAGAATCAGAGCCTGAGGGGCCGCTCCTCTTTTCCCAGGCCGGTCCCTCCTCCGGGGCTCTAGGCCATCCCTGCTCTCAGGTGTGTCTTCAGCCCCCTTCCCCATCGCCTCAGCTCACCTGCACGCCCCCATTGTGCGCCCTCCGTCCCCTCCCTGACGCCCCCGCCCGCGCAGATGGGTGTCTGCTCTCACGGCCCCACCGAAACCGCTCTCCCCGGGGGTCACCGGTGTCGCCAGAGTCATCGCGAGGGTCTCGGCTGCCGTCCTGCTTGCCCCTGCTCGACACTATTGGCCGCTCCCTGATACGCTGAAGTCCGTGAGGGCTCAGTGCCGGGCCCTCTACACTCTTCCATCGACACCCTCTGCCACGGACGGCTTGTCCCGTCCCAGCTCATGCTGACTGTTCCCAGATACCCATCTCCGGCCTAGTGCTCTGTCGTGCGCCATACAGCCCGTATCACAGCTGAGGCTAAAGGCCCTTTGAGACGAGACCCACACGCAAGAAACGTTCATTTATTTTCACATCTACCTGCAGGACGAGGCATTTGCCAGGCAGTCTGGTGCTGGCTCCCCTCACCCCTCTGCTGAGTTCAAAAGTGGCCTCCGCTGCTTCTTGGCTACGTGATCTGGATGAAGTTACTCGACCTCCTCGGTCCGACGAGATCAGTAACGGTGTCAACCTCAACGGGTGGCAGCGGGTGTTTCCCACGTATGTGTCGTATACTCTGCCGCTCGGTCTGCCTGGGCCCGAGTCCCGGCTCTCCTGCTGCCTCCGGTCCTCTCCTCTGCAGTGGACACGGAGGGCACTGAGAACGGCTCTCATCAAGCGTTAAACAGCAACGCTATGTTATCCCCAGGAAGGCAAGGAATGCCTCTGCGGGCCTGTCGGAGCACGGCCATCTGGATCTCATTCCTGGTTCCCCTTGCCGTATAGGAGACACATGTATACGTGCTCCTCGAGGCCGGCCAGGAGACGGAAGCGGCACCAGGACAACAAATGTCACCTGGCGCAGCCCCCGTGTCACACTGCTTCAGGGGCAGCTCTTGCGCGGGAATGAAAGCCCGGCCAGCAATCCCCAGCTCTGATTTCTTACAGCTGGACGTTGCTACGTGACACTCCCCTGAGGTCCGAGTGGCCTCTCCTGGACTGTCAGCATCCTGCTCTTTCTTATCTTGAAACTGTCTCTGCGGCCTTAAACAAGGATCTGCTGTTCTTAATTTTAAAGAAATGGGAAAGAAAAAGTTATTAACCCTTAGCAGCCCTGTCCCCTGGCTGCAGCTGGGAATCCAACCGTTTTCGGAACCCCTCCGACAGGCCCTCTGCGCCGCCCAGCGATCCTGCACCTTCTCTCTGGTCGCCGTGGGCTTTCTCTTTCCCCGGCGATGTTTTCAAACTTCCCTCGCTTTCCTTACGTCTCCCATTTTGCCATCGCCCCGACTCTCCCTGCCCCACGCCTCTCTCGGTGCATGACTGTGCCTCCCACTTCACAGAGAGAATTGAAGGACATCGGGTACAGGACAATCGCTCAACGTTGACAAATGTAACAGTGCATCCTGTCCCCATCTTTCTGAATCTATCAACAGCGTTTGATACGGTCTCCCTCTTCTCCTTGACACACTTCCATTATTACTTGGCTTCTAGGGTGCTACAATCTCTCGGTTTCTCTCTTCCCTTAGTGACCGCTCTTCTTAACTCTCCATTGCTGGTTCCTCATCATCAAGTCAACCTCGAATGTCACAGAGAGCCAGGGCTGTGTCCGTGGACCTCTCCTCTTTGCCCACCTTCACTTCCTTGATGACCGCATCCAGCTTCTTGTCTGTAAGGACTGTCCATATGTAGATGACTCCCGAACTTGTCTCTTCAACCAGACTTCTCTCCTGAGACCCAGATGCATCCTCCTGCACACTAGGTGGCTTAAACAACAGACATTTATTTTCTCACGGTTCTGGAGGCCGGACGTTCCAAATCAAGGAGCTACCGGGTTAGTGTGTGGTGAGACCCCTCTTCCTGGCTTGCAAACGGCCACCTTGTCATTGTGTCCTCACGTGGCTTTTCTTCTGTATGTGTGTGGACAGTAAGAGAGCTCTCTGGGGTCTCTCTTCTTAACTCGGATCCCAATTCTATCAGATCAGGGCCCTGCCCTTTTGATGTCATTTAACCTCACTTACCTCCCTAAAGGCCCTATATCCAAACAGTATCACCGGGGGTTAGAGTTTCAACATATGATTTGGGGAGAGACACAATTCAGTCCATAAGACATGTCTGACACACATCTCAACCTTTATATGTCCATAATGGAACTTCTGATCAGGGAGCACATCCAAATATTTGGGTCCTTGAACTTGTACAATTGGGGGCCCCTTCTTCAGGAGAAAGAACTCAGAATTAACTTATTGCTAGAGCCTGAGCAAATGAGAGACCTAAGGGTCATTAGCTTTACAGTAAACCTGCCTCTCCTGACCTTCATTCTCTGCCTCCAATTTTCTTGTTCAGCAAACATGATCAAGGCACCATTCTAGGCCATGGGGACACAGAAGTGGAAAACAAACAAACAAACAAACATTAAAAGGGCCTGCCTTGATGTAGCTTACATTCTAGGAATGCATTGCCTGCTCGTTCAGAATAAAGTCCCAGGTCCTTGTAATTTTCCTTATTTACTTTTCCATTGTGTCTCCCGACTACAATGTAAATTGCATAAGATCAGGAATTTGTTGGCCTGTATACTTACTGCCTGGCACATGTTAGATATTTAATAAATATTTGTTGAATGAATGAATGAACTTCCTCGTACCAAACTGACCCATCTATCTACATCTGTACTTTTCTGATACACTTTCTCTCCTGCTACAGTAAAGGATATATCCTTTTTAAAAAAAATTTTTAATGTTTATGTATTTTTGAGAGAGAGAAAGAGAGAGAGAGAGTGCGAGTGGGGGAGTGGCAGAGAGTAAGGGAGACCCAGAATCTGAAGCAGGCTCCAGGCTCTGGGCTGTCTGCTCAGAGCCTGACATGGGGCTTGAACTCATGACCCACGAGATCATGACCTGAGCCGAAGTCGGACGCCCAACCGACTGAGCCACCCAGGTGCCCCATCCTTCTTTTATCTATGGTACAGTGGCTCTCAAACTTGAGCACACATCAGAATCCCTTGGAAGGCTCGTTAAAACACAGCACTCTAGGCCTCACCCCCCCAAAAGTTTCTGATTCAGTCAGTCTCCAGTGAGGTCTGAGAATCTGCATCTCTAACCAGTTCCAGGTGATGGTGATGCTACTGGACCAGGGACCACATCTGAGAATCATGGATCTCACCCCACCCACCTTCTCAGGAACCTTACACTATTAGCCATCTTTTCATCCTTTTTTTTAATGTTTATTTATTCATTTTGAGAGAGAGAGCAAGAACACGTGAGCAGGGGAGGGGTGGAGAGAGCGGGAGGAAGAGAATCCCAAGCCCCAGTGTGGGGCTCGGTCTCACAAACCACAAGGTCATGACCTGAGCCAAAATCAAGAGTTGGGTGCTTAACCGACTGAGCCACCCAGGTGCCCCACTATCTTTTTTTTCTAAATATATTCAGTGGCTTCCTTTCAACTGAGTTTTTCATTCCCTTCCCACTGCTACTATAGCTCTGTCCTGTTGATCGTCAGCCAAATTTCTTAAAAGTGTTATCCACGCTGGAACTCTCAATCTCTCATCCTCACTCCTCCATCCACTCCAATCAAGCTTCTGTCCCCATAACTCCACTAAAGCTTTCCTCAGTAGGGTCACAAATGTTCTACATGTCTTCAGATATAATGGACATGTTTTTAGTTATCATCTTACACACATTCAACACACGGAAAACTCTTTCCTCCTTTTTAGAATAGTGCCTTCCCTTGGTCTCTTCCTCTGGGCCTCTGTGAAACTACAGCCTTCTCTTACGCTGCCCCTCCTGCCTCTGTGCTTTCAGATGGTCTCATGCCTTCTCTGGCATGTCACTTGCTCCTCTGTATTTTAACCTTTTTTTTTTTTTTTTTTGCTGTTTCTCTCATAAAATCATTAGAGTCCTGTAGGGCCAGGACGACCACGACTTATTTATCTCTGTATCACCAATATTTAGCCCAGTGCCTAACACATACTAGGAATTCAAAAAATATGTGTTGAATGAGTTAATTAATTAACTTGTGAACACACGGTGACCTTGGAAAAGCAAGTTTAGGAGTGAGTTTTTTTCCAATGGCTTAAAAAAAAAAAACGGAAAGAGAAGTGGAAAACAATGAGTGTAGACCGTGCTTTTGAGAAGCGTAGCCATGGAGAAAAAAGAGAAGGGAGAGTGGGGCGCCTGGGTGGCGCAGTCGGTTAAGCGTCCGACTTCAGCCAGGTCACCATCTCGTGGTCCGTGAGTTCGAGCCCCACGTCGGGCTCTGGGCTGATGGCTCAGAGCCTGGAGCCTGTTTCCGATTCTGTGTCTCCCTCTCTCTCTGCCCCTCCCCCGTTCATGCTCTGTCTCTCTCTGTCCCAAAAATAAATAAACGTTGAAAAAAGAAAAAATTTAAAAAAAAAAAAAAAAGAGAAGGGAGAAAGTCTGAGGGAAGGTGTCACAGAGATTGCTAATTGCCTGATCCAATATTCATTCTCCTCCTTTTAGGAGGCCAGTTTTTAAAAAGTTTTTTAATGTTTATTTATTTTTGACTAAGAGACAGAGCATGAGCGGGGGAGGGGCAGAGAGAGAGGGAGACCCAGAATCCGAAGCAGGCTCCAGGCTCCGAGCTGGAGCACAGAGCCAGGTGCAGGGCTTGAACTCACAGACCTGAGATCATGAGCTGAACCAAAGTTGGAAGCTCAACCGACTGGGCCACCCAGGCGCACTGGAAAATTTTATTTTTATTTTATTTTTATTTTTTTAACGTTTATTTTTGAGACGCAGAGAGAGACAGAGAACGAGCAGGGGAGGAACAGAGAGAGGGAGACACTGAACCCGAAGCAGGCTCCAGGCTGTGAGCTGTCAGCACGGAGCCCAACGCGGGGCTCGAACTCACAGACCGTGGGATCATGACCTGAGCCGCAGTAGGTCACTCAACCGACTGAGCCACCCAGGCGCCCCAAGAAGGCCAGTTTTTTAGCTGCGAACATGATCATCTAGATGGGAATAAAGTCTGCCCCAGGTGCCCGGTGGCTCAGTCGGTTGAGCGTGCGACTCTTGATTTCGGCTCAGGTCATGATCTCACAGTTTGTGGGTTTGAACCCGGTGTCGGGATCTGTGCTGACAGTGCAGAGCCCGCTTGAGATTCTTGCTCCCTCTCTCTCTGTCTCTCTCCCGCTTGCACTCGCTTTCTCTCTCTCAAAGATACATACATAAACTCTAGAAGAGAGAGAAAAAAAGAAAAAAAAGAATAAAGTCTGCGTGTCCTCACTCTCTTGCAGCTATGTGTGGCCAAATGTGACATGCGCAGAAATGCCGTGTGACAGCACGGAGCACATTTCCTTAAAAGATGGCTGATACACGCCCTTCGCCTCTTACCTCTTCCTCCATTTTGTCACTTGGAATGTGGGTACAATGGCTTGTGCTTCATCTTGGAACCTGGGGAAGAGGGTCACATTCCGGGGATGGCAGAGAAGCTGGACAGAGTCTGAATCCCTGATGACCGTAGAGCTGCCACATCAACCTTGGATTGCCCACCTCACGGCCTTCACATGAGACATAAACGTTGAGTTCGTTTAGGCTATCGTTAGGTTGGGTCTCTGTCACTCACAGCAGAACCCAGATCCTAAGAAATACAAAGGGTGGTTTTATTTAGGATGGGAGAGACAAGATGACGTCTATAGCTAGAGAAAGGGGTCAGTAGGAAGGGAGACAGAGGACCCGGTTGATAGATCAAGGTTAACGAGGGTATAGGAGAGATGGGGACATGGGACACAGATGGAGGGATTTGCAGTGGAAAGGAACAGAGACATCTCATTCTGTGAGCCCTAGGAAAAGGGATAGGAACTAACATTTGTGAAGAACATTCTATGTACTAAGTCCTTTATAGATATGATCTACCTTAAACCTCGTAACACTTTAAGGTAAGTACTGTAAAGAGTACAATTTGTAAGCTATTTGTGTTCCGTCGTGTGCAACACGTGACTTCTTATTTCAGTGAGACTTCAGCCTCTATCTCAAGCCATAATCAATTTTCAATTCAGTCAATAGCGTTTGTGATAACAATAGCAAAAGACTGCAAACAACCTAAATGTCTGTCATAGGGGATTGGTTAAATAAATTATGGTCCATCCTCATGATGAAACAGCCTTCAGCTGTTAAAAAGAATGAGGTAGCTCTTTGGGGATCGAAATGGAATTAATTCCCAAACACACTGTAAAATGCAAAAACAAGGTGACTAACGGTGGGTACAGCACGTTATGAATTATGTTAAAAAAGGAAAAGCAGGCACACCTGAACGGCTCAGTCGGTTGAGCGTCTGACTCTTGAGTTCGGCTCACATCACAATCCCAGGGTTGCGGGATCGGGCCGTGTTGGCCCCATGCAGAGTGTGGAGCCTGCTTAAGATTCATTCCATCTCTCTCTCTCTCTCTCTCTCCCCCTCTCTCCCCCCTCCCTCCCTGCTCCTCTCCCCCGCTCAACCTCTCTCTCTCTAAAAAAAAAAAAAAAAGAAAAGCAAAACCAAAGAATACATATGATACTTCTGAAAGAATACACAAGAAACGAGACTGGTCTTTTGCTATGTACCCTTCGGTGTCTGTTGAACTGAAGATGATCCACATATTTTGCCTATTAAAACCTAAAGGACACGCCACTTCAATAAGTAAGAAAACCGTCAATGCGGGAGTTTTCCATCATCCTTCCTCCTGGGGTGGCATCTCAGCCGCAACAGGCTGACACAGCCTTGCGGCTGCGGTGGAAAGCAGCTGTTTGGGCCGGTGACCGATCGGAGGTGGATCCAGGTTTGATGAGGCCTGGTTTACACAATCTGGAGGGCCTCTTGGGCAAAAAGCACACACCGTTGTGACTACAAAATGAAGTGCGGGCCTTCGAACTCACTTGTGCAGACGAGGGGCCCCGAGGCTGCAGCTCCGTGAGCCTCGAGGCCCATCAGCCTCTGGTGTGAGTGTATCGTTCACTGGATCCTAGCCGTCGCCCCTCCTCCACAGCGCTCCACTGAGGAAAGACCGTCATCTTGCCTCCAGCCTTACAGCCATGCCCCGAATGCAAGGAAGCCCTACCCACGCACTTCGCCCCATCTGCCAGCTTCCTCCCCTTCTCGGCAACCTTCAGCGCCCTTCCTGGAGGTTACAGGAAAACCCAGCCGCTCTCTCAGGCCAGTGCTGGAAAACGAATTGGAAGAATCAGGATGCAGCGCTGTGGACTTTTGTGAGATCACGATGACACCAGTGTCCACCCGGCCGTGTCACGTTCTCTGGCAGTGGCCAGCCACTCAAGCGTCGAGGCAGAGGAAAGGGGGCCGGTGTATTGATCCAGAGTTGGCATTTTGCACAACAGGCGTGGCGTCGGGACAGGACAAGGGAGGTAAGGGTACGGTATGACAGATGTTGAATGGACGGACCGCGGACACTACGCTCAACGGTAAAGATAGGGATCTGGAAAAAAAGACAGTGGGAATTGAGGGGTGGGGTCAAAGTGAACAGGGTTGGAAGTAATTTGCTGTGAGGCCGTGGTGCGAAGACGGTCCGCAGTGATGTCCCCGGCGCCACCACCTCCTAGTCCTCTTCCTATCTTTGTGGCCACTCATTTACAATCTCCTTCGCTGGACGTTCTTTCTTCAACTGCCTTTTAATGTCAGTATCTCCGGGGCTCCGTCTCCACACTGCATATCTCCACTTGGATGTCCCCCACGCACTTCAAATCCAACACAACTGAACTCGTTTTCTTCCCCACCCCGTACTTCGTCTTCTTCCCATTGGGTGAGCCCTAGTTTCCAGACCTAAGTTACTCTCCATAGTAACTCTCAGGTTTCAGAGACGAGGAAACTGAAGCTCAGTTTAAACAACTTACCCCGTTTCTCGTTCTGCTACAAGCGTCAGGGCTGCGAGTTGAACGCAAGTCTGACTGACCGAAAAGCCCATCATCCATTCGTGAGAGCCTTCTATGGGTTTTGTACTCGTGGTTTTTGTTGTGTGTGTGTTTTTTAAGTAAACTCTACCCCCAGCGTGAGGCTCGAACTCACGAGCCCAAGATCCAGATTTGCATGCTCTACCGATTGAGCCAGCCAGGCACCCTAGTTTTATATACCTTACTTGTGGGGCTCTGCCCTGCTTGGTGGAACCATCTCCCCCGTTACCTGCGCCAGAACCCAGACAGCTATTCTCACGCCTCGTTCCTCACTGGCCCTCCCCACGCCATACGACATAATCCGTTGCCAAGTCCTGCTGACGTTACCTCACAAATATCTTTTGAATCCATCCACCTCTCTCCATCTCTACCACCATGACTCTACCTGGACTGCTGCCAGAGCCTTCTTCGAACTGACCTGCACGTACTTGCTCCGGACCCCCCGCCCATTCTCCACACGCGCCAGAGATGATGCCGGCAAAGCAGAGACCGGCCCGGATCGCTTCCCTCTGTGCCTATGCGATGGGGTCCACTTCCTTGTGTGACATAAAAGATTCTCCATTATCCTCAATAACCTCGGGTCTCCGGCTCCGTTCCTTCTTCAATCGGGCACCCGGGGGTCGATTTAAAGACCTTTGGCATCCGAGGCTCATACCATTCGATGGGGCCTCTTTAAGAAAAGGAATACAAAATTAGGTAAGAGGCTCTCTGGGGGAAGAGGCCCCACAGGCGAGGGGCCCCGAGGCTTAAAATTCATTTTAGCGCCACGGTAAACCCGTTTCCAAGAACGCTCGGCAAACCACGCGCAGTTTCATGAACGCACCAGGCTGTGGCATGCGCACGTGACTGCCTCCCCCGAAATTGTCCTTCCCCCATCGCTGACCCGGCAGCTCCTTCTTTGCCGGTGGAGTGCCGGACTCCGACCGCAGGCTCGCAAGAGCCTACCGGGAGCCGCAAACGTGGTGAACCGGCTGTTAAACGCGGCCGTGATCGACAATTAGATTCACTTCCGATTAGGCAAGCCACGTGGAAACGGAAGATAACACGTCCTCGAAGCGCATCACTCCCTAGTCACTTTAGCGCACTCTATTATTACCCGTGTTTCCGAGGCCGTGCGTGCCCATTGTGTCTGTGGGGCGGAAACACGCTGCGAGGACGGACCCGTGCGCCTCTCTGCCGGACCGCACCCTCAACCGACACCGCACCGGCAGCCTGAAGCCGGCTGCGGTGCGAGTGTTTACGGCACGACTCCGCAAACGCCTTCGGCCGGGGCTTTGTTTTCCCTAGAGAGCCCATTGTTCAGGACTTAGCAGCCCACGGCTGTTTACAACCAAAGCCGAGGCGCACCCCTGTGCAGCCGTCTCTGGTTTCCTTCCCCACACACGCACACGCGTGCACACACGCACGCGCACGCACGCACACATGTGGGCACACACGCGATCGCTATGCCCCGCCCATCCCCTGCACGCCACTCAACAGTGTTTCATATACTTTACTTCGAGAGTTGGTTTAATGAAAGGCAGGTACTACGTTGCATCCATCTTCGTATCACAGATGCCTCACACGTTGTAAGGGCTCCATAAATGTTGGCGGGATAAATTTAACCTGGCGGGGCTCAGTTTCTTCTTAGGTCTAATGAGAATACCTGCTCTCCCTACCACACGCAGACCTTCTGAGAACAAATGAAATTCTAGACATGAAAGTACTTTGAAGGAAAAAGTGAAAAGTATCACACAAGCGCACGGTATTATTTTCACGTGTTCCTGTAGTTTAATGAGTTTCCATCATAAAACACCTGTTGAAGCACATAATTCTAGCTTTCCTCTGTTCTCTCTCAAGATGTTCTAATTTAACCCCTGGGCTCCCTGGGCCCCTTTGAACCTTTCCGGTGTAAGAGGCCGAAGAAACCTCTTTGTTCTAATAAAGCTGACTATGAAGTATGTTTCTGTAAAGTTGATTTTGGCCTTACAAGGAAAACCCGTGAGGAGAATGATAAAATCAGAGATACATTCTCATTGAGGGGAAAATCCCAATTGACAATTAGGGACCCAAAATGAAGGCATTAAAAGATGGGTCAAGCCAAGGGTGCTTGGCCGGTTCGGTCGGGAGAGCACGTTACTCTCGATGTCCGCCTTGTGAGTTTGAGCCCCACACTGGGCCTAGAGATTCCTCAAAAGTAAACATTCGAAAACAAAGATGAGTCAAGCCACCCCACCCGCAACTCTCTTTCTTTGTACTTTATTTTATTCGCATTTGTACTTATCTTATTTAACAAGCCCTAATATTATCACTTACTATGCGTCGGACACTATCCTAAGTACGTCATGGACATTAACTCATTTACTCTTCATAAAACACTTCTTACTTTCAATCTATAGGTAAGGAGACTGAGTCACGGAGAGGTTAAGCCAATGGCCCACGTTCCTCCGCTGTAGGCAGGAGGTGGCCACTCCCAGCAGAATATGACAGAAGGTTGTAAGCCCTGCTCCCGCCAGGCAGGGTCGTCACCACTGGAGGGCCGCCTTGACCCCCAGACTTCTGCAAGAAGCTAGTTAGCCACTGGGGACTGCATCCACTCCCTCACTTATGTCTTTGATCCCAGCTCCTTTGTGCTGCTTGTGTGATGGTTCTATAGCAAACTCAAGTACAAGCAACTGCAGACCAGTGTGAGTTGCCATCATCACAGGACTTTGGACCGTGACCGGCCTTTGGGGTCTCACCTGTATCAGGCCTCCTGGGCAAGTTCTTTAACATATCTGAGTCTCAGCTTTTCCATCTATAAACATGGAAGTCAGTGTTCCATAATAGAAAGAAAAAAGCATGTCAGACCAGCGTTTTTATTCATGCATCCTCTTATTCACCAAACGAATACTTACGGAGTGTCCATGATGTGCCAGTCACGGAGTGGGGTTCTGGAGACAGTGGCGACCAAGGCTGATATTGGGGTAGTCCCTGTCCTATGAAGCCTACATTCTAGTTGGGAAAACAGGCAAGAGACAAGCAAACAAACAAATAACTATCAATTGAAGTAAGCGTCCCAGTAAACACTATGAGAGAAATGGTATGCGGGGGGGGGGGGGGTGGGATCTACTCTCCACGGAGTGATCAAATAAAGTTTCTCTCAAGAAGTAACAATTAAGCCAATCTATTATTTGACTAGATTTGTGACCTTGACCAAGTTGCAGTAAGTGTTAAAAATTACAATAGGCAACTGTTCTGAGCCTCGGTAGGCACAGTCCCTGCCTGCCGGCACTCTTGTAATGATGCAACCAGATGATATGCGTGAAACATCTAGCATATAGGAAGCACTCTATACATTCATTCCTTTCCCCTTCTGGCTCGAGCAGTGTTCTCCTGAAAATGACTCAAGGTCACACAATCTGCTTTGGCAGTTATTTAGCTACTTAATCAGTTCAAGAAGCCAGGGATTTAGTGGGCAAATGAAGTCACCCCCAAATCAGCAAAAAGTATACCTACTTACACTTTGGGATTGAACCAAGATGGCTTCAATTTCGGATCTCCTCCTCATGAAATCTGGAGAAGCCTTCGGCTGAGATAATCAGATGTCAAAGCAGCAAATTAATGCCCTCTAATTCTCCAAATTGGCTCCAGCTAGACTTCCCTATCCCCAATTTAACCTTCAGCCATAAGTTATGGGAAATAACTACCACCGGATCCTTGTACTGCCCAGGGATCTGGCACCTAAATTTCTCCTTAGGGTGGAACAGGGAAACAAACCTGTGGTAGGAAAGAGTGCTGCGATTTGCCCCACTTACAAGTAAGGGGCCAGGGCAGTTTAATTTTCACACCCAAGGTCACATAGTAAAGCTGCTAGCAAGCTCAGACCAGAATTCAAGGCTATGTACACCTTTGCCACTCTTTTCTTGCTTAAACCAGTGGTGGCCTGGGGTGATGATTAAAAAATCAATTCAGCAGAACTAAAACCCCTACTGACTGGTCATCCCATCACAAGACACACACACACACACACACACAGACACACACACACACACATCGATAGAACGATGCTGATTTTGTCAATAATAACGTGATGAATTGTGGTTGACATTCACTATCTTTAAGTATCTGTACTAAGATCTAAGATAGAGATTATCATATGAGAGGCCAACCCTAAGGTTGCTTGGTGGAAACTCATCTGACCACACTTTAAAAACACAGTTCTACACACACACACACACACACACACACACACACACACACACCAGTAAGGCAGTCAAACCTTTTTTAAAGGAAGTGAGAGTTGGTCAACTTGATGGAGCAAAAACAATATTCTTCGTTTCTGATTTAAGATATTTTTCATGTTCAAGAAGCACTATTTATTCAAATACTGCTTCCAATTATTAATATTAAAGATCATAAATCTCTTAACTTGAATTTTATCTGAATCAACCACAGTATAACATAAATCAGCACCTAAAACACTAGAGGCATTATAAAGTTTTTGTCTTTAATTTTATCTTTATTTTTTTTTAATTTTAGAGAGAGCAGGGGACGGGGGAAAAGGGAGAAAGAGAATCTCCGTGCTGAGCACGGAGCCTGATGCAGAGCTCAATCCCACGACCCTGGGATCATGACCTGAGCCAAAATCAAGAGTCAGACACACAACTGACTGAGCCACCCAGGCACTCCTGAAGTTGCCTTTAAAAAAATTACTGAAGATATGTTTTTACCTCCCAACAGGTACACTCATTTCCAACTATATTCAATACAGTCAGTCCTAACCGTAAAATTTAAGAGCTCTGTCAAAATTAAAATAACATACTTCAGCATTAACCTAAACTATGGCTGTTTTCAAAGTTTTCAACACAGAAAACCATGGGGTATGCTTGAAATAAATTAGAAGCAATGGCTGTAACACCCATTTCCCCCACTCAATGCTTTTGAGCAGCTCCTAGAAATACATCAAGTAATATCTCTGGCTTGGTGGCCAAAACAATTTGAACAAATTAGAGATGCTTAAGCCTTTGTCGAATGACTGTACTAAAATCAAATCTGATATCCTTTAAGAACCAGTATCATAGACAGTAATTATAACTGCTTCTGACAAGTCAGTCGAGAAACCATCCCAGACCTCCAACATATACAATACGCTGTTTAAACAAGATTGTCCCTTTAAGCACAATTCTACATAAATCACTCAAGGCAACAAAAGAACAGGAGTCACTATAAAACAGATGCAGTTTGGCAACTTGGTGCTCCTAAAACATTAGAAGTGCTCTGGCACGTAGTCAAAGTAATCTAAGGCTGGAAAAATCTTGGAGAACAGGAGGAATTCCGGGAGTAATACAGAAGAGCCCCCACTTCACCATGAACAGAAACAATTTTATGGTTCCCAAAGTGAACTTCGTTTCCTTTGTCTTGTTAAAAATATTCACCATTAGCAGGGGCGCCTGGCTGACTCAGTTGGTACAACATGCAATTCTTGATCTCAGGGTTTTAAGTTCAAGCCCCAGGTGGGATGTAGAGATTACCTAAAAATAAAATCTTTAACAACAAAAAAAGTATTCACCCTTACATATGGTGACTAAAACTCACAAGGAGATTTTCTCATATTTTCCTACAAAAGATAGGCTGTATAAAGGTGCTTGGGTATAGAAATGGCCAGGCATCTACCAACACAACAGCAGATACTCGTGAAGTGAAACTGACAGGAAATTGGGACACTCGACAAACGTGGAGCTCAATGACACCAGTTTCTCGGGCTCTCTTCTACCCTCAGCTTGGCTGAATACCCTTTATTCATCTGCTCTTGAAACGAGGTTCTGTCCCGGGGCATTCTGTGGTCTTCTCACTGCCAATGCTTCAACAGCCACCCAGAATCAGATCTATGTCCTCAGCTCTAGCACCTGCTGTCCCCATCTCTCCCAGGATGTCTCAAAGACATCTTAAATCCGCATCTACAACAGCAAACTCATCATCTCTCTCCGTCACCTCCACCGTACCACATCACTTCCCACAAGCCTCTACCGACCACCTCTGTATCTCAGTTGGGCTTGCCAGAAGTTTGGGAGCCATCCCAGAAGGACTGCAAGGAGGAGGCATAAAGTGTGTGGGCCTGGGGGTTAGGTTACTCCAGGTGCTACTACAGTCTAATTTAGATCAACTACTAGCAAGATTATCCCACTTTTCTATCTGATTCCATGTACAGCCTGGACACTAGCTTCTTGTGGACTGAGTCACTTTGGGCAGGTCGCTTCACCTTTATGGGCCTCAGTTTCTTCACCTGTACAATAGAGAGGATAGAATTGTCTCACCTCATAGGTTACTGTGTGCATTAAAAGATACACTGTACACGAAGCACCAGCACAGTGCCTGGCACAGAGTGAGCACTCAGTAAATACTAGTCGTGATTACAATGATCTGGATTCTTCCTTCTGCCAACTATACTTTTCTCATTTCATTATAAAAATTCCCAAACATAGGGGTGCCTGGGTGGCGCAGTCGGTTAAGCGTCCGACTTCAGCCAGGTCACGATCTCGCGGTCCGTGAGTTCGAGCCCCGCGTCAGGCTCTGGGCTGATGGCTCGGAGCCTGGAGCCTGCTTCCGATTCTGTGTCTCCCTCTCTCTCTGCCCCTCCCCCGTTCATGCTCTGTCTCTCTCTGTCCCAAAAATAAATAAATGTTGAAAAAAAAATTAAAAAAAAAAATTCCCAAACATAAAAACTAAAAGACCTGTTCCCGATCACCTAGGTTCTACTACTGTTAACAGCTTGCTCTAGTGACTTAAGCCTACATCTATCCATCAATCAGCCCATCTTAATTTTGTATGCACTTCAAAGTAAGTTTCAAAATAAGCATTCATCCCTACATGCTTTCACATGCTTATCGTTAACTATTAGCTATTAAATTCAGTATTTAATTTGGTTTTTAGGTAAATTCAATGTTTAATTTGGTTTTTAGGTAAAACGAACATATAGTGAAATGCGTGACTCTTAGGTGTACCCTTTGGTGAGTTTTGAGAAATCATACACCCCATGGAAACCAAACCTCTGTGCAGGTAGAGAATATTTCCATAACCCCGGGAAAGGTCTCTCGTGCCCCTTCACAATTTGAAATGATACCTTAGCGATCATCTAAATACTTATACGTACTTTGATCAGTGGATAAGGATAGAAACCTCAACAACAGACATCTATTTCTATATTGGCATCGCTTCTAAAATGTTGCTTTATGTTTTCATATCTGTTAATGCAAGTTCCATCCACTTCAGGATTCCTTTTTTCCACCCTATTTTCTTGACCATCCCTCCATATTTATTCTTACAGATGAACTTTAGAGTCATTGTGAAGTTTGGAAACTATCCCTCCGAGATATTGGTTGGAATCGTATTAAATCTATCTGTGAAGGAGAAATCTGCCTCTCTGTCTTATCCTGCTGCTGCTGTCCCGATTCGAATCTTCAGGTCCCATCTGTAAAAAGAGCCTCCTAGCTGGCTTCAGGCTCAGTGCTCACCAAGCCAGACTCTGACATTGCTGTCAGAGTGATCTTCTTAAATGGGCAAATTTGGCTTATGTCACTTTTCTGCTTAGGACTTTTAAGTGACTTCCCTTTCTATTCAGCAAATCCGTGATTTGCTCCTAACCTACCTGTCCCCTCACACACACCAGACATTCTGAACCAAGTGCAGTTCTCCGGAGGAGCCTTGATCTGACCTCCTCCTTAGCTCTTTGCATAAACAACTCTCCTCCTAATAAAGACCCTTCTTTGGCCTTCTTGCTTGTCTTGGCTCCCCTCGGGCCTGCTCCCCTGGGAAGCACTTCCTGATCCAGTCACACTCCCAATCCCAACCTGGGCGCTGATCCCTGCTTGCAAGCTTCTCTTACCAAAACCTTGAGCAAGTCACTTCTTCCTGCGCTTTAGCTAAAATTTTAGCATTAGCTATTTTCCTATTTGTCCCTTGTTTCAAAGCTAAAATAAGCGAGGATTGCCAAAAAAGCAACTTCCAAGTCAACATATGTTTGGGCTAATTAAACCTATGCCACATCAAGTCTTCTGTCTAGGGAAAATTAATGTCCACACTGATGACCTTGAAAATCCGTAAGATATTAAACTACCCTCTGAAGCAAAGACAGAAAATATACTTGGTAGCATTACTTACTTACTGAACTTACTGCAATTCTTTAGAAATGAGTAAGCTATGCATGGTATCTGAATATATTACTAATTTTGCCCACAACTAATGATTTCAAGTACCACTTTCCCCAAAATTGCTAAACAAGTGGATTAGGTGCAAAGCACTTTTAGATTAGAGACATGTAACTTTAACAAGGACAGATCAGAACTTTCAAAGCCAGAGGAGCCCCCAGAATCATCCAGCTCAGCCCTGACTTTAGTCGAAGGAACAGGGACTCTAACAGGGGGACTGGCCTACCCCTAAGCCTTAGAACACGGCCCCTCCACACATGCCCAGTGAACCACTAGAGACAATAAACTTGTATTATTAAAGCGGAGGTTTGGTGGTGTTAAGGATTATAACAAATAAGCTTTAATCCCCTCTTTTACTGAGCTACTTTATGAGAGGGGAGGGAGACCTTTGCTTTGCTGCCACATCAAACTTAACTATGATTAGGCACCAACAAAGTAGTAAGCATTAGACAGCACAGGAAATATCTGTAGAGTTCTTTATGCTTGTATAATTGCCTCAAGCATTAGTCACTTAAAAAAAATCACACACACATACTTAATACTGGAAGACAGACTTTACTACCGAAAGTCTCTTTTCATTAAGATTTCACTTCATCACTCAGAATTAAAATCCATCCCCCCAACCACCAGCGCCAGAGAACGTACTTAACCTGCAGATCCTCGAGGTAGGCCAACGTTATCACTGCTTCCCCTAGTGAGAAAACGGAAGACCTAGGCAACTAGCTCAAGGCCAAAGTGCAATTCAGCAAGAGCCCCTTTTACGGATTACATTGGACCGCTGAAGGGTTTGAAAATCCAAATTCCACAGCAGCAGGAACGATACATACATAGACCCTCTTTACTTTGCCAGCATCTTGCTGCTGAGAACCAAAGATTGAACATGAAATTAATGTGCAGGCAACCGCCTTTGCTAACTTCATTTGCCCTGGAAGCGGAGGTCTCCGACTCTTTTTAAGCAGTGGTTCTCCAAGTGCGGTCTCCGGGCCGGCAGCGTCGGCACCTAGGTTAGCAATGCGGATCCTTAGGCCCCATCCCAGACCTGTGGAAGCTACCCCGGAAGGACTGGTCATCTGTGGTCATCTGTGTTTTAACACGTGCTAGAGTCTGAGAACCACCAGACCATCCAAACTGCCTGATCTAGGTGGCAACTGGCTGACTACATTGAGGACCGTGTGGTTCGCCAATATTCACTCTTTCTACCTTGAGAGGTCTCAGACAGCTAACCAGCAAGGCGTGAGTCATTTCTGCTCAAGGTTAGTCACCCCACAGAGCCCCTGAGCCCCAAAGCTAACAACAGGCTCGCATCCGGGTTTCCAACACATACTAGCCTCCAAAGCAAAGGCAGTAGCTCCCCATCCAGTGGCCTTCATCAGAATCCCAAACCCTGTTTGACAAGTTCACTCTTCCCTCCAGTCAGATGTCAAGTGTGCCCAGCTCCTCAAGGGCAGGCATCCCATTGGTTCACGACTTTGCACCCCCTCATATGGATAAGCACACGTGCTTTCAAAATGAGCACATTTCATCCGAAATCTGTTAGCACAGTCAAATTCCCAAAATTAGGGGTCTTGGTTCTTTCTGTAGATGCAACTTGAAAAGCAGCTATGCCTAACTTTTCCCTTAGGCCCGCTACCAGAACCAGAACCACCACCATCACGAGATTTTTTTTTTTTTAATCCTCCTGCACTGTTAAGCTTTAAAAAAAAAAAAAAGAATCCAATTTTGCAGATTTTAAAATCTCATTTATTTTGCAAGCTTGTAACAATCTGATCATTCACCAAACTGCCAAAACACACACTTTATAATTGCAAACATTTTATTTAAAAATCTTAATATTGTTTTTAAAAAAAAAAAAAAACAAAAACCCGAGATGCGTTCCCAAACATTTGTCAGTAGCAGTAACTAGAGAAAGGATTTTACCATCTTACTTCAGTACTTATGCAGACTGTCGTCAACAAAGGTCCTGCGGTTTACAGATGGATACCGTGCAATTTTTCTCCTATTATACTAATCAAAATTGCATCGTGATCCACCCGACAACAGCAAAACAGGTCATTTTTCAATTACCAAATATCGGAACATACAGCCTTTACAACCGAAAATGAGAAGACGATAAAATCCTCCTTTCTTCCACAGGCCGGGACAAGTGCAATACTTTATATAGAACACAAGTAATGCCACAAATCCCCACCCACGGATGAATGGGCACGAAGGCTAGAGAGGCATGTGTAGAGTCCCAAAGCCGTAGACAGCACACAGGATCACAATCAGTTTTGCATGGATTTGCACAGCTATACATACATATATCCGCTGAAATGCAAACCTGCAAAACTAACCGTAAGTGGCAGAGTCTTTCAATATTCTCTCCATCACCGAGAGATTCATGATCCAAGAGTACTGGAAGTGCCCACACTACAGTAGAGTAAAGCCAAAACTACCTGCACTATGAGCACTTTGGTACCGCAAGGACCCGATCTTCTCCCTGGGACACAACTGTATGCTGCACACAGTCCCCACCGTCTGGCTCCCAACGAGCGATGAAACAACAAAGAACAAACCTTTTGGAACCTGTCCGGGTCAAGTGACTACTCAAGGCATACTTGTTAATGCGGAGTATGAGGCAGCCTGTGCCGGAAGGGGCATTTAGGGCAGTAGATTCTGAGTTGTTACACTAACTGCACTAGATGCACCTTAACACAAGACACACATTATGAGGAACAGCTCAAAAGCATCCACAACTTAATGGTGCACAAACTACAGTGCTCAGTGGTCATTGATTAAATCACCATGGTAATGTAAGAAGTGCTTGCATTGCAGTAGATCTCAAAAAGCTACCTGCACTGTAAGCACTTTTACATGGCCAAGGCCTATTCCTGGAGCAAAATGGTCTTCGGCGAGCTCTTCTTTCCCGTCCTCACAGATCTATTCAGACTCACCTAGTTCAAAAACAAACACAAAACACAAAAACAAAGAACACAAAAAAATTAGTCACCGAGCAAGGAACTCCTAGCTAAGATTCCCGGGACAAGCTTTTCTTGGGCTCCGAGCGTCCCAGCTAGGTATTGGGACTTGTGGCCAAATCCTGAGAAATATTAATAATCTGAATTATTCACACGGAGTCGAACACAAAGGACACTGGCAATTTCAGAAGTCCGATTCTTCAGTGTGAGCGGATTGTGGACTTTCCCTCACCATTTAAGAAAACATCTGCGGGCCCATTATATCCTCCCTGATTTTAGAACAGGCGTATCCACAGCAAGATGCGTGTAAAAATCGGGGATTTGCTTCTGGAGGTAGGGCCTCTATACAAAGTGTGACTGTTAGATTAAATGCATATTCCCTGCCCCCACCCCATTAATAGAAAATGAGAGAAATTTTAGAGCTGCTTTAAGAAACCTAGCCTTCCGTGCTCTTCACATAATGCACAGATGGCCCCGAGATGTCACATTTTGATCTATTTCAAAGGGCTCTTGTTCTGTTTAAACATTTATGGACCCATTTTCTCCATTAAACCCAAAGAAGGCAGATTAGCTCTCCTCTCCTTCATGTCATTATCGTCCATAAGAAAACCTTCGCCCATTTTCAAGTGCTTATTTTGCCTAAGAACGTGCAGCAAGGAAGGATGCCCCACCTCTCCCACGATGAGTGAGGTTTTGTCAAAAAAGGAAAAATTCAGAGACCCAAATTTGTAATAGGTTTACCTAATGAGGGCATTTTCCACGTAGGGCTTCCGAAATGGTACCTCATGTACCACGAATCTGGTGTTGAAAGCTCAAAGGATTCATTTTAATTACATTTAAATCTAAAATCAATTTCCTATAGGCGAGGAAGGCTCAAGTGAATACGGGGAGGGGGGGAGTAGCCTTTTCCCTCTTAAACTGAGTTTCTACTCCCACAAAGTTATTTCGTCTCCGTTTCAAAAAAAAAAAAACCCAAAAGAACAACTACTCCCGACTGGTCTCCTAATGCATGGTATCTGCCGACTCCACTTGGCAAAACTGAGCCCCACGAGGGTCCCAGAGCGCGCCCTGCACACTTAGTACCTTTCTGGAATTAACCGGTCATCTGGTATACATCGCGCACGCCGGGGGGCCACTGCGAGCTCTTCGAATTGTAAAGAGAAGGCGAAGCCCGCAACACCGTCCACACGCGCCTCCGCGGACCCCCGGGCCCCTTCCCGCGTGTCGCACACGCTCACCTAAGGGCCCGGTTTGAAGGCCCGCAGCGCCCGCGCCCAGGGTGTGCTCCAGCTGCTCGCACCACGCGCTCCCGTCCTCGTGCTGCAGCCGCCGCCGCCGAGATTAAAGAGAAAGAAACAAAGCATCATGGGAAACGGAGTTCTCCATTCAAAGCACCAAAAACGCGCCAAGCCCACGCCTCCCTCCCCCTCCATTCCCGGGTTGGTGGGAGAGAAGCCAAGGGGGAGGGGAGTCCTTTTCTCCCTCCACGTGCACCCCCTCAGCCTGCGCCCCCCCCCAGGTCCTCCGGGAGCCTAAAGGTCAGCGACGGAGGAGAGAGGGGGGCCCCCCCGCTTCCCGCGCGCTCCCCGCTCCCCCTCAACTGCGCTCTGCTACTTTGCTTTTCTCAAGTCCCGCCCGCCGTGTCCCCCCCCCACCCGCCCCGTCCCCTCCCACCCGGCAGTCAACTCTCCCCGCTCCCGGCTGCCCCCACGGAGGTCCCCGCTTCTGCCCGCGCCCGGCCCTCGCAGGTGGCAAGCGCGGCGACCCCGCGCCGGCCCGGCCGCTCCGGGCGCCCGCGCGACACGCCGCCCGAGCGCTGTGGGGGCCGGGGCGAGCGCAGCCTCCCGCCGAGCCCGGGGAGGAAGAGGAGCCGGCAGACGCGTCCGGGCCACTCCTCGGGGCCGCGAGCGCACGCCTCACCCGAGCGCCCCCGTCCCGACGGCGCGGGCCACTGGCCCGGCGGCCACCACTTGAGGAGCGCTCCGTCCCCTCGGCCCTCCGTCCGAAGCTATATCCCTGGGAAAAGCCCGCCCCTCCGCCTTTAATAGCCCAGGGAAAAAAGCCCGCCCCCGCCCACCCGGCCGCACAGGAATTAGGAAACGGAACCCCCACCCCGCCACAGCGCAAACCCCACCGAATCGCAGTTACCCACGGGCCGGGCGCAGCCGGCATTTTCCCCTCTCCGCCCCGAGCTCCAGGCTTTAATTAAAGGAGCGCCCGGGCCGGAGCCGGTGCCACTGGCGCCGAGCCCAGGGTGGCGCGCTCGCCACCACCCCGTCCGCTCCGGCGGCGCTCGCCCCATCCCCCCACCGGAGACAGACGACGAGGCCCACGGAGCCGTGGGACCGGGGTGTCCCCCACCCGGCGCGCGCATGCGCGCCGCCTCGCCGCTAGACTGAAAGTGTTCCGAAGGCCCGAGGAGGAAAGAAACACATCCACGGCATTTCCACCGTGGGCACATGTGAAAGTTTTAACCTCTGGCACCTTGTGCTACTGTTCGGAGGGTTTCGCCTCTGCCAGGCGCCCCCCCTCCGCCACTAAATCAGGGTTTCCTGGCAGGCATCGCTAACAGTAGCTGCCACCGAGTACACGCACGAATGCAAGGAAGATACGGTGCAATTATCTTGCTTTCTCTTCTCATTCCGCGGCTAATGAGAACCAATTGAGGGCGGACTACTTAAAGGCCAAAGCCCAAGTACACTGTGTGAAAAGTAAGACGAGGTCTCCGTTTCACAAGCACAATAAACATGGAATGGTGCATGCCAGACTTTGAGCACTGGGCAAAATGCAATAGTCAGACTAGATCTCCTCCACGTCGCAGGCGGGCACGGGCGCGGGAGAGAGTTTGGGGGGCAGGGGATAGTGCGGGAGAGGAGTTACAAATCGGAGGGGGCAGTGAGCGGGGGTCTGGGGAGGAAGGCACTGGAAGGCGAGCGGGGGTAAGGAGGGAGCGGGATGCCAAATGAAGCCGGATCCCTCCCTCCCCACTATTGTTACCGCGGGAGACTGTGGCAGCCCAAAGCCCAGAAGAGGACAAGGGCGCCATGTGACTCTCAACCTGGTGCACAGTAGTAGCTCAGGCAAGCCGATTACAAAGCCTGGCTCTCCCGCCCCTAGCCCGAGATGGAGTCCAACCTGAAAGGCCAGCGCCCCTGGGGAGTCAGCGGAGGACGCGACGCAAGACACACTCATTTCCCCAGCAGGAGTCACCGCTACAGGTGGGCTTTCTCCTCTTTTCATAAAACGCGCAAACGGACCTTGCAGCCCACCCTGGGGAGTCTGATACTTTCTGGAAACTACGCAGCCCGAAATTTACCACCCAACCAGATCCCTCCTGTGTGATGGCACCGACTGCAATGCAACTTTCGACCTTTAATGGTAACCGCTGGCCGTGCAAAGAAGAGGAGGGGGAGGGAAGAGAGCTTAAACCCGACTTTAAGAAACATTGTATTAAAACAAGATAAGAACAGTACCTTTGAGCTCGAGCAAAACCTGGAGTAAAAAAAGGGTTTTTGCGAAAGTGGCGCGAAGATAATATCATGTGATCCGACCCCAGGGCGTCTCCTTCCCTTTTTGCCAAACTCCCCTCCCCCCCCCCCCGAAAAAAGGGGGGTGGGGGAGTTACATCCGCTCCTCACAAACTATTAGCATAATTAATTGTGTCCTGCAGCTGCAGCCAGAGCTCCCGGTCAATGAGTAAACATATCCTCATCCTCTTCACCATCAACACAAAAAGACCCATTACCCTGATTTGGGAAAATGTTCCCAAATAAATCTCATTATCATCAAAAGTCTTAATTTGGCGTTCCGGCTCTATGTGTCTGGGTTGAGACGCAGAAGAGAGTCGGAAAAGATGAAATCATCCTATTAAAAGAGAACAAGCAGAAGAGTAGCTCCCCAAAAGTGAAATGTTTAAGTAGAGGCTTTCAAATGGAAGTACCATATTGAGGGACTTCACTAGCTTCAAATTTTCCAAAAGTTTTAAACAGTTCATTAAACAAGACATCCTCCCAGAGTCTTCCTACTCGCCCCCCCCCCAACTCCTACCCCTCCTCCCAGCCCTCCTTCCCTTTAAAGCCAGAACAATACCCGGAATAAGGTATTTTGAGATTGCTTTACCAGGATATTTTCTTGTTCTTAACTTTTTTTTAAAGGCTTGCAACATATAGAATGTCTGGATCAGGTTCCCAACTGGCGAAAATAATTTATTCCATCTCAGTACCTGCCTAACGCAAGGTAAAATTAAGAGCAAGATATAGGCTATTTTAAAAATGAAGACATTTTGACACACGAAGTAATTTATTTTTGTCTTTTTTTCTTTTGGGAAAAAAAAAGTGTAATCATCAGCCAAAATACCGAGACAATCAAAAAAAAAAAAAAAAGCTGAAGAACAAAGCATTTCACACACACACACACACACACCCAAAAAGTCAGAATAACTAACAGCTCAAAGAAAAGCACGTGATCCCTTCATGCTTTAAAACTTGTGGTCATGCTGAGGCTAAAAGCTAAGAGCTTGTGACCCCGCAACCCCGTCCCCTCCCCCAGACCACAGCCCAGGGCTTAAGGCTCCAGGCTCCCACCAGGCTCCTGCTCCGCTCCCAGTATTGTGAGACAAACAATACTTAGGCATTCTGCAAAATAAAGGAGCCACAACTCCTAGCCCCAGGCACATCATTTACGCCCAAACAGATTGGCCTGTGTGTGTGTGTGTGTGTGTGTGTGTATCTATATATATCATATAGAACATATGCTTACACAGAAGCCCAGATGTTCTATAAGAATGTGTGAGAAAGGTATCGAAAGTGGCCCGAGGGAGAGAGAACTTATCTTTTGTGAGCCTAAGAAGTCTCATCACAATTTAAAATTCTTGCCACTATTTTGAGTTTATAATGAATTTGAAAAGCAGATATCTTGTAAAGTATTCCCCCCAAGATAGAGACTTTGAGCTTTTATCTGCCTGAAGAGGGGAGGAGGGGCCCCTCTATATTGACCTCTAGATTTAATTGTGCCGCATAAAGCGGCAATCCCAAGTAGTTTGGATTTTAGCACCTTTAAAAATGCTATCAGTAATTGACATTTTACCCAGTTGAGAAATCATTTCACTTGATTTAGAAATAATATTAAGTGGCTCTGTTAAACCTAATGATTGGTATCTTAGAACAAAAAGGTCCCCATGGAAACCAGAAAGTAATTTAAGAGTATTATGTTCCTCGCACAACTAGAATAGAGCTTTTGTTCTATGTGTATTTACTACTTTAATTTTTTTGGACTGCATTTGCAGTTGAGGCCTCTGACGCTCTAGTTGTGCCTGGGATCGAGAATTCAGTGTCCTCCTGCCATACGTGTTCTGTGACATTTGTGTGGTTCTGTGTTCATGTGTGAGTGTGCATGCCCATGAGGCCCAAAACAAAGCCAGCAGATGAGAACGCTCACTGAACACAATGGGGAAGGGTCCAAGGAGAAAATATTTCAAACGCTATTTTGCTATTGGATCCTAGAGCAGAAACTGTAATTTCACTAGATTCAGATAAAACTGGTCTTCACTGCCTCTGTTTTTATAAAACAATACGTATTCTTGTATTTACAAACATTTTGTATTTTCAGAAATGAATCAGTCTTGTTTGGAATGGCAGCAATATTAAGATCAATCAACCTAAAAGAAGAAGTTGGAGTATTTTTGTTACCCAACCTCCATTTGCTTATGCAGACATGTCAGCAAAAAAAGGAAAAAGTTAGAGTTCATCAGGAACTTCTGAATGTTATTTGTTTTCAATAGCACATACCAACATAAATCAAGTAAATAATAAAGACAATTTCAGGAGGTGTACCCCTTGGTAAGACGCAGAAAATTCCACTAACTGAACACGCACAGTTAATATAATTTGGTTCCAAAATGCAAAAAGTAAAAGTATATTTATCCCAATCTCAAAGGGTTTCGTGACGATCAAATGGCAGCAAGGTGAGTGAGCCTTACTTCTATAAACTGGTCTTTGCTAAGTTTGATTTCTTTTTAAAGAGTAAGCAGTTTCGTTATTTACAAACATTTCTTAGGTTTATTAGTGAGTTAGTCTCATTTTGAACGGCAAGAATAATTAAATTACAATAGGATGAAATTACATTTTACAGAATTCGGATGAAGTGTGTTGGTACTAACACTTAAAACAGGGAGCTAATTGGTTAACGTGCAGTGCTTTAAAATTTCACTGTTCTGCGGCTCTTTCCTACTCAGTAGTATGCTAAAACTGTATCCTCTCACTAACAAAGTATTTTTTACAGGTCCAATATTTTAAATCAAAATACTTATGCAAATATTGAACAGATATAAAAAGAGCCTGCCTTCCATCAGTAGAAAAAATGTTCTCAAATTAATCCTCCTCCTACCTTGAGAATAGACTCCGTAGACGTTACAGTGATTCACTATTAAGATTAAATAGTGTTAAAGGTATTTTTACACTCTGTTTGAAACACTTTGATTTTCCCGTTTATGTGACCTCAGAAGTGGAATTTCTGGCATTACAAACCATAAAGTTGCTAGCAGACTGTAATACTATAATCAAAGAAAAAGCTGTAAAACAAAAATGTTTTACACACATCACTTTTTTCAATTACTTTTCTGATTAAGTTTGTCCATCTTGGGTCCATTATACATTCCGACGTGGAAATAGTCACAATATGGAACGCAACCTCCAAAAACGTGTCATCATACCATTTTTTTCCAAAGCAAGCAAATCGTCGTGCTAAAGATGATCCAATTATGCAACCATTTTACATTAGTACGTGTGCGATTTGAAATTGTCGTGATTAAGAAGCAAAAGCTCTGGATCACAAATATTCACTGCAAGTGAGAAAAATTGAAGTCATTCCATATTCTCTGTGCTGTGACTGAACTGAAGCATGGTCATATCCTACGACCTATGTGGAAAGAGAACACAATGGGATGTTTTAGAGCTTCTCTCTCGCTCTCTTTTTTTTTTTCCCCCCTCTCCTCAAAGATAACGTTTATCCTCAGTTTGGTAGTCCTCTGCTAAGCTGAGAGATTCTCTTTAACTGTCTCCCGATTTGTGATTGCTGAAGGAAGTCGAGCTATTGTCTGGCCTTCTTCATGCTGAGGAGGAAGGCGCAGTGAAATGTGTTGAATTATCCAGATGCCTGAAAGGACTCCTCTGAAAGCTTGGAACAACCTAAATAACAGGGCGAACGCTCACTGTCAAAGAGAATCTTTCAACAGATACAGCCTACAGAGGACATCTACTTTAAAAATGAAAGAGAGATTTTCTTTTCTCAAAACAAATGTAATCTAGCTTACTTTTGAAATTTTTGAAAGGATGTCTAAGTCCACAGGAAGGCTCAGGATTTAAAAATCAAACATGGAAGGACGTAGTTTTATTTGTTTAAATCATGTAATTCATCACCCTCTTTGGAGCTCTGCGTGTATTTTTCTTCTTGCGGAAAAGAGTGATCTGTTCCTATCATCCCACACTTTTGCAAGTCCTCATGAATTTGCTTGAAACTTTACTCCCTACGTTTAAAAACGAAGTCACATCCCTGAGACAAACGGCTCCTTTATAGCTGTTAGTGATCCCTTTTCTATAGCTGCTACTTATTAAAACATCTCTAAGAATTCAAACAGTTTGTGCGTGAGAAGATTAAAGCAAGGAGAAAATGTGGAAGTTATGATTCAGGTACGGGCTGCGTATTTGCGGAACTTTTTAGGTATCGCATTGATAAACTCGCTGAACTAAATAACATTATTGGAGGGTATGTTTTAAGCATGCCAGAACTCAAGGTTAAAGGAGCAAACATGATATGTTGGTATGTATTACCAAAAAAATACTGTATGGCAGCATGCTAAGGCTTTTTATGTTTTTTCTAATTAATTAAGTAGACCAAAGTTCAGTGTTTCCTTGGAGGATAGCAAGGCTAATAAACAAAGCCATTTTAAATATAGAGTCTGCTTGTTGATTTTGGAGGAACAGCAAGACAAATAATCCCAGTGAATATCTAGGGTTAAAACATATTTTTAGAATGTAATACTTGACTAATCTGTAAATCCTCTCATATTTGTTCCGTTAGCAATTTTGCTTTAAAGATCCTTTAAACACAAGCATGGGACCCACTAGATCTTGACGAACAGTAGTAAGTAGCTTCTTCACAGGAAGACTAAGACGTACACCTTGCAAATGTCAACAGCCTCCAGATCCAATTATACTCCTTAAGGCTTTCTTTAATTTGATCTGAAATCCAATTCGGTTTCTTCCTTTGCATATTTTAATCACGTTTTTTCAGTTGTCAGACATACACTTATTCCTCTGACATCGTAGTACTTCTTAGTGTATTTGGATGTTGCATCCAAATGTACTGGTAGCCTTATATTTATTCCTCAAGCCAAATTATTTTCAAAAATCTAATGTCTAAGGATAAGCAACAACCTAGAACTTAAATGGACCCCCATCAGCTTGGTTAAGCACCTAACAAAAGCAAGACCAATTTTTATTTGCTGTAGTCCCACTCAACTAATTACCCCCTCTTCATTAAGCTTCAAAAGGCTCTTCTTTAAATAGTAGTTTATAACATCTTTAAGATCTGCTGGGGGAGGGGGGAAATGTCATGCATTTACTTGAGCTTTAAATGTAAGCCTAAAAGTTAAGAGAATACCTTTTATATTTTGGTCCCTAAACAAAGTGTCCTGCTTACACTTGTTTTGGTCAACAGTTCCTTGGTTTCCTGCAATTTCAACTATTTCATTTACAATTCAAACCCACCGTTCTTAAACTAATCTCTATATTTGATTAAACTCCAGTAACAGAGTTCCAAGTTTACACAAAAGTCTTAATCGTTAAGATATAAAGCGCTTGGCAAGTTAACTCTAAAGTTCAATAACTTGCCTAAGATGCCTCTACTAATTGCCACCTGACCGGAATAACGAAAACCACTATTTTGGGTCAAGTTTGAAGGAAACTGAAGTAGCCCTTGACTTATTTTCAAACTCCATCTTCCCGTGTGGCTGTTGGGAAAGTTCAGTGACGTCACGTGTGAAAGCAGCAGAGTGATCCCATCGCGCGTGCTGTGGTGCTTCCGGGCGTCAACCCACATTCTTCCTTCTTTGTTCTTTCCTGCTGATGCCCTGTGCCTATTTTTCAGACTCCTTCCCAAGACCCTGACTTCTTACTGCCAGGATTTGGAGCACGAGAGTTGCAAGCGAGACAGTGAAGGATGGTTTGGGGGAGGCACGCTATCAAAACTGTAACGATCTAAGTTACGCTAAGTTACACATCCTCACACTTCAACTTCAGTCCAATTATACCAGCTGAAAAGACACATCAACTACCACCCTCCTACTCAAGTGTCCCGAGGAACCTGGCTGTCTGTGGCACAGGGAAATGGGTATCTGCTTTCCCACCACCACCCCCCACACACACACCCCTGCTCCAGACTGGGATCCCAAATCATGAAACCAGATAATGGCCGTTTGACCATCCAAATGCAGCTTTCTGTTCAAATTCATAACCTGCAAACTGAAATGTTCCTGACGTGTTAATCGCCCCTCAGATTTTTCTTCAACTGTATGGTTAAGAAGGAGAAACACACTCGCTCTCTCTCTGATGCCTTTATATGTGCTAGCTTGACATTAAAAGAGCTGTTAATATTGTATAAACTGTTATACCATCTGTGTTATAATTCTGCCTCATCAGGTTTTATGGAACACCCCCCTCCATTTCCTTCATTCCACCAGGCATGTCATCAAAGGAGAATAAATTAAGTATTGTGCCAGAAAATGTGGTCTACTTTCTAAAAGGCATCTATCTCTAGCTTTCAGAAATGCCTCTTGGAATGAGCAATGTGGAAACAGTGTCCCCATTGTTGTATAGGAATGTCATGAATTGGATCCCCACCCCAGCCTTTTATAGAGAAAAAGAATAAACAGCGTTCATCTGAGTTTAAAATTATCATATTTTATAGCATATGCTAACATGCTAATGAGATGAGGTATTATCGCATCTCTGCCGAGGCCATTATGGATAATTGAGCTTTGTCCACCCGCCCAACCAGATTGTAAACTCTGTGATGGTGGAGACAACTTCAACTTTGTAGTTTTAGGAGCCCCTTTCAGAGTGTGTTGACACTTCCATTGTTGGTCTAGTGACTAGGTTGAATATTTGTATTGGGGGACATCAGAAATGCCAGCCCTTTTCCACTTGGTAAATTCTATTTCAACACCAAGTGTTTACCAGCGACCAAACCCCGAATGGAAGGTACTAGATAACATGAGCGATTCTTTAACTCTGTTGAAAAATATATAACTGAGAGATCAAGCAATGTTCCCCTAGGAAATAAAGAGAAGTCTAGGGAGTTTCTCTGTAAAGAGTTAGACAGCTCACAGAGAAGTTCCTTTTGGTGGTTTGGAATAGAAAGGGGTAGGAGAAGATTAAGGGAAGCCAGTTCAAAGTGTACGAGAGGGGTTTTTGCATCTCAAAAGGGGGAGGGGGTGGGAATCTAAGAAGACCCGGGGCTGGGATTTTGGGCCTTACCCTTTCCCCTGACTGCTCGGTAAGCTTCCTCTCCCCAAACCATGTGGTGGTGCGGAAAGGGACCTGGAGAGAGAGAGGGTCAGGAAATTTCTGTTTCAGTCTGCGCTCTGTCACTAACTAGCTGAATGACATTTAAGCAAATCACTTACTAGATTACCTCTGAGGTCTCTTCCCACTCCATAAATCTTTGCTCTTTATCTCCTTCCCCCCTCCTTTATGTTCTTCCTTCTCCCCCCAACCCCCACCCCTTCTTCCTGGTCTTCCTTTTAACTGCAATAATAGTAATAATGAATTAGTTACCTCTGGAGAGAGAGCTGAGACGGTGTGTGGAGAATTAATGGAGACTTGGCCTTTTTATCTCTGTCGTGAACTTTTTTCTTTATTTCCGTGCGTTTGCTTTATTGATTGAATTACAATTTCTCATAAATTTTAAGGTGCTTTATTACATTTGAGTATTCAATAATCTGCCCAAAATGTTCCCCTTTTGTGGATATAAACGTTAACACAAAACATTTGGTCACAAAGAGTGCCGTAAATCAGGGATTCGTGTGGAATTATTCCACATGGACCTACCGTATAGGAAAATACTGCACAAGAGTGAGCCTTGGAACCTGACTCTCAGGGTGCGCTCTACCTGATCTTTTATGCTATGAATAAGGGTTTCCATTCATGTAAGTCAGCAGAAAGGTTCTGGGAAGCCCTTTGACTATGATTGTGTCTGAAGTGGATTCATACTTTACCTCCTGGCATGGACACGTGACTAGCAGCCATTTGGGCAGATCAATGGTCTCTGGTTCTCTCTCACTCTTGAAGGGCCATTTCGAGTTACGCCTCCCGCAGAAAGCCTTCCTGTGAAATCAGCACGCCGTGATCTCTGCCTTCTCTGAACCAGCACGGCGCTTGAATCCCATTTTGTTGAAACTGAGTACTTGGGTATTTAGAAAGAGAATAATGATTCGTGGCCTCTGCTTCAGAGCTGGACGTTTTCCAAAGCACATCAGTGTACCTACATTATTTTGTCTGATAGTCACCAGAACGTGGGAGGTAGGTGGTGGAATCTGTCCCTATTTCCGCTGGCAGAAGGCGGGACCTACAAATGCCACAATTCCATGCCATCTCTGTCCTTTGTGCACTTCACATTCACGAAGCCTGCTCCTCACTCCCACCTGGCCCTTGAGAAATGATCTTAGCTGCTCTCTCCCCTCCATCAGTTCCCTCAAACAAGGGATACCGGTACCCAAGATGCTAAATCTTTGGTGATTCTGTAGCTTTATCATTCATCAGCAGAATAGCCTGGGTAGATTTTTCACCGAAACTCAAAATACACTTATTTATGTATTTATTTTTAATTTAATCATTTCTTTAAGTTTATTTATTTGGAGAGAGACAGAGACAGTGTGAGTGGGGGAGGGGCAGCAAGAGAGAATCCCAACTGAACCACCCAGGCACCCCTCAAAACAGATTTAATAATTCAGACCCCTCTCCTCAAAAAACACTCCAGGCAAAGTTAGGATGCACAATCTGTGACCTCGATTGAGGGCTTACTATGTACCATTACCACTCTAAATACCTTATATAAATATCTCACATCATGACCCTATTAGATAGGCAGTTATTAGTGTTACCCTTCTGTTCTGGATGATGAACTGAGGTTCTAAGAGGACACGTAATTGGACATGATGCAACCTGAGCTCCAGGCCAGTTGCTCAGTACTGTTTCAGAAATCTCCACTCGCGTCACAAAAGAGACCCAGCAAAGCCATGATGGGAGCCTTTGGATTAGTAATCAGTTAATTCCAGTGTTAGTGCCAGCGATAGATTGTGGCTTCCTTCAGAGCTTCTGAGACGGAGGGAAATAGCGTTTTCTGGAACAGAGTCAAAGAGTGGTTTTACCCACCGATGAGAAACTTAATGGGCTAGAGTTTAAGGACAGGGACGGCTGGTTCCTTTAACACTTTTGAGCAGTGCTCTCCCATAGAAAGGTAATACAAGCCACACATGTGATTTTACATTTTCTTGGAGCCACATTCCAAGAGTTTTAAAAAAGGATGAAATTAAGTTCAATAGTACATTTCATTCAACCCAAAATATCCAAAGCATACTCATTTAAACATGTAATCGACATAAAAACTAGTAAGGAGATGCTTTCCTTTTTTGTATTAAGTCTTTCAAATCCCATGTGTATTTCATACATGGTGCACATCTCATTTCAGACTAAACACATTTCAAGTGCTCCACGGCACACGTGGCTAGCGGCGACCACGTTGGACAGCACAGGCTTAGGGGATTTGTGCTGCCTGCTGGCACCGACCAGTCTATTAATAGCACCGGCTACTCTGTCTCCCTCTTTCTTATTCATCGTCCACAGCGTGGCTGTTAGCAGTTAATATTGCTTTGCCAATGTTTCCAGGTCATCGAGCTATCTCCGTTGATAAAGGGTTCACTCCATATTCATCTTATAATAACAGCTAACATTTATTGAATGTGTATTATGTGCTAGGCATGCTTCTAAGTGCTTTTGCTTTATATATATAAAGCCATAAAATCCTCACAGCAACCCTATGAGCTGATCTTTTTACCATCTCCCCACTTTCCAATTGAGGAAACCAGACTTATTTAACTGCCAGCCCGGGTTGGGGTGGGGTAGAGAGGTGGTTAAGCTTGTGGGGCTGGAATCATGGCTCCACCACTTAATTAACAGTTGTGTGGCTTTGGGCAGTTAAATAACTTTGGTTTCCTCACACACATACGCACACGCACACGCACACGATATCAAACACAAACTATAGTGTTCATAAAAACCATAGCATTGTAGAGCTAGAAGGGCTCTTAAAGACCATCTCGTCAACAAAGTGCAGCTCAGCACGGTGAGGAAGGTTACTCAAAGTTACAGGGCGGAACTAGAACCCAGATAAACTGACTCCAAGCAACTTAATGTCTACTAGATAACCCCTATGGTAGTGCTTCCTGCTTGAAACGCAGGGTCCAACAGTGCAGCCCGTCTTGTCACTAACACACACTTCATCCAATATTTATCTTCTCTGCCAAAATACCATGTTTTCTTGTGTCCCAATTTGCAAAAAGGCTTTTTAGAAACTTAAAATTGGAGAGCTCAGAGTTACAATGGATTCCTCTTGCCTTACTCTGTTGTGCCTCTGGTTTAAGCATTTACATTGTTTTCTAAATGCTTCACCAAGCCAACAACATATCAAGTTCTTTAAGGATTGAGACCCTATCATAAACACTCATTGGAATTCCTACATACTGCCTAGTTCTTGAGAATAGATGTGTAATTAACAAAATTGAAATTGTACAATTACCAGTATGAAGAGGTTGAGCTCAGCCCTTTCGTTTCAAAGATTTATTTTTTCATGATGTTAAAACGGGCTCCTCGGAAAGCATTGTTACCAGCTTGACCTTTAGGATTAGTGCAGGTCATTATTTCAGCCAAAGGGACAGCAGTAACATCTCACCAAGATTCTTTCTTTCAGCAACAAACTAGCCACCGCTCTTTCCTCGGATCCTTCTATTTCAAAGTGGAGAGTTTGATGGTAATTTAAATGTTGAAATGTGTCCCACTTAAGTCCAAAACATACGTGATTTCGTATTTAACCCCCCCCCCACGGCTTTTATATATTATGTTTCAAAGTGGAGATGGCTGTGAAACTTGACCTCAACCTGACTTTTTAGAAGTGCTCAGAAAACTGTTCTTCTAACAAGCATGATGAGAGCCTGCTCTTTAATGATTTTTTTGGCCTGCCTACATAATTTATTCTAAATCATTAAAAAATAAAAATAGTTTACATTAAATAAATACTTGAGTATGAAAGAGGATGGTCTCACCCATTGTTGGATAAAGACTGAAAAGCCTACAAAGGCAGTCCCAGTGTAGAATAGTGTAGCAACAGCTTAATTCTCAGGAACTGTTACTTAACAGAACTTTAAAAAGAAAAATGACATATTCTCAAATTATTTATAAAATCATGCAAAAAAAAAAAAAAACACCCCACTTCAGGGACCATGGGAAATTAATTTTGTTCTCGCTTTTCACGTTTTCAGAGCCTACCTCAGTGAACAAAATGCTAAGTACAAAAACACGTGAATTAACATTTAGGTGGTTGAGCAAGACTCCTGGTTTTTGTTTATTGCTCTTTGATTTTTTTTTAGTAGCTCATTGTAAAAGCCCTGGGGCACACCTTCAGAATACATGAATAATGTCAATAATAACTAATACAGCCTGCTATGGAAAATACTCTGTTTTCAAAACCACAGGTTAGTTCCTGGAAGTCAGCCGGTCAGAGAAAGGATGTGGTGTAGCAGCAAGTTGAAATAGCTTGTACAACAAAGGAAAGAGATCTGGTGACTTCTGCCTCCCAGAGGGTGGAAATCGGAAAGAACTATACTTAAATAGCTCATTCAGAAAGCATCGAAGGTGAAAAATTCATCCCATTTTGAAAAGCTTCACTAATCACTTTTGGGAAATCAGGTGAGAAAGGAACTCCTGTATCAGGATAACACGATGAAAATAAGTGTTAACTCCGGATTCAACAAATCAGTCCGGTTCATTTTGCTTGTTAGATGGAGGGCATGGACATCACTTTTTGAACAAGCCCCCAAATCCCAGTTCTCATTGTTGTGAACTGAAAGAGTCATTGTAATTCACCTGGCTTGACAATTTCTGTGCAGCCGTGGCGTTCTGAAGCCAAATAAATTCCACAAAATAAACTCATCGCAGGCTCAGGAAAAGCAGCTCTTTTGCAAATACCTTGTGATCAGGCTCTAGGTCACGACCTGGGTCTTGAGAAACTTGAGTTAGTAGATGTTAGTTTTTCTTAGCTCTTTGTTTACCCTGGACTTAGACATTTTGTATTATTAAAAACCTGTGGCTTTTAAGGACATTCTATTTATCTTTCCAGGCTTTTTTGATGGAAATGCCTGGATTTTCTTGGAAACAGGGATTTTATTGTGGATTCCTGGTGCCCCTTGGAGAGGCTTATTTTTCTGGACAATAGTTTTCCTTAGTGTCACTACTCTTTTCATCTCCCAATGGTCACAAGCTCCCAAGGTCGAGAAAAGTGCATCCTTTTGTTCTAAGGAATCTGAAATTCCATTTTAAAAACTGCTGCAAAAGGGGCACTCGGTTAGTAATTCAGGGCATATTTCTACCACATGAAGTATCCAGAGGGGCTGGAGACCTCAAGACATTTGGAGAAAAAGAAAATCCAACTCCATTCAAAGTCAAAGAATCCAGCAGGAGCGTTCATACTTTGATTATTGCCACTTAAGAGTTTTAATCTCTTCTTATCTATACTCAAAGTATAGGCATGCTTGCCTTCATTAGAAGAATAGGACCCGGCGAACGAACTTTGCATAAAGAAGTAAATTATACCATCGCCTCTGACATTAAGTGGGATTTTCATGGCGTGAAAAGTTCTGTTGCTGCAGAGGGCATCTCGCCCTCACTATGGCATAAACATGACAATGTTTTGTGCGTTGATATGTGCTATTGGTGTATGTTAGTTTCATCAATAACCTCATCCGTCAGGAAAAAGTGGTCAGCATTTTTAGTTCAAATCCACACCACTAGCCAATAGCCGCATGAGCTATTGAATAGTTACAGTTTAATTAGCGAAAATTAAGCAACATGTAGTTACATATTACTAGTCACTTTCTGTATTGGGCAGTGAAGATATAGAGTATTTCCGTCTTTGCAAAACGTTCTGCTGGACAGCATTGCTTCAGAGGGTACTTATTCTTTGCTATGAATCTTAATACCTGGCAGCAGAAAATGCTGATTGTTGTTGTAGCTTGCCATTCACAGAAGCCCAGCCTTCTAGAAGATGAATGGCATCTCTTCTCCCCAGTCACAATGTGGAGAAATTCACTGAGGCCGGTAATTTGGTGTGATTTTTAAGAATTCTGAAAATTTCCCTCAAGAGTTGTTAGTTACTCTAAGCTATAATTAAAAACAAACAAACAAAACCCCTCAGCGCCTCAGTGCCATCCAGCTTTGACTAAGCAAAGAAGACATGTGGCTTCCTCTATTATTTTTTTCCTAGCCAGGCTATGCAGAACACTGTAGAAATTGTATTTATGCACATAAACATTAAATGCACATAAAATTATCATTGAAGACCGTTAAGGGAAGATGTAATGGTAACACGTTGTAAAGAGATTGCTGTTCAAAAATCCATGTGATTCTCTGTGTGTGTGTGTGTGTGTGTGTGTATGTGTGTGTGTGACATTTAAAGATTTTATCTTCAGGTAATCTCTACACCCGACGTGGAGCTGGAACTCAAAACCCTGAGATCGAGAGTCACATGCTCTACTCCACCGCCCAACTGGCTTGCTCGGGATTCCTTGAATCTGTATCATGCTGTTTTCATCTCCTCCCCTTTGTTCGTGTTCTTCTTGCCCTCTGGAGGCTATCTCCACCTCTGCCTTTCTGAGACATAGCCATTCTTCAAGGTCCGTTTGAAAGGCCACCTCTTTCTGATTCCCCCAGTTGAAGTGACCTCTTCTTCCATTGCATTTTCACTGCGTTGTAAATTAGTGTCTCGCGTCCCTCTCTGGACCATAAGTTCGTTGGCACAAAGATCTTGGTCTTTGTCATCACTGGATCCCTCCACCCACTTGGCAGGGAGCCGATGCTCTAGACAGGGGAAATTCTACCAGTTTCCTAAACAGACACACAAGATTTTTTAAGCTGCGTCTGTACCGACAGACCCAAGGCATTAGCACCGCACGCGTGGCTTTATGCTACATGTTAGCAGATATTTCACCCATGCCCATTCATTTTGGTTCATACAGATCATTTGTATTCTTAAAATTAAAAGAAGGCACACTCAGGGGCACCTGGCTGGCTCAGTGGGTAGAACATGCGACTCTTGATCTCAGTCAGGGTCATGAGTTCAAGCCCCATGTTGCGCGTGGAGCCTACTTAAAAAAAAAAGCCCTCAAAAGATGACACATGCAATTTCACTTAGAGGAATTTATCCAACAGTCGCACTCCCACCTATATAGAAGAATGTTTATGGCTTCCTGAGGGAAGTGAGCAACACCGTCTAGGGGGTGTTCTTGCCAAAGCATTAAACCTGAATCTAATGAAGTCTCCTGATCAAACCACCAGTTTGCAGGAAATACAAGGAAGAGAGAGAACGTGTTAAATAACACCATGCAATGCAGTCAGAAAAACCCAGAACGTGGGAAACCGTAGGACAAACAACCCAGTTTTGCCAACAAATAGATTGCAAGGAAAAAAAGGGAAGGGGGTTCTAATTTAAACTTAAGAGGGTGACTTCAGTAAGAGGCACGTCAATCAAATGCAATCTTGTGGACCTTGTTTGGATTCTGATTTTTAACAAATTAGCTTTAGACGACTGTCCACAGGGGAAATTTGAACACTGACGGCACATTATTGATATCGAGAAACTATTGTTAATTTTTCAGGTATGGTAATGATACGCGTTTTTTTGAGAACGCTTATCTTTGTAGATACATGATGAAGTATTTGTAGAAGAAGTTTGCCTCAAAATCCTCTCTTGGGGCGCCTGGGTGGCGCAGTCGGTTAAGCGTCTGACTTCAGCCAGGTCACGATCTCGCGGTCCGTGAGTTCGAGCCCCGCGTCGGGCTCTGGGCTGATGGCTCAGAGCCTGGAGCCTGTTTCCGATTCTGTGTCTCCCTCTCTCTCTGCCCCTCCCCCGTTCATGCTCTGTCTCTCTCTGTCCCAAACATAAATAAACGTTGAAAAAAAAATTAAAAAAAAATCCTCTCTTTAGGGCAGTGGAGGAGTTAGAGCGTTGGGTGTTCAGTACATAGATCACTGTGCCATTTTCTCTATGTTTGTGTATCTTCTACAGTTTCCTCTTAAAAAGAGGGAGGTGTGACGTTTTATGGCAGCATGGTTTGTAATAGGAAAGAAACCTAGAAACAACCTGTATTTCTAGAATAAGGACTGGCTCAATAGGTGAATGTAGAGTCACACATCGAAATACTATGATATTGTTAAAGATACGACAGATCGATCAACCGATCTCCTGATATGGAACAGTCTCTAAGATATAACAAATGAAAAATATTCCTATTTATATTCATATGAATAATAATACGCTCCCATTTATGTAAGACAGGGGATAGATCTACACATTCGTGCTTGTACGTGTATAGTAAAAGTATTTTACTATATTTAGTATTTACTTTCGCTAAAAGTATTTGTAGGAAGTTGCTAACCGTCGGTTGCCCCTGGAGAAGGGGCTGGGTGTTACAGGAGAAAGGGGTGAGCGACAGGCACTCGCTACTTTTACGGTTTAAAAAATACTTTTTACTTTTTAGCACTCGAAAATATGGCCCAGACCATATCAAGAGCTAAACTTCTTGAGTGGACTCATGCTCTCGAAACAAAGAGCAAATTGGCAAGCATTCATCTGTCCTCTGTGTCAAAGGAAATACAGGCATTTCTCACTCCCGAACGAGAGAAACATTCCTATTTGGAGGTTCCCCAGAGGAACCTATGTTTATAACTAAACACATGTTTTCAAGGGCTACGGAGCTGCGGAGGAAATTTGACCCTCCAGAGCAGTGGCAGAGATCATCTGAAACAGCAGATAATCCAAACTTCATAATATTTTGTTTTGAAATGCACAATATTATTTTTAGAAGCGGTCCATTTGTGTTCTTAATTATGTTTTGCCGAGGATAACGGGCAAATTAAAGTGAATTTGTAGTCTCTGAGCACCCCCCAACAGAAGGTGGTGGAAGACATATGGGCCAGAAATACGCGTTCTGGTATAGGGGATACTGATGACCTATAACTAGGTCAGGAGGTGGTGACTGAGGGTTTTTATTTCACTTCCCACCACCATTCAGACCTTCTGCCTTTGCCTTCGTATGACCTCCCCTCCAAACCCTTTCTGAGAGCATTCCATCTAATTTTCCTCCTCAACCGAAGTTTAAAATAACAATACCGGCCTGGAAGGAGAGAAGAAATCATTAGCATCCTTCCTATTTATAAAGTAAAAAGATTAGGATCTTTTTCAATTAATATGTTCCACATGGACAGCGCCTTCGTTCCTGCCTGGTGAAAGGTGAGTGTCCTGTGCACCAATTCCGCCAGGTCTACGGTTTACCAAGTAGGGCAGAAGCTTTAGGTGGACAATGTGGAAAGCCGTGGGTCACTGGTAAGAAGGCATCGCTTCCACCAGTGTTGTCGTTCTTGTTTGGGTGTTGCGGTGGTGGTCGGGGATAGAGCCGACGGCGAAAGCAAAAGCTGAAAAGGCAAAAACGAAATCTCTGCTCCCGATCACCGCCTGCCTGACATCGTGCTGGGTGCTTCTGGACACGGTACCACGTCTCATCCCCACGAAGACCCAGGGAAAGAGGTGAAAGTGGGGAGCAGCTGCGTGGGGCAGAGAGGGAAATGGTGCCGCCCCCTCCAGATTTCTGGCTTGGCCGGCTGGGTAGATGTGATGCCTTTAACAGAGATGGGGAAGTCAGCAGGAGCTGCAGATTTGGGCGAAAGTTACGAAGAGTTAGTGAGTTCATTTTCCACAGGATAATTGGTGGGTCAGTAGGTCCTGACGGGTCACGTGGTGCATGTGGGTCGTAACCTTTTAGCCAGTGAAAGAAACAAGCCATCCTTTCTATCCCTCTGAAAATCTTAATTCCCACCATATGTTTTACTGCCCATGGCACATTACAGATCACTGATCTATTTTTTAAATGCCAGAAAACTGTATTTCTATTGTTCTTATCCTTAAACGTTTAACACTTCTATCAGCAATAGAAAAGTTTTATTTTTCTTAAGTGCAAATAACATGGGAGTATATTTCGTTCACTGTAATAGCAGTGCTCCCCTAAAGTGGCATATTTATCCATTCGTTTTCAACTCCCTTGAGCGATGTACTTCTTTAAAGAAATATGAGTATCCAGTAAAACATAAGAACATGCTCGACCTCGCTCACAGTTTAAGAATGCACGTTAAGACAGCATTATTCACCTTCCCGTGTTGGCAAGGGTGTGGGGAAATCGGTAGATCCTCTCCAAACATTAATAGTGGGAATGTAAATCCCCAAAACTTCTCTGGGCCCAACAGCCATGCATTTAATCGCTCCACACCACCTTGCAATCCAAGTTTTGTAACTTTTCCCTACAAATACATGCCCACAAGCAGAGAAAACATTATTTAAGAACGTTCATTACAGGGGCGCTTGGGTGGCTCAGACGGTGAAGTGACCGACTCTTGATTTCGGTTCAGGTTGTGATCTCATGGTTCATGGGATCGAGCCCTGAGTCTGGCTCTGCACAGACAGTGTGGAGCCTGCTTGGGATTCTCTCTCTCTCTCTCTCTCTCTCTCTCTCTCTGCCCCTCCCCAATTGCCAATCACTCTCTTTCAAAATAAATCAATAAAATGTTTAACAAAGACATTCATTGCAATACTGAAATAGCAAACAGCTAGAAAGAGCTTAAATATCCATGACTGAGTAGTGAAATAATGAAGGTACATCAGCCAGAGGAATAGCATGCAGCTGTTAAAGAGAATAAAGGAGGTCTATTTGTACTGGACCTTACCTTCCATGTAATGCCCTTGGCGTCTGAACAAAAGTAAACAAAAAAATTCTTTCTCTCTCTGCTTGCATATTGTAGAAAATTTGGGGATGAGTTTGCAAGAAACTACTACTGTTTCTAGGTGATGCCTAGAGACAAGATTAGGGTATGACAAAGACAGAGGAAGACTTTTCCTTTCACTTTTTACCTTACTCTATTGTTTGCCTTAAAACCAAAACCCATGCCTAGGATCCGAAACAATAGAAAAAGATGCTGAAAATTTTCCCTGCAAATAAAATATATTAATTGTGTAAGCTTTTAAAACCTATGCCTCCTGGGGCACCTGGCTGGCTCAGTCAGTGGAGCATGTGACCCTTGATCTTGGGGTTGTGAGTTTGAGTCCCACGTTGGGTGTAGAGATTACTTAAAAATAAAATTTTTAAAAGAAAGAAAGAAAGGAGTGCTTGGGTGGCTCTGTTGCTTGAGCGTCTGACTCTTGATTTCAGCTCAGGTCATGATCTCACAGTGTGTACGATGGAGCCCTGAGTCGGGCTCTGTGCTGACGGCATGGAGCCTGCTTGAGATTCTCTCTCTCCTTCTCTCTCTGCCCCTCCCCTCACTCTGCAAGTGTGGGGAGAGGCAGAGAGAGGAGGGGACAGCAGTGAGTCTGATGGGGGGCTTGAACTCACAAACCGTGAGATCATGACCTGAGCTGAAGTCAGATGCTCAACGGATAGAGCCACCCGGGTGTCCCTAAATAAATAAACAACAACAACAAAAATATTTCAGTATCATTTGTTGAAAATACGATCCTTTACCCACTGAGTCGTATTTGCACTTTGTAAAAAATCAGTTGTCCCCTATATATGTGGGTCATTTCTGAGTCTGTATTTTGTTACATTGATCTATTTGTCTTTACTCTAATACCACACGCTTGATTACTGTAGCTTTATAACATGTCTTGAAATCAAATAATGCTAGTCCTCCAACATTGTCCTTTTTTTCGAAGTTATTTTCACTAGTCACAGTCTTTCAAAATTCCATATGAATTTTAGAGCCAGTTTATTGATTTCCACAAAAAAAAAATCTTCTGAGATTTGGATTAAGACTGCGTTGAGGGGCGCCTGGGTGGCGGAGTCGGTTAAGCGTCCGACTTCAACCAGGTCACTATCTCGCGGTCTGGGAGTTCGAGCCCCGCGTCGGGCTCTGGGCTGATGGCTCAGAGCCTGGAGCCTGTTTCCGATTCTGTGTCTCCCTCTCTCTCTGCCCCTCCCCCATTCATGCTCTGCCTCTCTCTGTCCCAAAAATAAATAAACGTTGAAAAAAAAATTAAAAAAAAAAAAAGACCGTGTTGAACATGTAGATCAATTTGGAGAGAACTGATAACTAAGTAGAAGTGAGCCTTTCTTTTTGCAAATATTTTTTTTAAAGTAATCTCTAGCCCCAATGTGGAGCTCGAACTCATGGCTCTGAGATCAAGAGTTGCATGCTCAGTAAATTGACTGAGCCAGCCAGGCATCCCTACAATTGAATTTTTTTTTTCTTGATATTGATCTTGTATCCCACAACTTTGCTAAACTCAGTTATTTGTTGTAATAACTTTTTTGTAGCTTCTAGTGGGGTTTTCTATAAAGATGATTATGTCTCAGAGAACAGAAACAGTTTTACTTCCTTCTTTTCTATCTCGAAAAATTTTCTTTTTCTTGCCTTATTGTGCTCATTAGAAACTCTAATAATACATTGACTATAAATGGAAAGGACAGGCATCCTTACCTCGTTCCCAATCTTAGAGAGAGAGCATTCAGCCTTTCACCATTGACAATATCAGCTGTAGGTTTTAGTAGATGCCCTTTATCAAGTGGAGGAAGGTTTCTCCTATTATTAGATTTCTGGAAATTTTTATCAGAAATGGATGTTGGAGGGCATCTGACTGGCTCAGTTGGTGGAGCATATGACTTTTTGATCCCGGGGTGTGGGTTCAGGCCCCACTTTGGGTGTAAAGATTACTAAAAAAAAAAAAGCCTTTAAAAATTGTTATTAGGGGCTCAGTTGGTTAAGCATGTGACTCTTGATTTCTGCTCAGGTCATGACCTCATGGTTTGTGAGGTCCAGCCCCACTCGGGCTCTAAGCTGACAGCAAGGAGCCTGCTTGGGATTCTCTCTCTCCCTCTCTCTCTCTCTCTGCCCCTCCCCTGCTCATAGTCTCCCTCCCTCTCTCTCTCTGTCTAAAATAAATAAACTTAAAAAAATAGTTTTAGGGGCGACCAGGTGGCCCAGTCGGTTAAGCATCCTACTTGGGCTCAGGCCTTGATCTTGCGGTTCATGAGTTCAAGCCCCGCATGGGACTCTGTGCTGACAGCTCAGAGTCTGAAGCCTGCTTTGAATTCTGTGTCTCCCTCTCTCTCTGCGCCTTCCCTGCTCATGCTCGTTCTCTCTCTCTCTCTCTCTCTCTCTTTCTCAAAAATAAAATAAATAAATTAATTAATTAATTAAAAAAATTAAGAAATAGTTTAAAAAATTGTTATTAAAAAAAGAGCCTTTTCTCTGCCATTGTAGTGTGTGTGGTTGACTGTTCCTCACCATGTCTTCTAACAAGACTTTCAGGATCAAGCAATTCCCAGCCAAGAAACAAAAGCAGAATCGTTCCATTCCCCAGTAGACGGGGATGAAAACTGGTAATAAAATCAAGTACAACTCCAAGAGGAGGCATTGGAGAAGAACCAAACTGGGTCTATAAGGGGTCGCACATGAGCTGGCACACGTTTTTATGCTGCATGAAGGTCACGTGTTCCTCTCCTCTCCCTCTGTAAACACCCCTACTACCTGAACAATAGACACGTTTTATTGGGGAAATAATGTTTCTTTGTTACTATGCTTCTGTATCAGTAGGTGGGTTCAGAAATAAACATGTGAGACCCTTGTTTGAAAAGAAATGGATGTTGGATTTTCTCAAATAATTTTTCTACATCAGTTGTGATGATCGTATGGGATTTTATTGTTGTTGCTGAGCTACATTGATTGATTTTCTTTTGTAAAATATTTATTTATTTAAGTAACCTCTACACCCAATGTGGTGCTTGAACTCACGACCCCAAGATCAAGAGTTGCACCCTCCTCCGACTGAGCCAGCCAGGTGCCCCCTGCATTGATTGGTTTTCGAGTGTTCCCAACCTTGGTGCATTGTCCTTTAAATAGTTGGCTTAATTTGATATACTAATATCTTATTAAGAACTTTTGTATCTGTGTTCATGAGGGATTGTGGTCTGTAGTTTTCATTTCTTGTGATTCCTTAGTATAGTTTTGGTATCAGATTAATACTGGCTTCATAGAATGAATTTCGAGGTATTCCAGCTTCTTCATTTTCTAAAAGCGTTTGTGTAGAATTAATACTTCTTTTTTAGATGGCAGGTAGAATTTACCTGGAATGTCATCTGAGCTTGGAATTTTCTTTGTGGGAAGCTTTTTAGTAAGTTTAATTTCTTTAATAGAGAGCTATTCAACTTATATACTTCTTCTTGAGTGAGTTTTAGTAGGTGGCTTCTTTGAAAGAAGTCCACTTTATCTAAGTTAGTGAATTTTTTTAAGAGAAGCATTTTATTATTTCTGTTTCTTTTCTGGCCATTATTATGATCATTTCATGAGTTTTTTAACTTAAGTAATCTCAACGCCCAACCTGAGACTCAAACTCACAACCCCGAGATCAAGAGTTACAAGTTCCCCCAACTGAGCCAGCCAGGCACCCCCTAAGTCATTATATTTATAGACATAAGTTGTTCATAACATTCTGTCTTTTAAATATCTGTAGAGCCTATAGTGATGTCATCTCCTTTCATATTAGTAATTTGTGTCTTCTCTCTCTTTTTTAAATATTTATTTATTTATTTGATTTACTTATTTTTAAGTAATCTCTACACCCAAAGTGGGGCTTAAACTCACAACCCCAAGATCAAGAGTTGTATACTCTACAGACTGAGCCAGGCAGGCACTTCCTTCTCTCTTTTTTTGCGATCCATCTGGCTAGAGGTTTATCAGTATTATTTAACTTCCCAAAGAGCTAAATTTTCATTTCATTGATTTTCTCTATTTTTATTTTTTAAAGTTTATTTATTTAAGTAACCTTTACAGCCAGGGTAGGGTTCTTACTCATGACCATAACATCAAGAGTCACAAGCTGTACTGACTGAGCCATCCAGGTGCCCATGATTTTCTCTATTTTCATATTTTTCTATTTTACTGATTTCTACTTTAATCTTTATTATGGGGGGGGGAGGTTGCTTTCTTGGAGTTTTATTTGATCTTCTTTTTCTAGGTTTTTAAGTTGGAAGTTGAAGTAATTGATTCAAGTACTTAGAACTAGCTTCTTTTCTAACATAGACATTTATTGCTCTAAATTTTCCTCTAAGCACTGCTTTAGCTGCCCATCATACATTTTGATGTGTTGTGTTTTCATTTCGATCCAGTTCAAAATACTTCTTTTAGGTTTATTTATTTTTTAAAGTAATCTTTGCAGCCAATGTGGGGCTCAAACCCACCACCCTGAGATCAAGGTGCCCCCAGTTCAAAATATTTTTAAAATCCTTTTGAATCTATTTTGACCCCTGTGTCACTTAAAAGTGTGTTATTTAGTTTCTAAATATTTGAGAATTTCCCAGATGCCTTTCTGCTATTGATTTCTAATTTAGTTCCACTGTGATCAGAGAACATACTTTGAATCCCTTTAAATGCATTGAGACCTATTTTATGGCCCAGAATATGTTCTATCTTGGTCAATGTGTGTACTTAAAAAAAGAATATCTATTCTGCTGCTAGTGGTGGAGTGTTCTATAACTATCAATTAGGGCAAATTAGCTGATAATGTCGTTCAGGTCTTCTATAGCCTTAATGATTTTCTGTCCACTTGTCTTATTTATTGAGGAAGGGTGTTGAAGTCTCCAACTATAATTCTGGGTTTGTCTATTTCTTTTCGCCGTTCAGTTTTTGCTTCATGTAATTTGAAACTCTGTTATTAGGCATATAAATATTTAGGCTTTATGTTATCTTGAAGAATTGACCCCTTTATCATTATAAAATGATCATCTTCATCCTTGACAATAGTTTTATTCTGAAATCTACTTTGCTTGATATTAATAGAACCATTTCGGCTTTCTTTTGATTATTATTAGCACAGTATCTTTATCTGCTCATTTAGTTTTAACCTATTCATCTTTATATTTAAAGTTTCTTTCTTTTTTTCTTTTTAGAGAAAGAGAGAGAGAGAGAGCACAAGGAGGCGAGGGGGCAGAGCGAGAATCTTATGCAGGCTCCATGCTTAGTACAGAGCCCAACTCAAGGCTCAATCCCATGACCTCGGCTGGGATCACGACCCGAGCCGAAATCAAAAGTAGAATGCTCACCTGAATGAGCCACCAGGTGCCCCAAAAGTTTCTTGAAAGTGGCATTAACTAATCTCGTTTTGTTATCCAGTATGACAATCACTGCCGGTTTTATGTTAACATTCTATTCTCAAGTAATCTCTGCTCCCAGTGTGGGACTTGAACTCACAACCCTAAGATCAAGAGTCCCATGCTCCACAGACTGAGCCGGCCAGGTACCCTTGTTAACTTGTTAATTATAACTCTTTGTAGTTAATTCTTTTAATACTTGCTTTGTAGGGTGTATAGCAGGAAGTTCTCTCTTTGCATAGTAGTGTTGCACTGTAAAAATGACCATGGGAGCTGAACTGTGCAAAGAGATCTTAATAATTCACGACAAAGTAACGATGTTCTGTGCTCTTAACATTTTTTACCAAGGTATTAAAATTCCTTTTACTGTTGTTTATAAGTGCATAAAGAAATTTAAAAAATAGAGTGATCTGAATATTTATTTAGCACACTATAATTTAAAATATAAGAAACTTTGAGAATTAAAGTTCCTTTGTTTAAAACAAATTTATCAAGAAGACTTCCTCTTCCAGGAATATGGTGTAGGCATATTTTTCCCTATTTCTCCCTCTAGGTACAAATGAAAATCCTGTACATTATGTATAAAACAAACATGAGAAGACGCTGACGGTTGAATAGAAGCAGACATATCATACGGGCGAGGGATCTCAGGACCCGAGGAGCAATGTGGCGCTGAGTTCCCTGGGTATTATTTTGCCTCATATATCTCAGACATGGAGATGAAGAAGTTGGCACCCCAGAAATGCTAACAGGAACAGCCCCAAAGAGCCCCAATAAACATGTGCCCTCTTTAGCCAAAAACAAAACAAAACAAAACAAAACAAAACAAAACAAAACAAAACCAGGAGAGGGGCGACCTAGCAAGACAGAGAACATTTTGTGTTGATGCTCTACTCCAGCCAAACATCCCAGGAAAAACTGTGGTCCCGCCCCCAACCACAGCAAATGCTGAGTGGATAGCTTAGAATTTGACAGCAGGAAGGCAGTAGCAACATACGGCTGCATGCCACCACCCCCCTCCCCCCGGCTCAGGGTGGTGTCAGAGAAAGCCAAATCGGGAGCCAGGATTTAAAAAAAAAAAAAAGTTTATTTATTTTTGCGGGGGGAGAGGGGCAGAGGGAGAGAGAGAATCCCAAGCAGGCTCTGTACTGTCATTGCAGAGCCCAGTGAGGGGCTCCATCTCACCAACCGTGAGATCATGACCTGAACCAAAATCAAGAGCCAGATGCTTAACTCACTGAGTCACCCAGGTGCCCCAGGAGCCACGACTCTCATCTCTGCAGGCCCATGGCAAGCTTCGGCTCTCTCTCCCTTCCCCACTGAGGTATCCATGGAGTGGTATCAGAGGGGATACTAGCTTCACAAAATGAATTGGGAAGTGTTCCTTCCCCTTCTATTTTCTGCATGGGATTGTGCAAATTTGGAGTTAAATCTTTAAACATTTCGTAGAATTCTTTCATGAAACCATCTGGGCCTGAGGCTTTTCTTTGGGGGAAATTTTACATTATGGATTTATCTCGTATGTAGAAATTTTTTTTTAATTTTTTAATGTTTATTTTTTTAAATTTTTTCAATGTTTATTTTATTTATTTTTGAGAGACAGAGAGAGACAGCGTGAGCAGGAGAGGGCAGACAGAGTGAGAGGGAGACCCAGAATATGAAGCAGGCTCCAGGCTCCGAGCTGTCAGCACAGAGCCTGAAGCGGGGCTCGAACTCACGAGCCGTGAGATCGTGACCTGAGCTGAAGTCGGACGCTCAACCGACTGAGCCACCCAGGCACCCCAAATGTTTATTTATTTATTTATTTAAAAAAAAAATTTTTTTTTTCAACGTTTATTTATTTTGGGGACAGAGAGAGACAGAGCATGAACGGGGGAGGGGCAGAGAGAGAGGGAGACACAGAATCGGAAACAGGCTCCAGGCTCCGAGCCATCAGCCCAGAGCCTGATGCGGGGCTCGAACTCACGGACCGCGAGATCGTGACCTGGCTGAAGTCGGACGCTCAACCGACTGCGCCACCCAGGCGCCCCCCCAAATGTTTATTTTTGAGAGAGACAGAGACAGCATGCGAGTGGGTTGGGGCAGAGAGAGAGGAAGACACAGAATCCGAAGCAGGTTCCAGGCTCCGAGCTGTCAGCACAGAGCCTGACGCGGGGCTTGAACTCACGAGCTGTGAGATCCTGACCTGAGCCGAAGTCGGACGCTCAACCGACTGAGCCACCCAGGCGCCCCTAGAAAATCTTTTAAAAATCACACAAAAAAAGGGGCGCCTGGGTGGCTCAGCCGGTTGAGCATCCGACTTCAGCTCAAGTCATGATCTCACGGTTTGGGGGTTTGACTCCCACGTCGGGGCTTGCTGCTCTCAGCACGGAGTTCGCTTTGGATCCTCTGTTCCCCCTCCCTCTCTTCCCCTTCCCCACTCCACTCTCTCTCTGTCAAAAATCAATCAATCAATAAACAAACAAATGATGTTTATTTATTTTTGACAGAGAGAGAGTGGGAGTGCTCATGAGAGCAGGGGAGGCCAAAGAGAGAGGGAGCCAGAGTAGCTGGCTTTTAATATAAATTTTGATGGTACAGGTAGGGAACTGAAGGGATCTTTTTTGCCACTTCCTTACGTTACTGACAATTCAGTTTACTAGAAAAGCTCCTCAAATTAAGTATTTGTTTGGGGGGGATAGAATAACAAGGGAAAAGTTATACAACTGTACTATGCCAGATAGGAAACAGATCATGGTCAGGAACAGTCATAATCGTAGGGGGACAAATGACAGCCAAGTAGCAACTGAATAGTGGGACTCCTTGTCCACGGCAGTTCATACCATCAGCAAGAAGTGTGCCTTCCTTCTTGACGCCTTCCTTCTTCCTTCCTGAAATTTCCATCACTGCTTTGGGCCTCTTACCCTTTCCAGCCACAGCCTTTTTGGAGACCCCGTCCCAGGCTGTGAGAGCTTGTCAGTGACTTAAAAGTCTAAGTCGTTCTCTGTCTGTCCTACTGCTGTAGAGAAGGAAGTATGTTTTTATACACTTTCTCAGTTGACAGTCTTTTCTGGTATTATTTCATTTATGATCATTAGGTTCTATAAATAATTTCTACCTCAAATCCTTTTTTTTAACACACTAGGATACAGATTCCACTAACGATAAGCTAAGTCGGCCCTCTCCCATCCCCTATCTTGGTCCTTCATTCAAGGGAGCCTATATCACCATCTACCATTCCGGATACTTTACTTCTTTCTTTTCTGTCTTACCATATGGATACAAGATAGAAGATACCCTGAGGACAGGGAGTTTTGTCTATTTCATTATTATTTATTATTTATTATTATTATCATCAGGGCTAGAACATTTCCTGGCTCAAATTAGAGCTCAATTAATTTTTTTTTAATTAAAAAAAATTTTTAATGTTATTTTTGAGAGTAAAAAATTTTTTTTTAATCTATTTATTTTTGAGAGAGAGAGAGACAGCACGAGCAGGGGAGAGGCAGAGAGAGAGGGAGACACAGAATCCGAAGCAGCTCCAGGCTCTGAGCTGTCAGCACAGAGCCGGACATGGGGCTCAAACCCACGAACCGTGAGATCATGACAAACCGAAGTGGGATGCCTAACCCACTGAACCACCCAGGTGCCTTGAGTGCTCAATGTATTTTTTTAACATTTTATTTTATTTTAGGGACACTCGGGTGGCTCAGTCGGTTGAGTGTCCAGCTTCCACTCAGGTCACGATCTCGCAGTTCGTGGGTTCAAGCCCTGCAACGGGCTCTGTGCTGACAGCTCAGAGCCTGGAGCCTGCTTCGGATTCTGGGTCTCCTTCTCTCTCTGCCCCTCCCCTGCTGGCTCTCTCTCTCTCTCTCTCTCTCTTTCTCTCTCAAAAATAAACATTAAAAAATTTTAAAAATATTTTAAGTTATTTTAAGTAATTTCTACACCCAACATGGGGCTCAAACTCACAATTCTGAGATCAAGAGTCCCATGCTCCACCAACTGAGCCAGCCAGGCACTCCAATGCTCAATTAATATATTTTTTAAGAACTATCTTTTTAAAATAATTTTTTAAAATGTTCTTATTTATTTTGAGATAGAGAGAGAGCATGAGCAGGAGAGGGGCAGAGAGAGGGAGAGAATCCCAAGAAGGCTCTGTGTGGTTAGCACAGAGCCCTATGCAGGGCTGGAACTCAGGAACCGTGAGATCATGACCTGAGTTGAAATCAAGAGTTGAATGCCTAACTGACTGAGCCACTCAGGCACCCCTAGAACTATCTTTTTTATTTTTTTAATTTAAATTCAAGTTAACTAACATACAGTGTAGTCTTGGCTTCAGGAGAACCCAGTGATTCATCCCTTACATATGACACCCAGTTCTCATCTCAAAAAGTGCCCTCCTTCATGCCCATCACCCATTTAAACCCATCCCCCCATCTACCTCCGCTCCAGCAACCCTCAGTTTGTTCTCTGTATTTAAAATTCTCTTATGGTTTGCCTCCCTCTCTGTTTTTATCTTATTTTTCCTTCCCTTCCCCTGTGTTCATCTGTTGTGTTTCTCAAATTCCACATATGAGTGAAATCATATGATATCTGTCTTTCTCTGACTGACTTCTTTCACTTAGCATAATACACTCTAGTTCCGCCCACATTTTTAAATGCGTAAATGAGTTATGCGTTAAACATTATGTACTAAACAAAGGAAACCTATCCAGTGTGTATAATGCTGGATCTGTAGGAGAATGTTTTCAGAGTTCCAAATAATGAAATTCCAAGCCAATATGAGAAATACACTATTTGTAGATGATTATTTATTTGCTTTAACGAAAGTGTAGATAACAATGAAAAGCCGTGGGTTCGGTTGTTGAGGAAAAGGGAAAGTAATGTAGGCTATATGGCTTTAAGCATTATAGATCCATTTACAGATGTGTTTTATTCTAGCCTGATCTCTATGAGGATTATTGTCATGTAACTCATACCTCTTGGTTCTAATTCTGTGAGCAACATGGAATTTCTCATTATAATTGTGCTTTTCTTTTTTTAAATTTTTGTAAAGTTTATTTATTTATTTTGAGAGAGAGAGAGGGAATGGGGGAGGGGCAGAGAGAGGGAGAGAGAGAGAATCCCTAGCAGGCTCCACACTCCCAGAGCAAAGCCTGACATGGGGTTTGAACCCACGAACCGTGAGATCATGACCTGAGACGAAACCAAGAGTCGGTGGCTTAACCGATTGAGCCACCCAGGTGACCCCATAATTGTGCTTTTCATGTAGGTCTGCTTCTTGAACGCCTGTTATGTGTCCAAAACGGTGCTAAGTCCTGGGCGTAGAGTGGGAAGATACCAAATAGGGTCTCTACCTTCTTGACAGTTTTTAAAAGTAAGCTCTACTCCCAACATGGTGCTTAAACTCAGGACCTTGAGATGAAGATAATTGAGGGAATAGAGCTCAAATAAATAAACTGACAATAAATATTTAATCACAAATTATGATACATTTTCTAAAGGAAAAGAACAAGATGTCTTTGGATTAGATGGTCAAGGAAAGTGTCTGAGAAGGAAGAATTAAAGTGAGATGTGAATTATGAATAGGAGTGAGCCATGCAAAAAGCATGGAACAATATTGCAGAAGGAGGGAACAGCAAGGGTCAAGGATCTGAGGCAGCAGGGGAGTGGGGAGGCGTCTGGCTGGCTCGATGGGTAGACCATGCACCTCAGTCTCAGGGCTGTGAGTTCAAGCCCCATGTTGGATATGGAGCCTACTTTTAAAAAATTGGAAAAAAAAAAAAAAGGGGGGGGGGTCTGAGATGGAAAAAAAGTGTGACATATTTGAAGAACTGGAAAAAGTCAGTTTGTCTTCAGTATTATATAAAGGGATAATTATGGATATATAGGCAGGAGTTAGATCATACAAGGTTTTGTGGGTAATGTCAAACAGTTTGGAATTTATCTAAAGTTCAAATGCAGTATTTTGTAGGGTTCGACTTGAGCAAAATGACATGATGCAGTTTTCATTTTTTAAAAGATTTTCTTTATTTCTTTCTCTTGTATTGTATTATGTTTTGAGAGAGAGAAAGAGAGAGAGAGTGAGCAAAGCAGAAAGAGAGAATCTCAAGCAGGCCACTCAGTGGCAGCTCAGAGCCTGATGCAGGGCTCGAACCCATGAACCGTGTGATCATGACCAGAGCTGAAATCAAGAGTCAGAGGCTTAACCCACTGAGCCCCCCAGGTGTCCCCAGAGTTTCATTTTTTTTTTAATTTTATTTTTGGGACAGAGAGAGACAGAGCATGAACGGGCGAGGGGCAGAGAGAGAGGGAGACACAGAGTCGGAAACAGGCTCCAGGCTCCGAGCCATCAGCCCAGAGCCTGACGCGGGGCTCGAACTCACGGACCGTGAGATCGTGACCTGGCTGAAGTCGGACGCTTAACCGACTGCGCCACCCAGGCGCCCCCAGAGTTTCATTTTTAAACCATCACTCTGGTTGCTATAGTGACAATGGATTGGTTGAAGAGAAGAATGAGCAGAGGCCATCCAGTGACGGGGCTAACACAGCAATATAAGAGGTGGATGGTAGTGGCTCAAGGCAGAATGGTGGCAGAGGAAATCTAGACATGAGAAGGCCCAGATCGGAGCCCCGAGGAAGGGTCCTTCAGGAGGCGTGTAGGGAAGTGAGGTGTCGTGAAAGCCAGAAGCCAGTTCCAAGAGGGAAGGAATAATCAGGTGTGTCAGAAACTGTGGAGAGGTTGAATTAGATAGGAATGAAAGGTATGTCAAATTGATATGGCAGCTCAGTGATCTTTTCTGACCTCTGTGAAAGGAGTTTTAGTGGATCCAGAAGCTCTGTCGAAGTGAGCCAACGAGGGAGTATAGGCTTTCAATGCCGAAGACAACAAAAAGCACTGGTTAATAGATGAGAAAACATCTACTTAAAAGTCTCAAAGATCTGCAAGGTAAGGAATTACCAGGATAAAACCTCAGCGACTGTGAGAACACAGTGAAGCGAAGCAACGAAATCGGCTTTGTCCTAAATACAATTGTGGTATTTGGGGGAGTTTGAGGATTTCAGCTTTGCAAAAGCCACCCAAAACACAGGGGTAAAGGACACAAGCTCCGGGCCCCGTTAAAGGTGGAAAGTCTAATAGAAATTCTTTTCCCATGAAATTCATGTCCAAAAGGAAGAAACCCTCATGAAGGAGACCTTAGCTTGCTCTCGCACTCCCCCAGGGGACTACAAAGGAGTATTTCCTAGGTGGTGCCAAGCAGGACACAGAGGAAAAAGATTGGCCCAGAAGCTGTCATCATGCGGCCCCAATTCACACGGCCTGGGTGACTCAAGAAATCTCTAGTCATAGATTTAAAGTGATCCCGGCCTGCTAATGTTTCTTAGCAAAAGCAGACAAAGATCCTTGGCTGAAGAAATTCACCTTTGTCCTAGATCTGAAAAATTTATTCAGCTGATTTTATAAGGAAAGTGAGCAACTCACAAAAAAGTTAAGAGCCAGAGAACGGAATTACCACCAGTGAGAACTGGAGTTATTAGACACAGAATATAAGAACTACGTTTATTATGTTTAAATAAATAAATAATGTGTGCAGCGAACAAAGATTTCTAAGGAATATTTGAAAACTTATTTCATCAAACTTCTAGAAGTTAAAAAAAAAATCATGATCGAAATTAAGAACTCAATCAATGGAAGAGATTAACAGCAGATTAAGCCCAATTAATTAGACAATTAGTGAATCGAAAGACATTTCCAAAGAAATTCATAAGAAAATGGGAAGTTCTTTTTTTTTTAAATACAATTTATTGTCAAATTCGTTTCCATACAACATCCAGTGCTCATCCCAACACGTGCCCTCCTCAATGCCCATCACCCACTTTCCCTTCTCCCCCACCCCCATTAACCCTCAGTTTGTTCTCAGTCCTTAAGAGTCTCTTATGGTTTGCCTCCCTCCCTCTCTGTAACTTTTTCGCCCCCTTCCCCTCCCCCATGGTCTTCCGTTAAGTTTCTCAAGATCCACGTATGAGTGAAAACACATCACAAGGAAAAAAATTTGTAATTGTGTGGTCACGACAGATGTTAACTAGACTTATTGTGGCGATCATTTCATAATATATACAAATATCAAAAAGCATTATGTTGTACATCTGAAACTAATATCATGTTACATGTCAATAATACCTCAATTTAAAAAAGAAATTATTCTGGGTACCTTGGTGGCTCAGTCAGTTAGGTATCCAATTCTTGATTTCGGCTCAGGTCATGATCTCATGGTTGTGAGATTGAGCCCTGTGTCGGGCTCTGTGCTGGGTGTGGAGCCTGCTTGGGATTCTCTCTCTCTTTCTCCATCTGCCCCTTCCCTGCTTGTGTGTGCGTCACTCTCTCTCAGAAAAGAAAGAAAGAAAGAAAGAAAGAAAGATTATTTGGAAATCAGCACAGAAAGACAAAGAAATAGAATGTATGAAAAAGGCACAAAATTATTTCCTAGGTGGATTTTACTATTTGATAAATTTTTAAAATGTTTATTTATTTATTTTGAGAGAGAGAGAGAGAGAGAGAGGAGAGAGAGAGAGAGGGAAAATCCCAAGCAGGCTCTGCCCTGACAGTGAGAAACCCAACACGGGGCTCGATCACACAAACAGGGAGATCAAAAAAAGTTTTTTTTTTTTTAATTTTTTTTCAACGTTTATTTATTTTGGGGACAGAGAGAGACAGAGCATGAACGGCGGAAGGGCAGAGAGAGAGGGAGACACAGAATCGGAAGCAGGCTCCAGGCTCTGAGCCATCAGCCCAGAGCCCGACGCGGGGCTCGAACTCACGGACCACGAGATCGTGACCTGGCTGAAGTCGGGCGCTTAACCGACTGCGCCACCCAGGCGCCCCCCCAAAAAAAGTTTTAAATCAAGTTGTGTAACACAGGATCTAGTAGATGGTGCAGGGACAACTGGATGTCCACATGCAGAAGAATTGTTGGCCAATTCTCTCTTTTTCTTATCATTTTTTTTTGTATAAAATGTCACTTGGATTTATCACTGGGATTCGAGGAGTCAACACAACCACACACTTTGCTGTTTGTGGATGAACTGAGTAACAACCGTGGAGTGATCAATTGCCAGCAAACTTTGAATGAAGTGATGTGATTGGTTAAGGATCGTGAAACACATCTGTCCTTTACATGTTTTTTTGTGGCCCAAAGAGCTAGTGGCAAAGTCTGTACTTTATCCACTTCCTCACAGGTAATACACTGTGGTGACTAAAATTGAGAGACTGATGTTATTTAACTAGACTGTGGTAACTGAAATTTGTGTATATTGGAACGAAGCAAAGGGAAAACTATTTGTATACATACTTTGCTTATTAGATTCTACCTTCAAGTGATAAATAACACTCACATATAGTATAAGAACCATGCAATACTATACTTCCATTTATTCCCATATATTTCTTTTACATATGCTACAAACCCACAAAATATTGATAATTTTTAAAATCATTTTGGAGTAAGAGAGAAGTCTTCATACCAATACACATACTATTTCCAGTGTTCTGCGTTCCTTCATGTAGAACCAGGTTTTTAAATTTATTTTATTTGTTTTAATTTAATTTTATTATTTTTTAATGTTTATTTTTGAGAGAGAGAGAGCCAGCGGGGGCATGGCGGGGGGTGGGGGGGAAGGAGACAGAGGATCCGAAGCGGGCTCTGTGCTGACAGCAGAGAGCCCATCACGGGGCTCAAACTCAGGAACCAGGAGATCATGACCTGAGCTGAATTCAGATGCTTAACTGACTGAGCCACCTAGGCACCCCTAGAACCAGATCTTTTAAAAGATTTTATTTTTGAGTAATCTCTACACCCAACGTTGGGCTTGAATTTACAACCCTGAACACAAGAATCGCATGCCCTTCCAACTGAGCCAGCCAGGTGTCCCTCTAAAGATCCAGATTTTCATCCTATATGAGGCCTGAAGGACTTCCTTTAACATTTCTTGGAGTTCAGATCTTCTGGGGCTGAATTCTTTTAGCTTTTGTATATCTGAAAAAGTCTTTATTTTGCCTTTGCTTTGAAAGACCTATTTACCGGGCGAAGAAGTCTAAGCTGACTTCTTTTTCTTTCACTACTTTAAAGATGTTCCATGCTGGCATGCCTTTTTTCTGATGAGAAATCTCCTATCATCTGTATGTAATGTGTCTTTTTTCTCTTCTGGCTGTTTTTAAGATTTTCTCCATCACTGGTTTTAAACAATGTGATTATCATATACCTTGGTATAGTTTTTCTCACGTTTCTTGTGCTTGGGGTTCATTGATCTTACTAATTTGGGGGTACCCAGTACTTAGCACACTACCTGAAATGTTGCAGACAAATCAGTAAATATTTTCTGAGCCAAATGGAATGATTTCGTAAGGTAAATCAACTGTATGAATGCATCTATTTGGACCTTCAAATATTTTAATTTGTTCAACCAAAATAATTTTCACTGACAAGTATTACCTTTTTCTGTGAGCTCTTTCTCTCCGGCTCCTCCCATCCACTGCCCTGCATTTTAAACTCCAGGAAATCTGAATTATTTTGGATTTTCCAAACTGTCACGTTGTTTCATGCTTCTGTGCCTTTGCACATGCTGTTCCCTCTGCTTTTATCTCTTCTGTCTGCCTGGGGAACTATTATTCATCTTTCAAGATCCAACTCAGATGGTTCAACTTCCAAGGAGGTTAAGACTTCCTTGACTCGAACCCCTTTCGCATCTGATTGACCACTTCTTCATCTGAGCCCATGCTAATTTTGTAAGTACCTCCATCACTGCGTTTATCACATTTGGCTATCTCGGACTTAGCCCAATTTCAGGCACATTGAAGTGCACAGTGATCATTACATGAATAAATGGGAGTTGGGAGAAATGTAAGAAAAGGAAGAGAGAGGGGCGCCTGGGTGGCTCAGTCGGTTAGGCGTCTGGTTTCAACTCAGGTCATGATCTCGCGGTCCATGAGTTTGAGTCCCGCGTTGGGCTCTGTGCTGACAGCTCAGAGCCTGGAGCCTGCTTCCGATTCTGTGTCTCCCTCTCTATCTGCCCCTTCCCTGCTCACCCTCTGTCTGTCTGTCTCTCTCAAAAATAAATAAACATTAAAATTAAAAAAAAAAAAAGGAAGAGAGAAAGTAGCATTAGCAATGCAAATCCTATAGGGCCTTATAGCTATCATAAGGATTTTAATTTTTACTGCAGGTCAAATTGAGACCCTTTGTAGGCTTCTGAGTAGAGTGGTAACATGATCCGACTTAATTGTTTATTTTTTAAATGTTTTATTTTTGAGAAAGCACAAGTGGGGGAGGGGCAGAGAGAGGGGAACAGAGGATCCGAAGCTGGCTTTGTGCTGACAGCAGCGAGCCCCGTGTGGGGCTTGAACACACAGACAGCAAGATCATGACCTGAGCTGAAGTCAGACGCTCAACTGACTGAGCCACTCAAGTGCCTCCTGACTTAATAGTTTATAATGGTCTGTCTGGATGTGTGTTGAGAATCACTGGTTGGTGTGCATTGTGGGTTGCACTGTATCCCCCCTCCAAAAACAAGATAAGCTCGAGTTCTTACCCTTCAGTCCCTATGAATGTGCCTTTATTAGAACTAGGGTCTCCGTGGACGTAATCAAATTAAGGTGAGGTCATATTGGATTAAAGTGGGCCCTAATCCAATATCTGATGTTCTTATTAGAGGAGGGGAATTTGGGCACACAGACACACACACACACGTTCGCCAGCTTTGTGGAGATAACACAGACACATAGGGAGAGCACCATGTGAAGACAGAGGCCGAGATTGGAGTGATGTGTGTATAAGCCAGGAAAGGCCACTGATTGCTTGCAACAATCGGAAGTTAGGAGAGACAGATGATGGTCTCTCAGGGTCTCCAGATGGAGTCATCCCTGCCAGCACCTTGATTTCAGACTTCTAGCCTCCAGAACGGTGAGAGAATAAGTGTCTGTTGTTTTATTTTATTATTTTTAAAAAAAAATTTTTTTTGAACGTTTTTATTTATTTTTGGGACAGAGAGAGACAGAGCATGAACGGGGGAGGGGCAGAGAGAGAGGGAGACACAGAATCGGAAACAGGCTCCAGGCTCCGAGCCATCAGCCCAGAGCCTGACGCGGGACTCGAACTCAGGGACCGCGAGATCGTGACCTGGCTGAAGTCGGGCGCTTAACCGACTGCGCCACCCAGGCGCCCCAAGTGTCTGTTGTTTTAAGCCTCCCCCCCCCCCCGCCGCCCCAGTTTGTGATACTTTGATACAGCAGCCCTAGGAAGCTAATACAGTGGACAAAGGTAGAAGCAGTTAGGAGGTTAATGCACTGGTTCAGTCGGGAGATGACGGAGACCAGGATCAGGGTGGTAATGGTGGAGATGGTAAGAAACCACCAGATTCTGGATCCATTATGAAGCTAGAGCCAAAAGAATCTTTTGATATATAGGTGATGGGGTGTAAGAAAAGTTAGGTATTGTTATCTGCGTGAATAGTTTAAATATTTATCGGCATACAACATATACCCATAAGTGTGTATTTTTTCATTGCCTTGGGGCAAATATCCCAGGTTTGAGGTTCTTCAAACAAGGCTCATTCATCGGGGAAATGAAAAGAAGCTTATTTTGCTATGTGATCAAAGGGTACATCACATGATTTCTCTGGGTCTCAATCTCCTACTCGATGAAACAAAAAAGCTGAGCTCTATTGTACGACTATGTGATTCTATTATCATCACGTGCCTCATTGCCTCGGTATTGATAAAGTTTCCAGAGGATAATACCCTGTTTTCTGACTTCCATATTTGAAAACCTATCTACAAGTCTGCAGTATCTTCAAGTAACAGAACTCTCTGTCCTCTCTGCTGTTGATTGTCTGCCATTTGATACTTTGAGTAGGAGCGACCTACCATATTTAAAAATAGAATTACAGAAAGACCAAAGTAACCCTTTGTGCATTCTTTCCGGGATATGAGAGTGGAGTGGGGTTGCCTAATGGGAGTGTGGAAGTGCATTTGAAATAAAGATTTGGAATTTTGAGTCTCGAGACTTCAGATTCCACTTCTCGGAGCACACCCCGAGTTATCACCCTCCGCATGTTTATATTTTAGGAGGTTAATGAATTTATAGGACAAGATGATTGTAATACTAACAGGAAACATTTACATAGGGTTCGCTATGTGTCAGGCCTTGCTGTAAGGGTTTTGAAAATATTAACAGTTATTTTGCCCATTATACAAACAAGGAAACTGAGGCACAGAGCTATTAAGATTCTTTTATTCCGTTAATAAGGGATCTCATATCAAGCAAAAATAAATGGAACCCTTTCCCAATAATTAAAACAGAAATGGCAAATGCAAGGCACTTCGGAGACTTAATATCAAGAAAAGAGGTTTTGTCACGATCCCACAAACTAATTCTGACGGGGGTCCATAACAAAACACCCTTGACATTAGGCCGCTTCCTGCCTCCAACCCTTGTTGACTTTGGATCTCTAAGGAGGAAAAAGGAGACTGAGAACCAGGCCTCAGGGCATCTGAGTGCCACCTCGCCAGCTCCCAAACACCTGTTAGATCCGGTTCTCAAGAAGTTTCAAAGTTTTGAAATGTATCCTGGTATTGTTTCTAAGTCGGTCCCTCGCTGTCGCCTTGCAAACGTGCTTTCATCTTTCACTTGAGATTCCGGAGTCAATGTTTCCTTTCACCTTCATGCTTTTGCCAGAGGATATGAGCTTTCCTAAAAGGCGCAATTATTACCCTGTTGGACACCCGAGTTCCGCTCTGTTCCGGGCCCCGCAACCCTCGCCAGGTCTATCTTTTGGTCAGTCTCAGCTGGGTCCAGATGAGAGAGACTATGGCCACGCCGTGTCATCAGTGTGGGTGACCAACGCGGTGACGGAACAATCGGCGGTGGGCAACCAGGCTGATCCATGACTGAGGGGGACATTTATGTATTCAGCCAAATACCGTCCGGAGTCTAGTACCCAATGAAAGACGTGGGCTTGTTCCCCCAACCCCATCCCAGAAGCGGGGGGCCAACTTTGAAGCTGGTGTCGAACTGAGTGCCTCCACCTAGATTTTAGCCTCAGGTGGGTGCAGCGGTGGTTTGGGGAAGTTCCCGAGTGATAAAGAGGAAACCCGAGCTACCTGAGACACAAGCCCGGTCTCCCACAGGGGCACCACGGGGGACAATGCTCTCCCGGCGCCGGGCCCTTCGAACCCTGGCCAGAGGCAGACCTTCCCGCCAGCCCAGGTGCAGAGGGGCAGGGGCGGGCGAGGGGGCGGGGGCGGCGGCGGCGTGCCGTTCCCACATTGTTAGGGACGCCGAAGCACATCCAGGCTAACCTTCCACGGCTAACCGTCCTCAACGCCATGCTACTAAAGGACAGGCCTAGGGATTAGCCCCGCGCCCCTCCCCCCTCCCCCCACAGTTACGGAGTCCAGGTGCCTTTGTGAGTCACCGAGACCCTCCGTAATAAGCCCACAGTGGGTGGGGCCGCCTCACACTTTCTCGCCTCTTCCCACCCTGACCCAGTCCTCCGCCGATTGAGCTCCCCAGGCCGGCGGGCAGCAGCAGCAGCAGCAGCAGCCGCCGCCGCCGCCGCCACCGCCGCCACCGCCGCCGCCGCCGCCGCGCCCGCCCCACCGGGCATGCTCAGAGCCCGGGCGGGCCCTGAGTGGCGGCAGGCAGCGCCCTGAGCTCCGCGCGGGGCCCCCGGCGCCCGGGTCCCTTTAAATCCGGCCGGCCGGTTGCTAGGCAACGGCGCGGCCCGCGCTGGCGCTGCACTGCGGAGGCTCTGCCCCGCGCCGGCCGGGCCGGGTCGCGGTGGCCAGCGCGGAGCCCAGGGCTGCCGGCCGCCAGTGGTGGCTGGCTTCGGGGAAGGGGAGCCAGAGCCCGCCGGACCCCACCCACGCTTTCAGGTACGTCTGCGCGCGGGAGCGCGGGGGCTCCCCCGGACTCGCCGCAGAGTCACCCCGGGCCCGGGGCGCCCGGTCCCCCACCCCGACCCCCCGCTGCGGCTTTCCGCTCTCCTCCGAGGCCCCGGCCGGGAGCTGGCGAGCGCCGCGGAGCCCAGGGGACGGGGCGTGGGCGTCGGGGCGCGGAAGGAGGAGTGGGGTCGGGCCTCGCCCGCTGCCCTCCGCCCGCCCCCCGACCCCGCGACCCCCCCCTCCCGCCACGGGGTAGGGGGACCGGGGAGGTGGCAGGTAGCGCCCAGCGCCGAGCCCCCTTCTCCCCACTGGAAGCAGCGATGGCAGGAGTTTGTTAACCATTTACCGAGAAAACCCCCTAACTATGCATGCATAGATACAGCTTTATAGCACGAATGTGACTTCCATACTAATAAAGTACTCAGCCTTTGGAATTAAGGTGACTCCGTACCTTTTCTTCTAGAAGGAACAGTTTCACACTAATAACAAAGAATTGGAGGCTTGCAAACCGTTCACCGGGGCCCACTTTTCAATGGTACTTTGCTTCACTTTCAATATCTGCCGAACAATAGGGAAGACAGTTTGTCCCCTGAAGTGGACGCTTGGCTCAAATGTTAGGACCCTGGGAGTCGAAGGCAAAAATCGAGGTCACTTCCCATTTTGATGATTTTACAAATTAACCGCACTCGGAGGGAGGGAGGCAGGCAAGGCCTGGGCTCCAGCCCTTTGCTAACGTGGCTCTTGGCACGCTCATTAGTGACAAGCATGCTGCTGCGGCCACCAGCGGTGGCTCATTTGTTTGGTAGGTGCTAAAGGCCGGGAGATACCGCGGTGAATAACACGCCACCATGATTCTTGTCCTATTTGATAACTTCCCTCGCTCGGGGACGGGAGACTTCGCGGCATAACAGTTGGGAAAGTGGGCTGACAAGTTAAAAAGAAAACTTGCTTCCGAGTGTCTGGCATCACATTCTAGATAGGCCACACGGCATTCTAAGTATATCGCTTGTCATTTTAAGCTACATCTGAGATACACACACGGATTGGGGTATTCTGGTTAATTATATTTCCTAATTATGCTGTGGGGATTTTATTTTCAGTTCAAGCTGGCGAAGGAGGACAGCGGCATCCAATAGAAGACCCTGGATCACAGAGAGTGTAAGTTGTGCTCGCTGGTAACTTGTTACTGTTGGTGTTTACCCGCGCAAAGCCTCACCCCAACAGAAATCTTCAACTTTGTAGCTAGATCATCAGTCTGCGTTGGCAGCAGGCTATCAGAAAAAGTCTCATGAAAATACAAAACGAAACAAAAGTGTCCTGAAGACTTTAGCTAAGCCAAATAAACTTTGGGGGAAAATAAAAGTCCGTTTCCTAAAATGTTACCCCGAAGACTGTACAAACCAGAGGAGAAATTATAGATATTTACAAAAACTCAGTTAGAATCAAAGCATTAATAGAATTTTCGGAAGGAATGTTAAAGGTCATGCATTCAACAAATATTTATTGGTGGCTACTGTGTGTCGGGAGACAGAGGTGAATAAGATGCCAGGAGTGCAGAGTCATCCTTGCTAATATTCAAACTGGTAGTCCGATTGTGATATTTCTGAGAAGTTATTGGTGGCTCTGAAAAACACTGGGGCATTTGGAAAGTTCTTGGTAAAGCAACTGGAGATAAAATGCAAATACCTTCACTTGCGGACAAGACTCCCTTAGAATCAATTTAGCTTTGGAAATGTGGAGGCATCAGCCACTTACAGGCCTCAAGGCTAACCTTCCCTGAGAATGCAGGTTAAATTCATGTAAGATTTGACTTGACGTTCCCCACTGCTTGTTTTAATTGTTTTTTTTTTTTTTTTTTTTTTTTTTTTTTTTTTTTTTTTTTCTTTCCAAACTGACTTTGTCTGAGATCTGATGATTTCAGGCTGGCAACTTGGGAGAAGGAGTGGGTTGTCTGACTGGCTGGTTTATGTCCCAAGGGAGGGTAAGGAATGCCTACAAAACAACAAAACCTATTGTCTACAGTGGACTTTAAAATTGCTTCCGTTTTCATTTTCATTCATTTCTCTTAACCACCTGTGAAATAGGTATATTTTCCCTATTTTACACCTGAAGAAACCGAAGCTCAGAAAAGGTAAGTTTTCCCCGTAGGTCTCAAGTGTGGGAGTCAAGGAGACGTGCCGCCCTCCAGTCTTTTCTCACTATAGTCCTTACTCAGTTCCTTTCTCAAGAACTTCCTTGTCCTTCGTCCGCACAGTGTTGCACACTAACACATGTTCCCCCCACCTTGACTTCAGACACTTCATTTGGGTCCTCATTTGGGTGTTTAACATGTTTCCGTGAGCCAGTGATTCTCAAGAGGGTGGAGAATGGAGACCTCCGCTGGAGGGGGCAAGTCACAGTCTTCTCAAATAGGGAGAGATGGTAACGATGAGAGTGTTTTGTGCCTGGGAACAGTGGAAGCAGAAGAAAAAGGTCGAGAACTACTGCTTTTAAGTGAGAACAGATCGGACAATTGAGCAAAGAAGCCAGGCCAGTGACTTTCTTTGTAGCAGGCTTTTTTTTCCTCTTTCCTTATTTTGGCCCAGCCGTTTTTCTGAGGGTTGGGAGAACTGAAACCATCCAAGAATAATGGGGGAAAGTTCCCTGGGCTAAGAAGGGGCCTTTTGTCTTCCCCTCACTGCTCCTGGGTTGTGACTAAAAGCCCCGCCTCTAGCTGAGAGGGTGGCTGAGGGGCTGAGTGTAATGACAAAAGTTTGACCGTCACAGGTTGGAGATGACCTTTTCCAACCGGCATTCCCAATTGACAAACTTTGGGATGAAGCACTCTTGCGAGGTGGGGAATAAAAGCCTCTGGAGGTTTTCCAGAACTGTTTCCCACTCCCTGCCTGCCCCTGCCTGGGGGAATACTTGCATTTTGCGGACAGATGTAGATTTATGCAAAAGAGATTGTCCTGAAACTTTGAAATCAAATTCCAATATAGATGAGATAAGGCAACAGAAAAAAGATCTTTGATTTTGAGCTTATCAAATTTCCCTAAAGCGTGTGATTTTAAAAATGAATATTTTAGAAAACAGCTAATTGGATTTAACATATTTGATCACTTATCCACCTTCATAGGAGTGTGTTCCCCAGGGCCCCATACCTTGAAAATGAAAATGAGATGATTTTGTGGGTTTCTCCCGTCACAGTAAATAGTGGTGTACTATTTTCTGGAGCTATTCGAGGGTAGCTGTGCATTTACCTAAGTTTTTTTATGGAATGGTTTGCCTAAAGATCCGTAATAAAGGATTGCTCTTTGCTTAGCTCTCAACAATTAGGTTACATGACATTACATTATAAATTTCTTTTCAACTTATCGTATCAGTGGTTCCCAAATTCTCTAGAAGAGTCAGGAGATCACTCACTCCAGCAAAATGCCCTACTGCTTTGCCACTGGAGAAAGAAAGTCACCGGAGGAGGAATAGCGATGTTTTCAGAGAGACACTAACTAGAAGGATCAGGAGTCTCATACTAATTCACGTCGGGCACAAATGAGTAGATGTAACCAAGTCCTCGACACCCATGTCTTACCGGCACGGTCCCAAGGACTTCTGGGGGATCGCTCTCTTAGAGGGCTATTAATGTTCTTTTTGTCATGGGACTTTATATTGTTTTCCTGTGTCCTGGCTTGTTTGTTTCTTTCAAATTTTCATTTCTCTGGGACCTCCTTCCCCTCCCCTTTAGTCCTCCCGTAACCGGTGTGGCGGTGGATAGGCACTTCCAGTAATAAATGCTCACAATTGACCCACTAGAAAGGCCTGCTTCTCCTTTCAGTAATGGCTCCCGCTTTGATCTGCCTTCTGCTGCCACAAATTACCCCATCATGTTTATTGAGAGCAAAATGGCTGCCATGGCAGGGTAGACGAGCAGCATTGTCTCCAAGCATATTCCTTGGCCTTGCCAGAGAATACTAATGTCATACTCGTCCTGCATAAAAAAACAAACAGTGCAGTTTGCGAAGACAAAATGACACTGGCAGCTCTTACCCCCAGTCTGGGCTTTGCCATACTCTGTGACTAGATTTGGGAACAGGCCTTTAAAGGATATCTTGCCAATGAAAGAGGCAAAAAAAAAAAAAAAAAAAAAAAAGAGAGAGAGAAAGAGAGAAAGAAAGAAAGAAAGGAAGGAGCAGCTCAGAGCCCCCTTGACCCTGTCCTGTGTAAACCATGGGAGGGAAATTCCAAAAGGCTTTTCAGACCTTTCTCTTTCTGTCCTTTGATATGTGACATGCGATTCTCCTTACCCTCCCCCCTTCATTTTTCCTCTCTCCTTTTGTGGCCCTTTAAAAATTACCTAAGCTCTGGAAATAGTGGGGTTGTTTTCTTTCAGTTTGTGGAATGAAACCTAGCAGAAGAATAAAGAGGAATTTTCAAACAAGCGCTGACCTGGGAGACAGGGTCTCAGTTTTACCACCACAGCCTGCGTGGACTTGGTCAAGTCACCTGACTTCTCAGAGCCTCAGTTATAAAATCAGTGGACTCTTCCCAGTTCTTTGAAAAGCACTGACTGTATCAGGAAACTGTACAGAGAGAGGCTCAGGGAAGAAAGGTAGTGAAATTGAAGAGGAAAAAAAAAATATGTTTCTGCCAGAGATTTATCAGAGGGTTGGAGATAGAAGTCGCCTTTTCAAGGTGCAAAATTATCAATGAAGAGAGTTCCTTATTGTAACCTTTTTCTACACCCAGATTTCTGTCTCAGGTTTGTCATTATTGCTACCTCCAGGTATACGGTGTTCTCACCTCACTTGCCCCTCTCCACACCTCCTTCCTGACCAATCTCACCAATACCTTTCATCCAGAAATACGTAGGAGGAATAGTAATCTCTCTCCCATTGCTGCCCGATGAGAAGCATTTGTATCTGTTACAGAATTGTCTGGTGAAAATTTCACTGCTAAAAAATGTGACTGGCAATTAGCATCACTGTCTCCTCTCTTTCCTCTGTTCCTTTTTTTTTTTTTCCTGACCACTGTAAAGCTCCCAGTCGTCTTCATTCGTAGTTCTAAGAGGAGAGAAACCAGGATTACGATGATCTTCCCCTTAAAGAAAAGACAGAGCCTAGATGCTTCCGGGTGGTGATTTAGTAGGATCATAAAAGTCAGAAAGGACTGTTTGACGAGAAAGGAGCTGATGCTCCAATGGCAAATATATACAATGAACTTCCAGGTCTATGCTTCTTACTGTGGTCTTGTTAACTAAACCTAAGTAAAGCTCGGCTTATGGCTTTTGAACCGATCATTTTAACACCTTCACTGAGTATTTGTATCTTTCCCTGTCCTCAAAGCCCAGTGGTTGCCAGTGGGGAATGCACCCTTGGGGATGTTGAGTCCCTTCCCTCTTTTTTGGAGGAGGGAGGAATTAGGCATGTTCAGTACACATAGATACCAAGTTTACTCTCTCACCATCGCAAGGAAAATCTAACATTTAAACTGTTTAAAAAACTCCTGGGGAGGGGCGCCGGGGTGGCTCAGTCACTACTATTACCATCTTTATGTTATATAAATATATATCACATACTAAATAATAGACCATTATAATCTTTAATAATATTAAAGAAGATATTACTTTAAAAAGAAACACAACAATGGCCATTTTCTGTTACCAAGATAAAATTATATTTGTGTGCATGAGAAAAATCAGTGGTGATGCTACAAATATATTGTAGCAAATGAACGTATCAGCAATTGCAGTTGCTGGTTTGGTCGCTTCAGATGTCAGTGGCCTTTCAGCGTGTTGCTTGGGTCCTTCTTTCTCCCTACTCTCTGGAGTAGTTCTATTTGATCAAATACTTCTGTCCCTTAGGAAAGCTGTTATGTTATGGATTCTCTTGGAATAGGGAAGACTCCTCTTGACACAAAGAAAATATCCTTTAATTTTTAGAAATGGAGAAAATTGGTTGTGATTTAGCCTGTTACATTTTTACCTAAAAACCACACTTGGAGTCAGTATCTCGAGAAAAACCCGTTTGGTGGCGTTAATATCTTCAACTGTTGACGTTCAGTTCTCATGACGAAATTGCTGTCAAAATGGATAGAATTCTGTACTCTTGGCAGTGTGGCCTAAAAGCAAAGCCCAAGACTGGAATAGCAGGAATTTGCAGGTCAAGACAGAAGGGCATTTGGCAGAGTTAGTCGTAAGGAAGTCCGCATGGTATACTTTACCCAAAGCAGCTCACATTGCATTAAGCCCTGATGTTTTAGTCACTTTAAAGAGTGAATAAGCGGTAGTCCAGCCCAAAAGAACTAGAAAAAAATCAGGCACGTCGGAAGCACAAGTATTAACCCGCTCTTAATATTAACCTGTTAATCTGAAATCGCATTTACTCTTTTGAAGCAGTTCATTTTCATGTGTGTGTGTGGTTGCTATCTCATAGAAACGTTTTCTCAGTCTACAATAAATAGCCAAATGTGGCAATTGATGGGTTATACTTGGTAGCATCAGAGAATTTGAAAGCTGGAAGCGCCTGTGGAACTTAGCTGGCTTCATTTATTTGTTTTGAGAGAGAGTGTGTGTGCACATGTGTGTGTAGGGGATGGGAGAGAGAGGAGGGAGAGAATCTCTTGAGAGGTTAATCTTAAGGGAGAGAATCTTAATCTGACATGGGGCTCGAACCCACGAAGCATGAGACCATGACCTGAGCCGGAATCAAGAGCCAGACGCTTAACCCACTGAGCCACCCAGGCACCCCTGGTTTGTAGCTTATCAATGAGGGGGCCTAAGCCCGCATCACTCAGTGAGTTAAAGGGAGAGCTAGCCCTCAAATAGTTAGGTCCTTTCACCTGTGAGCCAACACAAGTGGTTTCTTTCAACTGCACCAGCTGCCAGTGCAAACAGTGTGCCTTGATTTTGTATTTTGTTTTTCAGGAATCGGAAGACGTACCAGGAGAAATGGATGCTAGAAGAAAACACTGGAAGGAGAATATGTTTGCTCCTTTTTTCAGTGCACAGGATGTTCTAGATGAGGATTCTCAGCCTGAATCGTCTTCTGAACAAATGACTTTAGATAAGGCCAATAGAATAGAAGGACTTTATAATTTGTCTAGTAGAAAGTTTCAAGAAGAAAATAAATTTAAGAGGAAAGAATTTATTTCTCAACGAAATGAAAAAGAACAAGAACCAAATTTAAGAGGGAGAAAGGTAAACATTTCAAAGAATGAAGCAGACACAAATTCCGTCTCCTGTGAATCATCTAATTTGGATGTTGTGACCGAAGAAAGGGTTATTAGCATGGAACATCATTCTACCTGGACTACAAAGGAATTACCAACCCTCCCGTGGCACGACACGAAGAAGAAATTTACTGAAGGAATGTCTCCAAAACTTCGCCTGAATCTTCTGAACGAAGAACTGGAAGAACTTAATATGAAATGCAGAAAAATAGAAGAGGAATTTGAAAATGCCGAAAAAGAACTCTTGAACTCCAAAAAAGAAGTCTGTGCAAAATCCCTGAATTTTCAGGACACGGGGACGGAAGCTTCAAAGAAAGACTGGGAACTCCAAGCTTTAAGAAATGACCTATCTGAAAGAGCAACAAACGTCCAGAACTTAACTGAAGAGCTCCAGCAAGCCAAAGAAGTCATCCACAGGCTGAGCCGAGAGAACAGAGATTTAAAAGAAGCCATCAGGAAACTAAAGCGTCAAACTGAGATTGGAAACGCACTCCTGAAGGAAGAAATGAAACTGTATTATGAATTAGAGATGGAAAAGATCCGCGGGGAGCTGGATGCCATCAAGAACGAACTGAGAGCTGAGAAGACCCTGCAAGCAAGAAATAACAGGGCCCTGGAGTTGCTTAGGAAGCACTTTGCTTCCGTAACATCAAGTACCCTTGACAGCTTGACGGAGGAGTTTTTTTAAAACTTGAAAAAATAAAAAAAAGCCTTTCACGAGGCAAATCTTGGAGCCAAATCAGTGTTTCTTGTGCTTTCTTTGTGTGCTACTTAAAATGTGTGTAATGGGACGTAGTTTTTCATTTGGGTGGAAGCAGGATATCCATAAAATGTATAAGCGTTCCCTTCAAAGCTTCTGCTTCCTCTTTCGAATGACGTTATTGCGAGAGCCCAAATGGAAATGAAGCTTCAGAAATCTCTTTAGATAGATATATATATATACACACACACACACACACACACACACACATATACATTTCACTCAAAGACCTGTAGTGATTCACCAAATCATTTATGAATACAAATCAACAGCCATTTTGTCATCTTGTGAGCAATCTGTCCTTGGCACGTCCATATCGTTCCATCTGTGTTCGCTGATATTAACAATAAAAATCCTGTTTCTGTGTGTAAGCATAGCATGTCTTTGGGTCTTATAGCTGCCTGTTCAGACTCCATGGGATACTAAAAATGTATCTGCTTTCTTTGAGATTCGACCTTAATTAGGCACATATAAACATCTCCGGAAAAAATGCAGTTCTCCCCCCACCCCCCAGCCCTGCTGCTTTCCCTCTGCTTTCTCCCTTGACCTGGCCGCAGTTCCCATAGACTGGAAGACGACTTAAGAGGCATGGCTGTGACCTTTGCTAGAGCCCTGATTTTGTCAGCAATAGCTTTTGCATTTTCTTGTGCTGACCAGCAAGGGGCGTTGTTGAACACAGCTCTTCCAGAATTCTACCGGGGAAAATTTATAAGCTTCATGCCCAGTTTATGTCACCAGCTGGCTGGGACCGGAGTGAAAGGAGTAAGATGTCACCTTAGGTAAGCTGTTGGTGAGCTGGCTTGATTTGTATGGGAATCCAGTCCCGTCGGGGGCCTGGGCAGTGACAGTTTTGTACTTACGGTGAATAAAAATGTACTGCTTCAGTCCTTTGGTGGAAATGATAGGCCAGTTGATTCTATGCGATTGTTTGTATCAATCACCAAGGTTTATTGTAACCGGAGTTCTATTTGCATGGCATTTTTAAGTCCAGTGAGCCAAACGTAATGACAGGTACAATGGTAAGGGTTTAGGTGTCTTCCCTGATGGGAAATCCCCAACCCGGGAGTGCAGACACTTGAGTCCTAAGACCTGTTTTGCCCTTAACTAGCTAATTAACCTTCTCGGCCTCAACGTCATCATCTGTAAGACGAGGGAGTACATCTATCATCCAGATTCTGCTCAGTTCTAATGTTCTGTGATTTCACCCTAGCGGTTTGATTTGTAAGTGTAACTATACCTGTGATGAGGCAAAACTCCAGTACTGGATCCATTCAGTTCTAATACTTTGGGGACCTACTTGGCAGACGCCCCGCCTTCAAAGGAAATATGCACAGCCTCTTGTTTTTTGTTTTTTTGTTTTTTTTTTTTTTGTAGTTTGAACACCACATACTATGTAGTTAAAAAGTCAGGAGAGGAAGTAAATGAGGTTACTTGTTCTCCTTTCTCTTGTTTCCTTTACTCATTAAGGTCGGGGAAGGCACTGAATGAAGGCAAACCACGCTATCCTGGGGGCCGAGCGGGGTGTGCCTGGCCTGGGAAGATCGGACTAAATTGGAAGATAGTAATCTTTGGAGCTTTCGGACTTGGCCCTGAGAACTTAACCCTGGCGCTGGCAGCCCGCTGGGAGAGGAAGATGACTTTCAGGTTTCTGGCGGTCCCTGGCTTCCCAGCAAGGTTCAGGCACAAAAGCAAACGAGGAACAACTGGCCCTGCTTGGCTCTCTTCCTCATCACCCCCTTGAAAGTTAGCCCTTTGTCCTTGCCCCACGAAGACTCTCAGCCCTGACCGCTCGTCCGCAGAGTCGCTTGTGTGTTTAAAATACTTCACAAATTGTATTAAGCCACTGGGCCCAATTTTTCTTAGTATATTTCCATTTTTAAAAAGGAGTTTTCACTCCAGGAGAATTTCTGTCAACCGACCACATGTCTGAAGTCTTCAGTGACAACTTGGTTTATCTTGCGTGAGTGTGTATATGTGCTTATGTGTGCTTCGGGGGCAGGGAAGGAGTGTGTCTAGAAAAGTGCATGGCCTAGCCCAGCTCCGGGACAGGGGGTAGAGTTGTATTTCTAGGAGGGAATTAGAACACAGATTCTTGATGAGATAGCCTTGGATGCTGAGCCCCAGCAAGGCCTGCCCTCTGGAAAGGCCCTATGGAAATCCTAGGTCCAGACACTAACCAGGAGAGAATTACAACCACCAGGTCTAGAGGGCCAAGGAGAAATGGAAGCGAAGGTCACAGAACTAACACTTTGGAGCTGGGAATGGGCCACATTGATGCTTTTTAAAAATTAAAAAAAAATTTTTTAGGTGTTTATTTTTGAGAGAGAGAGAGAGCAGAGGACGGGCAGAGAGAGAGAGCAGAGGATGGGCAGAGAGAGAGAGGGAGACACAGAATCCGAAGCAGGCTCCAGGCTCTGAGCCGTCAGCACAGAGCCCGACACGGGGCTTGAACTCGCAAACGTGACATCATGACCGGAGACGAAGTCGGACGCTTAACCGACTGAGCCACTCGGGTGCCCCATATTTATTTTTTTTAAATATATATTTTTGAGTTTTATTTATTTTGACAGAGAGAGAGAGAGTGTGTGAGCAGGGGAGGGGCAGAGAGAGGGAGAGACAGAATCCCAAACAGGCTCTGCGCTGTCAGCGCATAGCCAGACATGGGGCTCGATCTCATGAACTATGAGATCACGACTGGAGCCAAAACCAAGAGTCGGACGCTCAACCAACCGAGCCACCCGGGCACCCGATGCTTTCGTTTTTTAAAGCAGGGATGTAATGAGCTGGGAGAAAACTGGACTGTTACTGTTCCCCTTCACGAGCAGACGTGAACAGCACTGGGTGGAACTGCCTTAAAGAGGCAGGATTAAGGCAGGTGTGAATACTGCGCCTCATTGCCGCCATAATCACGTTCACTTGCTGCATTGGGTGGCCTCCACTGTTGACTAGAATATGTTGTCACTGAACCCTCCAGTATATCAAATGGGAGATGTGGAGGTGTTTTGTTTTGTTTCTGCTGGGAATGGCACATCAGGCCACCCATCCCTTTAATCTGTTGGATTAAATATTCGAAGTCAGCAATGCAACCGCACACCAACCCCATCAACTCCCAGTTCCTTCCTTACTAAGAAGCATGGGCTGTCACAGGGCCCTAGGAGTCTCTCTTCCACCTCGGGTTCACAATCCACTTCTAGAAACATTTGCTAAGCACTTATTACCATCATTCATCACTTTTGAGACACACTTTTTTTTTTTAAACATTTTGACATCCCTGCATAATTTGGGACATGTCCTCAAATCAATGGCATATCATAGTCTAATTGTCAGTTTTAAAAAATCTTTCTTAGTGGCTCATAAAATAATGGTATATCTTACAATCAATAGGGTTTTAGATTTGATGAAATATGGCATGCGCTAGGCTGGGGATATGGGGATAAAAGGATTTATGACTAAGACAGGTCTCTGACCTCAAGGACCTTACTTATGCAACTAACTAAAACAATGTGGTAAGTGCTATCCTAGCAGTGGTAACATAAAGTGCTGTTGGGAGCACAAAGGAGGATCAATTAATTCTGCCCGTGGGGCCGGGAAGGACTTCATAAAGGAGGTGACATTTGAGCTGAGCCTTGAAGGATAAGAAGGATTTTTCCAGGCAAAGCATGGGGGCAGGGGCAGGGGCATTTCTGGAATGCGAATGTGGAAGATTCATCTGGCTTCAAAGAGGACTCTTAACAACAATGTACAAGAACACTGGGATGGTGCGTGTTGCTGATTCTTCAAGTCCCGTTGGAGGTTCTGCTCTGAAGACTGATTCCAACGCGCTTGTTCGTTTGCAGATAGACTGGAGAATGCAGATCTCATGACATAAAGACCAGGTTCCAGATAGCAAACAGCAGGAAAAATTTTTGCTGGTGCCACTGTGCCTTGGCTGCCATCACTTTTGTTTTGGACACAAAAGACCTAAGAGATTTGGGCCATGATACCCAGGTAAGTCCACCGCGAGGGGTCTGGTTTCAGAGATGTGTGAAAGAGAAACACCACACTGCTCCTCCGAGGAGGCAGTATAAGCACAGAGCTTAAGAGCACAGACTCTGCTTACCCGCTTACTAGCCGCGTGACCTTGGGCAAGTTGCACGATCCCCTGTAACTCAGTTTCCTCATTTTGTAGGATGGGGCTAATAATTGGTGTTGTTGGGAGGATGACGTGAGATCCCACAGTCCAGACGCATCACCATCGTTGTTATCATCATTATTATTGCGTAACTGACAAGGGGAAATCGACCAAGTCTATTTGTCTCCTCCCAGCTATTACTCTGGCCAAGCTTTTTACCCTTATTGTCCCTCCAACTGTGTTCTCTGGAGAGGATGTGGTCAACCCATTCACGATACGTGTCTCGATGGTGGGTGACATGTCTGAGAAGGTGCAACAAGTTGCAGAGAGGATGTTTTTACTTTATTGGTATGTGAAGCCTTAAAGCCAAAGTAATGAATCTGTCCTGATGGACTTTCCGGCCTCGGGACAGATCCTGTAAAGGGGAGTCTCTCGGGTCAGAGCCTACCCAACCCCCCTCCAGTCAGGTCGGTATAAGGCTGGCCCCCGGCCCTGGCAGGCAGAATACCAGAAGGGGGAAGAAAGCCCTGCTCTAGTGCTCCAGTGGGAAAAAGCTCATCTAGGAAAAGGGAATGGAGACGAGAGGCTATTATAGTATTTTCCATTTCCCCTTGGCACGGGGAGTCATGCAGCTGGGGCCCAACTACTACCGCTGGTCAGATAGGAATAAGTCATTGTCTTTGTACCCGTAAGACACTGACGCCGCAGTTCCCCACGTATTGGAGGTGTGCCCTCCTTTCCACACCGAGCATCGAGGTGGTGTCTCCCCAGCGTAGTGGCCAGAGCAGGGTCTTGCTCTGTCTCTTTCTCCCTCTCTCCCATCGATCACACCCAGTCTTCTGGTGACTGCTCCATGTCAGTGCGCTCAGGTTACCCCAGGAGACCTGGTTCTCCAGGGTATCCTGGAAGCCTTTCTTTTGTCTTTCTGCCCATGCCTATTGGCTCCACGATAGTCGTGGTATTCCAGACCATGACGGAAGACATACCGGAGAGATTCTCTTAGCGTCACCAGTACCCTAGGCTACAGTCGCGCTGTTGTTCAAAGCCTATTACAAAACCGTATCATGTGTCACATACATCCATGTATGTCGTGTTACGTAATCTTTACAATCCTTGATCGTCAGGTGAAGCAACGGAGGCTCGGAGACATTAAAGGATTTATTCAGTATCACTGACAGTAAGTGGTGGATCTAGAATCCAAACCCAGACTGTCCAGCTCACCAGACGGTGCTTGTTCCATGATATCAGCCCACCATTTGTGCTAAAATTTGTGGACCAAAGGTTCGATCGCCGAGACGTTATTTAACTTTCTCAGAGAAAAACTGGTTTATTACTCTGAACTCAGCTTGAGTCGGCCGTCCCATAAATGGCTGAGATGAACAGTCCAGATGCACGTCATTATTGGAAAAGACCACATGTGTCCACATCTTGTTAAAGATTTTATTTTTAAGGGCGCCTGGGTGGCTCAGTCGGTGAAGCGTCCGACTCTTGGTTTCGGCTCAGGTCGTGATCTCACGGTCTGTGAGTCCAAGCCTTACCTCGGGCTCCATGCTGACAGCTCTCTCTCATAATAAATAAATAAACTGTAAAGAAAAAGATTTTATTTTTAGGTAATCTCTACACCCAACATGGGGCTCCAATTCACAGCCCTGAGATCAAGAGTCACACGTTCCACCGAATGAGCCAGCCAGGGTGTCCTGTTCTTACAGCAATGACATTAACTATAATGGGAGTGTAAACAAAAACAATTGAAACGTGCAGCCCAGTGGACAGCTCTCTAAAGCCAGCTCTGGCACTGGTGGAGCCAAATTAGTAACCAGGCAAGACTCTTCCATCAACACTCATTCTCACTTTGAAGTCAGATTTGTTTTCTTATAATTAATTCAAAATTACATATCATATTTCCTCCAACATGTATTTTTCCCTCAGAATCTTTGCTTCCTAAAGCATTTTCATTGAAAGCTGACTATATTTTTTGAAATTTCTTTTTTTTTTAATTTTTAAAAATGTTTTTCTTTATTTCTGAGACAGAGAGAGACAGAGCATGAGTGGGGGAGGGGCAGACGGAGAGGGAGACCCAGAATCCGAAGCAGGCTCCGGGCTCCGAGCTGTCAGCACAGAGCCCGACGCGGGGCTCGAACCCACAGACGATGAGCTCATGACCTGAGCTGAAGTGAGATGCTTAACCAACTGAGCCACCCAGGCACCCAGAAAGCTGACTATATTTTAAGAAAAAAGTGCTGTGAGCCTCCTTGCTGCATAGAAAGTGTTAAATAGAGGCGCCTGGGTGGTTCAGTTGGTTGAGCATCCAATTCTTGGTTTCAGCCCAGGTCATGGTCCCACGGTTTGTGGGATCGAGCCGCACATCGGGCTCTGTTCTGACAGCTCAGAGCCTGCTTGGGATTTTCTTTCTCCCTCTCTGCCCCTCCCCTCCTCGTGCGTGCTCTCTCTCTCTCTCTCAAAATAAATACATAAACTTAAAAAACAGAAAGTGTTAAATATCTTTAATGATTTATACATTTCCTTCTCATTCTTTCCTTGATGCCCTGGTACGTTTCTCAAAGCTACAGTAAAGAAATCATATTCTGTTCACTCATAATTGAAACAATTCTTCCAAAAGCGATTCTAGGATCTCTTTGGTAAAATACCTTCCATAACAAGACAAAATGTTTTCTTTAGATTTACGAATTCATTCAAGATTTTACAGAACAGTATCTCCCTATAATGAAGTAAAAGAAAATCTGGAGCGTTGCCTTTTGGCGTTCATAAATGTGCGTTCTGTCAGCAGAGAGCCTGCAGGGCATTTCTGGTTTGGAGGCAATCAACCTTTTAAAGTGCATAATACACTTTCATGTGGTTTTAATTGAGTACAAAAAATATATGTGCATGTCGCATAAGGACTTTCCCCCCATAAAACATGAGTTATCTGAAATCTTTTCCTTTGGGTATATATTAGGGCATGCTTCTAAATAAAGTGTTGAGAGCAAAGGGGCTCCGGTTCCTATGTTTGCACCAGGGAAGGGTGCTGTACCAGAGAAAAGCATGAAATGGGGAGTTTGCTCAGTTGGGTTCACTAGTAGAAGATACTGAGTTGGACTCTGGGGTACCAGAAGTCTATTAGGGGTCAACACCTGCGAAGAAACAGGAGCAGGGGGCTCCGGGGTGGCTCGGTGTGTTGAGCATTCGATTTCGGCCCAGATCATGATCTCGGTTCGTGGGTTCAAGCCCCACGTGGGGCTCTGCACTGACAGTGCAGAGCCTGCTTCAGATTCTCTGTCTCCCTCTCTCTCTCTGCCCCTCCCCCCACCTCTCTCTCTCTCTCTCTCTCTCTCTCCAAAGTAAACATTAAAAAAATCTTTGAAAAGAAAAAAGAGAAGAAGCAAGACTGAGCGGAGAGAGAAGTCGAATTGCCACGCAAATCCCACAGAGCCTTGGCAACCCCAGGCGGCGAGCTCTGGGGTCTTGTCCATCAGTGACCCACGTGGGGCGGAAACAGCCAGGCCTTCGTACCCCTGCCGCGCTCCGTCCCCAGACACAAGCTGCCTCTGAAAGGGTGTGACCTGGGACAGAGCGATTGTCTGCCGACAGGGCCGACCGTGAAGGGACTGACAGCCGGAGGCTGTCTGCTGACCTCACTCCTCTCTGTTGGGCGGCAAGTCCTTCCTCGACAGAGACCCCGGTGGTGCCTCTTTGCGCCTACCACAGTCCCTCCCTTGCACCCTCTTTCCGGAATCCTTTGGGCCTCCCTTCCAGAGGGGAAACAGAAGAGTTTAGCGGGACTAACTACAGCCCCCACCTGTGCAGCTGGCCTTGGGCTGCGATGGATACTCGATACCTCCTTCCTTCGCTCTCCGTTCTAGGTCACTGTCTCCCTTAGCTACTGCCCTCTGGTGGCCTCGGTGGACCCTCATCTCTGAGGAGACTGAACCCCTGGTCATTGCGCCCTTCTCAGCCTGGGGCTGCTGTACCTGCCCACTTACAGTGACCATCGGGCAAGAGAGTACTAACACATGCCCAGGTGGCGACATGTTTCCACACGTTTCTCCACACCTCCGTTGCGTAACGGCAGCCCCGCCTCCCCCTGATAATCAATTACCCCCCCCCCCCCCAGATCAGTGAGCTGTCTCCTGGCCTGCCAGTCCCTGGACACAAGGAGGCCAAAGTGCCCGAGCAGCAGCTGTGACTTATAATGCAAGGGGATCCTCGCTGTGCCCCCAGAGAAGGTCCCCTAGTCCTGTAGAAGCACAGGGGTGGTTAGCCCAAAGTTCCTGCATTCGTCAGGATCCAATCAGAGAAGATCCGTTAAGAGATTCGATTTTTATATCAATATAATGGACATCTATCTGTTCCCTATCTATCCATCTACCTAGGTATCTATATATCAATAGACATCTAGAGATTTCACCTTAGTTGTGGGAGCAGGTTAAACAGCCTCTGTAGCCTTCACATCTAATACTGGAGCTTGAAGTCTGCGGGGCTATCAGGAGGGGGCAGCGGAGAATGGAAAAGGACAAGGACGCGCTGGAAGCCGGAAGCAGGAGGAACTGAAGTCTCTATCAGTCCCTCGTTACCTCCAGCTTCGATAACGTGGCTATCCTGCAGGGGAAGCTGGCGCTGTTTGTCCATAACCACACACACACACACACACACACACACGGGGCCTTGGTGGGGGGAGGGGGGTCTGAGAAGCTAAAGGAAGGTTGAGGAGTGGGTGTGGCAGCAGCTGCAGCCTGGTTGCCGGCCCACACCAGTGAGATGAGCCGGCAGACGAGTGACAGTGTAGGCGAGCTGCAACCACACCCGGTTGCCCCTGCAGGAATCGCCATCACAGAAACGAGTTGTTACACTCCTGCTTCGGTAAGGCCCACCACATCCGCAAAACATCCCACAGGTAAAGGAATCGGGCAATGTAGTTCAGTCTAGGCCGGCCGGCGCTTTACACACCCACCGCAGTCCTGTGCCCGGTCGTTGCAGTGACAGTAATTGAAACCACTCCCGCTTTCACTCGTGGATTCCCAGACTCGGCATTCTTTTCATTGAGAAGGCAGTGCTGTACAAAATTCTCTGATTCGGTGCGGGTACCGCATTCCAGAAAATGGCACTCCTTTGTCACAGAGTATTGCCTCCTTCGGCGGGCTATCTCAATGTTTTATCAGACCAGCAGCTTCTGGACAGTGTGATATGTACTGTGACCAGTGGTCCCCCTGGTCCTGGGCCCACTCTTGTACCCCCTTGCTGCAAAGTTGGCCATTTTGGTCTGGCACAGTGTCATCTGGGACCCCATGCTAGGGGATCAAATACTCCCTAATTCCTGCGAAAGGCGCCGGTGGAGGCCCTGCAGGCAGGCGACCAACATCACTGATCTTCTGCCAGTGTGGGCGCTCTGTTCACGAACGCATCGCGCCTCCACTGGAATGGCCGATAATAAAGACCGAGGCCAACGTGGCCGGGTTATTTCGTCTACGTGGTTGCAGAGGGAAATGGCCAGAGGTTAAAATATTTACGAATTTATGGCGAGCGGCCCGGCTAGCTGGTTGGCGGTTTAGAAGGGTGGATGATGAAGTACGGCACCCAAAGCTCTGCCCACCGGGAGGGTCCACCTGACTGTCGTTCCGTGCCCGTTCCCCAAACGAGCTTACAGTTCGGTCACTGCCCAGGTTTGCCTTGTACCCACACACTGACACATCCCATCCACAAACCAGGCTTTTTCCTCCTCATTCAGTCGATCTGTCGGGGTCCCCGTAGAGCTGTAGGCACAAACTGAAGGAGGGGTACCAGTACAACAGGGGTGCGAGCGATGGACATCTGAACTACCTGACCTTGCAGTTTACCTGTGCCCTTTAGTCTCGTTCATAATCGCTCCTGGGTACTCCCTCTTCATCTTTTGATGGATTGTTGCCGGGTCCACCTGACCTGCTGATTTAGTGGATCTGACAAAACCCAGTTCACGACAGTTACGGTTGCGTGTTCCCTCGGTGTCCCGTGGTCGGGCGTTTTACCTTTTCTGGGGCTCAGCGGTGTACCAGAAATCGGTTTTTTTTTTAAATGTTTATTTATTTTGAGAGGGAGTGTGCGCGCGTGCACGCACAAATGGGGGAGGGGCAGAGAGAGAGGGGGAGAGAGAGAACCCCGAGCAGGCTCAGGGCTGTCAGCATAGATCCCCACGTGGGACTCGATCCCTCGAACCGTGACAGCATGACCTGAGCTGAACTTAAGAGTCAGATGCTTGGGGCGCCTGGGTGGCTCAGTCGGTTGAGCATCCGACTTCGGCTCAGGTCGTGACCTCACGGTTCACGAGTTTGAGCCCCGCTTCGGATCCTCTGTCCCCCTCTGTCTCTGCCCCTTCCCCACACATGCTCGCTCTCTCTCTCTGTCTCTCAAAAGTGAATAAACACTAAAAAAAAGAGTCAGATGCTTCACCAACTAAGCCACCCAGGCGCCCCTGTTAAAAGGCATGCGATTGTCTTCTGCAGATGGCATGGTCTTGCTCCAGAGCCCCACGACCGGCGCTGTGATTCTCCCACGAGGGTTTGCCAAGGACCCTATACCGCGTCTCTTCCCCACCACCAGTTCCTACAGCACCATAGATGTGCCAAATTGTAAGGCCCAAGGGGCAGGGCAGTTTGCATGGTGGCCTGGACCTGCTACACAGCCCTTTATTTCTCTGGGCCCCTGTTACGGCGGGGAGCCTTCCTCGTCACCTGCTATGACAGATACAGTAGAATCCTGGGGTGTGAGGTAGGCTGCCTCCTGGAGGCCCACTAGGTGTCTTGATTCACTCGTCGTGGCAAGAGGTGCGATCACAAGGAGCTGTCTTTGTGGGCTCGTGTGGCACCTCTTGGTAAGACACACGAACTCCTGGGGGCGGGAGACGAAGCCCGCCAAGATTCAGAGGTTTTATCTGATCAACAAAATACAATAGGCTGATAGCATATTCTGTGGGTGTCCAGATGGTTCTGAACTCCTCAGACTAAATTAAGACAGGGGCTAGGAGAGCTAATACAGCCCTGGGACAACGCTGTAAATGTTTACTATTTCCCCGTCCATTTAAATGCCAACTCTTTCTAGCTCTCTTTTCCAATTGGGACAGAAAACAAACATTTTGTCAAATCAGTGGCATGCCCATGTATTTGAGGTTATATTAATCTGCTCCCACAAAGATATCATATCTAGCACAGCGGCTCTGATCAGAGCTACTGCTTGGCTGAGCTTGTGGTAGTCTATAGTTATCTCCCATCTGGTTTCTGGCAGGCACGAGACTGGTGAAATAAATGGAGATATGATGAGGATCTCCACCCTGATCTTTAAGAGTGGTGCTAATCTCTCCAACCGCCACCGCCCCCCTGTGATGATTTACTATCTTGGCTGCGGGTCGTGGTAGCCGTGACGGTGGTTTAGTATCAGAGACTTCCACTCGGCCTTCCCCACTGTGACAGCTCTTATCTCACTGGCCAAAGATACAAAGTGGAGCATTTATTACCTGGTCCTCGTATGTCCCCGCTCTCACAGGGGGCCGTGAGGATGTTTTGGGTCTCCAGGTACCTGGGTCAACTCAGACTCTATGTCCAACAGTTCTCAAACATGTCTAACTAGACCCTTTCTCTACTGCTTAGTTACCCAAATAACTGGCCGGAAGTCCCTCCGCGGAAGGAAAAAAGGGAATCGTTACAGGGAATACTTGCTGTGGTATTGCAGGGTCCTTTCTCCTCGGCACCCAGCCACCTGTTCTGTCGGTGAGTTCTGGGTCTGAAAACTGGCTCAGGTCTGGAAACCGGACAGATCGTGAACATTTATGGAAAGGACCGTCCTCAGCCTCCCAGATTTTTTCTGCTATTAAAGTTGAGGAGTGCCCTTTTTTCAGGTGCCCATAAATTTTGCCCCTACGGATGCCATGTTCTTTGAACTATGGCCAGAACTCTGTGGGTCCGGCCGCTTGGCTGCCACATGGACTTCATCTTGTAATTGCAACCTCCTGGCTTCTGGAGATTAAACACCACCACCCGGGCTCTGTTGTTTTGGGTCTTATCATATACAATGTTTTGAGCGAGCTAAGATTGTAACAGGTTTTTCTCTTGTCAGTCCCCGATCGCAGAAGAGGCCAGCACTGAACTTTGCAATGATGCTAACACCTCTCCTTACCAGTGTGTTCCTGATGGCCTGCTCAAATAGTGTTCTCCGGATCGCCCTGTGGAAGCCAGTCTTCTGGTGGCTCTCGTGGCTGTACGTAGTCATATCCATGCCAGCATGGCCACCTCCTCGAGCCTTCTAATCTCATCCTCAACCACTTGCCATAGCAATTCTGACATTTCAACTCTGCTCAGCATAGGCTGTGACATTTTCCTTCTATCAGCCATCCTAGCAGAAAATCTGCACTAATTCCTGCAATTAACAGAGTGTTACCTCCTGTGTTTCTGGAAAGCACTCAATGAATTAAATTCAATAACGTCTTCTAAAATTTCTCTCTACCCACCTTGATCAAACACCCCATCCGGTCTCATGTATATCACCTTTCTCCTTTCTACAAGCCAGTTACTTCTCGCAGATTCTTTGGACTATAATCCCCTTCCTCCCTTATTGGCACATCCCCAGCTGGGTTACGCTTTGACTTTCCCTACCTGTAAAGCTAGTGCAGAAAAGGAGGCGAGGTTGGGTGCTGAGAGGCAGTACCTGTTGCCTTGTGGGGGAAAGGCCTCTGCATGGTCTGCCAGCATGAGAGGGGAGAGGGTGTTAGCTCTTGATAGGGATGGGGTAGCCCACGTCTATCGGCTCAGAAGGTTCAGGGAAGTCTGGGGAGTCAGAATCTTTGTGTGTACTCACTTAGAAGACCCCATCCATGCATCGGTGTGCCAGATTTCCGCAGCCAAGGGTCTAGGCCATGCACCTAGACAAGGGTCTAGGCAAGACCTCAGTTGAAGTTCAGCCACTCTGACCATGAAGTCCTGGGTTTGGTTCTCTGCCCTCCCCATGCAGGAGATGAGAGCTCTTCTGTATGTAACCTGTTACCCTCAGCAGTTCATTAAATCTGTGGTCATCTGATCTTGTTAACCATGCACGCACACACACACACACACACACACTATATTATTATTTGAATAAAATATAGCCGTTATTTTATTTTGTCTTGATTTTTCATTTCGTAGGATAGACAACAGGATGGTTTAATATGTGTACACATCGTGACATGATTACCACAACCAGGTTAATTAACACGTCCATCACCACACACGGTTATCTTTTAGGTGTGTGGTGAGAACCATTAAGATCTGCTCTGTCAGCACATTTCAGGTATACGCCACAGTATATTGACTATCGTTACCGTGCTGTGAAATATATCCCCAGAACGTATTTATCTGATAACAAAAAGTCGGTGCACGTTGACCAGCACCTCCGCATTTCCCCCGGGCACCAGCCCCTGGCAGACACTATTCGATTCTCTGTTTTTATGAATTTGACTTTTTTTTTTATAATTCGTATGTACATCAGATCATACAGTATTGGTCTTTCTGTGCCTGGTTTATTTCACATAGTATAATGTCCCCTGAGTCCATCCATGTTGTATCTGTCAATGGACATTTAGGTTGTTTCCATACCTTTGCTATTATGAATAATGCTGCGTTGAACACAGCTGTGTAGATCTCTCCTCGAGCTACTGATTTCGTTTCCATTGGATTTCTTGTTATCTCTTCTCTCTCTCTCTTTAAATTTTTTTCAGTGTTTATTCATTTTTGAGAAAGAGAGACACAGTGCAAGTCGGGGAGGGGCAGAGAGAGAGGGAGACCCAGAATCCGAAGCAGGCTCCAGGCTCCGAGCTGTCAGCACAGAGCCCGACGCGGGGCTCGAACCCACGAAACATGAGATCGTGACCTGAGCTGAAATCGGACGCTGAACCGACTGAGCCACCCGGGCACCCCCCACCCCTCTCTTTTTATTGTGTGGCGCTCTATGGAGCAAGTTAAGGAGATTGGATTTTATCCTGAGAGTGATGGGATATCATTTTAAAACAGCTCTACTGAGGTAGAATTATACAATGAACTGCACAGATTTAATAACATGATATATTTGATATATTTTAATATATAGCTGATATAATATAATAATTTGATATATTTTAACAGAGGAATATGCCTACTACATCATCACCACAATCCACAATCATCTCTTCTTCACCTGATTAGCTCAGGCCCACCTGGGACAATTTTCCTTTTAGTTAACTTAGTCAACTGATAAGTGATTTCTTTTATTTATTTATTCTCAAATGTTTATTAATTTATCTTGAGAGAGAGAAAGAGAGAGAGAGAGAGCACGTGCACACGAGGGAGGGAGGGGCAGAGAGAGAATCCCAACCAGGCTCTGCAGTGTCAGCCCAGAGCCCAACAGGGGGCTTGGACCCACGAACTGCGAGATCATGACCTGAGCCAACATCAAGTGTCGGTCACTCAACTGACTGAGTCACCCAGGCACCCCTCATTTATTTATTTTTGTTTTAGATGTTTTTATTTGAGTATAGCTGACACACGTATATCTTCTCTTGTTTTAATAATAGTCCTAACAGGCATGAGGTGAGATCTTGCAGTTCTGAGTTGCATTTCCCCGATGATTAGTGATGTTGATCTCCTTTTCATGTACTTCTTGGCCATGGAAAACAGGAAAAATTTCTCTTTGGAAAAATGTCTGTTCGGGTCCTTTGCCCGTGTTTTAACTGGGTTATTTGGAGTTTTTATTTGCTTCTTTGCTGTTGAGTTATAGGAGTTGTTACATATTTCAGATATTAACTCCTTATCAGATACATGTTTTGCAAACATTTTCTTCCAGTCTGTAGGTTTCTTTTTTACTCTGTTGATGGTTTCCTTTGCTGTGCAGAGGCATCTGAGTTTGAGGTAGTCCTACTTGGGTATTTTGCTTTTGTTCCTATGCTTTGAGTGCCATACCCAAAAAATTATTGCCCACACCAATGTGAAGGAGTTTTCCCCTACGTATTCCTCTGGGCATTTTATGGTTTGAGGTCTTACATTTAAGTCTTTAAGGGGCGCCTAGGTGGCTCAGTCGGTTGAGCGTCCGATTTCAGCTCAGGTCACAGTCTCGCGGTCCGTGAGTTCGAGCCCCGCATCGGGCTCTGGGCTGACAGCTCAGAGCCTGGAGCCTGCTTCGGATTCTGGGTCTCCCTCTCTCTCTGCCCCTCCCCCACTCATTCTCTGTCTCTAAAAAATGAATAAGCCTTAAAAAAAACTTTTTAAAAATTTTAAGTCTTTAATCCATTTCAACTTAACTTTTGTGTATGGTGTAAGATAACAGTTCAATTTCATTCTTTTGCTCTGGTTATCCGGTTTTTCCAACACCATTTATTGAAGAGATCTCCCTTTCTCCAATGTGTGTCCACTAATCTTGACAATATATGCATGGGTTTATTTCTGGGCTCTCTATTCCGTTCTATTGATCTATGTGTCTGTTTTTCTGCCAGTATCACACTGTTTTGATTGCATTCGGGGTCTTTTGTGGTTCCATATGAATTTTCGGATAGTTTTTCCTAGCAAAAAGAAAAAAAAATGCCATTGGGATTTCGAGAGGGATTGCATTGAATCTGTAGACTGTGTTAGGTAACATGAACATTGTAATTCTAATGACTAGGAACATGGACTGTCTTTCCATTTATTTGTGTCTTTTCCCGTTTCTTTCGTCAATGTCTTGCAGCTTTCAGCGTATAGATCTTTCACGTGCTTGGTTAAATTTATTCCTAAGTATTTTATTCTTCTTGATACCATGGTAAATAAGATTGTTTTCTTAATTTCTTTTTTTTATATATAGTTTATTGTTCTGCATAAAAATAAAACTGTTGATTTTGTATCCTGCCACTTTTACTGAACTCGCTTATTCATTCTGACACGTTTTTGGAGTCTTTAGGGTTTTCTGTGTATAAGATCATGTCATCCACAAAAAGATCTTGAAGTCTTGTCAGACACGGCCTTTATTAGGTTCCACTACCTTCCTTTTATACCCCATTTGTTGAGCTTTTGTCACTAAAAGAGATGTCGGGTTTTGCCAAACTCTTCTTTGGCATCAGTTGAGATGATCATGCTTCTCCCTTATTCTATGAATGTGGTGTATCGCATTTATTGCTTTATGTACGTCGAACCATCCTTTCGTCCCAGGGATAAATCCCACCTGATCACGGTGCATGGTCCTCTTAACGTGCTGTTGAATTCAGTTTGCTAGTATTCTGTTGAGGACTTTTGCGTTTACGTTCATCAGGGATATTGGTCTATCATTTGCTCCTCCCTGCATTTTGAAAGGGCATTACGCTAAGTAAAATAAGTCATATACAGAAAGACAAACACTGTGCATCTCATTTACATGCGGAATCTGAAAACATCAAAGTCATAGAAACAGAGAGCAGGTTGATGGTTACCAGGGGCTGGGGTTCTCAGATCGGTTCCTATCATCACAGACTGTGTTCCCTAAAGCATACATGGAATTTGGGATGCAAGTCATTTAATTTCTTAATGTTTATTTTTTGAGAGGGCAGGGGTAGAATGAGCAGGGGAGGAGCAGAGAGAGAGAGAGAGAGAGAGGGATGGAAGATCCAAGGCAGGCTCTGAGCTGACAACACAGAGCCTGCTGCAGGGCTTGAACTCGCGAACCATGAGATCATGCCCTGAGCTTAACCGACCGAGCCACCCAGGCGCCCGGGGGATGCAAGGTATTTATGAGGCATAAGCGTTTGTGCAAGGAAGGGGGAAGAAGCAATATAGGGAGACGCAGGCTGTCCCAGGAAAGGTGCGACCTGGTTGCGAGGTGAGTCTGCAGCTGGGGGGGCGCGGGGGGCGCCGGATGGGGGCTATTTGCTGACTGAAGCCCCCTCGGCTGGGCACCTTTCTCCTCCTTGGGGAGGGGTGAAGGTGGAACTGTCAGCGTCTCACACGGCTAGGAGGGGAGGGTCTGGGGCCTCCCTCACTGGCCTCGCTGACTCTCTATGGACACACTTCCCTCATGGGGTACTTGAGAGGATTCAATGGGGCAAGGCACGATGCATGATAGCACTTCGTAAACTCGAAGGCGTAAACGTGAGCCTTTATTGTAGGAAAAGTTCCCATCAGCTGAGATCCATGGGTTTTTTTCTCTTCTCTGGCCTCCTTCCACTTTTTTCAGTCACCTATATTCAAACAAATGATACATTGCATAACGTCTATGCATTTTTATGGAGCTAGAGTGCATTATGCTAAGCGAAATAAGTCAGAGGAATCGATACCATATGATTTCATTCATATGTGGAATTTAAGAAACAAAACAGATGAACATAAGGGAAGGGAGGGAAAAAGAGAGGGAAGCAAACCAGAAAAGACTCTTAACTGTGGAGAAGAAAGTGAGGGTTGCTAGAGGAAGGTCGGGGGGGGGGGGGGATGGGCTAGATGGGGGATGGGTGTTAAGCTGGGCCCTTGTTGGGATGAGCGCCGGGTGTGGTACGTAAGTGATGAATCGCTAAATTCTACTCCTGAAACCAATTTTACCATATATGTTAACTAACTAGAATTTAAATGAACACTTGAAATTAAAAAAAAAAAAGGCTATGCATTTGTTTTCTTTATTGAGGGTGTTTAAAATCCATTCATGTGAAGATCCATGTTTGACTTAAATTTGGATATCCAATAGTGCCTAATACAGAGCTTGGCACTCGATAAAGATACATCTGCGGGTCGGTGGCGCAGTCGGTTAAGCACCTGACTTTGCCTCAGGTCATGATCTCGTGGTTCGTGAGTTCGAGCCCCACTTCAGGCTCTGCACTGGGCTTGGAGCCTGCTGGGCTCTCTCTCCCCCTCCCTCTGCTTTCGAAAAAAAAATATCTGTTCACCAAATGAATGAATGAATGGTGAAGATCGTGCCGCTTTTAGAGGAGAAAACAATGTTTTCAGAAATGAACATCTGGAAAATTATATTAAATAATAAATCCAGGATAATTTATGTTCACCATATAGGCACATTAGCAGACCAACAGGTTAGGACATCCTCTAGTCTGAATATGCCATGACCGGTGTACTGAAAATTTCCCATCTAATGAGTCTAGCGCAGTCAGAGACCACGGCCATTTGCTTCCTTGTAACGGGCACAGATTGTTGGCGGGATTTACGTGGTCACTTTACTGTCCATTTCATTCAACTAAGCTCTTGTTTAGATAGACAATGTTCCCCGCTATCAGATGCGGATCAAGTGTGACCATATACATAAGAAGCTTTGTAAGAATGGACACATGCCCTCATTTCCATTAATATTATTCTCCGCCCCATCATCCCCTGCTTTAAAAGTCATCTCAAGCCACTGTAAGGAAGTCCTATCCTTAAGGCCCTGCTCAAAAGTGTCACTGTCTCTCTGATGGCTGGACTTTAATTTCCCCTTGCTTTCCTACCAAACAATAAGCTCCTTGATTATCACGGGACCGATATTCGAGAAAATTTGTTGAATGATCGAGCAACCGAATGAAATATTTCTAAAAGGCAATAAAAAGAAGTGGTTTGTTTGTTTGTTTTTGAATGGAAGGCCTCATTTGGCCCCACTCTGGTAAATGTGCTAGCTCTGAGAGAACTGAACTTTCTTTTTGCTCTAGGCTTTCCCCAAGTTTGATAGAACTTGATATGGAAACTGTTTTTCTTCTTTCTTTTTTAAAGAATATATTTTATTTTATTATTATTTTTTAAATGCTTATTTACTTCGAGAGAAAGAGAGAATGAGTGGGGTAGGGGCAGACAGAGAGGAGAGAGAGAGAATCCCAAGCAGGCCCCATGCTGTCAGTGCAGAGCCCAATGTGGGGCTTGAACCCATGACTGTGAGATCATGACCTGAACTGAAATCAAGAGTCCGACCCTTAACCGACTGAGCCACCCAGGCGCCCCTATTTTTCTCTTTTGCGGTATTATTTTCAGTTTTACTCAGGCTTCTCTCTAGATATATAGATATAGATATAGATATAGATATAGATATCATATATATGACTTTTTCTACTTAAATCTTCTTTTCTAAAAAATTTTTAACGTTTATTTTTTGAGAGTGAGACTGAGAGAGAGAGACAGAGTGTGAGTGGGGAAGGGACAGAGAGAGAGGGAGACACAGAATCTGAAACAGGTTCCAGGCTCTGAGCCATCAGCACAGACACTGATGCAGGGCTCAAACTTAAGAACCATGAGATCATGACCTGAGCCAAAGTTGGACGCTTAACCGACTGAGCCACCCAGGTGACCCTCTACTTAAATTTTCTATACAAACTCATTGCCAATTAATATGGTCACTGATGGCTAGAACTTAAATAACCAAAATACATTTAAAAAGCTGCAGTCTTGGACCCCTTCCTCTCCAAAACTGAGTAATTAACGATGCCATAACTTTCATGTATAAACAGTATTTGAAAAAAATCATATCTCAAATCAAGTACAAAAATATCCACACCACCTCCTTTGAATTGCAATATTTCCATTACTTTGTACAGTGTTTATATATAGCACTTAATGGCTTCTGAAACACGTGTTACTTAGCTTAATTATTGTTACCTTTTCAGAACAGTGTGACATTATAGAAATTGTTTTGCTTTTTTATTATGGAAAATCTCAAACATACACAAAAGTAGGTAGAATAATTTAATGAACCCCCATGTACAAATCACTCAGCTTCAATAATTCCCAACACATGGCCCAGCTTGTTTCATAAATTTTCCCTCCGTTCTTCCTTACCCAACTCCTACTGGACAATTGTAAAGGAGCCCATCATTTCATCTATAAGTACTTCGGTTTCTAGAAGCTGTTTTGAAAGAAGCATCTGCCATGTCTTGCTTACTGGTGTACATAACAATATTAATCCCCTTGAGGAAAATATAAAACCATATAGTCTCAACAAGGCAGTATTGGCCTTTAGTCTTACGTTTTTTTTTTTTTAATTTTTTTTTTCAACGTTTATTTATTTTTGGGACAGAGAGAGACAGAGCATGAACAGGGGAGGGGCAGAGAGAGAGGGAGACACAGAATCGGAAACAGGCTCCAGGCTCTGAGCCATCAGCCCACAGCCCGACGCGGGGCTCGAACTCACGGACCGCGAGATCGTGACCTGGCTGAAGTCGGACGCCTAACCGACTGCGCCACCCAGGCGCCCCTAGTCTTACGTTTTTAAAAAGCAGCTTAAAAACAATGGATATATTTATTATGTCACCGTTTCAGGACCGCTGGCATGGTTTAGCTGGGTCCTTTGCTTCAGGGTCTCTCACAAGGCTGCGGTCAAAGTGTTGGCTGCTGCTGGGGTCTCACCTGAGACTCAACTAGGGAAGGATCCATTTCTGAGATCTCATAGTTGCTGTCAGGATTCAGTTCCTTGCGGCCTGTTGGAATGACTGAGGGCCTTGGTTCCTTGCTGGCTGTTTGCTTCATCAAAGTATGCAAGCTTTTCTATATTTTTGAGAGAGAGAGAGTGTGTGTTTGAGTGGGGGAGGGACAGAGAGAGAGGGAGACAGGATCCGAAGTGAGCTCTGTGTTGACAGCAGACAGCCCGATGTGGGGCTTGAACTCATGAACTGTGAGATCATGACCTAAGCCGAAGTCGGAGGGTTAACCGACTGAGCCCCCCGGTGCCCCAAAGTATGCAGGCTTTGAAGGCAATATATAGAGAATCTGCTAGCAGGACAAAAGTTTAAATCTTATGTAATATAATCATGGAAGTGACATCGCTTAACCCCCCGCCACATTCTACTGGTTAGAAGCAAGTCCCAGGTCTCTCCCACAGTTGATGAGAGACAATTACACAAGGTGTGAATGCCAAGAGATGGGATCATTTGGACCATTTAAAGCCAACATATCACACCTGAAATGCTTGAGGATGGCTGATAAGATCTAGATTCAAAACAGCCTTCAGTGCTATGTCCAAACACTCAGGAGCATGACTCTCCTAAGATTGGATGTGGCCAAGAGCTAAACCAGGTACGATAACAGGTCTCTTGGTCAAACTCCACTAATGTGATCAGCTGAACATACAGAAGCTTTCCAGTGTTTCTGGATGTGCTCATTAATGCCCAGGTGACTGCACAGGGGAGAGGAAAAGTTTCTCTTGGACCAGGCCAGAATAGTTCTATCTCCTCCATTGGGGTGGTATGCCTTCCACAAGTCAACTGAGTTTGTCCCTGTCTTATGCCTTCCACCGGTCAGTTGAGTTTTACCCCTGCTAATAACAAAATACCATGGACTGGGTGACTTATAACCAGTAAGTTTATTCCTCATACTTTAGGAGGCTGGAAGTACAAAATGAACATGCCAGCATGGTTGCATTCGGGAGAAGGTCCTCTTCTAAATTGCGGACTGCCAACTTGCTGACTTCTCACTGTGTCCTCACATGGTGAAAAGGCTGAGGGAGCTCTCTGCAGCCCCTTTTATATGGCACTAATCCCATTCATGAGGGCTCTGTGTTCATGGCCTAGTCACCTTTCAAAGACCCACCTCCAAATACAATCACCTTGGTGGTTAGGATGTCAACACGGGAAATGTTGTGGGGACACATTCAGACCATAGCAGTACCCAATCCTGGTAACTCCTGTTATTGTAATTATATTATAAAACTAAATATTATATAAATCAATAGATATGGCTATGGAAAAATGCGTTTTATAAAAGCTAAGTTCAATGCTTATAGAAATTATTATTAAAAGATTCAATTGGTCAAACATCATTGTTAATTTAGTTGTGGTTGAGACATCTGTAAAGATTGGGTAAACATATGAAAATCTAGAAATATTCTGCTCTCGGGTTTCTTTGCACATGTCTCCAAGTCCTTTATTCATCTTAAATAAACAGAAACTGGAAATCAGACGAAGCATAAATGAGCTGTTTAAACAAGGACAAGGAGAGAAAACCCATCAGCATATTCACACTTGGACAAGAAAGGCTTGGCCTTAAGTCAATAGATTGGTGAGCAAATATACGGGTTTCAACGTACAATAAAATGTTCATGTATCTTTTTTCTTTCTTTTGAATTATTTTGTTGTTGGCATTTATTTTTTTTAAGTAAGCTCTAGGCCCAACATGGGGCTTCGACTCATGACCACAAGATCAAGAGTCGTGTGCTCTGCGGACTGAGCCATCCAGGCGCTCCCTGTAGTGGGCATTTATTGATCTCCTGCATCAGAATTGGCTATTGACAATCTCCTTGTTTGTCCTGTGGGCATCCCAGGTAAGGGCTTGCTTCCTACCTACCTTCTGTTTCGCTCTTCTTCCAGGTAGTACCACCCCTACTTGACCTTGTGACTTCCGTGTTCCCAGCTTTCACAGGTTAGTGTTCTCTGGTGGGTAACTGGCTCTATCCACCCAGGGGCTTAGGTGGCTGGAGAGCCAGCTGAATGCCATGCACATCGAGCACTCAGCTTCTCCCAGCTCAAGATGTTTCTCTAGGCCTGAGACAGGCTGAAACTCTAGAGCCATTGAGGTGCTTGGCAAATCACGGCTGTGGATCCTTCAAAACCCCAGGGATCTGGGGCACCTGGGTCGCTCAGTCGGTTAAGCTTCCGACTCTTGGGTTTGACTCAGGTCATGATCTCATGGTTTGTGAATCTGAGCCCTGCGTCAGGCTCCATGCTGTCAATGGGGAGCTTGCTTGGCATTCTCTCTCTCCCTCTCTCTCTGCCCCTTCCTTGCTAGCTCTCTCTCTCTCTCAATCAATCAATAAACTTAAAAAAAAAAAAAACAACAACCAAGGATCTGAGAATAGAGACTGGAGGGTCTTCATATCTAGCTGTGCACACAGGTTCTAGGAGTGAAATTGCCAGGTCGTATGGTAACTCTGTGTTTAACCTGTGGAGAAACTCTGGATGCGTTCAATAGCAAATGAATTCTTAATTACCAGCATGTAGATTTTTGACTTCATGGATTATTCACCACCTAGCTCAAACCTCACACTTGAATCCCTCCTATGCGTATGTCCCATGATCATTTGGTGTCTGCTCAGGAAATAAAAAAAAAAACAAATTTAATGGTTACCTTAATCACAAATAGAATCAGGCAACTGAAAATAACAAATGGGGAAATACATGCAAATTTTGTATAATTAGAAACTGGCCGTTACTATTTCATTTACACACTGTCGTCTCTGTGTCTCTTCAACTTCCTGTGCTGCTGAGTGACCCACTTTCTTGAGTTGGCCTCAAAAAGATGTGCTTGGGTTCCTGGCTCTAGATGGTGTTTTACTCTCTTTTTTAAAGTTTATTTATTTTGAGAGAGAGAGAGAGAGAGAGAGAGAACACAACTGGGGGAGGGGCAGAGAGAAGGAGAGAGAGAGAATCCCAAGCAGGCTCCCCACTGCCAGTACGGAGCCCGATACGGAGCTTGAACTCACGAACCGTGAGATCATGACCTGAGCCAAAACCAAGAGTCAGATGCTTAACTCACTGACCCACCCAGGTGCCCCTCAAAGTGGTGTTTTAAATAGGAATAAAAAAAGGAACTGACTGAGGGGGCACCTGGCTGGCTCAGTCAGTTAAGTGACCAACTCTTGATTTTGGCTCAGGTCATGATCTCATGGTCGTGAGATCAAGCCCCACTTCAGGCTCTGCGGGGTGTGAAGCCTGCTTGAGATTCTCTCTCTCTGCCCTCCTCCGGTCAAAAATAAAAAAATAAAAATAAAAATAAAATAAAATAAAAGGAACTGGCCGGATTAGCCACCAACTGGCCTCTTCCATTCTTTTCCTACTTTTACCGCAACTTGAGCACTAACCCTTGTTCCCCCACAATGATACCACTTTTGAGAAAAGGGCACCGGAGCATGGAAGGGAATGCATGGAAGAGTGATTCTGGGATAGATGAGCATGAGAGAAAAATCTTGAGTAGCTGTCTGCCTCAGCTTCCCGTCACTCAGCTCCCATCTCTCCCCTCCACCCTTCTTTTTGGTAAAGTTTTATTTATGGAATCTCTACACCCAACGTGGGGCTCAAGTTCAGAATCTTGAGATCAAGAGTCACGTGCTCTTCCGACTGAGCCAGCCAGGTGCCCCAGCTCCCGTCTCTTACTAAGACAAGGTACGTGGCACCTGTTCTGGGGTTGCAGTGAGGAATGCGTCTTTGGGGATCTATAATCTCACTGAAGTTTTATTTTAGAAGTTTTGTTAAAGTGTCTACAGAGGCAAAAGACAAACTGCATTTGATTTGACAGCTATGCTATTCTGGTAACTAAGGCAAAATACTGGGCTCTTGGGTAAAAAAAAAAAAAAAAAAGAATTTCAGGGGCACCTGGGGGGCTCAGTCGGTTAAGCGCCTGACTCTTTTTTTTAAAAAAAAATTTTTTTTTCAACGTTTATTTATTTTTGCGACAGAGAGAGACAGAGCATGAACGGGGGAGGGGCAGAGAGAGAGGGAGACACAGAATCGGAAACAGGCTCCAGGCTCTGAGCCATCAGCCCAGAGCCTGACGCGGGGCTCGAACTCCCGGACCGCGAGAAAGTGACCTGGCTGAAGTCGGACGCTTAACCGACTGCACCACCCAGGCGCCCCCCGACTCTTGATTTCAGCTCAGGTCATGATCTTGCAGTTTGTGAGATCGAGCCCCCGCGTCGGGCTCTGCATTGACAGCGTGGAGCCTGCTTGGGATTCTCGATTTCTCTCCCTCTCTCTGCCCCTCTTCTGCCCACACGCTCTCTATCGTTTCTCAAAGTAAATAAATAAACATTAAAAATTTTTTACAAAAAAAAAGCATTTCTCTGTTAAAGTTTAAAAATGCTACATGCTACCTAAATTCAAGTGATCGCAGTGACACCGTGGTCCTTAGGATTCTCACTGGGGGCACTATAATTTGGACTTCTGGGTCATTTAGTAATTAGAACCCCACTGATAAAATAGGCTGTTACCAAATCCCACTCAATGTTAAAAGATAAAAGCGAAAGTTTCATAAATACTTCATTTTAGAGCGATTGGTTTGGAGAATGCCTTAAAATTCTATTAAAACAAAGTGAACTGCTTTCTACTAAGGCAGCATCCTCCCAGACATATGTCTTTGTGTCTGAGGCAGCAGTGACTATAGTTTAAAATGAACCCGTCATGACAAGTCGCCATGGTCTATTTTAGGCAAGGCTCTCTTCCTTGGACTTGCACGGAATCCAAAAGATTAAACATTTCTAACACACATAACACAAGATACTAGAAAAACAAGACCTTTGCCCTACAGTTAATTTTTTTTAAGTTTATATTTTTCTGATTTTAAAAATAATACATATTCATTGTGGAAAATCTAGAAAATAGAATGTGCCCTTTGATCCACCAATTCCATTTCTAGGAATCTATTCTCACACACATGCTCAACGATTTACAACGTGCATGGATGTTTATGCTAGCATTGTTTGTAACAACAAAATACTGGAAGCTACAAAAATGTCCATCAAGAGGGAAATAACCTAATTACAGTTATCTCCATACAGCAGCTAAAACGACATTAATCCATATGGACCGACATGGAGTGGTTTCTGACACATATATTTCTTTAAGATGAATTGTTTCTTTATCACAACCAGACATTGCTTTTCCTGTTGAAGAGGTTGAGTCTTGATTTTTCCAGTAAAATACATTGTCTTCACCCACAACGACAGAGACAGCTTTGAGTAGGAAAGCTTACAAGGTAAACACAATCCCTCTTTGTGTCTGGTAGATACTTTTTCTTTATCAGTATAGCTTCCATTTTCTGCTTCCTGTCTGCTGGAGTTGGCAGGTGGTGTTCTATTTTAATTTTTATCAAAGTGACAAAAGCATAAGGTTAAAAATATGAAATAGTACAGACTTTTAATGAAACGCATTTGTTCCCTGCCCCCACTCTTCTGCGTTTCCAGATACGCTTCCTAGAAGTAACCATGTTGAATCATTACTCTTTTGCTGGTTACCTACTTTAATGCTAAATAGCACACGCATCGCTTAAAAACTCAAACCATACCAAAAGTGCTCATAATATAAAACATCAGGGGGCACCTGGGTGGCGCAGTAGGTTTAAGTGTCTGACTCTTGATTTCAGCTCAGGTCATGATCTCATGGTTCATGGGACTGACCCTGAGTCGGTCTCTGTGCTGACAGTGCAGACCCTACTTGGGATTGTCTCTCTGCCCCCTCTCTTGTTCATTGTCTTTCTCTCTTAAAATAAATACACATTAAAAAAAATCAGCCTCCTGACACATCTCCTGTGTTTTTTTAAAAAGATTTTATTTAAAAAAAAACTTTTTTGGAGCACCTTGGTGGCTCAGTCGGTTAAGCGTCCAACTTCGACTAAGGTCGTAATCTTGCCGTTCGTGGGTTTGAGCCCCGCGTTGGGCTCTATGCTGACAGCTCAGAGCCTGGAGCATGCTTCAGGTTCTGTCTGTCTGTCTCTCTTGCTGCCCCTCCCCTGTTTGTGCTCTCTCTCTCTAAAAATAAATAAATATCCTGCAACTTTGCTGAATTCATTCATCAGTTCTAGCAGTTTTTTGTGGAATCTTTTGGGTTTTCCATATAGAGTATCACGTCATCTGCAAGGAGTGAAAGTTTGACCTCCTCCTGGCCGATTTGGATGCCTTTTATTTCTTCGTGTTGTCTGACTGCTGAGGCTAAGACTTCCAATAGTATGTCGAATAACAGTGGCGAGAGTGGAATCGGTTGCATTCCTATACACCAATAATGAGGCAACAGAAAGAGAAATCAAAGAATGGATCCCATTTGCAATTGCACCAAAACCCATAATACACCTAGGAATAAATCTAACCAAAGAGGTGAAAAATCTATACACTGAAAACTATAGAAAGCTTATGAAAGAAATTGAAGTAGACACAAAAATATGGAAAAATATTCCATGCTCCTGGAGAGGAAGAACAAATATTGTTAAAATGTCGATACTACCCAAAGCAATCTACATGTTCAATGCAATCCCTATCAAAATAACACCAGCATTCTTCACAGAGCTAGAACAAACAATCCTAAAATTTGTACGGAACCAGAAAAGACCCCGATTAGCCAAAGCAATCCTGAAAAAGAAAACCAAAGCAGGAGGCATCACAAACCCAGACTTTAAGCTACACTACAAAGCTGTAACCATCAAGACAGTATGGTACTGGCACGAGAACAGACACTCAGATCGATGGAACAGAATAGAGAACCCAGAAATGGACCCACAAACGTATGGCAACTAATCTTTGACAAAGCAGGAAAGAATATCCAATGGAATAGAGACAGTCTCTTCAGCAAGTGGTGCTGGGAAAACTGGACAGCGACATGCAGAAAAATGAACCTGGACCACTTTCTTACACCAGACACAAAAACAAACTCAAAATGGATGAAAGACCTAAATGTAAGACGGGAAGCCATCAAAATCCTCGAGGAAAAAGCAGACAAAAAACCTCTTTGACCTTGGCCGCAGCAACTTTTTACTCAACACGTCTCCAGAGGCAAGGGAAGTAAAAGCAAATATGAACTATTGGGACCTCATCAAAATAAAGAGCTTCTGCACAGCAAAGGAAGCAATCAGCAAAACTAAAAGGCAACCGACAGAATGGGAGAAGATATTTGCAAACCACATATCTGATAAAGGGTTAGTATCCAAGATCTATAAAGAACTTACCAACTTAACACCTAAAAAACAAATAATCCAGTGAAGAAATGGACAAAAGACATGAATAGGCATTTCTCCGGACAAGACATCCAGATGGCCAACTGACACATGAAAAAATGCTCAACGTCACTCATCATCAGGGAAACACAAATCAAAACCACAATGAGATACCTCCTGACACCTGTCAGAATGGCTAACATTCACAACTCAGGCAACCACAGATGTTGGCAAGGTTGCGGAGAAAGAGGATCTCTTTTGCACTGTTGGTGGGAATGCAAGCTGGTGCAGCCACTCTGGAAAACAGTATGGAGGTTCCTCAAAAAACTAAAAATAGAACTACCCTACGACCCAGCAATTGCACTACTAGGTATTTATCCAAGGGATACAGGTATGCTGTTTCGAAGGGGCACGTGTACCCCAATGTTTATAGCAGCACTATCAATAATAACCAAAGTATAGAAAGAGCCCAAATGTCCATCAATGGATGAATGGATAAAGAAAATGTGGTATACAGACACACAGACACACAGACACACACACACACACACACAATGGAGTATTACTCGACAATCAAAAAGCATGAAATCTTGCCATTCGCAACTACGTGGATGGAACTAGAGGGTATTATGCTGAGCAAAATTAGTCAGAGAAAGACCAATATCATATGACTTCACTCATATGAGGACTTTAAGATACAAAACAGATGAACATAAGGGAAGGGAAGCAAAAATAATATAAACACAGGGAAGGGGAACAAAACATAAGAGACTCTTAAATATGGAGAACAAACAGAGGGTTACTGGAGGGGTTGGGGGAGGGGGGATGGGCTAAATGGGTGAGGGGCACGAAGGAATCTACTTCTGAAATCATTGTTGCACTAGATGCTAACTTGGATGTAAACTAAAAAAATAAATGAAATTAAAAATAAATAAATAAATAAATAAATAAAAATAATTGAACATTTAATAATAAATAAATAAAAATAAAATAAAATATTTTAAAAATTAATGAAACAGGACATTATCATAAACCTTAAAATTTTTTTTTTCAACGTTTATTTTATTTTTGGGACAGAGAGAGACAGAGCATGAACGGGGGAGGGGCAGAGAGAGAGGGAGACACAGAATCGGAAACAGGCTCCAGGCTCTGAGCCATCAGCCCAGAGCCTGACGCGGGGCTCGAACTCACGGACCGCGAGATCGTGACCTGGCTGAAGTCGGACGCCCAACCGACTGCGCCACCCAGGCGCCCCTCATAAACCTTATATAAATAAATAGGATTATATGAGAATACTATAAACAATCATATGCTAACAAATTAGCTCACATTGATGAAATGGACAAATTCCTACACAAACTATTGAAAATGACTAGAAAACAAATAGAAAATGGAAGCAGACTAAAGTAGTGATTGAGCCATTCATAAAAAAAAAAAAAATCCAACAAACAAAAGCAAGGACCAGTTGGCTTACATAGGGAATTAGCAAAGTTTAAAGAATTAACAACAGGGGCACCTGGGTGGCTCAGTCAGTTGTGTCCAACTCTTGATTTTTGGCTCAGGTCATGATCTCATGGTTCATGGGATCAAGCCCCACGTGGGCTTGGGATTCTCTCTCCCTCTCTCTCCGCCCCTCCCCTGCTCTCTCTCCCTCTCTGTCTCTCTCTCAAAATAAATAAATAAACAAACATTAAAAGAAGAAGTAACAACAATTCTTCATAAACTCTTACAAAAAGTAAAAAAGGCCAGAATACTTCCCGACTTATTCTAAAAGGCAAATATTACCCTGATGCTAAAACCAGACGAAGACATCACAAGAAAGTAAGACTACACACCAGTGTCCTTTATAAATATAGACACAAAATCCTCAACAAAATACTAGCAAACCAAATCCCACAATATAGAAAAAGGTTTACACCCCATGACCAGCTAGGGTTTAGCTCAGAAATACAGGTTTTGTTCGATATACAAAAATCAATGAATGTAATATAGCATACTATTAGGATAAAAGACAAAACAATATAATCATTTCATAGATGCAGAAGAACATTTGACAAAACCTAACACCCTTTCATGATTTAAAAAAAGCCTCTCAACTCTAGTAATAAAAGAGAATGTCTTCAACCTGATAAAGGACATCTATGAAAAAATCCACTGTTAGCATCATAAGTAATGGTAAAACACGAAGCTTGCCCCCTAAGATCAGAAACAAAACATGAATGTCTGCTATTTCTGCTTTCATCCAACATTGTATTGGAGCTTCTATCAGGGAGAATTAAGCAAGGAAAACAAAGAAAAGGCATCCAGATGGGAAAGAAAGAAATAAAACTATTTCTAGTTGCATGTGACTAGTGTTTGTATATAGAAAATGATAAGAAATTCACAAAATAACCTATTAGAGTCAATAAACCAGTGCAGCAAGATTGGAGGAAACAAGATCAACACACAAAAATCCATGATATTTCTTTATACCAGCAAGGAACAATATGAAAGTGAAATTAAGAAAACAATTCCAGGGCACCTGGGTGGCTCAGTCAGCTAAGCATCCGACTTTGGCTCAGGTCATGATCTCACAGTTTGTGAGTTTGAGCCTCACATGGGGTGAGCTCGAGCCCTGCATCGGGTGAGCCCAGCTTCTGTCTGTCTGTCTTTCTGTCTCTGTCTCTCTCTCTGCCCCCTCACTCACTTGCACCATCTCTCTCTCTCTCTCTCTCTCAAAAAAAAAAAAAAAAGCAAGCAAGCAAGCAAGAAAGAAAGAAAGAAAACAATTCTATTTACAAGAGCATCAAAAAGATTTAATTACTTAGGGATAAATTTGACCAAGGAGGTCCAAGTATTTAGCACTGAAAACTACAAGTTACTGTTGAAAGAAATTAGAGAACTACCTAAGTGGAAAGACATCCTATATTCCCAGGATTGGAAAACTTAATAGCGTGAAGATGAAAATACTACCCACACTACACTGAGCAACAGAAAGTGTGCTGTCCCATTCAAAATCCCAGCTGCCTTTTCTACAGAAATGGACACGTTCATCCTAACATGTAAAAATTAGCGTGGAAATGCAAAGGACCCACAATAAACTAACAATCTTGAAAAAGAACAAAGTTGGAGGACTTACACTTCGCAACTTCAAAACTTACCATAAAACTATATTCATCAAAACAGTGTGGTACTGGCGTAAGGAAAAATGTATAGATTATGGAAAAGAATTGAGTTCAGAAATCAACCTATACATCTATAGTCAATCGGTTTTTGAAGACCATTCAATGAGGAAAGAATATTTTTTTCAATAAATGAGGCTTTGGGCAACTGGATATTCACAAGCAAAAAAAAAATTGAGTTGCGCTCCTACTTCATACCACATAAAAATTATGATTGAAAAAATTTTAACTCAAAATGTACCAAAGAGCTAAGTGTCAGATTTATAACTATGAAATTCTTAGGAGAAAACATAGGAGAAATCATGACCTTGAATTTGCCCCAGATTTGTAGCTATGACACCAAAAACACATGAAACAAAACAAAAAATAAATTGGACTTCATCGAAATTAAAAAATTTTGTGCATCCAAGGACCCTATTAGGAACTTGAAGAGGGGGCTGGCTGGCTCAGTCAGTGGAGCATGAGACTCTTGATCTTGGGGTTGTACGTTTGAACCCCAGGTTGGCTATAAAGATTACTTAAAAATAGGGGGCGCCTGGGTGGCTCAGTCAGTTAAGCATCCAACTTTGGCTCAGGTCATGATCTCACAGTTTGTGAGTTCATGCCCTGTGTTGGGTTCTGTGCCGATAGCTCGGAGCCTGGAGCCTTCTTCGGATTCTGTGTCTCCCTCTCTTTTTGTCCCTTGCCCACTCACACTCTGTCTCTGTCTCTCTGTCTCTCTCTCAAAAACAAATACACATTAAAACATTTTTTAAAAAAAAAGGAAAGAAAAAGAACTCTTCCAGTTTAGCAACAAAGAGCCAATCTAATTAAAAACAGACAAAGGACCTGAACAGCCATTTCTCCAAAGATATATGAATGGCCAAAACGTGCATGAAAATACACTCAATGGCATTAGTCATTGGGGAAATGCAAATCAAATCACAATGAGATACTGTGTCACATCCACCACGATGGTTATCATAAAAGAGGGTGCATAATGTCAAATGTTGGTGGGGATAGAAAAATTGGAACGCTTATACATTGCTGGTGGCTATGCAAAACGGTAGAGCTACTTTGGAAAGCATTTTGACAATTCCTCGAAAAGGGACATGTAGAGTCGCCACGTGAGCCAGCAATTCCACATCAAGGTATACACCCAAAAGAAATGAAAACATGCATTCCCACAAAAACTGGTATGTGACCGTTCAGAGCAGCATTCTGTATAACAGCCCCAATGTCAACCAACCCAAGTGTCCATCAATAAATCGATAGACAAAATGTGGTATATCCATGCAATGGAGCGTTACTCTGCCATAAAGGGAACGAAATACTGATGTGTAACACAACATCAATGAACCCGGGAAACATGTAAAGTCAAAGAGGTCAGGTGCAACGGTACAGATGGTGGCCAGTAAGTATTGTATAGAGTTGTCGAATCCGTACGTTGTATGCCTGAAACCAGTCGAACGTTATATGTGAATTATAGCTCAATTAAAAAAAAGAAACCAGACGGCAAAGGCCACATATTGATAATTCCATTCATTTGAAATGTCCAGAATAGGTAAATCCATAGGGACAGAAAGTAGATCCTGGTCGCACATCATGGCGAATATCCTAAAAAGCGCGGAATTGTACACTCTAAAATGGCCTGTGGATTACACCTCAGGGGGGAGAAAAAGGAAGAATAAGAGGGAGGGAAAACAAAGTACCACTACCAAGTAAATGAAATTGCTGATGTTGTCACAGATTCTCCTAAGGTGCCAATTATTTTCTCTGTGAAGGGAAGGGGTAGGCTTCTGATAAAGCCAACATCTAATTGGGAATGGCTGTGCTCCAGGACCCTGCGGGACAAGTTTTAATAATGCTCCTCTAATAGTTACTCTAGTAATTTCTCCAGAAATGTGTGTAGTACATTTTGCTTTCCCCAACAACTTCGGTTAAAAGTACAACGATGTTTTCTGCTTCATGTTTCATCCAAAAGTTAGATGCACAGGTTGTTCTAGAAAGTGTTCCTCTCCAGCTGGGCCGAACGCATTCCAATGAGCTTGTCCTGTCTTTGATGAGAAGCTGAACCCCAGTTATACATGTTGCTGGCCTATGAAAGAGGATTAATGCTGTGTCAATTAAGTGGCATGCTCTGGTTTGTAATTTAAATCCCGTAGATTTGTGATTATGGCATGAGTTTTTACACTGAAATGGGAGAATATAAATACTTAGGTTTTTGTGTAGTGATTTTGCCAGCTTGTTTGCCAGTGAAAAGTTCTTCCTTAACTTTGTTGTTAATACTGCTGGGCTTCCTGCCAATTCAGTAACAATTAACCCACACTGTCATCCTGTCATCTGAAGGAATTCTACAGCAGAAGATTCTGAACAAATGTGTACTGAACGCAGGAATGAATGAATGATGTGTTTTTCTTGTTTATTTTTTTTTCATGGGGGGTACAAAATCATAAATAAATGCTTTACGTTGTGATTCGGCCACCAAGAAATTCGGTCCACCATCATTTAAAGGAGAAGTCAGCTGCCAGAAAGCGGTGGGACAGCGGTATGAAGGGAGCTTTTATGAACACGGATCATCTTTGTTCCCAAGAGCATGGTACTTAGGAGTCCAGAAAAAAAAGCCAAGCAAGAGTGAGAGTTAGGCTAAAGGAGAAGGTGAGTCTTCCTGTTCCCAATCTACTTCCTCCTCCCAGCTCCTGACCTCCCCTTAACCCCGATCACTGAATGGAATCTCCTTACTAACACGGAGTGTGCCTAGTTCCTTAAAGAACCCTCAAAGATTGGGTTTGTTGAAGCCAAGCTAACACTGCTCTCTGTTGCCCCTTGTGGATGCGCAGAGGGAATACAGCACGCATCTCCCGATAGACTGATGCCAGTGACAGCTTCATCATGGGACCGGAAATAATCTGAGGTTGGAGAGTCAGCAACTGTAGCAGTCAATAAGCAAGGGCAGCGTGAGGGTTAAGCTCGGAAGTGTCTTTGCGTGCTTGTGAGTGACAGTGCTTGGCCCACTGGGGTCCTTGCCATATTTTGTCTTGTACTGTTTGCCAGACCATTTGTCAGTCTTATTTCTCTTCCCCTCTTTGGAGGAGTATTGAAACATCCGTCAATGGGGTGCCTGGGTGACTCGGTTAAGTGTCTGACTTGATTTTGGTTCAGGTCATGATCTCACAGTTCATGGGATCGAGCCCCACATTGGGCTCCAGGCTGACAGTGCGGGGCCTGCTTGACATTCTCTCTCTCTCCCTCCCTCCCTCCCTCTCTCCCCCGCCCCCAAAAAATTTTAAAAAGAGGTCTGTAAACTCCGACCTGAACAGCATGACACTTGGACAATCGTGTCTAATCCTGGCAGTTACCCAGGGAATTCCTGGAATAACCAACAGTCTGGATGGCAGATTCAAATTCCGTTCTTGCTGCAGTCTCTTCCTCCATTTCTCTACCCACATGTCTCACCCAAACTCGGAACCCTGCGTGGCTTTTTATTGTCTACTCCACCTCGGGATTTGGTCCCAGGCCCCATCGCCGCCAGCGGGATGTAACTTAAATTGATTCCTCAGTTCTAGTGGACGCTCAGGCCCATTTCCTATCAAGCCTTTTTGGGTGTGCCTTGTTTCTGCCGAAAGTGGGTTCGAAGCATTGGGGTCAGAGGATTTCCATGCTGGCTGGCATGTAACTATCAGCATAGGAATTATTCAAGAAAGGAGTGGATTAGATGATGGTAGACACACCCACAGCCACTTTCTTCCGCCTGTGTCTGAAGAGCAGCTGTCCCCATACCATCTGGTGAAGCCTCTATACCTAACAGTAGTAATGAAAACAATAATGACGAGGGGCTAGGCATTTGACATACAGCCCTATGAGGTAGGTGTTATTAGTCCTTTTTTTAACGTTTATTTTTGAGAAAGAGAGACAGAGTGCGAGCAGGGGGGCGGGGGTGGGGGGAGACAGAGAGAGAGAGAGAGAGAGGAGACACAGAATCTGAAACAGGCTCCAGGCTCTGAGCTGTCAGCACAGAGCCCGACAAGGGGTTCGAACTCAGGAACGGTGAGATCGTGCGTGACCTAGGCCGAAGTCGGATGCTTAACCAACTGAGCCACCCAGGCGCCCCATTGTTAGTCCTATTTTAACGTTGAAGGACATGAAGCTCAGACAGGAAACAATCCTTGTGCAAGATCCCACAGCTAGCTTGTGACAGAGTGGGGATTCAAAAACAGGTCTGTCTCCAGAGCCCGTGTTCCTTTAACCATAGCACGTTGTCTCATTTGTGTTAGAAAGTCACGGGCTTTTGACGTTTTTGGTTATCCTTCCTGCGACTTTCATCAACTCTCAACGCCAACAATAAAGACAGGAAATATGTCCTGCTTAAAACTATATCTGCGTTACATTTCTGGTAAAATCGACCTTGTTTTTTTACTAATCCAAATCACAAAACATGACTTCCTTTCTAATCCAATCCTTCCTAAACTACTCCAAAACATGGTTTCCTTCCTCTTCATATTCGGGCTTTGATTCCACCTATCTGTACTAGAATTTTCAAAGGCAAGTTTTGGTACGTTTTCTTTCAAAATAAAACCTACACGCTTTATAAGGTGCACAAATCTTACATGCATAGCTCAGTGAGTTTTCACAAGGTGCACATAGCTTTGCAGTCACCGCCCAAATCACACTAAAGAACATGACCAACATCCCCGAAGCCTGCCTCAAGCCCCCCTCCTTCACTAACCGGCTTTCAGTAATTATGATTCTAACTTCTATTATTATCGATCTGTTTGGCCTGCTTTGAAACTTCACATAAATGGAATGAAAGAATATGCTCTTTTGGGGGCACCTGGATGGCTTAGTCGGTTAAGCGTCTGACTCTTGATTTCGTCTCGGGTTATGATCTCGCAGTTCATGGGATCGAGCGCTGACAGCACAGAGCCTGCTTGGGATTCTCTCTCTCCCTCTCTCTCTGCCCCTCCCTAGCTCACATGCTCTCGCTCTCTCTCTCTCTCAAAAATAAATAATAAACTTTAAAAAATGTTAAAAAAAATAACATGCTCTTTTATGTTGGATTTTTTTTTTTTACGTAGGCTCCGTGCCCAACACGGGGCTTGAACTCACAACACTGAGGTTAAGAGTCTCACACTCTACCCACTGGAGCCATCCAGGTGACCCGTATTGGCAACTTTTATTTCAACGTTGTATCTGTGAAACCAATCTGCATTGTTGCAAGTCGCATTACTTTAAAAATATGCAAATATATATACATATTATGTATTATGCATATATGTATGGATATAATTCTTTTGTATAAATAAACCACCATAGATTTGTGCATTCCACCACTGATGGACATTTGGATGATTTCAGTTTGGAGCTTTTCTGAATAATGCGGCTAAGAACATTCTCGCATGTGTCTTTTGGTAGACATATGTCCTTACTTCTCTTGGGTATATACTTAGGACTGGTATTTCTAGGTCGTAGGATAAACATGTGTTCAGCTTGGTAGACGCCTGCCAGCTTTCCAAAGTGGTTGTACCAATCTTTACTACAAGGAGCAAAGTACAAAAGTCACTCCACCTATTTGCCAACACTTGCCATTTAATGGACTTCCAAATCTTAGATTTTCTGATGTATTTGCTATATTCTCACATGCTGGTTTATTGATAATAAATGTTAAGCACCTTGGCACATGATAATTGGCTATCTGTAGACCCTATCTTTTGAAATACCTGTGGAAGTCTTTTCATTAAGAAAATCAACTGTTTTGGGGGACCCGGGTGGCTCAGTCGGTTGAGCGTCCGACTTCAGCTCAGGTCACGATCTCGCGGTTCACAGATTTGAGCCCCGCGTCGGGCTCTGTGCTGACAGCTCGGAACCTGGAGCCCGCTTTGGATTCTGTGTCTCCCTCTCTCTCTGCCCCTCCCTGACTCATGCTCTGTTTCTCCCTCTCTCAAAAATAAACATTAATTTTTTTTTTAATGAGCAGTTTTTATTTCATTGATTTGCAGGAATTCCTTATATAGTCATGCTAGGAGCCTTTTGTCAGACATGTATTTCAAATATTGTCTGTTTATGGCTTGCCTTTCCACTTTTTATATGATGTCTTCTGGTATACAGAAGTTCTTCATTTGAGAGAGAGAGAGAGAGAGAACGAGTGGGAGAGGGGAGAGAGAGAGGGAGACACAGAATCTGAACTGGGTTCCAAGCTCTGAGTTGTCAGCACAGAACCCGACGTGGGGCTCAAACTCTGACTCTCGAGATCATGACCTGAGCCAAAATCAGACACTTAACCAACTGCCCCTAATGTTTATTCATTTTTGAGAGAGAGAGAGAGAGAGAGAGCACCAACCAGGTGCCCCTAATGTTTATTCATTTTTGAGAGAGAGAGAGAGAGAGAGAGAGAGAAAGAACAAGTGGGAGAGGGGAGAGAGAGAGGGAGACACAGAATCCGAAGCAGGCTCCAAGCTCTGAGCGGTCAGCCCAGAGCCTGACACGGGGCTCAAACTCACAGACCGCGAGATCGTGACCTGAGCTGAAGTTGGACACTTAAACGACTGACCCCCCAGGCACCCCTAGAAGTTTTTCATTTTAATGAAGACCTGTTTATTTATCTTTACGTTTTTGGTTATTGCTTTTTATTTAATGTTTAAGAAATATTTGCCTCCCCCAGGTTAATGAAGATAGTTTCCTATTTTGCCTTTTAGAAGTTTTATCATTTTACTTGTTACAGTTAGTCCTATAATAGATCTGGAACAAATGTGTGCTGTGTGAAGTAAGAGTCCAAATTCACATTTTTCCATATGGATTCCAAATAAGGTACTATTTACTGAAAAGGCCATTATTTCCCCCACTCAATTAAAATAGGGCCTTTGTAAAAAATCGGGTGGCTGAATACTTATAGGTCTGTTTCTGGATTCTCTATTTTGTTCCACTGGTTTATTTGGCTATCCTTGCATAAATACCTCTATTAACCATGGGTTTTTTTTAGCTTATCCATTTATTAAGAGAGAGAGAGAGAGAGAGAGAGAGCTTATGCATGCACCAGCTGGGGAGGGACAGAGAGAGAATCCTAAGCAGGCTCCATGCTGTCCACACAGAGCCCAAAGAGAGGCTTGAACTCATGAACCATGAGATCATGACCCCAGTCAAAATCAAAAGCCAGATGCTTAACCAACTGAGCCACCGGATGCCCCAACCATGTTTAAAAAATTTTTCTGTATCTTGATGTTTTCACATCTGGGGCTTTGCTGCCACTGGAGTGACTGCCCCTCTTAGGGTTAGTTAAATCCTAGAAATCTTACACAACTCACGCGGCAAGGCATCTTTCACGTGCAAGACAGCAAATGCGGAGCCCGTACTGGAAATGACCTTTATTTGCACTTGGCATTCCAGGTCATTCACTATCCATCTTCCGAATCACTCCAGGGCCAGGTACTAGACAACAAGTGAATCATGTATCTGATAAGGGGTTAATATCCAAAATACATGATAACACAAATACAAAAAATAACAACAATAACAACCTCCCCCAAACAATCCAATTTTACAATGGGCAGCGTAGGGGGCACCTGGCTGGCTCGATCGGCAGAGCACGCAACTCTTGATCTTGGGGTCATGAGTTCAAGCCCCACACGGGGTGTAGAGCTTACATTTATAAAGAAAGAAAGAAAGAAAGAAAGAAAGAAAGAAAGAAATGAATAAAATGGGCAGAGGATCTGAATGGACGTTTTTCCAAAGAAGATATGCAGATGGCCAACAGGAACATGAGAAGGTGCATTATGCGTGTTTACTGCAGCCTTATTTCCAACAGCCAAGGCAGGGGAGCGACCAAGGGTCCATCAGTGGATGAATGGAAAAAAAGGATGTGGTATACATGCGGGCACGCCCCCACAGGAATATTATTCACCCATAAAAAAGAAAGAAACCTTGCCATTTGCAATATGTATGGACCTTGAGGGCATTATGCTAAGCGAAATAAGTCAAAAATAGAAAGACAAATATCATATGAGCTCACTTATATGTGGAGTCTAAAAAAGAAAACTAAACTCATAGATACAGAGAAGAAATCGGTGATTGCTGGGGGCAGGGGAGGATGGATGAAATGGGTAAAAGGAATCAAAAGGTACAGACTTCCAGCTATGAAATGAAGAGTTTTGGGGATGTCATGGACAGCAGCGTGACTATAGTTTACAATACTGTATTTTATATTTAAAAGTTGCCAAGGGTAAATCTTGAAAGTCGTCATCACAAGGAAAAACAATTGCACCTGTGTAACTAGGCCTATGGTGGTGACCAGTTTGAAATATATACAAATATCAACTCATTATGTTGTACACATGAAAGTAATATGACGCGATAGATCAACTATATCTCAATAAAAAAGAAGTTGAGAGAATGAAAAGGAGAGCACATGACGAAACCTATGGCATGCCGTGAAAGCTGTGCTCAGGCATAAATTTCTAGTAGGCGATGCTTACGTTTAAAGAAAAGTAAGATCCCCCAATCTCTAGCCTAACTTCCTACCTTTGGCTTTATATTTCTACCTTTTACTGCGCACACCACAAAATAATTCTCTGACCCCACCTGGCTGTCCTACTACCATTCGATTCTATTCCGACACTATCTACCCAGAGACAGCATCAGATCCCACAGGGTGAAGGCTCAGTCCCACCAGACTGCTCCCATGTCAGATGCCGTTCACAAGTCCAGGTTGTCCCCTGTGCTTCTGACCAACCAGCTATAAATCAGAGGCTCCCACACCCCCTCCTTGGGTTCAGTTAATTTGCTAGAGTGGCTCACAGAACTCAGGAAACCCATTTATTCACTAGATTACTGGTTTATTACAACGGATATGAATCAACAGCCAGATGAAGGGATATCTAGGGCAAGGTTCCAAACAAAGGAGTTTCTGTCCTTGTGGAGTTTAGGGCCAGGCATGGGGGCACATGGAAGCGTTCTGGTTCCCCAACCTGGAAGCTCTCGGAATCCCAATCTTTCGGCTTTTTATAGAGGCTTCATTGCATAGGTATAGTTCATTAAATCATTGGCCATTGGTGATTGGCTCAACCTCCTTCTGGAAATCAGGGGGGAGGGACTGAAAGTTTCAACTCTCTCTTCAAGGTTGGCTCCTCTGGCAACAAGCCCCCATCCTTATGTGTTTTCTAAAAGTCACCTCATTAATATAAACCCAGTTGTGGTGGAAAGGGACTTAAAATGAGTTAACAAGATATCCATTTTACCTTTGTGGCTCTGAACCAATTTCAGGAACTGAGAGCAAGAGACCAAATATTGTAACAAAAAATGTTCCCATTGCTCTGGAAATTCCAAAGGCTTTGGAAGCTGTGAGCCAGGAGTGGTGGACAAAGACCAAATATATACGAGAAATATATTTTGGTCATCTGAGTAATCAAATACCTTTCTTTCTTTCTTTCTTTCTTTCAAGAGAGTACTTTTTAATTTTTATTTCTATTTTTTAAAATCTTTTTTAAAGTCTATGTGTTTGTGTATTTATTTATTTGTTTAGAGAGCACGAGTAGGGGAAAGGCAGAGAGAGAGAGAAACAGCTCAGCGCGATCTCACAAACAGTAGGATCGTGACCTGAGCCAAAACCAAGAGTCGGATAGATAGTTAACTGACTGAGCAAGAAAGAACTTTTTAAAAAGTTTATTTATTTGTTTTGAAAGAGAGAGCGTGAGCGAGGGAGAAGGGCAGAGGGAGAGAGAGAATCCCAAGCAGGCTCCACGCTCAGCAAAGAGCCTGATGCAGGGCTTGATCCTACGACCTTGGGATCATGATGTCAGCCAATCTCAAGAGTCTGATGTTCAACCAGCTGAGCCACCCAGACACCCCTACATTTATTTCTTATAAATCACAACATCACAGGTGTTCAAAAAAATACTTACACACAAATGTTCATAGCAGCAATATTCACAATTGCCAGAAGCTTGAAATAACTCAAATCCATAAAATCATGAATAAGTAACAAGCGACACATCCATATAACAGAATATTATTAAGATAACAGAATATTATTAAGCTATAAAAAGGAATGAAGCAGTGATATGTGCTGCAATGTGGCCGAACCTCAAAACCATCATGCCGGGGCACCTGGGTGGCGCAGTCGGTTGGGAGTCCGACCTCAGCCAGGTCACGATCTCGCGGTCCGGGAGTTCGAGCCCCGCGTCGGGCTCTGGGCTGAGGGCTCGGAGCCTGGAGCCTGTTTCCGATTCTGTGTCTCCCTCTCTCTCTGCCCCTCCCCCGTTCATGCTCTGTCTCTCTCTGTCCCAAAAATAAATAAACGTTGAAAAAAAAAAATTAAAAAAAAAAAACAACATCATGCCAAGTGAAAGAAGACAGACACAAAAGGTTACATATTGTATGATTCCATTCATGCCCAATACCCAGAATAGGCAAATCCACAGAAGCAGGACATAAGTTAGTGGTTTCCAGGGTTTGGGGAGAAGAAGGAATGGGGAATGGCTGCTTATTAGGTACAGGTTGCTTTTTGTGATGAGGAAATACTTCGGAACTAAAGACATGGTCGCACAACGTTGTGAATGGACTAGATGCCACTGAATTGCACAATTTAAAACTGTTAATTTTTAAGTTGTATGAGTTTTGCTTCAGTAAAAAAGAGAACGAATAAGAAGAAAATAATCAACAACATGGAAAACTTAAGCGCTATTGTATCAATAGTTTGCTAAATGCAAATGTAAGTATATCTGTTGAAAAACAGAGGTTGGCAGAGTGGTTAAATGAATGCGGCTCAACTATTTGCTGCCTACGGAAACTCGCTTCAAATATAATTAAATAGAGGGGCACCTGGGTGGCCTTGTCAGTTAGGCAACTGACTCTTGATTTCTGCTCAGGTCATGATCTCACAGTTCGTGGGTTCGAGCCCCATGTCAGGCTCTGTCTCTCCCTCTCTCTCTTTTCTCCTCCCTTGTTTGCGTGCACTCTCTCTCTCTCTCTCAAAATAAATTTAAAAATACATATATATATATATATATATATAATTAAATAGCGAGATTAAAAGTAAAAGGATGAAAAGATATAGCATGCAAACATTAATCAAAAGAAGGTAGGACTGCCTTTATTAACATCAAAGAAAGTAGACTTCAGAGAAAATATCGTCAGGGATAAAGAGGGACATTGCATAACGAGAAAAGGTTCAATCTACCGAGAAGATATAGTGATCCTAAATATATACACCAAACCAGAGAGCTTCAAAATACGTGAAGCAAAAACTGATAGAACTAAAAAGAGAAACAGACAAATCCACAATATAGTTGAAGACTTTAACAATCCTGTTTCAGCAACTGAGAGAACTAAACAGACAGAAAATCAATACGGATATAGAAAAACTGAAAAACACCATTGCAGGGGCAGAATAGCTCCTAAAAATATTCATGTTTAATCCCCAGAACCTCTGAATATGTTGTATTATAGAACAAATGGTATGCAGAATAATAGCCCCCCGCCCAGTTGTTCAGGTTTTAATCCACAGGACCTGGGAATATGTTACATTACATTGGAAATGAAGTAACCAATGGAATTAAGTTTGCTTATCAGTTGACCTTAAAATAAGGAGATAATTCCAGATTATCTAAAGAGGTTAAATGGGGTGCCTGGGTGGATCAGTTGGTTAAGTGTCTGACTCTTGATTTTGGCTCAGGTTTTGATCTCACGGTCGTGGGATCAAGCCCCGCATTGGGCTCCATGCTGAAGATTCTTTCTCTCCCTCTCTCTCTGCCCCTCCCCCCAAAAGTAAATAAATAAGCTTAAAATAGGTTAAATGTAATTACAGTGGTCCTTAACTGTGGAAGAGGGATTCAGAAGAGTGGATGTAAGTGAAAAGATTCCAATCCACTGCTGGCTTCAAAGATGGAAGAAGAGGGCCACGAGCTGAGGAATGCGACCAGCCTCTCGAAGCAGCAATGGGTAAGGTTTTTTAGCCCAATGAGACCCATTTCAGACTTCTGGAGCATAGAACCAGAAGATAATAAATTTGTGTTCTTTTAAGCCACTAAGTCTGTGGTAATTTGTTACAGCAGCCACAGAAAACTGGTTAACCATTAACAACCATTAACCAACTGGGTCTGACACTGCACCCAACTATGACAGAATATAATTCTTTCCAAGAGCACGTGTCACTCTGACCAAAGTAGACCATATCCTGAGTTGTAAAACAAACCTCAAAAAATTAAATGAATTTAGGGGCACCTGGGTGGCTCAGTCAGTTAAGTGTCCGACCCCAGCTCAGGTCATGATCTCACAGCGGGTGAGTTTGAGCCCCACGTCGGGCTCTGTGTCCACAGCTCAGAGCCTGGAGCCTGTTTTAGATTCTGTCTGCCTGTCTCTGTCTCTCTCTCAAAAATAAATAAACATTAAAAAAATGAATTTAAATCATACAGAGAGTGTTCTCTGACCATAATGGAACCATACTGGAAATCAATAACAGAACTTCCAGTAAAGTCTCCAAACACTTGGCAATGAGACAGACAGCATGCATCTAAATAACCTAATGGCTTAAAGAGGAAATCTCAAAGGACACCAAAACCACACTGAACTGAATGAAAATGAAATACGACATGTTCAAATTTGTAGGGTGAGGCTAAGGCAGCGCTGGGAGGGAAATTTATAGCACTAAATGCTCAGAAAAGAAGAAATCTCTCAAAACAGTAATCAAGCCCTCACTCAAGAACCTGGAAAAAGGAAGAGCAGAATAAGCCCAAAGCAAGCATAAGGGAGGAAACAATAAAGATAAGAGCAGAAATCAGTGAAACCGAACAGACAAAAATCAATGAATCAAGAAGCTAGTTCTCTGAAAAGAGCAGTAAAATCGATACATCTTGACAGGCTGACAAACAAAAAAGAGAGATAACACAAATTACAGGTACCAGAAATGAAAGACAGGTTATCCCTCCATTCTCTGCACACATTAATAGGATAAGAATTAATTACTATGAATAACTCTTTGTACAGAAATTTGACAATGTAAATGAAATGTATCAACTTTTCAAAACCTACAAAATGCCAAAACTCGCCCAAGAAGAAAGATAATACTAATAGTTCTGAAACTATTAAATAACATGAGTTTGCCATTTTAAAACTCCCACAAAAGAAATCTCCAGCCCTGGAGAATTCCACAAAGAATTTAAAGAAGAAGTAACATCGATTTTACACAATTTCTTCCCAGAAAATAGAAGAGGGACCATTTCCCAACTCATTTTACGAGGCCAGTATTGCCCTGATACCAAGATTCGGCAAAGACAGTACGAAAAAAGGAAACTACAGACCAGTATCTTACACGAACTTAGACACTAAATGTTATGTGCCATGTTAGCCATGTTAAAAAAGGATTAAAGAAGACGATTTAGGTGATATAAAAAAAAAGTTTATTTCATACTTTATGAAGTGAACAGTCTCCTGTTTTGTAGCTTCCTGAAAGATAAAGATTAAAGAACAAAGAAGAGACAAATAGAAAATACCTGATTGGCTTGAGCCACGTATTCAAGCTTGTTGGGAGTGAGAAAGGCTCAGAGTGGGCTTGGCATTTGAGGACCGGCTGACTGGGTTGCGCTTCTGGTCAAGCGGTGTATTTAGGGGGACACGAAAGTTATGTGAGTTTCAGTTTGCCGATGTGGCACCCCCACGCAGGAGTGCCTCCATCTTGGGCCTACAAAGTTATTTCAGCAACCCGCAAAAGAAAAATACCCCATTACTATATCAACTGATTCAAAAAAAGCATCTGACAAAATTCTAAACTCATTCATTGTCTTAGCTCAGGCTTCTATACCAAAATTCCATAAATTGGGTAGCTTAAACAACAGAAATTTGCTTCTCACAGTTCACGAGGCTGGAAAGTCCAAGGTCAAGATGCCAGCAGATGAGGTTCCCGGTAAGGAATTTCTTACTTACTCTCCCGGCAGGAAGTAGTATCACTGTATCCTCATACGGTGGAGAGAGAGATTTTGTGTCTCTTCTTTTATAAAAGGTGTTAATCCCATCATGAGGGCCACACTCTCATCACCTGATCTAATGACCATCCAAAGATCCCAATTCCAAATACGGTCACATCAAGGAATGGGGCCTCAGCAGATGAATTCCGGAGGGACGCAAACATTCAGTCCATAACATTTATGATAAAAACGGTCACCCTACTAAGACTGGAGGTGAACTTTTTCAACTTGATAAAAATCATGTAGAGAACACCTACGGCTAAAATACATAATGGTGAAGTACGGAATGTTTTCCCCTGAGAACAAGCAAGGATGTCTACTCTCCCCACTCTTAGTCATCATAGTGCTGAAAGTCCTCAACAGTACAAAAAAAAAAGGCAAGAAAAAGAAATAAAAGACATACAGTTTAGATAGAAGGAAATAAAGCTCTTCCTACTTGCAGATATTATATTGTCTAAGTATACAATCCCAGGAATCTACCAGAAAGCACTGAGAAAAAGTGAACTCAGCAAGGTCACTGGTCACTAGACACAAGAAAAACATACAAATATCAATTGTATTTTTGTCTGCTGGCAATGAACAAATGGGAACCAAAATTAAAAACACAATACCACTTATAATCATCAAATAAAATGATACAATTAGGATAATTGTAACAAAACTTGTACAAGGGCTGTACGCTGAAAATTCCAAACAAGCAAATAAGCACATGAAAAGATGTTCAACATTATCGGCCATTAGAGGAATGCAAGTTGAAGCCACAATGAGATATTATACACCTATCAGAATGACTAAAATGAAAAATACTGATGATAGCAAATGCTGATGAGGATGCGGAAAACCCAGATTTTCAAATGTTGCTGGTGGCAATCTAAAATGGTGCAGACATTCTGGAGCATAGTCGGTCGGTCTTTTATAAAATTGAATGTACACTTGCATACCATTCACCAGTTGGTCCCCTGGCCTTTATCCAGATAAATGCAAACTTACGTTCACACGAAAACCTGTATGGGAATGTGTATAAAGGCTTTATTCACCATCTCTGAAAGCTGGAAACACCCCCGGAAAAACCTTCAGTGGGTGAGTGGTGTATTCAAACTCTGGCATATTCACACTATGGAATACTACTCAGCAATATAAAGGAAAGAACCTTTCGTATATACAACTTGGATGGATCCCAGGGACGTCATGTTGAGTGAAAAGAATCCAGCCTCAAAGGGTTACATATTAAAAGATTCAATTTATTTAACATTCTCAAAATAACAAAAGTATAGAGGTGAAGATTAGTGCAGTGTTTCTGAACCCTATTTTTTTTTCATTATTGGACTCCCTAAGAAGACTGTTTTAGTTTTGACACTTTTGCTTCCGATTCCCCCCATAGAATTAAATATTAAGGAATAAGATCTTATCAAGCAGCGTTGAGTTTTGGAAGGCCACAATCATTCTAATGCCTATGATTCTTTATCAGGGAGGCGGGAACACGTTGGAAGAGATAGGGCAGGAAGTCAGACGTCTCTGAGCGTGCATTTTTGCGGAGTTTGGACTTCTGAAGTAATGTCACTGTTCTACATTTTCAGAGATAACATTTAATCAACAGGATGGGAGGAGGAACCCCAAACTGAATGCAATTAAGAAACAAATGACTCCAACTATGTTTCAAATGGATGACATAACCACCTTGAAAATAACTCATCCAAGAAACTTTGGAACACAGTTCTCGGTCTCTATAGCCTCAGACTAGGGCTATAAAAAAAACAAAAACAAAAACAACCGCTTTGTTGGAAACCAGGCCCTTCACTGGAAGAAGGGAGATAAAATTATAACATGGATGAAAGCAGGAAGTATCTCGTTGAGGTGGATTGGAATCGGAATCACCGGCGTGCACTCACAATTTCTCCAATGTTAAGAAAAAACGAATGTGGACTACAAAGTATTAAACATAGATGTACACAGATGTGTATGCATAGATGTATTCTATTCTACTAGAAAGTATTTATATGGAGAGAGAGACGGAACAAAGAGGGTGTTCTGTAAAACCGATTAGGAAATGATCCCCAAACTTTTCAAATAACCAGCAATTTGACTAAGTGCTCCTGCTTTTTTTTTTTAAACTTTTTATCTCCTCTCATTTTTTAAATCACCTATGGTTTTATGCTCCTTTTATTTTAGAAGCAATGTGGCATACTGGTTGATAGAAATGAGCTTTGAAGTCAGATAGTCTGTGTTTAAATCCCAGCTTTTTCACTTATTAGCTGTGTGGTCTCAATGTAGTTATTTAATCTCCACAAAACTTGATTACCTGAGAGTAAAATGAGACGCCCCTCCTCGGCGGGGCATCTGTATACATCCCTCATAGAAGGTTCTATGAGCCAATGTACACAGAGGCCCAGCACACTTTACATGTTCAATATCTAATTCATATTATCACTATTGCACGCAATTAACATTATTGAGCGACGCAAGTCATATATTTAGGATATTTGGCTCCTTCCACAAGTAAGAAAATAGATAGGCCTTAATGCCTAATTCAGGTACCCAGATCAGGCAATCACATAACTTATCTGTTCGCGTGTGACGTATCCATACACGTTCCGGGAAGTCATAACGAAAATGGCAAAATATTTTTAAATTGTAACACTTGCTACAACTCTTTCCACAGGAGACGAATTCATCACAAGAAATTTTCCGCATTTTGGACTTTTAATCAGAATGGTTTCGTTACTAATGGAGCAGCAAGTTGTCACTACTAGGCTGAATGTGTCCTTCAGGAGACAAAGAGCGACGGTTCTGGGACAGGAAATAACCCAGAGTCAGCCATTTTGTGTTTGAGCCCTGGAACGGCCTTTTCTCGCTGTTAAGACCTTGGGCAAATCACTTAAATTCTTTAAATATCCGTTTCCTCATCTGTAAGATCTGGATAATATTGTCTATTCATAGGATTGTTAATGAGGATCAGGTGAGAGAGGGTGCAAACACATTTTTATAAACAGTGAAGGGCCTTACAAGTCTATCAGATGACCCAACATATTTTTGTGGCACAAACCTCAAAAACAAAGGGGAAAATGGTTCTAGTGTATTTTGACTTGGTTTTGTAAGCTGTGATTTTGTTACTCACTGAATGCCAATAGTATTCTCTGTAGCTATTCAAAGATAGATTTATAGGAGATATCAATTTAGTTCATGAACTGTAATGTTTTTGCCACTCGCTATGGTATGTGTCCTTTGTTTAACCTTTCCCTGGGCAGCCTGTTGAAAAGGAATTATCTTTTGGTAAGAAACTAATGGCTGTGAGGGGGGAAAAAAAATCCCACAAACAAAATCGACTAAGATTTTTGGCTAATCGGTCAGAAAGCAGTTTACCTGCAAATCAAAATGAGTTTAGCCGCATCACTCGACACTTCTTCTGCTTTCAGAATTATTGGTACCTCCCGCTAGCGGCTCATCCAGAAATGGGATGAAAGTCCATATTGTTGGCTTACATTTCCAAGTTTTCTCTGTGTTTTGTGAGACACTATCTCAAAGTGCCAAGACAACTGTGAAACTTTAAAAAGTACTTACCAACCTCTTTTTTTTCTGTATGTGAGACTCATCTATGTCATAGATTCATTTAAATTGCCTGGCTATTTATACCTTTTGTGGATAAAGTCTAGCTGTCCCCTCTAAATGACATAGTCTAGTTTACAATTCATTCATTTATTTAGCTGGATTTACCTAGTGTCTTTGCTCTCCAGAGCATCCTGATTCTTGTAGGAAGTAATAAAAAAACAAAGTATGATGCATTTTTCTATAAAACTTTCTGTTTAGGCTCATTCTGTTTTACATTTTAATTCAGCTGCCAAATAAAGAGCATGTTTGGGCCACTTACTAAGTCATATTTCCCTGACTCAAGTTTTCTCATGACAAGAGCTACAGTCTTGTGAATTCCTAAGTACGAGTCTATAAACATGGGAAGCCTTGGTTTTCACTCTCAGCTCTTCAGATAACTCTACAAAACCTTACAGTTGTCCTCAGATGCCACTCCTGAGGCTGTGGCTGAAATTTTAACTTGATATCTTCTTTCTCCCCAAATGATACTTCTTTTAAGAAGCACTTAGGAACATTTCAAAAATTTCCTTAAAAGTTCATCAGACTTCCCTCAGCCTCGTTATCCAAGGAAGTCTGGGCCACCATTTTGCTCAGTAATTATACAGAGGAGCTGGGGTCGTGGTTGGGGACTCTGAGTCACGTGGTCACAAGATTCGCTTGTAAGGTAAATAGCTAAGGAATAAGCAACTGAAGCTTCCTAGATCACCCTTTATTTGACCTTGATTCATTCTGTGTAGGTCCAAATGTGGTTTGATGAAGAAATTGGAGGCAGGGAGATGTACATGTCTGTGCAATCACACAGGTAACAAAGAGAAAAGCATTTTCCTCTCGTCATAGACTCTTCAGGTCTAGATTAAAGAGCATTAGGGGCGCCTGGGTGGCTCAGTCGGTTAAGCGGCCGACTTCGGCTCGGGTCATGATCTCACGGTCCGTGAGTTCGAGCCCCGCGTCGGGCTCTGTGCAGACAGCTCAGAGCCTGGAGCCTGTTTCGGATTCTGTGTCTCCCTCTCTCTGACCCTCCCCGTTCATGCTCTGTCTCTCTCTGTCTCAAAAATAAATAAACATAAAAAAAAAAAAGAGCATTAAAGGTCGTCTACTCAAATCACCCATGTGATGGCAGAATCTTCTTTCCAATACTTGCCAAATCCTTGTCTGGCCCCTGCTTGGGCACTTGCAATGACAGTTAACTCGCTGTCTTGGAAGGCAGCCAATTCCATTTTACTCACATGAACCCAAAACCTGTAGCTTCCACCCGCCTGTTCTAGGTCTGCCCCATGAGGCCATTCAGAAAAAGCCTAATGCCTCATCCACCTAACAGTCTTGCAAATACTTGAGAACAGCCCTCAAGGGGTGCCTGATGGCTTAGTCGGTGGAGCATGCGACTCTTGACCTCGGGGTCATGAGTTGGAGCCCCACGGTGAGTACAGAGATTGCTTAAAAAATAAAATCTTAAAAAACAGAAAACAGCTTTCATGTCCCCCCCCCCCGTTATGTCTTCTCAAGGCTGAACATCTCTAGTTTCTTCAAGTGTTCCTCCTGTGACAGCGGAGGTGCTTAATAAATGCTTGTGGGATGATTCTCTGGTTTTGACCACAACATTAAAAAATTAATATTCATGGAGTACTTACTCTGTGATACTTCACTGAGCCTTCGCAATAACCCGATTATTATTTACATTTTTACAATTGAGGAAACTGAGACATGGAGTGTTTAAGTAACTTGTCCAAGGTCACAGTATAAGAGTGACACTCCAGCTCCTATTACGCTCTTACGCGTTCTTAAAAGTGTTGCTCAGAATGTGTCAACTAGACTCATAAAAATTCTTTCGAAGTGTTGCTCAGAAATAAACACCAATACCTTAGGTGCAGCCAAGAGTAAAATATGACTATCATCTACTTCTTAGATATTGTATTTCCATTCATGTGGTTTCACCTCTATTGAATGTTGGGGGAGGGGCAATGAATATTACTGCCTTTGCATTAAGCTCACCCTTTTATTTTTTCACCTTAATTTATTTTTGAAAGAGCGTGAGCAGGGGAGGGGCAGAGAGAGGGATACAGAGGATCTGAAGCCAGCTCTGCACTGACAGCAGCGAGCCCGATGCGGGGGCTCAAACTCAAGAACCTCGAGACTGTGACCCTAGCCGAAGTCGGTGGCTCAACCGCACAACCGCTCAACCGACTGAGCCACCCAGGTGCCCCAAGCTTACTCTTTAAAGTGACGGCATTCTCGGGGTGCCTGGCTGGCTCAGTGGGTGGAGCATCCAACTCTTGATCTCACGGTCACTGAGTTCGAACCCCACGTTGGGTGGAGAGATTACTTTAAAAAACATTGGCAGCATTCTCAACCTGTGTTCGTGCAGCTGGTTTTCGGAACTCAAATGTATTACCTTAGTTTTGCCCCTAGGACGTTTCATCTTTTTTGATTCAGTTAGTCTAACTTGTCACATCTACTGTCATACAAGTGAATTAACCATGCTCTATTGTCTTGAGAAGTCTGATGAACAGGGGAAGGCTGCAAACCACTGGAACAGGTGCCATCAGTTCATTTAAGCACAGTCATTCCATCAGTTGCCAATTCATCAGGTTGTTTAAACAGCCAGCTCATTCATGGCAGATTATTCACAATAGCCAAAAGTTGGGAACAATACAAATGTCCATCAACAGAGGAACAGATACGCAAAATGCGGCACATCCATACAAGCCTTAAAGAGGAAGGAAATTCTGGTACAGCCTCCAACACAGATGAACCTGGAGACATCATGCTAAGTACAATAAGCCAAACCCAGAAGGACAAATATTATATGATTCCACTTATATGAAGTATCTAGAGTCGTCAAATTCATAGAAACAAAAAGTAGAATAGAGGCTACCAGGGGCTGGGGGAAACGAGGAAACCTGAGTTATTATTTAATGGGTACCGAGGTTCTGTCTGAGATGATGAAAAGGTTCTGCAAATGGATAGAAATGATGGTCTCACAACATTGTGAACGTAGTAGTTAAAGCCACTGATTGTACACTTAAAAATGAATAAAATGGTAATTTTTATATAATGTATGTAATGTATATATTTAGGTTCTCGGACCCAATTTTGGGGGCTTTCCCCACACATCAACCAAACAATTCTCACACACCAACACAGTGTCCTACAACTCAACTCAATTCTGAGACTATCTACCCAGAGAGGGCATTGGGTCCCACAAGTTAAGAGCTCAGTCCTATAAGACTGCTCCCCCTAGCCCCCATCTCAGGGGACAGTTCACAAATCTTAGTTGTCACCTGGGATTCTGACCAACTGATTATAAATTGGAGGTTCCAGAGACCCCCTCCTTGGGTTCAATTAATTTGCTAGAACAGGTCCCAGAACTCCAAGAAACATTTTACTTACTAGATTACTGGCTTATTATGAAAAGATCTAACTCAAGAACGCCCAGAAGGGAGAGCTGCACACATCAGGGTACTGGGAAAGGGAGAGGAGCTTCCGTGATCTCTCTGAGCGCCGGCCAGTCTCCCCACATCTCCACGGTTCACCAACCCAGAAGCTCTCCGAACCCCATCTTTTTGGTTTTTTAAGGAAGCTTCATTAATAGGCCCAATTAATTAAATCATTGGCCGTTGGTGTTGGATTCAACCTCCTCCCTCCCCTCCCTGGAAATTAGGGAGTGGAACTGAAAATTCCAATCCTGGGTTCAGCCTTGGTGCCCCTGGCAACCAGACCCCATCCTTAGGTGAGTTACAAAAGTCAACTCATTAGCATACAAAAACGCCTTTATGGTTCTCATTTCTTAGGAAATTCCAAGAGTTTTTAGGAGCTCTGTGCCAGAAACAGGATCGAAGACCAAATACATAGTTTTTTCCTGTTCTTTTTTTTTTCTTTTTTTTTAAGTAGGGCTTCACGCCCAGTGCGGAGCCTAATGCCGGGCTTGAACTCGCAACCCTGAGATCAAGACCTGAGCTGAGGTCAAGAGCCAGACGCTTAACCGACTGAACCACCCAGACACCCCCAAATACATATTTTTTAATTATAAATCATAATATCACAGTATATTTTACCACAATAAAAAAAAGTCATCCCATATCCCCCCACCCATCAAAGAGCCCTTGTCAAATGCCTATATGCTTTGCTGATGTCTGCATGCCCTGTATCTACATTTTATGATCAACCAGTTGGGTAATCTAATCCAACCTGCCTAAATTATCCTATCACAGAAAGAAATAATGTTACTTTAGTTATAGTTTTTACAGATATAGATATAAACATATCATTTCAATGGGTCCCTTCTTTATCTAAATACTCCAAAATATTTCCCTTTAATAATCTTTGCTAGAATTAATCATTGTATTAATATCAAGTTATTGTTAAGGAATCTACCTTCTCTTTGGTGGGGAAAGCTCTGTAGTACATGAAATATCACACACATAACATTTGTTATATAAATCCTCACCTTGCACATTAGTCGTATCCCCACTTTACACATGGAAAAAACTGAGGCTCTGAGAATTCTTTTTTTTTTTTAAGTTTATTTATTTATTTTTGAGAGACACAGAGACAGTGTGAGCAGGGGAGGGGCAGAGAAAGAGGGAGAGAGAGAATCCCAATCAGGTTTCTGGCCCTTAGCACAGAGCCTGATGCGAGGCTCGAACCCACAAAACCGTAGATCGTGATCTGAGCCAAAACCGAGAATCAGACGCTTAACTGACTGAGCCACCCAGGCGCCCCTCTGAGAATTCTTTTTGTGACTTACCCAAGACCACAGTAGTAAATGTCAGAGCCAGAATTCATCACATATAGTTCTCCTGTCCACATTGTTTCCTCCAAGTTCCTTTGCCTACTTTTCTCCAATTCTTCAATCCGAGAGGAAGAGTAGAAGTTATTTCTTTACTATGTCACCCATCAAATTGCACCATCAACCCAGTCCTTGGTCTAGACCAGTCTTCTTCTACTAATTGATGAACAAAGTTGAAACAAATCCCAGCATCTCAGTAAGGCTTGCTTCCTGGTTTCAACAGCAATAGCGATGTCTTGACAGTCTCCAGAGTAGAATGATCTCGGAACGCAGTGTGTGTGTATGTAGGCATGCATGTGCGTGTGCAAGAGGTGGTGGCCAGGATTTGAGGATTCAAAGGGCCCTTCCAGGCACAGGTGGTCAGTGGTCTGTCAGTGCGTGGAGTTAGTTTTCAATATACGAACGGGGGGAGCACATTTAGTTCATGGCGACTGGCATCTGCTAAATCATTCCCGACAGACCACAAGAGCTATGTGTTCTTGACTATAGCTTTTTCCAAGTTGCTATAGACCTGTTAACACTTGAGTATCATTGCAGTTTCTTCAACTAGGCAGATGTGACTCTTCAAGAAGGAAGCCACCCTTAGCGTAGCCTCGGAAGTAGCTTTACTTAGTCTTCTTCTTCTTTCTTTTCTGAGGATAGATTCCCTAAGAGTCTCTTTTGGTTTTCACCTTTTACTGCAAGTCACAGATCATTTTTACAAATTTCTTTCTTGTAAGTAAACTCCATGCCACATGCGGGGCTCAAACTCATGACCACAAGATCGAGAGTTGCATGCCTTACTGACAAAGCCAGCCAGGAGCCCTGCCTGTCTCAGATGATTTAAAATTCCTTCTTGTCACTATTCATGGCTAGCTATGACACCCTCTTGTGTATTTTCCCTTGCGTGTGTGTCCTTGACTTCTGGTGCCTTCACGCCTTCATTCAATCAGTAAGCGGTAACTGAGTATCCTATGAGTTAAGCACTGAGCGTATGGTGATGAACATCTTTGACACAGTTCTTGTCCTCGTGGAGTTTCTAGTCTAGTAAGACTGAGTACTTGGCTGGCTCAGTCAGAAGAACATGTAACTCTTGATCTCGGGGTCGTGAGTTCGAGCCCGTGTTGGGTGTAGAGATTACTTAAAAATAAGATCTTAAAAATAAAACCCTATACTAAAGTTGTTGGACATTATCCTGAAGGCTATAAAGAGTGTATGATTTATTTTAAGCAGGGGAGTAGCATGATGACATAAATGTTTATTTTATAACCAATCTGGAAGCAGCATGGAGAATGAATTGGGTGGGAGAACCAAGAAAGGAAGTGTGAAGAGCAGTGAAGAGGGTGCTATGTGAGGCGGGAGGCTAAAACCTAAGGGGGTGGGGGCCCCTGGGTGGCTCAGTCAGTCGAGCGTCAGACTCTTGATTTCGGCTCAGGTCATGATCTCATGGTTCATGAGTTCTAGCCTCTCACTGGGATTCTCTCTCTCTCTCTCTCTCTCTCTCTCTCTCCCTCTGTCCCTTCCCCCGCTTGCTCTCTCTCTTTCTCTCCCTAAAATAAAAAATAAATACATAAATAAAAATAAATACAAACCTAAGGGAAAATTTTCTCAAAATCAAAGCCAAGTTTTCGAGTGTCTCTGATTCTCAAGAGGCAAAGGTCAGCACTAAGGACTCTGGCGGGGAGGGCCTTGGTAAATGTTGCAGGCCCTAGTGATTACGCTCTACAAAACAAGGGGCAACCAAGGTAGCCTAAGCATGACCAAACAATAAACCAACCTTCAGCAGCTCAGCCCCTGGCTGGTTAAAATGATTGATCACCTGTTCTATCTGCCCAGCAAAGGATGAATAGCTTCTTTCTTTCTTTCTTTTTTAAAGTAGGCTCCTTGCCCAATGTGGGGCTCAAAGTCACAACCCTGAGGTCAAAAGTCACACACTCTACCAACCGTGCCAGCCGGGTACCCCCAAGAATGAATACCTCCTGAAGGAAAAGAACATCAGCACGAGTCAGAAGGTCTGTAACTTTTATATACTATGCCCAGCATTGAACTAAAACCTACTAGGCGTGCCATGAGGAAACGATAGATTGTAGAAACAGACCCGCAACGATCCACAAATCTGAGTTAACAGGCAAAGACTTGAAAATAATGGTGATGAATATATTGAGAGAAAATGGATGATAAGATGAAGAATTTCACCAGGGACTTGGAATCTATAATAGGGAATTGGGGAGGGGGGCACCTGGCTGGCTCAGTTGGTAAATTATCCAAATTCTGATCTCAGGGTTGTGACTTTGAGCCCCACATTGGGCGTAGAGCTTACTTTTAAAAAATAAAAATAAAAAATGAAGAATCATGGGGCACTTGGGTGGCCCGGTCGGTTGAGCATCTGACTCTTGGTTTTAGCTCAGGTCATGATCTCACAGTTTGTGAGATCGAGCCCCCACGCTGGGCTCTGTGCTGACAATGTGGAGCCTGCTTGGGATTCTCTCCCTCTCTGTGTGACTCCCTTGCTCTCTCTCTCAAAAAAAAAATCATAATAAGGGGCGCCTGGGTGGTACAGTAGGTTGAGCGACCAACTTCGGCTCAGGTCATGATCTCATAGTTTATGGGTTCGAGCCCCTTGTCCGTCTCTGTGCTGACAGCTCGGAGCCTGCTTCGGATTCCGTGTCTCCCTCTCTCTTTGCCCCTCCCCCGCTCACACGTGGTCTCTCTCTCTCTCTCTCTCTCAAAAATAAACATTTAAAAAATTAAAAAGAAAAAATAAATATATAAAGCTTAAAACACTTAAAGAATCAGCAGATGAGTTCACCAAGATGGTGGAGTAGGAGACCTCCATTTTCCCACAGAGATCAACAACTAGCTACCCACAAACAAACCCTACTCCGGGAGAGCTTAGGAGTCCACTTCAACTTCGGCAGCAAAATGAAACAAAAAAAAAAACCCGGAGAATTATCACACAAAAAGGAAAGGACAGCTTCATTTTGTCCGCAGCGTCCCACCCCCCAGGCTGGCACTGCTTAGTGCCAAGAGGGAACTCCCCAGCTAGAAAAAGTTCCCCTGGCCAAAAAAGGGACAGCAGGGTGAATGACCAGTGTCTCTAACCTCTCGGGGCCCTGTGTGATGGGCCCACTTCAGTTTCATCCCACCCAGAGACCAGCAAAACTACGATGTGTAGAGATGGCCGGGAACAAGGAAGAAGGGCAGGGCTACCGGCGGCAGCCACGCAGCAGGAACGAGACAGTGCCCTGTCACCCACTCTGCAGAGAACCCCGGGAGCTGTCACCGCTGAAAACCAATGGCCGGCACAACCACTGAGGAAGCCCTGCAGACTTCACAGGTTTTTGCCCACAGGTTTTTGTGTTCACGAACCGCCAGCCCTTCAGTCCTCCGGCTCCCTCCTCCACCTCCACCCCCACAACCACAGCCAGAATCCTGGATCCGCGGAGCCCCTGGATCTGCAGCTGTGTGAGTGTAGGACTTCTAGCTGGCCCCCTGCAGCCGATCCCCAGCACAGTGCTTGCCGGCAGGCTCACCCCTCCAGTTGTGCCCCTGCGTGCCCCCAGCCCTACTGCCAACACTGGCCTCCGTGACCACGTACCTACCTGTGGTGAGATCCTGGTGCTACCATACGATCCAGCAATTCTGCCTCTGGGTATGTATCTGAAGGAAACAAAATCGCTCTCTCAAAGAGCTATCTGTACCCCCACGTTCATTGCGGCATTATTTACAATAGCCAAGGCATGGAAACCACCTAAGTGTTCACCGATGGATGAACGAATGAAGAAATATACAATGAATGAAATATACAATGAATGAAGAAATATACAATGGAATATTATTCAGCCACCAAAAAGAAGGAAATCCTGCCATTTGCAACAACATGGACAGATCTTAAAGGGCATTACGCTAAGTAAAATAAGTCATATACAGAAAGACAAACACTATGCATCTCATTTACATGCGGAATCTGAAAACATCAAAGTCATAGAAACAGAGAGCAGGTTGATGGTTACCAGGGGCTGGGGGGGTGGGGTGTGGGGGAATGGGGAGATGTTGGTGGAAAAGCACAAACTTTCAGTCGTAAGATGAATAACTTCCAGGGATGTAATGTACAGCATGGTGACTCTCGTGAACGATAACCGTATTCCATCCTTGAAAGTTGCAATGAGAGTAAATCTCAAATGTTCTCACCATAACTACAACAATAACACAATGGTAATTATGTGAGGTGGTAGATATGTTAACTAACCTTATTATGGTAAAAATTTTGCAATCTATACAGGTATCAAATGAAACATATTGCATACTTAAACCTACCCAATATTATATGCCAATTGTATCTCAGTAAAGTTGGAAAAAAGAATCAGATGGAAATTCTAGAACTGAAAACTAACATCTGAAACTAAGAACTCAACACAAGCATTTAACAACCAAATAGACCCAACAGAAGACAGGATCCATGAATTGATAATTAAATACATAGCACCTAAACTGTAGTGCAGAGAGAAAAGAAAAAAAGAATAAAAAAACAGAGAAAAGAACAGACATGTGGGACACATTGAAAAATGTCTAATATATATGTAGTTTAAGTCCCTGAAGGAGAGGAGAGAGAACCAATGGGGTAGAAGTAATAACTGAAGAGGGGTGGGTGCCTGGGTGGCTCAGTCGATTAAACGTCGGACTTTGGCTCAGGTCATGATCTCACGGCTCGTGAGTTCGAGCCCCGCATTGGGCTCTGTGCTGACAGCTCACAGCCTGGAACCTGCTTCGGATTCTGTGTCTCCCTCTCTCTCTGCCCCTCCCCCCTCCTTGTGCTCTCTCAAAAATAAACGTTAAAAAAATTAGAAGTAATATTTGAAGAGATTCTGGATGGGCTTTTTCCAAAACCGAGTAAAGATGTTAACACACAGGTCCAAGAAATTCTATCTAGAGGCCAAATACTCATACGCAAAAGCACACATAGAGGCATGTCACAATAAAATTGCCTGAAGATTAAAGGCAAAGCCTTAAAAGCAACCAGAGGGAAAAGGACGAATTACCTTCAAAAAAGCAAAATAAGTCTTAGAAATGACTTCCCCGAACATTTTGAAATGTACTCCCCTAAAATCAAGGATCTAACTTATGAGTACGCCTTTAGTTCTTTTTGTTATAATTCCAAGTTACTGCCAACCCAGTCACTTACTTTCAGTGTTATTGACACCTCAGTGTTTTCAACAGGTTCTCCAGAATGAGATCCATACTCAGTGGGCGGCAGCATGGAAGGCTGGAAATAGCAGGGTTCTGCCTCTATCAAGCTCTGTGACCTTGGGCCAGTTGGTTCACGTCTTTAAACCTCGGTGATGCTTCTCATCTGCAAAATGCAGACAGCATCTATCTTGTCGGGTTAGTGTGACCGTTACATGAACGATGCTTACAGCACAGGACCCATTATGGTATAAGAGTTCTGTGAAAGGCAGCCACTATCTTCTTTTAAGATAGAACCGTTTGAGCGGAGCAAGGGTTTAGCAAATGTTTCGCTTGTGGCAGAAAGAGACCCAGCTGCGGGCATCTGATGATACATTGGCTGATGAGTCCACCCACCATCTATTGGAGCACTTACCATGTGCCGGTTTACCTTTATTTACCCTCAATAAACAGTGCTGTCAGTGTTCCCATTTTACGGTTGGGGAAATTGAGACTTAAGGAGGCTTAGCAACGCACTTAGAGTGCAAATGGCAGAGCCCAGATCCAAACCAATATGCCTCCGACTTTGAAGTTGTGCTCTGGGTGTTAGGTGACCCTCACCACTCATCTCTGCAAGGTCACCATGGCTCTTGGCAAGCCTGTCCACAGGAAAGCCTGTTACACCGCGCAGTGATACCGCTTTCACGCCCCTCCTCCGTTCGCCGGGCCCGGGGTTCTCTGTGGTTTCTTCACTCTCTGCCTCGCGTCCTTACGCACAAGTGGATGCCTCTGAAGTCTTGAACTATGACATCGCCCTCTGATTTTGTTTTTTTAAAATGTGGTTATGGTTCTGCTGTGACAAACTTCACTTTCCCATTGTTCACTTGCCTCAGTGGCATCTCAGTCCCATCCCCCAAGTTTCCAGTCCCGTGCAATGACTGACAAGGTGCATCTTAGTAATTAAGACTTACTCATGCTGATTTCTAAGCTTCAGGCTCTGATCGCACTCAAAGTTCTCTTCTCAAAGGGCGGAGAAGAGTGCCCGCCTTGGGTCTAAAGCAGAGTAGGGGGTTTCCTTCTCTCTTGAGCTCTCTTCCCTCTTCTCTGCCTTGAGAACTTTAGGGCTGGGATAGGAATGAGGAGGAGGAATATCTGACTAGTGTGGTGAGTTTCTTCTATTGACCCTATTGATGGGTCATCCATCCAGCACAGTGGATAGTATTGATCTCTCAACTGGGGTGTATATACATCCAGGAGGAGGTGTCAGAGGCCTCATTGGATGCTGTAAGAAAATATTAGAACTTCTATCTATAGTTTTTTTTAATTTTTTTAAGTTTATTTATTTTGAGAGAGACAGAGACAGTGCGAATGGCAGAGAGGCAGAGAGAAAGGGAGACAGAGAATCCCAAGCAGGCTCCGTGTTGCCGATATAGAGCCCGACATGGGGCTCGAACTCATGAAACCACAAGATCATGATCTGAGCAGAAACCGAGAGTCAGACGCTCAATTGACTGAGCCACCCTGGCACCCCATATAGTTTTTTTTTAATCCAAAGAAATTTCTATAAGTCAGCTTCACTAATGTTTCATATGCAGATTGAAATCCACATCTTCCCTGGATCCATATAGCAGATGGTCACATACAAGGCCCCAGGGATTCTTGGTAAGAGGGGGAGTTCCACAGAGCAGATGGCTTGCCACGGTGTTCTCCCACATTCCTTGGATTTTTAGTTTGTAATTTACCTGTGGAGGGTTAAATGTATTATGCAAAGCATTATCTAATTTTAGCCAAACCAACTCAATATAATGAATAAATGGTTTCAGAAGATCTTTGCAAAGAACCCATGGGTTGAAGGAATGCTAATAATTATGAGCACAAAGAAAGAAAATGGCAGAGCAGAAGTTTCTCATTCTCCCAGTATAAGCACCTCTTCATCTCTATTTCGAGGTGAAGAATCAGGCACTCTAATCAGATACAACAAAAAGTCAGGCAGGGGCTCCTGGCTGGCTCAGTCGATAAAGCATGAAGCTCTTGATCTCAGAGTTGTGAGTTCGAGTCCCATGTTGGGGGTAGAGATTACTTAAACTGAAATAAAATCTTTTTAAGAAGTCAGGCAAAGGTTTTTCTAATTATAAAGAAAATTATTAGAAATATGGATTTACAGTCACATCTCACCTCAAGTTTGCTTTATTAGGTAGTCCCATTCCATATATTCCAAGACAAATATTTGAAATATAAGCATCCCTCCTGATCCGATTCCATTAACTGCTTCCTTTATTCATTGATATAATGTAAAACATAGATGGAGGAAGGGAAGGACTCCAAGAGGATTTCAAGGTTTGAGTCCTGGGTGGCTGGATGAGTTGTGACATGGACAGTTGAGAATTAAATGGTGAATGGCGCTGCTTCTGAACAAGTGAAGTCTGAGGTCACAAGAAGATATCGAAGTGAAAAATAAATGGCATACACGCAAAATTGTGCATTTAGAGATATGCACTTAAAGAGTTTCATTTTGAAGAACTCGAAAAAATGAATTTGTAAATTCAAATATTTTAAATAATTTCTTTTTATTTGAGAGAGAGAGAGAGAGAGAGCGAGAGCGCATGAGCAGGGGCGAGGGACAGAGGGAGAGAATCTTAAATAGGTTTCACACTCAGCACAGAGTCTGACGCAGCACTTGATCCCACGACCCCGGAATCACGACCTGAGCTGAAACCAAGAGTCAGACAACCGACTGAGCCACCCAGGCACCCCTGTAAATTCAAGTTTTTTATAAAAATTTTGTTTGTTTCTTTAAAAATTTTTTTAATGTTTATTTTATATTTGAGAGACAGAGCACAAGCAGGGGAGGGGCAGAGAGAGAGGGAGACACAGAATCTGAGGCAGGCTCCAGGCTCTGAGCTGTCAGCACAGAGCCCGACGCAGGGCTTAAACTCACAAGCTGTGAGATCGTGACTTGAGCTGAAGTCGGACACTTAACCGACTGAGCCACCCAGGCGCCCCTGCCCCTGTTTGTTTTTTAAAGAAGGCTTCATGCCCAGCATGGAGCTCAACACAGGGCTTGAACTCACAACCCTGAGATCAAGACCTGAGCTGAGATCAAGAGTCAGACGTTCAACCAACTGAACCACCCAGGCACCCCATTAAAAAACATACATATTAAATGTTGACTGCATTTATATATAATTACACATTTTGAAGGAAATGTGTCAGTTCCAAAGTGGTGGTGCATGCAAAAGTGTAAACACCATGTCATTTTAATTATACATTTTGCAAATAAAGCAATGCATTAAAAAAAACAAAACCCAACCTGACTTCTCAGTGGAAACAACAGAAGCCAGAACACAATGGAATGGCATTATCTTAGTGTAAAAGAAAATGACTGTAAAAGCAAAACTCCATAACCAGTGAAAATATCCTTAAGAAAGGTAGGTGCCATAGATATGTCAGACAAACAAAATCTGAGTGAATTTAGAGTCAGCAAGCCTGCACTGAAGGGAATTCTTTTAGGTAGAAGGGAGATAATCTCAGATACTAAAAAAAGGCAGGATGGAATGAAGAGCAATGGATAACTAAATATGTGGATAGAAACGGATCGATTTGATTGCACAAAACAATCATAATAATGGCCAGTAGCATTTAAAATATAGAGACAGAATAAGCATCAGGAAGGAAATTTGCAACTGAGAGGATGGTAGGGACCTCTTGAATGTGTTGCCAAGAGAAACTGTCTCCTTCTCCTGGGGAATATTCTGGTTGTAAATTACAGAAACTCATATCAACTAAAAAAAAAAAAAACAAAACAAAAAACAAAACAAAAAAAACCCAACCCCCCCCCCAAAATATATATAAAGAGAGAATTAGGGACGCGTGGCTAGCTCTGTGGGTGGACCATGTGACTCTTGATCTCAGGGTTGTAAATTCAAGCCCCACATGGGATGTAGAGATTACTTAAAAATAAAATATTAATATATATTAATATTAATTATATTAATAAATAAATTATGATTATGCATTTGATAATTAATATTAATTATAGAGAGAGAGAGAATTAAAGTGCATGCCATCATGGAATTTGAGTGGGGTTTATCCCAATGCCTAACTTCAGAGTTGGGCTATAGATCCAGCCAATAAAATTCCATGATGATTGGTTAGGCAAGGGGTATGTGACCAAAGATGGACCCATAAGAACCAGCAAGTACCAGCATTGAAACTTCTGTGGAAACTATTGTGAGTATTCCAAGGCTTAATATAACAGTGAGATGGCCTATCTAAAATGAATGCAGAACACAAGGAAACAGAAATGATGAAGACAGAGGTTTATTTGGGATTTAAGCTCTTAGATCCAGCCATACCTAAAGCTAGTCCTATCTCAGGAATTTGCAATTATGTGTAACAGCTTCCTTTTTTTTTTTTTAAGTAAGCTCTACACCCAGTGTGGGGCTTGAACTCACAACCCCAAGATTGAGAATGTCATGCTCTACTGACTGAGCCAGCCAGGCACCCCAGAGAGAGAGGGAGAGACAGAGAGAGAGAGAGAGAGAGAGAGAGAGAGAGAGAATGAGTGGGGGAGGGGCGTGGAGAGAGGGAGAGAGAATCCCAAGCAGGCTCAACACTCAGTGCAGACCCCCCCCCCCCTGCCGCTTGGGACCCAAACTCGTGAACCATAAGACCAGGACCTGAGCTGTAATCAAGAGTCGGCCACTTAACGGACTGAGCCACCCGGGAGCCCCACAACCTTCAGTTTTAAACACAAACCAGTTTCTAACGAACATTACTCCTACTCTATATGCAGGGAACAAAGTCTTCTGGTTTGGGGCCAAGACTCAGAGACTTCCTAACTCCAGCATTATCAGTGATGATCATCTGATAGAAAACCCGCCAGGTCCACCCTGGACATAGGTGCAGGTGCCTCATTGGGAGTCATCCCCCGTGGGGAACGCATTGGATGAGGGTGGGAGCACCAGGCTGGGCCGGGTCCCCAGGGCTCCTCACGGACCCAGGCCAGGCATAGGCAGTCATTGTGGCCTCCATGTGGCTCCCGGGACTCTAACCTCCCATCTTGTTCCTGTGCCTGCCCACGAGGGGCACCCAACTCTCAAGTATGTATCTTGAATATAAGTTGAAAATAAAAGGATGGTTAAAAGATGTATCCTGCAAACACTAACCACAAGAAAGCTGATGTCGCTGTGCTGATACCAAACAAAGCATGACTAGACGTAGAGAAGAATATTTCATAATAATAAAGGAATAAATTGGCTAGGAAAATATAACAAATTGTAGAGCTATATGTACCCATAACAGGTATAAAGCAAAAATCAATGGAACTAAAGGTGACAAATCCACAAGGACAATAGGAAGTTTGGAGGCACCTGGGTGGCTCAGTCAGTTAAGCCTCCGACTCCGGCCCAGGTCATGATCTCACGGTTTGTGAGCTCGAGCCCTGCTTCGGGCTGTGTGCTGACAGCTCAGAGCCTGGAGCCTGCTTCAGATTCTGTGTCTCCCTCTCTCTGCCTTTCCCCCACTCACACTCTGTCTCTGTCTCTGTCTCTGTCTCTCTCTGTCTCTCTCAAAAATAAATACACATTAACATTTTTTTAAGTTAATAACAAAAACTAAAAAAAAAAAACCCATAAGTTTGGACACTCCTCTTTCAACGGCTGATGGAATAAAGAAACAAAAAATCAGCAAGATAGAAGATATAGATAATAAAATTAGCAAATTCCAGATATCTAGATATGTACATATATAGATTCTATGTCGATACATATTGTGTATATATATATACATATTACATATAGAAAACTCTCCATCCAGTAATAACAGAATATGTATCCTTTTCAAATGCAAATGTAACACGTGCCAAAATTGACCATATACTGAGTCGTAAAGCAAGCTTCAACAAATTTCAAATGATTCAAACCGTTTAGAGTATGCTCTCTCACCACAGAAAAAGCAAGCTGGACACCCATAACACAAAGATGACTCCAAAATTCTCAAATGCTTGGAAAGTAAGCAAAAATAACAACAAAAAAAAATCATAATACAATGAATACAATTTTAAGCCCATAAATTCAACAACTTGTATGAAGCGATAAATTGCTCATGAAACACAACTTCCCAAAGTGACACACAAGTAAACAGAACGTAGTCTAAATAATCTGTTATCTATTATGGTAATTGAAGCACCTTATTAAACACCTCCCAAAGAAAACCCCAAGACCCAGATGGCTGAACCAGTGAATGCTTCTAGACATCTAAGGAAAAAAGAAAAAACTAATCTTTACAAACACTTCAAGAGAATACAAAAATAGTGAAACATACCTAAATGCTTTTAATGGGGCCCAAATAGCCTGTTACCAAAACCTAACAAGGATTATAAGAAAGGAAAATTGCCAAAAGTCTCTCTTGTGAGCATAGATGTGAAACTTCTAAATAGAATATTAGTAAATGAATCAAGAGCTATATATAAAGAACAGTACATCAGAAACAAATTTTTTTCTAGGAATATAAGGGCTAATGTTCTAAAGCCAATAAATATAGTCACTATATAAATAGATAATGATTGAAAAATCTTATCCTCATCATCTTGATAGATGCAGAGGAAAATCTTCAAAAATATAATGTTCAGATGTATCATCCTGGCTCCAGGTCAAGCTTGAGGTGTGCATGGCTGCGGTGGTGAGAGCCTGAATCCAGCAAGGGGTGGGGTGGGCGCCTGTGGCCAGGGGACCTAGAGGGCAGACCGTGGTGATGGAGACCAGCAAGGCTGACTGGGCCGTGGACCTAACACCAGGAGTAGCCCAGGCAGTCCTTCCTCTGCATCAAGCTTCTATTCCTGAGTTTCTGAGTGACCTGAGTTGGTGGGGGGGGGGTCGACACTGGAAATCTCGGGGTGAAGGGTGCATGGCCCTGCCTTAGGGATCCTGGAGTGTGGGAGGGGGTCAGTTCTGTCTTTGAGGAGCATTTGGATGAGGGCTCTTGGCTCTGTGTCAGGGATCTTGGAATGTAGGAAGCTGTGGGAGTATGAAGGGCTCAGACACGGCCCCGTGCTTTGCAGAGTCTGGGGTCTCAGAGCACTCAGGCTCCTTCTTTGGGGACTGGGCCAAGGGTACAAGTACTGTCCCAAGGAACTTCAGACGAAGGAAACTCGGTCCCAGTCTTAGGGATCTTGCCCAACATTCATCTGACACTTCCCTGGAGTAACCAGAGAGATTCAGACATGGCAGCAAGCAGAATGGAGCACTATCAGAAAGCTGGCCCTGTGGAACTCCCAGCAGCCCCCAGGGGCACTCACCAGCCTGCGACCCACACCTAGCTCCATCTGTGGCCTCTGACCCTAAAGAAAGGCTGGAGACACAGGGTCCTGAGGACGTCCCGAACAAGCTGTTCTCCAGACATGAATGTCTAGGATGGCTGTGCCTTCTCTGAGAAGCCTCTGTAACTGCTCAACATTCCCACCATGACTTGAATCCACATGACTTGAAGAGTGACAGGTGTGGGGTTTCTGCTGCATTCTGGAAGGCTTCAGAAGGGCTTCCTCTGCCTTCTACATACAGTGCTTCTGACAGAGGTCCAGGGAGTGGGTTGGAAACAAAGGTTCTGCCTGTTTGTGTGGAAAAAAAAGTATATATATAATATTCATTCATGATTAGAAAAAAATATTTGTAGCAAATTCATAATAGAAAGGAGCTCTCTCTTGATCTTATGACGTGTATCTATAAAAAATTAAAAACTATATCAAACATCATGCTTAATGATGAATTATTAAAAACTTCCCCCCTGAGATCAGGAAGAGACGAATAATTCTGTTATCATAACTCCTATTCAATATCAAACTTGGAATCCAGTGCAAGAACACAGGAAAAAGCAATAAAGAGCATATGGCAGGAAAAGAAGAAATAAAACTGTCGTTATTTACTACATGATTTTGCACCAAAAAAATCCAAAAGAGTCTACAGAAAATCTACTAGAATTAGTAAGCAAATTTAGCACACACTTAGGTATATATGAAAAAGTCAAGTGTATTTCCACATACCAACATCAAATAAATAAGAAATGAAGTTTTTAAAAGATACCATTTACAATAGTTTAAATAACATTAATTAAGGGCGCCTGGGTGGCGCAGTCGGTTAAGCATCGACTTCAGCTCAGGTCATGATCTCACGATTTGTGAGTTCGAGCTCCACATTGGGCTCTGTGCTGACAGCTCAGAGCCTGGAGCCTGTTTCGGATTCTGTGTCTCCCTCTCTCTCTGTACCGCTCTTGCTCTCTCTGTCTCTCTCAAAAAAAGAAACATTAAAAATTTTTAAAATAAATTATTAGCATCAATTAATCAGGAATAAATCTAACAAAAGATGCCCAAGGGCTTTATACAGGAGACTATAAAATATTGAGAAAATCCAAAAAAATGACATAAAAATAGAAGGATTACCGTACTTATGGATTACTAGACTCAATATGGTAAAGATATCAACTCTCTCCAAATTGATCCACCAACTCAATGCAATAGCAATAAAAATCCCAATAGGTTGTTTTTTCCATTAAGAAATTGACACCCCGAGGGGCTCCTGGGTGGCTTAGTTGGTTAAGCGTCTTACTTCAGTTCAGGTCATGATCTCACGGTTTGTGAGTTCGTGCTCTGCATCAGGCTTTCTGCTGTCAGCGCACAGCCAGCTTGGCTCCTCTGTCCCCGTCTCTCTCTGCCCCTCCCCTGCTTGTGCTCTCTCTCTTTCCAAAAGAAACATTAAAAATTGTTTTAACTACAATAAATAAAAATTTGAAAAAAGAAGAAATTGACACACTGATTATAATATCTATATGGAGGTGCAAAGGGTCAAAACGAGCCAAAATGTAATAAGGATCTAAATGAGGATAGTAGACCAACAAAAGTTCCACAAGAAAGCAAAGGAGAATATATTCATGACCTTTGCAAAAATAATGATTTCTTTAAAAAAAAAAATCAAAAGGCACAAACCATAAACCATAAAAATAGAAGTTGATAAACTGGATTACATCACATTTAAGAAATTCTGTTTATGGAGAGACTCTATTAAAACACTAAAAGTTAGGCACAAAATGGGAAATGATACTTGTATAGTCTATAAATGACAAATGACTTGCTTTTCTCCAAAATATATGAAGAATTCCTACAAACAGTGAAGAAAAAGGCAGAGGCACCTGGGTGGCTCAGTCGGTTAAGTGTCTGACTCTTGATTTCGGTTCAGGTCACGATCTCACGGTTTGTGGGATCGAGCCCCACACTGGGCTCTGTGCTGACAGTGTGGTACCTGCTTGGGATTCTCTCTCCCTCTCTCTCTCTCTGCCCCTCCCCTGCTCTCTCTCTCTCTCTCTGTCTCTGCCCCCTTCTCCAAATAAATAAATGAATGTTAAAAAAATTAAAATAAATAAGAGTGTCAATTAAAAAAATACTTGAACAGGATTTTCCTTTTAGCACTGTTTTAGCTACAGCCCACAGATTTTGATACGCCGTATTATCATTTCAACTCATTCAAAATATTTTCTAATTTACCTTCAGGTTTTTGCTTTGACCCATGGATCATACAAAGATCTGTTGCTGAATTTCTAAGAGCTTGGAAGATTTTGTCATTGCTCTTACCTGTCTGGAGTTGATTTCTAGTTTAATTCCATACGGTCAGAGAAAATTTCATTTCTATCATATTTCTTAAGGTTTGTTTTATGACCTAAGATATAGACTCGGAGGCCCAGGTTTTTTTTTATTATTATTATTTTTAAGATGTGTGGGGCTCCAACTCACAAGCTTGAGATCAAGAGTCACGTGCTCCACTGATAGAGAGTTCTTTGGGGTGAATGCAAGTGACCCCAGACGGTAACTCAAATCTACATGAAAAAGCAAAGAGCACCAGTAAAGGTAATTGTGTAACTATAAAAGACATACACATCTATATTGCATCTCCTGTCTGCTCTTAATTTAAAAAGCCAATGTGTTGGGGTGCCTGGGTGGCTCAGTCGGTGAGGCATCCGACCTCAGCTCGGGTCATGATCTCACGGTTCACGAGTTCAAGCCCCTCATTGGGTTCTGTGCCAGCAGCGGGAAGCCCACCTTGGATCCTCTGTCTCACTCTCTCTGTCCCTCCCCCATTCGTTCTCTCTCTCTCTCTCTCTCTCTCTCAAAACTAAGTAAAAAACATTAAAAATAAGATTTTTAAAAAGCCAGTGTATTAAACAATATGTGTGTAATTGTATCATTGTTCCTACAACCCATACAAATGTCATATATTTGACAACAGGAGCACAAAAGAGGTTGGGGTGGGGGGGGATCAAGTTCTATTGGAGTAAGGAAATGACACCAAATGTTGACTGCAACCCACAGGAACGAATGAAGACAACTAGAACTGGGAAGTAAAAAGGCAAATATAACAAACTGTCAATATATACTTGGTCTCTTCTTTTCTTAGCTTATTTACTAGATATAAAATTACATGCAGTAATAATTGTAACATTATATGTTTGGATTTGTAACATATATAAATGTAACGTGTATAACAGTAATAGCACATCATGGGGAAGAGGGAATATATATAGTATAATAAATAGTATATAGTATTCCTATATAGGAGTACTTCCATATGTTGCTGAAAGTAAGTCAGTGTACATTTGAGACGGATTCTGATAAGTTCAGATGTGTATGAGAAACCTTAGAGCAACCACAAAGAAAACCACTAAAAAAAAAAAAAACCAGAATAAAAAATCATTATATAAGCATTAAATTGCGATACTAAAAAATAGTCATTCAGTGCAAAAGAAAGTAGTAAAGGAGAAATAGAGAAATATTAAAAGCATGAGATTTTATAGAAAAAGAAAAAGACGTAGCAATGTAAATCCAACTATATAAATAATAGAGTTAAGGTGAATGGATTAGGGGCGCCTGGGTGGCTCAGTCAGCAGAGCGTGCGACTCTTGATCTCGGGGTCGTGAGCGCGAGCCCCATGTTGGGGGTAGAGCTTACTTAAAAAAATTAAAATAAAGTGAATGGATTAAACAATCCAATCAAGAGGCAGAGAATGTGAGACTGGAAAAGAGAAAACAAGATCCAACTACATGTTGCCTACAGGAGGAGTCATAGTTTAGATTCAAAGATACAAATAGATTAAAAGTCAAAGGATGGGAAAATACATATCACATAATTAGCAACCATAAGGAAGCTGGAGTGACTCCACTAACATCAGACAAAATAGAGACCAAGGCAAAAATCATTACTAGACACTAAGAAGGACATTATATATTGATAAAAGAGTCAATACACCAAGAACATACACCAACTATTAACACACATACACCCACAGCAGAGCCCCAAATACATGCAGTTAAAACTGACATAAGTGAAAAGAGAAGTTAGACAATTCAACAATAGCCGAAGAGCTCAATACTTCAATTTTAACAATAGATAGAAAAACTAGGCAGAAGATCAAAAGGAAATAGAAATCTTGAATAGCACTATAAACCAACTAAAGCTAACAGATATGTATATAAAACAGTGGCACAAAACAAAGCAGAATACATATTCTTCTCAAGTGCACATGGAACATTCTCCAGGATAGACCATCTATTAGGCAATAAAACAAACCTCAATACACTTACTAGGATTGAAACCATACAATGCATGTTCTCTGATCACAATAAAGTGAAATTATAAATGAATGACAGAAAAAAAATTGGGAAATTCACAAATGTGTGGAAATTAAACAACATATTATTAAAAAAAATTTTTTTTAGTGTTTATTTATATTTGAGAGAGACAGAGAGACAGAGGATGAGTAAGGGAGGGGCAGAGAGAGGGAGACACAGAATCCGAAGCAGGCTCCAGGCTCCGAGCTGTCAGCACAGAGCCCGACACGGGGCTCAAACTCACAAACTGTGAGATCCTGAGCCGAGGTCGGACACTTAACCAGCTGAGCCACCCAGGCGGCCCTAAACAACACATTATTTTTAAAAAATGTATTTATTTATTTAGAGATTATTTATTTAAGTAATCTCTACACCCATCATGGGGCTCAAATTCACAACTCTGAGATCAAGAGTCACAGTCTCCTTCAACTGAGCCAGCCAGGCGCCCCAAACAACACATTCTTAAACAATGGGCCAACGAAGATAACAGAAGGGAAATTACAGAAGACTTCAGGATGAATGAACATGTAAACACAACACACCAAAATTTATGGGATGCAGCTAAAGTAGTGTTTAGAGGGAAATTTACAGCTGTAAACATTTACATGAAAACAAGAAGATTCAAACCAATAACCTAACCTCCCACCTTTGGAGACTAGAAAAGCAGAACAAACTAAGCCCAAAGCAATTAGAAGGAAATAATAAAGATTACAGGGAAAATTAATGAATTAGAGCATAGAAAAAGAATAGAGAAAAATCAATGAAACCAAAAGCTGGCTCTTTGAAAAGATAAAAATAAAACAAAAACAAAAACACCCCCCCCCAAAAAAAAACCCAAAGGACATTTAGCTAGATTGATTAAAAAAAAAATGCAGGTGAGGAGAAGACTCAATTTCCTGAAAACAGAACTGAAAAAGAGGACATTACCACCAAACGTGCAGAAATAAAAAGGATTCTAAATGTCTACTATGACCAACTGTGTGCCATAAAGTGGACAAATTATTAGAAAGACACAAACTACCATAACCAGTTCAGTTGGAGGAGCGTGCAACTGTTGATCTCAGGGTTGTGACTTTGAGCCCCACGTTGGGCATAGAGCCCTACCTTAAAAATAAGCAAACAAACAAACAAATAAAAATTCAAAAAGCCAAACTACCATAACTGACACAAGAGGAAGTAGAAAAATCTGAACAGACCTGTATTAAGAAGAGATTGAATTAGTAATTTAAAAACTACTCACAGAGAAAGGCTCAGGATCAAAAGGCTTCACTGGCGAGTTCTACAAAAATATTTTAAAAAGAAATAATAGCAATCTTTCACAAGCCTTCCCAAAAAATAGAAGAGGGAACACTTTCTGATTCATGTTATGAGGCCAGTATTACTCTGACACCAAAATCAGACAAAAACGTAGCAAGTAAAGCAAACTAAGGACGAATAACTCTTATAAAACTAGGAACAAAAATCCTCAACAAAAACACTGGCAAACCAAATCCAGCAACATATAAAAGAGATTACACCCCATGACCAAGTGAAATTCATTCCAGGGTTACAAGGTTGTTTTAACATCCAGATCTCAATCAGTGTAATAGACCACATCAATAGAATAAAAGAGCTCGCATAATCATTTGAATAGATGCCGAAAGAGTACTTGACAAAATTCACCAGCCCTGAATGATAAAAACGCTCAACAAACTAAGAATTGAAGGCATCTTTCTCAACCTGACGAAGGACATCTGTGAAAAACCTGCAACTGACATTATACTTAATGGTGAAAGATTGAAAGCTTTCCCCCTAAGATCAGGAATGAAACATGGACGCCTGCCCTTGTCACTTCTATTCAACATTTTGTGAAATCGAAACATATTTGAGACATAACATTGTATACACGTAAGGTGTATAACATGTGGATTTGATACATTTATATATTGTAATATGATTGCCACAGAGGTGGTAACTATATAATCATCATTTCTTTTTTTGTGGTGGGAATAATTAAGATCTAGTCTCTTTAGCAAGCTTGATGATTATAATAGGATCTTGTTGTCTGCATTGATTTACTGTGCAGTAGATCTCCAAACTTATTTAAACTACTAATTGCAAGTTTTCACCCTCAGACCGCGTCTCTTTTATTCCACATTGTACTGGCAGTTCTAACCAGGGCTTTGGTAAGAAAAAATAAAAGGCATCCAGACTGGAAATGAGGAAGTAAATAAAACTATCTTATAGGTACCAAATCTTAAGGAATACACGAAAAATCTACCAGCACTAATAAATGAGTTCAGCAAGGTTGTGGACACGGGCCCAATATATAAAGATCAGAGGACCCAGGATGGCCAAAACAACCTTGAAAAAAAGAGGATCAAAATTGGAAGATTCACATTTCCTCATTTCAAGACTTTCTTCAAAGCTGTCATAATCAAGAGAGCACGGTACCAGCATAAGGATAAACACACTGAGCCATGGAAAACATCACAAATAGACTCTCACATTTATGGTCAATTGATTTGCAACAAGGGTGCCAAGACAATTCAGCGGGGGAAAGAATGCTGTTTTCAACAAATGGTGCTGAGGCAACTCGATACCTACATGCAAGAGAATAAATTTGGATCCCTACCTCCCACGATATACAAAAATTAATTCAAAATTGATTAAAGTCTTAAATGTAGGAGCTAAAATATCCTCTGAACAAAAGCATGGAGCATGGAATACATCGGTTTTACGAAGTAAAAACATCAGGTTTTTAGATTTGTAGGAATTAGTTTCCAGTTGTCCAAAAATCACATTCACTTTGTACCTTCAAGCTACTTTTGGTAGACCAGCTGTTAGTCAATCAGGTCCTTTGCATCTATGAATTTCATCATATAGGCTACTCATGTGGTAAATGTCCATTTTTTTTAAGTAGGCTCCGTGCCCACCGTGGGGCTTGAACGCCTGACCCTGAGATCAAGACTCGAATGTTCTACCCCACTGAGCCAGCCAGAAGTTCCAAAAATGCCCATCAGTTTTAAGCCCCCTGAAGCGCTTTGGATGTCATCATAAGAACCCTCTTTTTCTCAGGGACAACGGTGTTTAAATTTTTTTAATTTTTTTTTTCAATGTTTATTTATTTTGGGGACAGAGAGAGACAGAGCATGAACGGGGGAGGGGCAGAGAGAGAGGGAGACACAGAATCGGGAACAGGCTCCAGGCTCTGAGCCATCAGCCCAGAGCCTGACGCGGGGCTCGAACTCATGGACCGCGAGATCGTGACCTGGCTGAAGTCGGACGCTTAACCGACTGCGCCACCCAGGCGCCCCATAAATTTTTTTAATGTTTATTTATTTTTGAGAGCAGGGGAGGGGTAGAGAGAGAGGGAGACACAGAATCCGAAGGAGGCTCCAGGCTCTGAGCCGTCAGCACAGAGACCAACGGTGGGGCTCGAACCTATGAGCCATGAGACCATGACCTGAGCCGAAGTCAGACACTCAACCGACTGAGCCACCCAGGCGCCCTTCAGGGAAAGTGGTTTTAAAGCACAGTGGTAACTTGAAATTGCGAAATCAAAATTGGATTCCAAATAAGTTTTCGTAAGAAATTGAGAAAGTTCTATTTAATTTGACTGCCCTTTTCTGGTGACATTTTAGTTTGAGTTCTAAAGCCTTCTGATTTCTAACATTTACATTGGCACTGTCTGCTGAATATGGAGACGGGCAAAATTAGACAAGATATTAACAATCTTTTGTTTTATGTTTTCTGTAGTCTCACTATGATCTTCATAGAAATTGAGGCGATGATTTGAAATTGTTTTTCAAATCAAAGTATCTAAAAGCTAGGAGAAACACTTTTAGTTGCTTCACACATCACTTGGTATACTGCAAAAAGCATAATCACCGGTAAGATCTGACACAATCAACTCCACACTGTTAGGGGCCAGCAGCATCTCATACCAAAATTTCCTCTTTTGTTCATCTACAGGAGATTTAAAAAAGATATTTTTTAAGGTTTATTTATTTCTGAGAGACAGAGAGACAGAGCATGAATGGGGGAGGGGCAGAGAGAGACCCAGAATCGGAAGCAGGCTCCAGGCTCTGAGCTGTCGGCACAGAGCCCGACGCGGGGCTCGAACGTCCGAACCGTGAGATCACGACCTGAGCCAAAGTTGGATGTTCAATCGACTGAGCCACCCAGGTGCCCCTACAGGAGATTTTAGTTGTGACCTCTGCATCAGGAAGTGTAACTTAATTCGAAGAGCAATCAAGAGAGTGACACAATAATGTGTGTTTGTTCATGTGGTATGCCAAGCTAAATCAGGGGCCACCAATTTTGACTGAACGTTAGTGTCTTTGGGGAAGACTAAAAGCTTTTGATTGGTTCGTGAGGCCTGTCTGTCTCATCCAGAACTTGTGAGATTCGGTCTCCATATGGGCTTTCACATTCCTCTGTCTGCCATGCCCAGTCCCAAATTCTTTTCAGCTTATTTTTCAGTAGGCTGTGTTTTGGTTGTTTACCTCCCTATCCAGTTGTATGTGTCCTTCCTTCTGTCATCAAAACAACATAGTCACTTAGCTTTCCTTTTTGGTGGTTTCTCTGGTCAAGATGGGGTTGGTATTGTGATTGTTTTCAATTTCTTTCTCTGGACACCTGGAACACATGTATAGTATTCATAATGTTAAAAATTAGAGTAGCACTATCTCGACACCAATTGCAAGCATTAATCCGAGTTAATCCGCAGGCAGACAAAGGCAAAATGTTACAAGTCATGACTGCAGCGCACTTAAATTGCAAACTTAGGTTGCATCCCTGCAAGTGATGCAACAATGGATGATGCGTTATTGGGAAATGCAAATCGTGGCTGCCAACATCAGTGGTCAGGGTTGAAAATGGTGGCAGTGACTGTGGATCATCTGCGCCATATTCTTTTGACAAGAAAAAGAGTGTTGCTTTCAACTCCTATTTGTGGAGCCACAGTTTGGGTTTGGTACCTTCCCCCCAAGCAGGAGCAACCGTCGCTGAAAATGGATTTTTCACATCCTGGGACGGAGTTTCCCAGGATGTAGGACTCTCAGTGCTAACACTGGGATGGAACCAAGGAAATCGGGATGATCGGTCACTCTGTCATACCTTTGGTCACTTTTCAGAGTACTGAAAGGGTTGTCTTGGACAGTTTTGCTCAGCCTTATGGTTGCTTTAGGGCGAAGATTTGTTACCCTCCTCCATTCATCTTGCCGGAAGTAAATCTCCCACACCACGGATTTTACATATTATTTTTAGTGTGTCTTCCTCTTACTAAAATGCAAACTGCATGGCAGTAGGGATCTCTGTTTCGTTCGCTGCTATGTGCCCAGTGCGTGGCACATTGCAGGTCAATACTTTCGCAGTCAATATCTTTTGATAGAGGCGCCACTCAATGAGTTAGCAAACAGTGGACCAGTACCAGGTTTACAGGGAGAAGATCATGAGTTCTTGTTTCAGACATACTAAGTTTGAGATGCCTCTGAGATGCCTAAGCAATTTCACATAGGCAGTTGGCTATACGATCCTAGAATTCAGAGGAGAGGTGTTGGCCAGAGAGAGCAAAAGTGTGTTACCGTGTCAGCGGATGGCAACCAATGTGATTACAGGGGTTCATGAAATTGCTTGAGTGGCGACTGGCACCTAAGTTAGGATTTCAAAACATAAATCTTTTAAAGACTTTGAAATGAACCCCAGTGAAAACTTGAGTTTTAGGTCCTATTTTTAGAGCCGAGGTGTGTTTCACATCCATTGGTTGTACTTTGTTTTCCTTTTAAGTTTTTAAATGTTTATTTATTTTTGAGAGAGAGAGAGAGCACACGAGAGTCGGGGGTGGGCAGAGAGAGAGGGGGACAGAGGATCCAAAGTGGGCTCTGTGCTGATCGCAGTGAGCTGGGCACGGGGCTCGAACTCACAAACCGTGAGATCATGACCTGAGCCAAAGTTGGATGCTTAACCGACTGAGTCACCCAGGCGCCCGTGCCTTTCTGTTGTTGTTGTTGTTAATTCTGCTTAATAGTGACTATGCAGGATGACGGTTCTAACTTTTTAAGTATTTATCAAGTCCTGTGTGCTTAGCGCTGTGCTCAATGCTATGGAGAAGATAAGAGACATCTACTCTGCTTATTCTTGAGGGATTGTCAGACTATTGGCGGGAAGAATTGCATATTAAAATTGGAAGAGACCTTAAAGGTCATCTGGTCTGATTCTGCCATGTTTTCCAGAATATAAAAGTGTGTCCCAGAAAGATGAAGTGACTTTTGAAGTTCAAAATGAAGTGATAGAGATCTGATCAGAAGCCAGGCCTCCTGATTTCTAGCCTAGCCAAGTATACTACTTTCTTTTTTCACTAAAGCATTCATTTATTCAACAAATACTAACTGAGCGCCTACTATGTGAAGGTGCTGTTCTAGGCCTTTATGGTAAACGGTGCCCCTTTTTCACCTGCATTTGCCTCTGGTGATAAATGGCAGGACACACAACGCTTGAGGGAAGAGGGAAGAAGTGGCACATTAACATATGAAGCAATTAGAGAATCATATATGGTATACAGTATATAATTAGCTGCTAAATTGCATTGCATGATGCTAAGTGCCACAGAGACGTACAGGAGCCAAGGCCCAGAGGACAAGAGAGCAATCTCAGATAGGAAAAAGCCTTCCAACAGTACTAACTGCTGGTTCCCTGGCAAGTTCCTTTGAGAAAGTTCAGCAAATACTTACTGGGCAGGCACTGTGCTGGGTGCCTGGGGTATAAGGAAGAACAACGCATGGTCTCTTCTCCCAAAGAGCTCACTCCGTCGTGGGAGGGACAGAAGTACCTATAATTTCGATATAATGTGGTAAATGATGAGCTAGAGGTCTGGCCGGAATGCTATGGAAGCGCTGGAGGTGACCTTTATCCAGTGGAAGGGTGAGTAAAACTTCTGGGAAGCTAGGGGCTGACACCTGAATGGCATCTTGAAGCCTGTTAGGTCCTGGCTAGTCCAAAAGGAGTTGTAAAGGAGTTTTGGGAGCAAGAACAGCATAAATAAAGAAACAGGGGATGGACCCAGAGGGTATTATGCTGAGTGAAGTAAGTCAGACAGAGAAAGACAAATAGCATATGATTTCACTTACACGTGGAATCTAAAAAACAAAACAAACAAACAAAGCAAAAACAGACCCGTGAATTCATGGAACAAACTGGTATTGCCGGGGGGACGGAGTTGGGGGGACGGGCAACATGGGTGAATGGGGGTGGGAGGTACAGGCTTCCAGTTATGGAATGAATGTTATAGGGATAGAAGGTACAGCATAGGGAACGTAGTCAGTGGTATTGCAATAGTGCTTCATGGGGACAGATGGGAGCTACACTTGCGGTGAGCGCAGCATAATGTATAGATTTGTCAAATCGCTAGGTCAGACACCTGAATCTAATGTAACATTGGGTGTCAACTCTACTTCAATAAAAACAGACAAACAAATAAAGACAAGCTTATTGAAATAATAAAAAGGAAAGGCCTTTTGTCTCTCTATTCCACGCATCACAAATACCGACTCTCGGTTTCAGCTCAGGTCGTGATCTTAAGCCCCACATGGGGCTCTGCACTGACAATGCAGAGCCTGCTTGGGATTCACTCTCCTCTCTCTCTCTCTCTCTCTCTCTCTCTCTCTCTCTCTCTGTCTGCCTCTCCCCGCCCCCCCTCGTGCTTTTTTTTGTCTCTAAAATAAACAAACTTTAAAAAATTTTAAAAAAGAAAGAAAAACTGGAGATCATTATAAACTACTCTTATGTTTACTCTTATGTATACTCATATGTTACCACCTATGAAACTAGTTCTTGTCGGGGCATCTGGGTGGCTCAGTCGGTTAAGCGTCCGACTTTGGTTCAGGTCATGATCTCACGGTTTGTGAGTTTGAGCGCCACATCGGGCTCTGTGCTGACAGCTCAGAGCCTGCATCAGATTCTGTGTCTCCCTCTCTCTCTGCCCCTCCTCAGCTTGGACTCTCTCTCTCTCTCTCTCTCTCTCTCAAAAATAAACACTAAAAAAAATTTTTAATAAAAAAAAAAAGAAACTAGCTCTTGTAGTTAATATTGATTGAGCTCTGTGGGCCAGGAACTGTGCTAAGTGCTAAGTGGATTATGTAATCATGCAATTTCCGCCCCCCTCCTCCCCCCCAAAAATCCTTGAGAAGGTACTTCCATCATTCTCAGTTTATAGATGAGGAAATTAAGGCACTAAGAAGTTAATCTGAAATCAAGATTTGCATCCAGGCCATTTGGGTTTTTGTCTCCCAGTCTAGTTCCGTCTCATTGTGATTAATAGCTCCCACAAATCTTATTCATATATAATGCTTTATAGCTTTTAGACTTACTATTATACCATTTGAGATGAGTGTAGAATTTTCTGATTATGTTACTTAACCAATAGCCAGATAGGGGCAAAAGGAACAAAGATGCTGAAGATCACCCAGGACTCAATGGCAAAGCCAGTTATAAGCAAGTGTCTTCACTAAGATGTATGCCTAAGAATGATATTGATCAGAAGGAAGTGTTTCAGGCCTGCAGATATAACTGACCAAATGCCCAGTAGGGGAGTGTTTTTGTTTTTGGCTGGAAGGCGGTAGGTTAATGGTTCTCAAACTTTTGTGCAAATCACAGTCTAACCTGGGGAGCTTGTTAAAAATGTAGTTGCTGGGCCCCATTTCACATCTACACCAGAATCAGTGTGGTAGGGCTTGGGCTGCTGCATTATTAACCAATTCTTGAGATATTTTCATTCCATTCCAAATTTACTTGTCCCCAATTTTTCATTATATTCTGTCCCCCATCCTCTGTTTTCTACTCCTTTCCATTTCCCATTCTCCATGGTTCTCCCTTATTAAATATTTATTGAATATCTACTATAGGCCAGGCACAGAGTTCTACGGGCTAGGGATGGATCAGTGAACATGACAAAACGAAGTGCCTGCACTGGTGGAGACAGATAATAAACACATAAGCAAATAAATAGGAAGCAGTGCTACACAGTGATTAAGAGTTTGGCTTCTGGAGTCAAAACAAGTATGAGCTTGACACATGGTTCTTCTTCTTCCTAGCTGTGTGACCTTGGGCAAGTTACTTAATTGCTCAACAGTCTCTTCCTCTGTAAAATGGGACTAATAACATTCCCTGCCCCTCAGGGCTGTTGTAAAGAGTAAATAAGATAATGCACATAAAGTACTTAGCAGGGTGCCTAGTACATTGTCCGAAGTCAGTTAACTTAAGCATCAGCACTATAAAGTTGAATTACTTCTCCGATATAGCCATCAATATATTAAGTTCAGCTTCTGTATGTAATATCCAATAAACAATGTCTTAGGGGTGCCTGGCTGGCTCCGTCAGTGGAGTATGTGACTCTTGATCTTGAGGGGTGTGGGTTTCGGCCCCATGTTGGGTATAGAGATTACTAAAAAAAAAAAAAAATTCTTTAAAAACAACAAACAAACAAACGATGTCTTAGAGATGTCCACGCGCCTCTAAAGCATTTCCCTCTGTCACAGTTGCTAGTTTCCTGGGGAGTTTCTGTACCATACCCAGCATCACACTGCTTCACAAGGGGAGACATGAAAGTCCACCAAGGCTGCTAGCTCTTCGGTTAGGTACCAGAGTAGTTCCGTACCCCGGATAAAGTAAAGGGTGTTCTAAAACATCACCAATACGCTAAGTGAACGTTAAATAAACAACAACAAAGACTATGCAGAATGGCATGGGGTCAAATTCCGGCAGTCAACGTTAGCAGGTAAATCAATGAGGTGATATGGCAGTTAAGGGATACAGAAAAAACTAACTGTCCTTCATACTTGTTGAGGCAAGAAAATTCACATACATCATTCTCCGTCCTTGTGTCCCATAACAACTTTGCAACTAATAGCAATCTCATTAGACTGATGTGTAAACTAAGGCTCAGAGAAGTCAAACGAATAGTCCAAGTTCACTCTGCTAAGTTAGTGGCAGGCCAGCAACTCCAACACAGGTCTTCTGACTCTTACGCAGCACCTCACACAAATAAATAGCATTTTTTTTTCACAGAAGCATTTATTTTTTAAAAGGTTTTATTTTAAGTAATCTCTATGCCCAATGGGGGGCTCAAATTTATATCTCCGAGATCAAGAGTCACATGCTCCACTGGCTGAGCCAGCCAGGCACCCCTTCACAAAGACATTTAAAATGCAGAAGCCGGGGCACCTGGGTGGCTCAGTTGGTTGAGCATCTGACTTCTGCCCAGGCCATGGTTTCGCAGTTTGTGAGTTCAAGCCCCACATCGGGCTCGTTGCTGTCACTCTGTCAGTGCAGAACCCGTTTCAGATCCTCCGTCCCCCTCCCTCTCTGCCCCTCCCCTGCTCGTGCTCTCCCTTTCCAAAAAAATAAATAAAATGCAAAATCTGTCCACTTTAAAAATAAAAAAGTAAGAAATGTAAAATGTATCCAATATACACAATGCAAATAGGCTTCAGTTACACATAAGCAACATTTACGACTTTTTGCACAAGACGCGATTGCAATTTAACATTTGTTTATATTACAAGTAATCAAGATTAAGGTCGGTCTGTCACTACACCAAAATGGACCGTGTCCATTTTTATCTAACATGTCATAGGTGATCAATATGAACTTGATGAATGAATGAATGATCCACTGGTGTTGATTATAGCTAGAAGGGAGGTCATAGGCATGAGTTGAATTTAGCCTTTGGTTTAGGCAGGAGCAGAAATGCTAGAGGTATCTTACATGCTAGAGGTGTCTTACACAGAAACAGTGAAGATGGGAAAAAGGAATTACTTTTTAGTTGCTGGAAAGGATGAATTGGCTTGTACTGGATTCAGTGATTGAGCTCAAGGACAGGACTGATCTAGGCAGAGCAGATGCAGTTGCTAAGCGGTTGTTTACAGGGTATAAAGTCAGAGACTTGTTTCAATTCTACGAAAAAGAGTAGAAGGCAGTTTCTTAATGTGTGGTCCTCAATAGATCTGCATCAGAATATGTGGGCAGTTTAAGAGGGCGGATGCCTGAACCCCGTTCAGAATCCCTGAAGAGGGGTGGTGCCAAGAAAATTTGCATTTTTAGCAACCTCCCCAGCTCATTCTCACTTCCAAATTTTGAGAATTGCTGGGCCAGAATAACAATAGATCTGCAGCAGGTCTAAGACTCTGACTAGGGGAAAGTCTGCGTTATAAGGTAAGAAAGAAGAAGGGAAACCTTACACGAGAGACTGAAATAGCATCCAGAGAGCCAGAGTCCAGAGTCCCTGTTAAGAGCCAAAGAGGGTGAAAGTTTAAGAACAAGTAAACTGCCAAAAGTGTCAAATGTAACAGAGATGTCAAGAATGAAGATGGAGAAAAGTCGTGAAGATGGAATCCAGATTTTTCTGGGCCCGGACCTGTCCTTCAAGATCCAACTCAAAACATTTCCTCCCCAAGGATGTGTTTCCTGCTCCGCTGGACAGAGTCCATCCATCGCTGTGGTATGTAATTCCATTATAGCATTTCATCTATTGTAGTGAAATTCTCGTCTTCTTCCTCATTAGAAATACCGGTTTTTCCTCCTCATTAGACTGAGAATTCCTTGAAGGCAGGAGCTGCTTCTCATTTCTTTTCAAATCTCCAGTGTCTGCCATAATACCTGGCATATAGAGAATATGTGCAAATGCCTGCTGATTGGGAAGGAACTGGGGGCTGAGAACACAGTCTGGGAGTGAAGGGAGAAGAATCCTAAGTGTTCGAAGGCAAATGAGAGCAGGGAATAATTAGAGAATCAGTTCCTGGAGACCATGAAGAAGATGTGATTAAAACCACAGCCTTAGCTTTAAAGAACTGGACGGGCAATTCTTTCTGAGTCTTGAAGGAAGCCACAAAGGATGGGTGTACGAGATAAAGTCACTTAGCCCAGTTGGCCCAACTCTAAATAAGTCAGAAAGCTAAGGCCTTTGCTGAGAATGAGGCACAGAAAGCAGGATCTAGAGCCCGAAGAAAGATGGGAAGGCTGTTAGTGGGAGTGTGCTGGTGGTTGGTGGTTCCATAAGACATTAAGAGATCCTATGCTCTATCCTCAGGCATTGTTAATAGAGTGTTGTTACAAGATGACTCCCTTTCGTAGCCCTTGAAATAACAGGCTGCATCTATCAGCCATGCTAATTGGAGCTGGCTAGCAGACCTGGGGCCTGAAACTCACTAGGGTCTCAGAGCTCTTCCTCTCTGGAACATCCCCTGCGCTTCCTTACCACCTCTTAAGGCATGCTGCGGTCCATCTCCTATCATAGATACTTGTCTTTTCCTTGTTAGACTGTAAATAGTTGAGGGAGAAGGCTGTGTCTTATTCATTGTTGTGCTGTACCTTAAGCATAGCGCTTTGTACACAACAGGCAGAGGATGTCTGTACCAGGCACACACCTCTCTATAGCATTTATCACACCATACCGTATTTGTTTGCTTCTTTGTCTCCCTTTTTAGATCACGAGCTTGAGGTTAGGGATGGAGTTGATGCATGTCTCTCTTGTGTTTGGAACTTTGTAGTTTTACAGATGTTTATTGAATCAAATTGTTGAAATGAGTGCACGGTTGAGAGACTGAATAAAAGATAGCAAAACGTGGGGAGTTGGGGAGAAATCTAAAAAGACAACACACTGCACAGACAGTATGTTTTGTTACTTTCCCTATCATCAATGTCATTCTGACATCAATCAGTAAGTGTGTAAACGCTGGTGAAAATAATGCTGGGGGACCGTTTTAAAATACGAAGTTAATGTTTGCAACACACGTTCTGGATCTTCTTATGTAAATTGCCAGCCTCTCCTTTCTCTGTAGAGGGCCTGGGTGAAAGCCCTAAGGGTCCCGGGCAGCTAAATGACTGCTTTGTCCAACATTAGTTACCTGCTTGTATGGGATGCAATGTTACATGAACGCAGTTACTGTTTCCTTTAGAATAACAATTTAAGTTTGACCTTGCAGGGAGAAGTAAAAATAATGTTGAAACAGGGTAGTAACAATATAGGATCGCAACAATGAAAATCCACCGCCGCGACCCCCCTCCTTCCCTTTTACGGGAAAAATAGCTACAAAAAGGTTATCTTTAAATTTTCTTTGGTTTGCTAGGGCTTTTTTTTTTTTTTTTTAACCACTTGCTGGCAGTCTATGAGCGTAGGAGAAAATGACAAAAGCTGGCCCTTACATAGGGCATAGTATGTGTCCAAGTGTTATTCTATGTGATTTACGTGTATGAACTCCTTTCTCTTAACAGCTCTTTGAGATGGATACCACTGTGATCTCCATTTTGGACGTGCTGAAACTGAGGGACGGAGAGGTAATGCAACGTGCTCAAGGTCATAGAGCTAGAAGTGGGGGAGCTGGAATTCAAACCCAAGCAGTCAGGCTCCATACATCAAAGAGGAAAGCGCTCGGTTAGGTGTCGGGTTTACCTGTGTGAGTTATAAAGGAAATCACTTATCTTTGTTGATTATGATAATCTCCGTATTTACAGAGGGCCTGTTATATGCCAGGGACGCTCATAGACGTTTAAGTTGCAGTATCTCATTTCTTCTTCACGATAAACCCGTGAGATAGTATTTTTAATCCCCATCTTAAAGACAAAAAAACCCCCCCCAAAAACAAAAAAAAAAAAACCCAAAAAAACCCAACTCTCAGATACAGAGACGAAAATGCTTTGGCCAAGGATTGAAATCCAGGCCGACCTACTCCACTACGAGCTTCTCAGTCTTTCCTGGCAGTAAAATGAGAGAACGGAGGACCTCAAAGGGATGCCACGAGAGTACAATGAAATAATGGATGTGAAAAGGCCTCGGTGAACAAGTGCAAGGGATCAGGCCTACCCACTTGAATCCCTGTTGAAAACTGGTTACCCAGGGTTCCCGCCCAACGGTTTCTAGTCCCAACCCTGCCCCTTCTCCGCCCGACCCACGGCGATATCTTTGAATCTCTTTCTCTATCTCCTCGGAGCCTGCCCCCAAACACTTGGCTGAGCGGCGGAGCGGAGAATAGAAGGTACGCGCGCGAGCAGGAGGCGGAGCTTGCCGCCCCGATCCGTACTGGGGGCGGCCTCGGCACATGCGCCGTGGTTCTGCGGCTTCAGTTGCCCCGGCCGTGCAGCCAACCGGGGCTCGCGGCGCGCTGGAGACGTATTAACGCTGTGTTGAGTCGTTGCGTGCGAGGGGGGCGACGTAAGGGCGCTCCGCGAGCCCGTCTCTCCTCGAATGAAAGGAAACAACCTCCGGCGACAGAGCCCCGCTCCCAGGCGCTGCCGGAGAACCGACACCGACTTCTTTCTCTTTCCCCTCATTGGCGCTTCTCCCCTGCCGTTCGCCTCTGGGCCCCGCCGGTGAGTCCCCACGGTAGCTCGGGGGCCCCCCATTCTCTGCCCGGCGGGAGAAGACAAGGAGGATGGCGGTGGCCAGGCCGCCGCCCCTGCCCGTTGTTAAGGGGGACTCTCGGTGGTCTCGCTTTATTGTCAAGGACCCCAGAAGCGCCGCTCGTTGAAGGCGCTTGGCAGAGAGGTGGCTGAGAAAAGTGCTTCGGAGGAGCTAAGGGAGCGGTTAGGCTCCAGCGTAGACTTCGGGGGAAGGGGCGCAGCATTTAGGGAGGAAAAAATACTGGGAATTTTTAGTCTTTGCCATCGCTTAGGACATATTTGGGAAGGAGGGAGACTCCCAGTTTGGGAAGCGTAAGAGGAAGAATGGTCAGGATGGCAAGAGGGTTGGCTTTGCGGAATGAGGAAAAACTCTGGGGTGGGGGGAATGAGGGGTGAAACTGAGATCTGAAACGAAGACTATTTGAGAGCGAACTCCTGGGGAAGGACGGTTAAAGAAAGTGGTGGGATATCTTCCTGGATTCGGGAGGATTGGAAAAGGACGATTAGGGGACCCTGACTTGACGACCGAAAGGACCTGCTAAAGTGTTTTAGAGGAAGATAGTTTTGCGAGTTTATCTAGCGCTTGATTAGAGGGAGGTCTTGGAGTCTAGTGTGTATTGAGGGATAAATAACGGAGAGAGGATCCGGTACGTTATGTGTACCATCCTTTTATTATATGGACGAACAGCACGGCATTCTTTTGAAATTTGTACGTTTCGATATTCTGCGTGGAAGTTGAAAAATCCTTTCTTTTTGAAAACCCCTTTTCTTTTCATCGGCTTACTACGTAATATCGGGTCTTATTCAGACAGTTCAAATTCTTTCTTACCCTTGGGTTTGAAACAACTGGAAAATTCCTTCAGTTTCCTTTTGAATAACCGCAAAAAGCAGTGCGAAGCATGTAATAATATCGTGCAACCAAATTCAGGTGCCCTTCCGGTTCATCTCGATCGTTTATTTCTCTCCACTGTAACTTTCCTGACCGAAATACTGCTTGTTTGGGGATCACGTTTATGTATTTTCAACTGTATGTTTCAGCTTGATTGCGTGTGGGATTGTTTGATCTTCCGGAACGGCAGTTTTTGTTTTGTTTTGTTTTGTTTTGTTTTGTTTTTCTGTGGAAATGGTCTTTCAGATACGAGACGTTGAATGAGCTCTCGACTTGCTTCTTGAATGCTCTCCTTGATGTTTCAGGTTATTTCCACCTTGGTGCTTTACAGCATCTTGTAAAATCAGGAACGAATTGATTGCCTCAGCCTAACTAATCGAGCTTTTATATTTTTTCAGACATTTCAATTATGTTTCTCACGCTGTTATCTTTGCCTCTTTTTTTCTGCTTTATAACATGATCCATAATGTTATGTTTCTTTTAAGGGAAAGGTTTCATTGTTGCGCGAAAGCATCAAAGTTTGATCTCTGCGTGCCCTGAAAAACCTTTTACGCTGAAATTAAAATGCCACATAGCTGCGTGGATCGTTATGAACCCCTTAATATTGGTCCTTGGAATGCCCTTATTCTCCTTAACGAGAGACCACAAGTGAGACAGCATTAGATAAAAATCTGTACTTTTATGATAAAGACATTTTTGTGAGGAGTCATTGTTTCCATGATGTTCCCCACTTCATGTTTCACAAGGAGGCTGTAAAAAATTAGCAAGATATGCACAGATACATTATTTTAATTTTAGTGGAAAAATCCATTTAGTCATTGCACATTGGGGAAAGTTTTTAATTGGTTTGGTGCACTTTGTTGTGTTTTCTGTTCACTTTACCAATTTAAACTGATGAAAACACTAGAATATTTTTGAATGCAAAATAAAGCGTACCTTTTTTCTCTCTTAGATTTTTGGGTATTTGATATCTTAGAAAAGGGAATTCGCAAAATTAGGATGACAAATTTACCTGTTTATAAATTCAAAACAGGCAGAATTCTGTACGGATACAATTTGAGGGACACCATTTTCAGAATCAATTTCAAGAGTAAAAAGTGCTTTTCTACTCTAGGACTTTTTAGAACCTTACAACCCGGTTTTACAGCCTATGCTAGGGTTGTGCAGAAATTACACATTAAAGATGACTGTACAGATTAGATTCATAATGTGCTATCCTTTGAACTGGCCAAGGATGACCGGGGAGAAATGCTGAATATGTTACAGTGCTTTCAGAGTGTCTACTATTCATTGCATAGTCGTAAAGAAAGCTAATTTAGAACTCAAATAGCAGATTTTGGTGCTGTTTGAATTTTGCTGTTTTGCATGGTTAATTCTAAAGATTTTGGCAGCTATATTCTTGATAAAGCAACTGAACACATATTTGCCTGTACAAATGCAAACACACTTCCCCTTTTGTTTCTTTTGTTTCTCTGTTATGTCCTTTTTTTTTCTTTAATCCTAAAAGTATTTGCTGCCTGTTTTCAATCAGTTTCATGGTTTATAGGCAGTGCTGTGAATACAGTACTGTTGTAAAGTATCCGATGGCGTTTGGAAGACTGAGGTATTTAAAATTGTAGATAGCATTAAGGGTTTGTTAAACCCATCAACGCAGAGACTGCCAAGGCCTTTGAAGTTTTGTTTAAAAAACAAAACAAAACAACCCTAGGTATAAATTGATAAAAAGACCTGTTTCTTTGTGGCTTCACATTAAATTTTGATTAAGTATCTGCAGTTTTATATTATAAAGCACTGAGTGGTTTGCAGCTAACACCTTCCTGGCACCAGCTGCTACTGTTCTTGCTGGTGAATGAAGTGCTTCTCACAAAGCTACAATGTGGTGTCAGTGAGTCCATTTTTCAACATAGTATTATGAAAATACTCAAGTATATGGAAAAATGGGAAGAATTTTACTAAATTTTAAGATGAACATTGCAGATTTTATTAATTGTGACTTCTGTTGTGGCAGCCTGGATCCTGGACCGCTTAGTTCGGTTGCTTTGGGAAAACTACACAAATCACATAACTGATTTTACACTTGTTTAGATTCTTCTTAAGAATCCATGTTGAGATTGATGATCTAAATCTGAAACCTTCTATCTTAGAGCTTTTCTTCCCTTTCTTTGTGTTTGACTTTACCACCTAGAATTATAATTTGACTAGATTTAAGGGTCACACAGAAAAATTCTCCTTCCTTTATACAATATTGCTAATTTAATGTGAACATTACTGCATTTAGAGCACCACTCTCTGTTTGTAACTTTAACCTGCAGACTTTTGGAATAAGCCTCAGAGTCAGATAATATAGTTGTTTTTTTATAAATAATCGGTTCCTAAAGTATGGTTTTTACAAATAGACTTATAAGCTTAATTTTTTCTTTACTCTAAAGAGGGATACAATAGCAAAAATTTATTAAAGATGTATACGTGATTTTTTTCTAAACTTGAAAATAATTCACATTTTAAAAATAAGCGTTCCAGAGTCACGGTTAAGTGCATTCATTTCTCCTTTGTTGGTTTATGAATATGTGAACTTGAACGAGTTGTGCAATTCTAGAATTCTGTTCACTCTGGATATTGTGTAGTTCTCTTACAAGTTTCTGCTCTGTTCTCAGATATATAATTCTTGGTCTCCTTGAAGGGGAATCTAGCTACACATGAAAAATATTTTTCATTAATATTGTGAGCAGATGATTGTTTTAGTGTCACACATTGCACATTTTTAATTTATCCACACGGAAATCGTTTTAGTTATTTCACATATCCTCTAATTTGGGAGCAGTTTGATTTTTCCGAATTATTTCAGTAACTTATCTTTATGCATACATTTGGTTTTTTCATTATGGAGGCATTTCAGGTTTTAATGTTCATTTGTCTATTCTAAATACCCGCTTAAAAATGCATATATTAAAACTTAGGTTAAATATTAAACAACTACATGACTGTGTAAATGGATATTAAAGCGCAATTAACCATTTTGTTGCCCTTCTCATTCTCTGTAGCATTTCTTGAGGCTTAAAGTGGCATTCTAAAAGCAATTTAAAAATCATGTCAAGCTCAGTTGAACAGAAAAAAGGGCCCACAAGACAGCGCAAATGTGGCTTTTGTAAGTCAAATAGAGACAAGGAATGCGGACAGTTACTAATATCTGCAAACCAGAAGGTGGCAGCGCACCATAAGTGCATGGTAAGTAGAGGCCGGCAGCCGAGAGACCCGAAACCGGGAGGACCCGACAGTGACTGACTGTTCCCGAACAGGATGAAAGTCAGTTAAATTTTTAAGAGCTGGTTTCTCACTAATGCTATGCCATTTGTACTAGAAAAGTTCCTTTTAAAGTTAACATCTTGTTGACTGTTTCACTGTAATGTCTTTAAATATGAATCTTAATTGTTTTTAAATGTAATTTATAGCTCTTTTCATCTGCTTTGGTATCATCACACTCTGATAACGAAAGTCTTGGTGGATTTTCTATTGAAGATGTCCAAAAGGAAATTAAAAGAGGCACGAAGCTGGTAAGTTGGTATTTCTGCCTCTTGAGAATAAAACTTACTTTAAGTTCATTAAAGAGGAAATTGCTTATTTTAGAGTGTATTGCATTATTATTAACAGTATAATTTTAAATTGCAGTCTTCCCCCCCCCCCCCCCCCCCCCCCCCCCCCCCCCCCCCCCCCCCCCCCCCCCCCCCCCCCACCCCCCCCCCCCCCCCCCCCCCCCCGCCCCCCGAACCAGAAATTCCAAGGCTGGGTTTAACCTATTTATCACTTGACAAAAAAGGAGGGAATCAATATTTATATTGTTCTGATTTTTTTTCTTTTCAAAAAGAATTAAAATCTTCTTGGAGGCTGTGCTGACTTAGAAAACAAGCAGTTTGCTTAATTTGAATAGATCACGTGTTAAAGGGTTCATTCAAGGGAATTTTCATAACTCAGATGTGTTTGCCTCGTCCGTCATCAAGTAATTGTGGTGATCATAAATGAAGGTGACAGTACCCTTTCGGCAAAACAATGTTACCACTTGCTGCATTTTATTGTCATTCAGCCATGTAACAGCATTTATGACTTTGTGTAACTTTTGATGGATTTTACTGTTTTTTCTGAAGGTATGTATGCTACAGTAACTTCCTGTAGTTGTCTTCACTACTGGTAACCAGATTGACAAGATACTATATTGCTGTTTTGGAAAAGTAATATTGTCTCCTCTCGGGACTTAGAAAAGTGCTCTCTGTACTTATGATGCAGTAGGGTTTACATTGAAACAATTTTCCCTCGTTTGGCTATTGTATTTCTCCTTTGAGCCCTTTATTGAAATTACATCTGTAAATGTACCTTCGGCAGCTTCACTCTCAAGTGTGCTGTTATTTTATTTTTTTAATGTTTATTTATTTTTGAGAGAGAGAGAACATGCACCTGAGTACACATGCGGGCACAGGAGAGGGGCAGAGAGAGAGGGAGACAGAGGCTCTATGCTGACAGCAGCGAGCCCGACGCGGCGCTCAAACTCACGAACTGTGAGATCAGGACCTGAGCCGCAAGTCAGACGATTAACCGACTGAGCCACCCAGGCACCCCTCAGATGTTTCATTATTTTAAAGATGGGTTTGGCAGAACATATATGTATGTTCTTGGGCACTGGATAATCTCCTATTTCGCGAAGAATAGGATGAGCAGAGGTAGGAACTGTCATTTTGATGATCAGGAATAATCCATTTTTTGTAAGTTGTCAGTCTTGTAGTATTAGGAAAAAAAGCAATATGAAGAAATTGAAGGAAGGATTTGAGACTTGCTTTAGGATAAATAATCTCAAACCCTAGAATCATTATTGGCACAGGTGGGAATTCAGAGGTCAGTTTTTGTGGTAGTGAGGCCTTAACTCTGAAAGCATTTGTATTCCCCCACACCCAAAACTGTTGTAGTAATAGAATGCTTCGTGGTTTTTTTAAAATATTTTTTTTAATGTTTATTCACTTTTCGAGAGACAGAGACAGAGCGTGAGCAGGGCAGGAGCAGAGAGAAAGGGAGACGCAAAATCCGAAGCAGGCTCCGGGCTCTGAACTGTCAGCACAGAGCCCGATGCGGGGCTTGAACTCACGAACTGTGAGATCATGACCTGAACCGAAGTCGGATGCCTGACCCACTGAGCCACCCAGGCGCCCCTCATGTTTTTTTTTATCGTGATTTTTATTTGCTGGTTTTATATTTCTTCATGTGTTGTTTTTTTTTTTTTTTTTTTTTTTAAATTTTTTTTCAACGTTTATTTATTTTTGGGACAGAGAGATACAGAGCATGAACGGGGGAGGGCCAGAGAGAGAGGGAGACACAGAATCGGAAACAGGCTCCAGGCTCTGAGCCATCAGCCCAGAGCCCGACGCGGGGCTCGAACTCACGGACCGTGAGATCGTGACCTGGCTGAAGTTGGACGCTTAACCAACTGCGCCACCCAGGCGCCCCTATTTCTTCATGTTTTTATGGCTTGTTGATTTTTGAGAACCAGAGCAGTATGTTTTTATTTCCTAGTCCTTAAAAACAAATTCAGATGCACAAGAAAGAATACTATTTACTTGCAAGTGGTTGTGCTGTAAACCTTATTACCCCATTATTTATTCCTTGGCATTATGAATATGTCTGGAAAATGCTCTACATCCTGACTCGTGAGCATTTTGCTCCCTTGACGTGGCTGCTCTAGTCAGAACGGGAGCAGTTTTGGTCTCAGTGTTACTGATTATTAACAAATGCAGTGCCTCGTTTTACATGAAGCAGAATTGCTAAATCCAGTGGAGATTTCATTTATTTGGACGTGTTTGTGAAGAGAGCATCTGAACTTTGTACACGTTTCATTAATATAAATTATTTTGATTACTTTTTAATGGTATAGTATAGGGAGTTAATTTTTTCCCAAGCGCAGTGCGTTGTAAAGAACGGCATTTGTCCCTCGAACTGGGGATGGAAGAGCATCGGAGGTTAAGACCACAAACTATAGTAACAGACTTGGATTTGAATCGCAGCCCTGTCGCTGGCTGGCTGGGTGACCCTGGACAAGTTATTTACTTGTGTACACCACGTTTTCCTCACCTGCCAAAAGGAGACAGTGGCAGTGCTTGTCTCCCAGGGATACTGTGAGAATTCAAAGAGAGACTGTCTGGGACTTAGCGTGGTGCCTGGCACGTGGCTAGGACTTGGTAAATGGTAGCCACCCTGGTAGCCAGTGTTTACAAATAATAATAACCCGCTCATGTCATTGTAGGCTAATGAAAAGCATGCTGGGCTGGGAAGTCATGAGGCTGGTTTTTTTAATAACTCTGTCACTGACACGTTATGTAACTTTAGACAGGTCGTTAACTTATTTGTCTTTTTGCCAGTGGTAAACAGATAATGCTGCATCACTGCTTACTAGACGGTGATGTTACATGACTAAAAAGTTCTATAAAAGATCAAAAGAGTTGCCTTAGGAAAGGTGTTTCAAAAGCTATTTTGAGGCCCTGGGCATCTATTAGTAAGGAATAGGGGCAAAAGGAAAGAATTTGAGCCTATAGTTGTGTTCCTTTTCCTCCTCCCAAATGTCAGGATTTAAATAAGTTACATGGGGGATAGGACTCGAGTGGCATTCGTATGTTTAACTTTGATCTGTGCAGGGAAGGTAGGTCGTGAATACCCACTGAAAATAGACAGGTGCTTCCAAGTGAGGCTCCAGCCGGTACCTGGTGTTGGCTTAACAGGTGCTCCCTGGCACCAAAGAGAAGTTTCGAGAGAAGAGGCTGGGACCTGCGATGAAAGTGTATAGGTGACCAAATGGGGTCAGAGTCTGAGAGAATGGGAGGTCACAGAGCAGGAGTTACAGGAATGTGGTTTTTATGTTCTTGCTGCCATAGGCAGTTTTCCAAGGTTTTCATGTCAGTCACAAAGATGAGGGGAGGAAAGCTATTCTGTATAAACAAAATCATCTCTTTTTCATCACCTTTGAGCGCCCAGATGGACCAGGAATGGCCAGAGTACTAAGAATTTTATCATTTGAGTCTCTGTTTTTGCAGTTGAGACAGATACATATTTTTCCAGAATGGTTTCCCAGTTCCTATTGAAGCCGTATGAAGACACCACATCTGTACCATCTACTCTTACCCTCCAGCCACCTAGCACAGAAATGCATACTTCCAAGTAAAATTATGAATCATCATGACTGTTTTCATTCTCTTTGAGGAGATGCTTGAGTATATTTGAAGAACATACTCTTTCTGGAGGAAGCTAGGTGGTGAAATCCTTAAGAGTTCTACGTTGGATAGCTACTGTTACAATTGGTAACTGTGTCAGAAATATCACTCTAAGGACAGGAGTTCAGAAGGCCCTTTAGTTCCTCTTCCCTCACCCCCATGCAAGATTGCCTACAAGCCATCCAACATAAGATTTTTCCCCGCTGTTTTTTTTATGTTTTATTTATTATTTAGAGAGCACAAGTGGGGGGAGGGACAGAGAGAGAAGGGGACAAAGGATCCAAATTAGGCTCCGTGCTGACAGCAGCGAGCTTGATGTGGGGCTCAAACTCACGAACTATGAGATCGTGACCCGAGCCGGACTCTCATCTGACCGAGCCACCCGGGCACCCCTTGTCTCCGCTATTAAATATATCAAGGAGTTGTGATTCTACCCAAGCAACGTGAATCATGACTGTCATTATATTACACTCTTCAGAATTGAGGAATCCATCCTTCTTTGTAATTTAATTATCTCACTTAATTTAAAACCATTTATTTTAGGTCTCTCTCCTTCCATTAAAGGAAGTATTTGGGTTTTTTCTTTACTAAAAATGGACAGTCTTTCATATACTTGATGACTATCCTCAGGTCACTCCTGAACTTTCCCCTTTACAAACTAAATTTTACTCCCATGTCTAAAGAAATCCTCTGAACGTTTTTCCTGCTTTTTCCAGTGGTAGAAATAGATAAAATTTATTGACCACTTAAGATGTGGGCAAAGTACCTTAAATACATGATTCTTTTTAATCCTGACAGTCATAATGTGAGATAGGAGGTTAAATCTCACTTTATGGATGAGGAAACTGAGGCTCAGTGCAGGAACCTGACTAAGGTCCTGTAGCTAGTAAGCGGCAGAGCTGGTGCTTGACTTTAGGGCCAGGCGACTCCAGAGCCGGAACTCTTCATCACACTAGGTTATACTAGACTGCCTTTTACGCTACTCAATCCCAAATCATATTTTAAGAAACGTAATTATTAGGGCTTAGGAGTTTTCTAATAAATATGGAAATACTTTTGAATTTAGGACATAATCTAACTCCTGTTAATATATTCTCTTCACAGCATTGTTAGTTTGGGGGACAAAAATCTTACATACATACTAGGTGAGAATATTCTGATTCTGTTACCCTCAAGATATCTTTTGTGGCCTCTGAAAATGAAAAGACCAATTTTAGGTGGTCTTTACTTTGTTATTTCCTCAGTACCAGTGGAATGTCTGGCGCCCTAGAGAAATGGGGCATCTGATTTTGAGTTTATGATCTAGATATCGGGCATGCCGTGAATCTGCATCTATGACAATTTATACATACACCTTTTTATTGTGTGTGGGAGGAGCCTTGCCTATTCAGGTAAGTAAGACTGCTTCCTAGAGATGGTAAGGTTTAAAAGAGGGAGCGGGGGGATGAGTCCAGGAAAGAGGTTAACTACCAGAACAGGTCATTGAGACCGGCAGTAATGGTTCAGTTGAGTAAGGTGGGATAGTTGCCGGGTCTTTAAACCTTAGACAGGAATTTCAACTTGGATAGTAAGGGGATGGGGATGGGGAAAGCAGGATTTTTCAGGAGAAAAGGGATATACAGTGGTCACTATGGAGAATGAAACCTAATAACGGCAGCATTTTTGTCTGCTATACATAGATGTTCTGCAAGGGCATCTTAAAATGCATCCTGTCTAAAGCATTATTCATCATCTCCCTGCACTGAACCTTGATTCTCTTTCTAAATCCTTTACCTTCAAGTCTTCCTTCTTCCACATCTGTCACATTGACTCTCCTTCTGGGATGTCTCTGCTTCCTTTTCTTTCTTAATGCTCCCCTGCATCCAGTCTTCCTCTTCCCATCCTTCCAACATGACTGCTGGTAATCACTTGATCTCTGCTTCCCTGCCTCCAAACCTTTACTGGTGCCTTACTGTGTATGAAATAATACCCAGAGGCCTCAGCCTGCCTCTCAGAAGTCATAATCCACCTTTCCCATTTTTGATCTCCTTCTCTCTCCTCTTGGTTTCCCATACATCCTCTTTGTCCCCAATGTTGTGCAGGCACTGACATTATCCTAGCTGTCTGTCAGTTCTGTTTTTGCGTTCAGCTCAACCTTACCTCTGCCACTGAGTTTAACATGCTGTGCACTGTAATTGTTACACCTGTGCAAGTTTCTTCCCTACTATATCGTGAACTCTGGGAGGGTAGAGACGATTCTCTTTGCCTAGCGCAGGATTCAGTGGGGACAGTGCATGGAAGGCACTTAGCAGGGTACTTGATGTCTCATTTGTGCTCAATAGCATTTTAATAAATGGGCACTCATTCATTGTTGAATTGGAAGGAGAGAAGAGCTTCAATCGGATAATAGTGTGAAACCTTAATGGCTAAGTATAAATTGGCTAGGGAGGTGATGGTGTAGCATAAAATTCCTCTTTTTTTGTTAATCAAAATTTTAGTGCTGTTTGCAACTCTAGCAGTTTGAAAAGGAAGGAGAGAAATCGAAAGGGAAAACTCAGGTTGGTTACTTGTTCAGGATGGTAGAGCGCTATGTATGCATCACACCGGAGGGTTGTCGTGTTTCTTCAACATTCCCTGGCCTGGTATGGTGTTATTTTTGTTGTTTCCTTAGGCATTGTATTTGTCAAGTCCTCCGTCTGGAGTCTAGAATTCATTTGTCTGTCCATTTATCAGTTACTTAATTTAGTGCCTACTTTGTACCAAAGCAGGATGCTTAGACACTTTGGGTACAACCACGAATGCGTCTAGTTTAGCCTTAGGAGTATGTAAAGAATGCCACAAGAGAGGTGGGATACAGGACCATCATGAATTCTATTTGGGAAGTCAGAAGGCTTCACAGAGAGTGACATTTGAAATGTGTTCCACTGGGAAAGTGATGCTGTAGAAGTCAAAGGGGGAAGAGTTTCAAGGAGGAGGAAGTGGTCAAAAGTATTAGATAAGTATTAAATGGCAGTGCTATTTAAAGTAGAGTCAGTGGCTCGTTTAGCATTTGGTAAGGGCGAAATGGGGTGCCCACAGTGCACAGAATGCTACTGCTGCTTGCTTGCTTGCTGCATACAAAGAAGCAGAAGATGCCAGGTGATTAGTGGTGCTACGAAATCCTTAGAGCAGTGGTCCTTAGCCAACTTTTACATCAGAAGAGGAGTGGGCAGGGCATTACAGGCATGTATCTTTTGAAAAAGATTCCTACATGATTTTGGATGAACACTCCTGGCTGTGGACCAGTGCCTTAGAAGATGGGTTGACCAACTTTGATTATAGGACCAGGTAATAAATATTTAAGGATTTGCCAGCCTTATTGTCTCCATTGTAGTCACAGACAACACACAAAGAAATGAGCATGTCTATGTTCCAGTAAAACGTTATTTACTAAAATGGCTGGTGGGCTGGGTCCGGCTTGCAGGATCCCTGCCTTAGGGTATCTTTGTGGAAGAACAGGTAAATTCTTCCTGAGTCACTGGCCTCGTGGTCATCTGTGTAACTGAGTGTACGTGCATCACGAGTATATTCATCTTAATGTGTACTTTTTTAAAAAGCTCAGGTGATGGCATGCAGATTAATGTGTGTAGGTATTTTACGTGTCATTTGTATTGAAATGAATTTTGCTTTACTTTGGAGATGATTAAGGAGAAAGGATGTAAGGTAAAAGAGAAACTTCAAGTCCACTGCTGGAGAAAATCAGCTCTTTGACTATTACTGAATAAATTATTTTTTTCTTTTGCCTTCACATACTACTTCTTTGTAATTGAGAATAATGTAAATTTATGTCATTACGTAACTACCTCTTATCTATTTGTGCTAATGGAGGAGCACCCAAACCAGTAATGTAAAATAATCTATGTTTGGTTTTGGGGGATGTGTTGGTACTCACTTGAGTACGGATATGTGTTTGACATTTGAGTGAGTATATATAGTGGGCAACACGGCAGTTTAAAGTACCCTCAGCCTGAACTATAGAGCTGAGCTCAGAAAAACTATCTGAATGTTTCAGATGAAAAAAAAAAAACCTTCAAACGCTACAGTGAGAATTTATATTCCTCATCAGTGATGACTCACAAAGGCTGATAGAGTTGGAGTTTGTGATATTCAGACCAAGGTCAGGAGACCAGGTTAAGTAAGAACTTGATAGGCTTCATTAGTTCATGGCCCTCCAATTTCAAAAAGCTTTCTGAACTCATTTATTCAGTAACTGCTTAGATTTAGTCTGTTACTCTAATGAAAACAAGTACTTTTCAATGGCTCTGGTTTTTAGAAGCATTTGGAATTTTAAGGTCCTAACCTATCAGTTTTGTCCTTTTTTAATAACTTTGATGGTTTTCGGATTTCTTTTTTGCTTTCCAGCTTCCCATTTAGACCTGATTATTACATAAAGTTTATTATTAATAATATTCTATTGTTAACTTGGTGTTTTTGTGAGACCCTCTTCAAAACGCTGAACTGTTTTGTTTTGTTTTTTTTTAACTGTAGCTGTAGTATAACCCAGATGCAGTTATGTGTTCATGTTTCACCCTACCACACAGTGGTATTCTTCTTAGGAATTTTTAACAGGTAAATTGGATAGCTGTCATTTAAACAGATAAGTCAGAGGTCACTCTTGTTTTCTAACAGTGTTGGATATGTAAGGTATTACTGTAAATAAAGCCGTGAACCTGGAGTTCAGGAGCATGTTTTAGGCAGCTCTGAAAACTTACCCTAACGGCCTTGTCCCGCATTCATTTTTATCGAAGGCAGTGTTATCCGTTATTAAAAACAACACAAAAAACCAGACACCAGTGTAAGGTGAACTGCCCTCACTTTAGTTTTGTCTCCTGTCTCCTGTGCAGATATCCCTGGTACCCTGTCCCCAACTCCAGTGCTTTTTATGTTTCCCTGGCCTGCAGACTCAAGAATACGGCCTCGTTTTGGAACCTCTTTTGCATTCTCATACATTTGTAGCCCGTTTCTTAGAGCAGCTGTCTTGAGAGTAGTTAACCACTTGGCTGTGAGGATTTATATCTATACGGTGGTGGTCGGTGATAGATACTGGTACATACACAGCAGTTAAACTGGGCAAAGCGAAGTCTTAGCAAGTGAGCCCTTTGTCACTTGGTTCCATATGGCTCTGTCTAGCCATCAGATTCCAGCTTTCCTTTCTGCCTGTCCTAGAAGTTGGCAGTCTTATTTTAGTTTTACTTTGTGTCTCTCTGTGGTCTTCGTTGAGTTTTCCCTGAGCTTCGCCCATAGCTCCCGAGAAAGCAGTATTTCGCCTTTTATTCCTTAGGATTTCTTCCTTTTACAAACTGAACTTCAGCCCTTGCCTGGTTTAATTGACTGAGGAGCAGGTACATCCCAGCTTCTGGCTCCCGCAGGACTTTAGCTCAGTCATAGCCCTTTCGGTTCCCTTTATCGGCACTCATGTGTGATTTAGTTCCTCTTTAGTCTAGGTCAGCTCGTTGAGACTAAGCTTGTGGGGTACAGCTTAACCTTAACATAGTAGAGTTTCACTGATAGTAGAAGAGTGGTTACCACAGGCAGGACGGTGGGGAGGTGTTGGTTAACGAGTAAGAAGTTGCAATTGGGAGGGTGAAGAAGTCTAGAAGCCTGGTGTACGGCACGATGACTAGAGTTAATGCTACGTTGTATACTGGAAATTTGTTTCAGAGTAGATTTCTGGTGCTTTCACCACACACACATGCACACACACACACACACAAAATGGTAAGCGTATGAAGACATGAAAATGGTAAGCATATGAATACGTGGCTATGCTAATCAGCTCAACTGTAGTAACCACTTCACTAATATTAAAATATCATGCCATGCATTCTAAATATGCATAACTTATATTTTAAAAATTTAGGAGCTAGTGTAGCTTCTAGCCACACTGTAAAGATGATGTGCAAATATCTGTAATAGGATAGGGCCTTTTTTTCCAGTCTCCCCATGTCAGAAGAGGTGTTTGAGTTTTGAGGCGTACTAGGTGTACTAGGGAGCAAACTGAAGAGACGAGTAGAAGTAAAAGAAAAATGATTCTTACCAAATTTTCACCTCTACATAAAGAACTTGAAATCAGGGTATGAACAGGATAAGGTGACAGTTAACATTTATACTTCTTTGGGGGCCGAAAATGAGCCCTCAACTGAATATTTGATACGTGGGACAGACAGACATTTTTGCAGGGGGAAGGGGTCCACAGTTGACCATGTTCCTGTCAGATTCTCTTTCATTTTCCCACGTTGGAAAGAGTCACAGGTAGTACAAACTTGATGTTCGATGGCAGCTGACAGGCATTCTGCTAAGAGCCCAGGAGGGACTGACAAGTTTGAGGGCAAATGTTTTATGTCAAGAGGAATACAGGATAACGTTACCCGGGTCTGGCCAACTGGTGCCAGCTGTGTTGGGGTCCCATTTTCCTATTACTCCACTTTTTCAAGAGAGGTCGTCTTTTGTCTTCTTTTCCATAGCTTTTCTTAAGGAAAGTGTACCAGCCATCTAGTTTCCCATCTTCTTTCATTTTTTCTTTTTATCTCTTTTTGATTCTCGACCTTGTATCTAACAGGGCGAATCTTTTCCTCCCAAATATTCTTGCCTCTGTTCATTCTGTGCCCCTTCAGCTACAATGTTCTCCTCAGTTTTACCTCTCCAAATTCTAGATCAGACTGTTTAAATTTTTAGGCATACTTGAAGATTATTATGTTAAATCTGTTCAATGGTATTAGAACCATGAGTGAGAAAAAAAATACACCAGAAGATATTAAAATCTTCAGTAACAGAGTAAGCTTAAAGTCAATACATTTATTGAACACTGCTTTGTAAAGCAGTGTTTATCTTCCCAAAAACTCAGTCTAGAAACAATTGATGGATAAAATCTATACATTTATAAATATAATTAGCCAGACAAAGAAGTCAAATGGTAAGAGCCAAAATGGATGCTGTATCTTAAGTCCCATAGGAGTTCAGGGCAGAAAGGATTATTTAGGGGCTGGGGTGTAGTAGTCTGCTACACTTCAAGGTGACAGTTACGTTTCTGTTTTGTGCTCCTAGGTACACAAACACATTTAAATTTTATATTTAGCCTTATGGATAATTTTTGCTATTTTGTTAGCACCTTGCCAAAACTTCATATACAAGCGGGTATTTCTGCTTTTATATGAATGCTGCTTAAAATAGATCCAGTAAATTCTAATTGAGAAAAATTCCTACTCCTAACCTTGAAAAGAATTTTCCACTCTTTGAAACCATTTTTATTGGTATATCTTTTTTCTGCCTTGAGAGGAAATAACAAAAGTGAGAATGAGCATTTCCTCACTTAAAAATTTTATCTGTCCTAAATTGCTGTAGTTAACTGGTTATACTTTGGGTGGATTTAAATTGAGAACCAGCTAAAACAAATTTTGATATATTTTGGACATTTGGTTTCCTTCTTATTCTCAATGAACTGAAAGATGGGTATTAAAAGCATTTGCTGGAGTATTCCCAATACTGTTGATTTTTTAGTTTACTTTAATTTTTTTTTAATGCTTGTTTATTTTAGAGAGAGAGAGCGCAAATGGGGAAGAGGCAGAAAGAGAGGGAGACACAGAGTCTGAAGCAGGCCCCAGGCTTCGAGCTGTCAGCACAGAACCTGATCTGGGGCTTGAACTCATGAATCGTGAGATCATGACCTGAGCCGAAGTTGGATGCTTAACTGACTGAGTCACCCAGGCGCCTGTATTTATTTTTAAGTTTGTTTGTTTATTTTGAGAGAGACAGAGGCAGCGTGAGTAGGGGAGGGGCAGAGACAGGGAGAGAGAGAATCCCAAGCAGGCTGTGCACTGCCAGCTGCGGAGCCCAACGTTGTGCTCGAACCCACGCACCATGAAATCATGACCTGAGCCCAAACCGAGAGTCAGATGCTTAACCGACCGAGCCACCCATGCGCCCCGTTTTATTTCTTTATTTTGAGAGAGTGAGAGAGAGGGACAAGATCTTAAGCAGGCTCCATGCTCAGTGTGGAATCTGAGGCGGGCCTCAATCCCATGACCCTGGGATCATGACCTGAGCCAAAATCAAGAGTCAGGTGTCCAACCAACTGAGCCCCCCAGGTGCCCCTAAAATAATTTTTTGTATATGAAAGTATTTTTGTCCATTGTAGAAAAATCAGAAAATACGGGAAAGTATAAACAAAACCATCCACCCAGTGACACAGAATCTGAAACAGGCTCTAGGCTCTGAGCGGTCAGCACAGGGCCTGATGTGGGGCTCGAACTCACAGACTGCGAGATCACGACCTGAGCTGAAGTCAGACGCTCAACTGACTGAGCCACCCAGGTGCCCCTGAATCTCATTTTTTTTTAAGACTAGAGTAATAGAAGTAAAATTAGTGGATCAGGAAATAAGAACTTTTAAAGAGCTCTTTGATAAATAAGGCAAGCTGCTGTCCAGAGTGTAGTGATTTCTAGCAGGATATGCGCACGCCCATCTCACTATTTTTGCCAGTGTTGAGCCAAGTACAGTATTTTTAACAGCACCTCCCCTCCTTTCACTTTTACTTGCTAATTGAATTCAATAATGTTTTTCAAAATGTGCCTGTAAGCCCATTTTTGATGAAACTTCAAGATGAACTACTTGCAGTAGAGTTCTAATGAGATGGGGTATGTTTGACTTGTTAAGAAAAACTGGTTGTAAAGTAGTACGTGTGGAATTATGTACAGAAATACTGCCATGCAAACACTGTAACGCACCATCAGGGCATCTCTACTTGGTAAGCATGAGTGATTTTTAAATTTCCTTTGTGCCCTTGTCTTTTCCAAAATTTCTCTAATTGTGTTTTTTGATGAAAGATACAATTTGCTAAAATAATAAAACTTCATAATTAAGCTGCACTACAAATGCTGCACTTCCTCAAGAATTTATAAGCCACCCCAAAGTATTTAACAGCTTTTCCTGCTTGATGACTTGGCACAGTATTTCTTTTTAACAGTAATACTCTGAAGTTTCTGTACTTAAGGAAATGGAGTATTTCTCTAGTATCAGTAATGGGCACTGGCCCTCCTGCTTTCTGGGGTGTACCTGCCTTGAGAACGTTTCTACTTCTGACTTAATAGGAGTATTTCTTAAATGATAGCTTGATTGAGAGGTTGAGGCTCTGACTTGTTTAAAGAAGTATAAGGAATTTTATTGGAATTTATATTAGCCTCTCCGTATAGCAAAAATGCTTAGGGGCCAAGTGATCCCAAAGTTAGGATGGTAAGTGTTCTTTATGTTAAAATCAATAGAGGAGTGAGAACGGTTCCAAATGAGGTATCTAGAAACCAGCAATTTTTAAGATTTACCTTCTAGTGAATTTGTTTTGGCATGGCATTTGTAGCTTCGGAGATAGCCTCATTGAAAGTCCACTCAGTCCAGTATACTATGATACGTTAATCAGAACCACTAGCAATCATTGTTATGTACTTTAAAAAAAAATTCTTTTTTAATGTTTATTTCTGAGACAGAGAGAAACCGAACATGAGTGGGGGAGGGGCAGAGAGAGAGAGAGAGAGAGGGAACCGCAGAATCCGAAGCAGGCTCCAGGCTCTCAGCTGGCAGCACAGAGCCCGACACGGGGCTTGAACTCACAAACCGTGAGATCATGACCTGAGCTGAAGTCGGTCGCTCAACCAACTGAGCCACCTCGGTGCCCCAATTCTTATGTACTTTTTTAAAAAAGAGCTTTTTCCTAAATTGAGAGCACGAGCTAGTTCAACAGTAGGAATTATCCAATAAAGTTAGAACGTAAATACATTAAAATCTGTTTAAGAATATGTTCTTTTATCTATTTGCCCGAATTCATAATGCGGGAGGTAACAGATTAAATTAAAATAGATGAGCATGTTTTCAGAATCAACATCACAAATTATTTTTAGAGCTTGAGATATTTCAAAATCTACTTTAATTCTTTTATCCTTCTTCCCTCACTTGAAATTGATTTTACCAAGTTCCCCAATAGTATGTGAGGTTTTTCTCCCCAGAGATTCTCATTAAGTGGAGATGTGAAGGACAAATTGTTTCTGGTATGAGACATTTTCTGCAGTTACTCATTTCCAGGAAAATCTGGATTGTGGAAAGGGCTAAGTTATATACGGCTTACATTCCTGCTATGCAACATTTCAAGTTTTCTCTTGGCCACAGTGAAACAATAGACATTAATAATATTCCATTAATTTTGTCAATGTTTAACATGGGGGAAAACACCCCTGGTAGAATTTTATTCAAATTATTTCTAGGCGAGAACACAAGAAAAATGGCATTATTAGTTACAAAACTTCAATAACCAGTTTGTTTTCCTTGACAGAGATTGATATGCCTCTAACCTGACATCACGGCCTTAGGGAAATCGCACGCTAGTAATAATTATTTTATTGTTTTGCTGTAGATGTGTTCTTTGTGCCATTGTCCTGGAGCCACAATTGGTTGTGATGTGAAAACCTGTCACAGGACGTACCACTACCACTGTGCATTGCATGATAAAGCTCAAATACGAGAGAAACCTTCACAAGGAATTTACATGTAATTATTTAACTTCTTTAAGTTTTTTTTCCACAGTCCTACTTTAGGGTTTTGTAAAAGTTTTTCCCGTTTCAAAGCATTTCATCATCATTGTAAAGGGTGTTTTTGGTAAGGAATTTAATGGTTAGAGAAATGGCATAGGACTTTTAATAAGATTTGTGGAATCCAGCTTATGAATGGGGTGAAGTGTACTGCTCATTTTCTTAATTTGAGAAACGAATTTCGTTTGTTTACTTCATAATTTTTGATTTCTTCATTTTTTTGTAGGGTGTATTGCCGAAAACACAAGAAAACCGCACATAACTCTGAAGGTAAGTCATTCAGCCGCTTCTCAGTATCAGGAAGAAATTTGAGTGAATTCTGTACCGATTTTTGCCATAAGATGTATCTCAGTATTGAATACATTTCAAAGAATTAAGAAAAGTGTTAGGACAAACTAATATACATAGTGGAAATGATCTGAAGTTTTAAGGAAAATTTTACCCCTAAACTTAGTTCTTGTAAGGAGTATGTTGAGAATGTATTTATCTTTAGGAAAACACATGACGGCGGGGGTTTGGGATTTCTGTGATCACGAAAGTGGTAGTAGATTGCAAAGGTCGTAATTGGGATCTGTGCTGCTGTCAGATACGCAAAGTGTGAACGAAGGCCACTGGTACTACATTTTGTGATCACCAGGCTTTCTGTTAGGTTTTCATGTTGTAGTACTGTTTTAAAAATACAGACATGTTCATAAGAAGTAATTAACTTTAAAATATATTAACTTTTGAAATTATAGTTTATCTCTCCTTAAATTTAGATAAAACAAGGTCAGGGATGTTTATATATAGTTAGCCAAGTTGTACCTTGTCTTTAAACGGTATGGAAAAGTTCTTAAATTGAATTCTTATATCATACCTTTACAAACAGATGGTTTTGATACTGTCACTGGCAATATAAAAAGGCTTAGATTTAATCTGAGATTGTTCTGTCCTTCTATTTAGATTAGAGATCTTTAGTTTTTGTTAGCCTCCGAGAATGCATTGCTTAGCAGTAGAATGGTTTCAGCCTGTTGATTTAGGAAGTGGTTTCTTTTATAAAGACTTACCTAGTTATCAGTGTTAGCATATTAAAGTTTGTGGCCCTTTTTGATATCTTAGATCTTGGCTGTATCCTACCCTTTGGGACTCCAGATTGGTTCCATTACTTTAGGATAGTGCTGGTTATATAATCTTCAGCAAAAACTTGTCTTTAAGGTAAACAGATTCCATAGCTGTTAACAACAGAACATTTCGGAGGTGATAAAGTACAACTGAAAAAAACCTTTATGTTTTCCTTGGTTTTTTCCTCATTTAGTTCTAGAATTCAGTTCAAAAACCTTTTGTTCAAAGGTTAAGAGGAAGCTTTCCCACCTTTCATTGGTTCAGATTTTAACAGTGTGTTTTTTTTAATTTTTAATGTTTATTTTTGAGAGAGAGAGAGAGAGAGAGAGAGACAGGAGAGAGTGGGGGAGGGGCAGAAAGAGAGGGAGACACGGAGCTGCCAGCACAGAGCCTGATGCGGGACTCAGACTCACAGACTGCAAGATCACGACCTGCGCCACAGTTGGATGCTTAACCGACTGAGCCACCCAGGTGCCCTGGATTCTCTTTAAAATTGTAGTGACCATATATGTATGGTAAACCAAGGATTAAGAGCTGGGATCTGATGAAGATGAGTCTATGAACACCCTGGGGCAGAATACTTGAGGGTGGCAACAGTGATTAACAGCTCCCCTTTTATTCGGTAGATTTCTGAAGCTGATAGTACCATCTAGTGGTAGAGAAAAGTCACTGCAGACTGTAAAGTAAATTTTGGCCACCTTTTTGCTTTGAGAAATTTATTGAGAAAGATCTAAATTACTGCTTTTCAAGATGACTTTTTTCATGTAACTGGAAGGATTCCTAAATTCCTAAATTATTCAAATTTGTAATACAATTGTCTTGAATTTGGGGTTCGTTGTACATTTTTGTAGCACTTTGGGGCCCCTTGTATTATTGATATATACGTAGTGTGTATATACTCATATTGTAGAACTTGAAATATAATTTTACAATTTATCACTTTTATCTAGCTTGTATTTGACATTGAGTGCTTTGTCAGAAACAGAACTTCCAATTACTTCATTGTTCTAATGGGAAACATATGTTCTACTTTATGATTGTAATTTATGATTGGGGTTTATAGGATTGTATTTCAGGGACTATCTTTGAGAATTATACCGCAGTAGTTTGTATAGCAAAGAGGAATTGATTACCTGTGGCAGTGTCTTGATTATTTGCCATCGGTGGCTCAATAACCTAGTTTGCTAATACTTAAAATAATAAATACGCCATAATTCAGTCTGTTCATGTTAGTTTGATCTAATATGAACTGTTTTGAAATATTAAATTCAAAAATCTCTTTACCGTCTCCATAGTTTTGCCTTTTCCAGAATGTCATATAGTTGGAATCACATAGTATGTAGCCTTTTCAGTTTGGCTTCTTTCACTTACTGGCCTTTTTTTTTTTTTTTTTTTTTTTGGAGGCGGCGGGGGAGTGGGGCGGGGGGGTGGATTAGTTGATAAATACATGCTTATGAGAAAGATCTGTTAGGTAAAAGGAGATTGAAGCTCCAGGACAGAGGGAGACTCCGTGCACAACCAGAATTGCCCTGTGATGGGAGGACACTTCCATTGTAATAGAGAAGGAAGAAGATAGGTAGTTCCTCTCTCGTCTGTTTGCTCTGTGAGGGACAATGTAGGGGAGGCAGGAGGGCTGGAAGTTGAAGGAGAGAGGAGAAAGCTTGCAGGAATAGTTGTGAAGATGGGAAAGGAAGTTTGGAGAAATGTAAGGGCTCCAGACCAGGTAGAGGGTTCAGTTAAGGTTGCTAACCATTTATGTAATGATACCCTCAGTTTATGTGACTTCCGGCAATTCAGGATCCTGTGTGTAGCACAGAGAAAGTGGCTAGTTAGAAATCTAAGTTAGATAGGGAAGTGAAGGCAGGAAAATAAGAAACAGGAAGGAAGTAATAGATGGGAGGGGGTGTGATTGAAGATAAGCGAGAAGGAAAGTGCTTGGGAAAGCGGTCATTTTGTGGTCCCAAAGTATGTGTGATTTATAGTGAGTTCAGAGGTTAGAACCCTTCTTAGGTGATTATAAAGGTGTCCGGGTGTGATTATAGGGATTGGGTAGTTGATGGAGGACATCACTGAAGGTCAGGGAACTTGCTTGGATTGTCCCATGGGCCTTTGAAATCACCCAGGATGCAGCAGGGGCTGGAAAGAGGAAAGAGCAGTAAGCTATGTGCTAAGGAGAATCTGATGCATGGGGTGGAATGATTGGGAGCTGGTAACTGTTAGCAACAAGGAGGGGAGGAAAGTAGCATAATCAGTGTACCAGCAAAATTGGCATCATCTGGGAGTTGGTTAGAAACGCCTCATCTCGAGCCCCACCCCTGACCTACTAAATAAGAATCGCCACTTTAACTAGATCCCAGGTGACTTGTTTGCACATGAAAGTTTGAGAAGCAGTGGTTTTAGCTGGATGACGTGGACCTCAGGTGCAGGGCTTTTTACAAGTGGCTATAGAACAAATGGTTCAACAAGGCTGTCTAGTAGGACTTATTGTGACAATGAAGTGTTCTATATTTGCACCGTCTATTATGATAGCCTCCAGCCACATGTGGTCGTTGAGCACTTAAAATGGTATAGTGCCCTTCTACTCTTTTTTTTTTTTTAATGTTTATTTTTGAGAGAGACAGAGCATGAGTTGGGGAAGAGCAGAGAGAGAGAGAGAGAGAGAGAGGGAGACACAGAATCCGAAGCAGGCTCCAGACTCCGAGCTGTCAGCACAGAGCCTGACTCGGGGCTCAAACCCATGAACCGCGAGATCATGAGCCAAAGTCAGACGTTTAACCAACTGAGCCACCCAGGCACCCCTGCCCTTACTCTTAATAGGAATTTATACATTAAAAATGGGCAGGAAAAGCCTAGAATTAAATCCCGCAACTTACGTGCCCCATCCTTTCGCCCATGTGTTTAGATAATAGATATATTCTTCACCTTTTTTTTAAAAGCAGTATTTTTTAAATACCCAACATTGGCAATAACAGATAGGTCTAGTTTGTAGCTGATGCTAGCTTCTGTATTGTAGACATACCTTAACATGATAGGTTGTCATCGATAAACAGTTGAGTACCTACAAGGAACTGTGATTATGTCTTGTGGTTCTTTTAAAATCATTTTCATTAAGAGGTTAAGGCTTTTCTGTTTAATAATGTATATGGAGCAAAGTAATCTGTGATGAGATAGAGAACAGTATTTAGAGTAGATGCTGAGTGTTAGCTATTTGCGGCAAGAATGTGTAGATTGTAAGTCGTGATTACAAACATAACCTCAGCTCGGTTTAGGTTCTTGAAATTGTAAGTAGCCAAACTTGTGGCTTATTATTTTTGTTAAGCTACCCAGTATAGAATGTTTTGCATGGTATGGGTGCTCAAGAAATGTTTGTAATGTCTTTTCTTTGGCTTGAAACAGAGCATGGTTTTGAATGTATCCCTTATTTGGGTGTGACCTTTCTGTGTCCTGTGGCTTGTCTTGCACCGGTGTTAGTAGAGCATGATGAATTAATAGAACGGGATTTTTTATAAGTCTGAAATTTCTTAAAAATAGCTTAGTGAGAAGTGCCACAATTACGGTGACTGTGAAAGACAGTATATAAAGGAATCTTTTGTGCCTAACCTTGGAAGACCTACTCTTGATTTTATTCAGGGACCTGGTGGATCCCCTAGCAGACTTTCTGGAAACTTTATATTAGAGATTGCTTATCAAATCATAGAACTCCATTTGTGTTTCAAGAACTAGAGTCACTGTAGTTCTGTTAGAGGTGTGTTGAAAGTGTGCTGTCCTCTGTGTGCATTCTGCTTTAATATTACCTTAGTATGCTCATTCCCTTTGTTTCTCTACAATGTGTTACACCCTCAGTCTTCGTTACTTTTGTTAAGTGGAAGATGGGGAGATTTTTATGTGACATCAGTGTCCTTGAAACCCTTTTAAGTTTTGTGGCATTGAATAGATTTATGAAATACTGGAAAGGCGGTTTTGTGCACTGGTTGAACATGGGCTCTGAAATCAGATCCGTATTTGAATCTTAGCTCTGCTACTTACTCGTACATGGTCTTGGGCAAGCCATTTAGTATCTCTGGAGCCTTGGATGCTGCATTTGTAAAATGGGAATTAAAATAAAACCCTACCTAGGGGCGAGGGTGGCTCAGTCGGTTGACCGTCCGATTTCGGCTCAGGCCATGATCTCGTGGCTTGTGAGTGCGAGCCCCGCGTCGGGCTCTGGGCTGATGGCTCAGAGCCTGGAGCCTGCTTCGGATTCTGGGTCTCCCTCTCTCTCTGCCCCTCCCCTGCTTGTGTGCTGTCTCTTTCTCTTAAAAATAAATAAACATTAAAAAAAAAAAAAAAACTCTCCCTCATGGAATTACTGTAAGGATTAAATGGAATAATGTCTGTAAGGGTCTCAGCAACATTCCGGGCACATAGTTCAGTGCTCACTAAATACTACATTCATGTGGTCTTCCTTGGAAGATAATAGAACTTAAATTGTGTTTGTGATTTAACTTGGGAAATTTGAGTAACGTGTCCACGTTGTGCCCTTTGCTAGAACTGACTCCTTATTTTTTCTTTGATTCAGCAGATTTGTTGACTACCCATGTGCAAAAAGTACTGCGCTAGGCACTGTTTGCGTTCATCTTTCATTTAGCACACTTTTCAAACTGACTACAGGAAGTATCAAACATACATGAAAATATGTTTGAAAAAAAGCCCCATCACCTGGGTTAACAATCATCAGCTCCTGGCCAGTCTTGTTTCATCTGCACCCCTCACCTGCTTCCTCCACCTGGATTATTTTGAACTAAATCCCAGCCATATTTCATTTTAGCACACTTAATTAAGAATTAATATTTTGGGGGCGCCTAGGTGGTTTATTCGGTTGAGTGTCAGACTTCAGCTCAGGTCGTGGTCTCGCGGTTTGTGGGTTCGAGCCCCACATCAGGCTCGCTGCCATCGGCCTGTCAGTGCAGAGCCTGCTTTGGATCCTCTGTCCCCGTCTCTGTGCCCCTCTCCCACTTGTGCTCTCTCAAAAATAAATACATATTTTGGAAAAAAAAGACTATTTTTGAGGCATGTTGTGTTGTTTATATGTACATACACATATAAATATGCATAAAATAAATCATGTATCTGATACCTTTACCGAAAAAGAAAGCAGGTTTGTGTGTGACCTGGAGCGTGCAGGGCAAATGCACATCGCGCTTCCCTTGGAGGAGGCGGGGCGAAGGGCGTCCAATCTTCCTTTCGTGGCAGCACTCCAGGCGCCCAGCAGAGGCAGTGACGCTTACTGCAACCTTAATGCTTGTCATTTTGCTTCTGTTTTAAAAATAATCCTGACACACATTTATTGAGTGCCTCCTCGGTGTGGGCACGTGGGAGAATTGCCAATTCCCCAATAAAAAAGAGCCCCTTGACAGAGAGCTTACCATCTACACAAGGTATGACAAGAGAAATAACTAACAAGTGAATAGAATTTTCTAGTTTACAAAGCATTTTTCACGTTTTCTTAAGGCTTCCTTTTCAGGAAGGTGTTCTCCTCAGTTCCATTTGATACGGCAGGAGACTTTGCCTTGTGAGTGTTAACTAGCTTCGCCAAGTTTTAAGACCTAGTAGGTGGCAGTTTTGAAACTTTCTGTCCAGGGGTCCTTTCTACTTCATACTGTTAACCGATGTGAGACTTTGGGGAGGAAAGGAAATGGCGCTTAACCCAGGAAGGTGGAAGATGAGAAAAATAGTGATTAGAAGAGAATTGGTAACGGAACAGATAGGGCTTTCCAATACTAGGAGGAGGAGAGTTGGTGTGCTGGTAAGGTGGTCACTCCTGTGCCTCATAGTGGCAATCAGAAGGGTGACACAAGGACCTGGCCTTTCTAAGGTGACATAGACATCCAGGGGCGGTGCTCATAAGGGTTGGGAATGCTTGGTGGCACTTTGTCACCTTATCAGCCTGGATTTGTAGAAATAAGAGCTGTGAGTACGAAGGTAAGGTTTTGTTTTCTTATCGCATTCATTTGTTTGATTAGGTGTGTGAACATTGTACAGAAATCAGCAGTACCGATGAGTGTACGTTGTTCGTGAGCTTTCCTCCCACCCTTATGTCTGTTTCCAGATTCCTTCGCTGAAAGCAGCCACTGCTGTCAGTTTCTTAAGTTTCCTTTCAGAGCATTTCTCTGCAGACATGAGCAAACGTGAAACTGTCCTTTTTCTGACTTCCAGGAGCACTTGACATTGTGTATTTCCATGACAAGTGGGTATTGCCACTTTAAAAGCATATGGTTTCTCACTAGCATAGGTTGGTCCCAGCTCTGCCACTTCTTAGCTTGGTGACCTTGGCTAAACTTATTGAACCTTTTTGAACTTTTCCTTATCTGTAAAATGAGGGATGGGGATGCTGACAGATACAAGCTCGTGTGGTGGTCGTGAGGCTCAAGTGAGATCGTGCGTATAAACCGCATGGCCCATCTGGCATAGTCAGAACTCCAAAAGTCAGATGTTAGCTCTGAGATTTGGCGTGTTTCCAATTTATAAATTAAGTAGAAAAGGGCAAGATGCAGAATAGTGTGCTCAGAATGCCATTTGTGTGTGTATCCTTTTAAAAACCACGTTTGCATGCGCAGAGGAAGTAACAGCTGACATTTATTGAGAGGGTCTTAGGTGCCAGGCGCTGTTCTAAATTAAGTAACTTTACACTAATTCATTTAGTTCATTCATGGACCCTGGGGGGTAGGTCTCAGGTAAGAAGACACACAGGGACACACAGTCTATGGCAGTTCCAGGGTTCAAAACCAGGCTCTCAACCCTTGAGGTTGAGAAGAAAAGCCCTTAATGGTGGTTACTTGAGAGAGGGAAGGAGGGAGGCAGAAGGAGAGAGAGGGAAGGAGGGAGGAAGAAGGAAGGGAAGCAGGAAAGCTAGGGCAGGCGCCAGCTGGGAGCGCCGCGCAGGCAGAATTAAAAGGTGGGAAGGAAGATTTTTACTTCTTTGATGCAGAGTTCTTTTATAATTATCACTGAAGGAGAAAAAACCACTTTTTATGTTAAAATGTTAAAACATCTTCACAGTTGTGAATTGGGGAAGAAAACCCTACTGTAACCATGTAGCCATGAAAAATTTAAACGAAGGTGCCGTGACTAGCCTCATACTCATTTTTTTCATGTGCATTTTCAGTTATCTTTTTGGGTAAATTCCACAAAGTATGATCACCGGGTCAAAGGGTTCAGTCTTTTTGAGGTTCCTGACACATGTTGCCGTGTTACTTTCTGGAAAGATTTTGCTAGATTGTATTCCCCTCAGGGGTGGATGAGTTTACCCCTCTTTTCACCACATTGGATGTGAGACGTTCTTTTAATTACGAAAGTAGTATATTATCCATTGCTTAAAAATTAAAATAGTACAATAATGGGTGATGGGCATTGAGGAGGGCACCTGCTGGGATGAGCACTGGGTGTGGTATGGAGACCAATTTGACAATAAATTATATAAAAAAATAAAATGAAATAAAATAGTACAATAATACTGTTTCATTAAAGCAGTTCAAAAAGGCCTCAAAAAGGTTACATTCTCTAGGAGTACCTAGTAATAACAGTTTGATGTATATCTTCCCAGAGCCTTGTTTACCTACATACAAATATTTAGTGTATATGCACACTTATTAAATACAGTGGCATCATAGTATATATAGATACTATTATGCTACTTGCTTTTTTTATTCTCTGATTTATCACAGACCTCCTTCACTGTTGTTTACAGATTGACATCATTCTTTTTATTTTCGTCCACTGAAGCATTTTATTTGTCTTTTTTCCCATTGATATTTTTTATGTTTATTTATTTATTTTGAGAGAGCACAAGTGAGGAGGGAAGGAAGGAAGGAAGGAAGGAAGGAGGGAGGGAGGGAGGGGGGAGAGAGAGAGAGAGAGAGAGAGAGAATGAGAGAGAATGAGAGAGAATATCCCAAGCAGGCTCTATACTGTCAGTGCAGAGCCTGACGCGGGGCTTGAACTCATGAGCCGTGAGACCATGACCTGAGCCGAAATCAAGAGTCGGACACTTAACCGACTGAGCCACCCAAGTGCCCCATTTGACCTCTTTCTTTTTAACTGTTACGTTATATCCCATAGAATAAATAGAACCTTAGTTTATTTAAGGATTTCTCTATCAAAAATCATTTACGTCTATTTGTTTCATGGCTAAAACTGTATTTATCTTCCTTGTACCTATATGCTTGTATACTTATGCAAGTGATTCCGTAGGGTAAAGTTTTAAAATTTGGTTTGCTTTTAACATTGGGGAAAGTACTGTCTCATGTACCCAGTTTATGGTCCCACCAACAGTGTATGAGGGTGTCCAGTTTTCTGCCTCTGTGCTGGGACATTACCAGTTTTTAATTTTTGCAAATCTGATTATCACATTAAATTTCCATTTCTCTCATCTCTAGTAAGATTGGGCTTCTGTTCATTTTTTTTTCTTTTAGTCATGTTTCTTTTTTCTGTGAATTGCCAGCTATCCTTTGTGCATTTTTCTCTTGAGGTTTGTCCTTTTGAAATTGATTTGTAGCGAGTGATTTCTGTAATGGAAGTATTAATTCTCCGTCACTAAATGCAGATGATTTCCCAGTTTATCATTTGTCTTCTAACTTGGATTATGGTGCATGTGCCATGCAAAGGTTTCTAATTTTTAGTCACATCTCAGTCTTTCCCTTTATGACTTCTTAGGTGTTTGACCCAACATTATAAAAGCTACTCTCCTCCATTTTCTTCTATTACACTTATTGTTTGTTACTTTATGATTAGATTTTTTTATATGGTATGAGGAAAGGAATCTCCGTTTTAAAAAAATGGATAAGCAATTATGCCATCATGTCTTTTCCCCACTCAATTTGAAATGCTACCATTATACTCAGAATTCCCGTATGCTTATGGGTCTATTTTCAACCTTGCTTTCTCTTCTGCTGATAAAAGTCTCTTCCTGTGCCAGTATTTTAACTGCTGTCTCTTTACTGTATATTTTGATGTCTTTTTTAAAAAAATCTTGTTGTATATCATAAATTTACTCTTCCAGAAAACCGTGGAATCAACCATTTTATCAGAGTTGCATTAAATTAAGTTAGTGAGAGCTGACATTCCAAAGTTGACCCTCTTCCTCCAGAAGCTCAATATTTTTGTGAGGCTTCTTTTTGATGTTTATTTCTAACACATCTTGTGTTCAGTTATTCTAGCTTTTTATAACTAAACTCTGCTATTATGATTCATGAAAATGATAGATCACTTAATTTACACTTGGATTGTAGAAAAGTCATATTTTCTATAAGTGTGTTTAACTACTTATACTCTGTGAATTATTTGGTCATTTGCTTGGTCCATTTTTCAATTGGGGCCTTAATCTCTTATGAGCTTATATCATAAGGATACTAATCCTTTTTCACAATTACAACAGAGTTTCTTCTAATTTGTTTACTTTTTTATTTTATCACTTTTTTTTGCTGTGTAAATCTGAAAATTTAGTATAGTTAAACGGTCAGTCTTTTATGATTTTTACTATTGCTGTTAAAGTCCCCTAAAATTTTACACCAAGTGGTTCCATATTTAGTGCAAAAAGAAAAAAAAAAAAAGCCATGTAGAAAACTAGTCATGTTGGCCTGATAATGGAATTAGTTAAGTAATTTCTTTAAAGGTGCTTAATAATGTAATCTTATAGTGTTAATGATTATTTGTTTTCATTGTAAGTAACAGAATATTCTGTATATCATATGTATTGTATAACATGTACCAGAATGATGGACAGATTTGCTTATGATTTTTCATTTTTTAAAGAATTTTTAATTTGGGGCAAGTGCAAGTAATTCTAACAGCTTTAATGAAATTCTGTATCTTAAAAATTGTCAGTTTCAATGTTTAAAGTAGGTGATGTGTTTTGATATGAAATTTGCTATAATGTTAAGATCAGAAGATATCTTTGACTTCTCGGTCTTCACAGGAAGTTATTCACATGAATTTACCTTATTGCTGGTAAAACTTTTACCTTTCCCCCCTTTTTCCTCCCTCATATCCTATTGTAGTTATGTGAAGTTGCATTGATATAAATTTTTATGAACTGTTTTGCAAACAATCTAATGCCTTCAGTTCCTTGAATTTACATATTCAAGTATACTAATTGAATTACCCTTTTCTTGTCATAATGATTATGCTTTTATTTCTAAAACAATAAACAAGTTTTAAGTATTTATTGGGAAACATTGATATCTATGAATAGAAGTTGATATGCTTTCTCATTGAGAAATTAATCCCTGGAATTGAAAACTTAATGTTAAAAGAAAAAACAAAGGCATTAGAACTGTGCCTAAAACTGTCTTTAGTTTGACCCTAAGAGAAGTGAACATTCGGTTTTTATACCTTTTTAACACTAAATACTTTGTCTCATGTACAGTAGGCCCTCAATAAAGGAAGTGTTTGTAGTGAGTAACTGGATGAAACACCGTTCCATTAATCATAGAAATTCTTTTCAAATTGCTGGGAAATGCAGTTCTAAAACTTCTACATAAATGTTATTTAATCCATTAAAGTATATACCTCACTTGCAACATAGCTTTCTTACCATTTGTGTTAGAAATTCCTTGCATACTTAATATTTGTTTAAGTACTCGATCTGTTGTTCATTTATAGATGACTTCCTTGTGGAATATGACCCATTTGATTTTCATGATAGTGTAAGGAGCTATCCTAGAAGAGTGCTGCCTAATAGAACTTTTTTGTGATGGTGGAAACGTTCTGTATCTGCGATGGCCAGTATACATGCAGCTCACCATCTGCGACTTATAAGCCCTTGAAATGTGGTCAGTGTGAATGAGAAACTGAGGTTTTAATTGTGTTTAATTACAAGCGACTAAAATTGTGAAAAACCACCTGTTTGTTGCTCGTGGCTGCTATATTGGACAGCACAGATACACCTACTTTATTTTCATTTAGTTTTCCAAGTTATAGTAAGATTATTTTCTTAGGTAATGTTCTGATTTCACTAACAGTGTTTGGTAAAACTCTTTGAAACCTATGGTGAAAACAATAATACAAGAGCTGATTCTAAAAATGGACTTTAATTAGAGTTTGAAAATGTTTACTGGCTTGTGTGCACAGTCAAGATCACAAAACTCATTTTTATAGAATTATAAATCCAAAAGAAATCATTATTACAAGGATTATAATAAAACTTTTGAAGTCTTCTGGTTTTTTTTTTAAGTTTATTTAATTTTTTGAGAGAGAGAAAGAGAGCGCAAACAGGGGAGGGGCAGAGAGAGAAGGAGACGAGAATCCCATGCAGGCTTTGCACTGTCAGTGTGGAGCCTGATGTGGGGCTTGAACTCATGAACCATGAGATCATGATGTGAGCTGAGACCAAGAGTCGGACACTTAATCGACTGAGCCACCCAGGTGCCCCTAAAACTGTTTTTTTTGGTATTTGATTTTGGTTGCATTTATATGAAACATTAAGGTTCCTATATTGAGCATTCCACACACCGTTTCTCCTCATTTCTGGAGGGGATTTCATTCTAAGGAGAAATGTGTATTCTAAGGACCCATGAACTAACGCCCATTTTAAGATCAGTCCATGTAAAGCTTTTTGTTCATTTTTAAGCAGCTGATTTAGAAGAAAGTTTTAATGAACATGAACTGGAGCCCTCATCACCTAAAAGTAAAAAGAAAAGTCGCAAAGGAAGGCCACGAAAAACCAATTTTAAAGGGCTGTCGGAAGATACCAGGTCTACATCCTCCCATGGAACAGATGAAATGGAAAGTAGTTCCTATGTAAGTAGGAAAATGTGAGATTTTTACTTTTTGTTGCACCATGAATATTTCATTTAAACTGTGTTTATAGGTAAAGCTCATCATTTGAAATGTTAACTAAGCTTGAGGGTACTGATAGCATATTTTGATGGATCTTTTTTTTTTTAAGTGTTGTTTTTTTTTTTTTCCTTTTACATTTGCAGAGAGATAGGTCTCCACATAGAAGCAGCCCTAGTGACACCAGGCCTAAATGTGGATTTTGTCATGTAGGGGAGGAAGAAAATGAAGCCAGAGGAAAACTGCATATATTTAACGCCAAGAAGGCAGCTGCACATTATAAGTGCATGGTAAGCGTGGTTCTTTTTATGTGCTTTTAAACCCAAGTTTTTTTTTTTTTTGAAAGGCATTTAGCTAGTAACCAAATATGGCGTTAGTGGTTTTGAATTATGAATAGTATATGCTGTAGTCCCAAATCTTCATTAACTTTAGGGTTTTAAAAATACAGCCTTTATGACTTAGTAGGATTTAAAGTGGTCCTAATTATAGTTACCATATTCTGGATAATTGGTAGTTAACTATTTCGTAACTGTCCAAATTTCGGCTTATAAACCTGTCGTGAGGGGGGTGTCCGGTGTCCACTACAACCTTGGAAATACCTGTGTTGTTGTGCTTCACACATTGTATTGCACTTACTCATTTGTGAGCCTCTCTCCCTTAATAATAGACTCTTAATTCTTTGAAGAGAAGAACTATATCTTTGCATCCTTAGATCCAGGTCGCACATAGAGTGTACATAAACATTTTTGAGTTTGATTGTATTGAATTATTCATCCCATTTATGATTAGGTTTTAAAAATTATTGGGATGCCTGGGTGGCTCAGTCGGTTAAGCGTCTGACTCTGGATTTCGGCTCAGGTCGTGATCTCGAGGTTTGTGAGTTCAAGCCCCATTTCGGGCTCTGTGCTGACAGTGTGGAGCCTGCTTGGGATTCTCTCTCTCCCTCTCTCTGCCCTTCCCCTGCTTGCTTGTTCTCTCTCTCTCTGTCAAAATAAAGAATTAAAATAAACATTTAAAAAATTAGATTATTTATATCAGAGGTTCTTGACCAGAGAGGTGTATCAGATTTACCTTGGGAGCTTTTTCCAAAATACTCAACCCTACAGTATATCCCAAACATGTCTAGTTAAAAAAAAAATTCCCCAGGTAATTTTGATCTACATCTATGGTTGAAATTTGCCAGTTTGAACTATTTTTTAAAACTTTGTGGAAACAGGGTACTGGGTGGCTCAGTTGGCTAAGCATCCAACTCTTGATCTCAGGGTTGTGACCTCAAGCCCTCGGTTGGGCTTCGTGCTGTGCCTGAAGCCTACTGAAGAAAACAAAGCCAAAAAACTTTGTGGAAACGTAATAAAACAATTGAGATGACGGGGTAACATTGTTGAAATCTGCATTGTGGAATAAAATATCTAATCTTGACTCCACAGTGACAGCATAGTTTCATTTCATTGTCCTTATTTTGGGTTATAGTTTAGTCCGACAGATGAATGTATTAAAAGTATTTGAGTCAGTACTTGATTATTATGGAAAAGTCCTCTTTCTCAGGATATTGAAGTAACATAACACATTTGTTATTACGTTGTTTGATCTTTTTCTCACAAGAATTCTGAACGTTAAATGTTCCTGCATTTTTCTTTTCTAGCTGTTTTCTTCTGGCACAGTCCAGCTCACAACGACATCAAGGGCAGAATTTGGAGATTTTGATATTAAAACTGTACTTCAGGAGATTAAGCGAGGAAAAAGAATGGTCTGTGGTTTTATATTTATGCTATGCAACGTTACTCTTCTGACTCTCTCCTTTAAACTTAGAACACATCTCAAATTTATCCAGTCATCAAAAAATTTAATATAAAGTAGTTCATATGTTAAAGCAAGTATCTATTGGACTTATTTGTAATATAATAAAGGACGCTGATGTTACTGAAACTTATTCCTCTTTCTATGTAACTTCATTACTTCAGAGAATTACCTTTCAGGGTATCTGAGGGTCTTTTAATAAAATAAATGAAGATGTGAATGTGACACACCTAATTAAGTTTAAAATGTTATATTATTTAAGCTTGCTTACAGAACAACTCCATAACCCTAATAGAGCATTGGGAACTTCCCTGTGTTGTTACTCATTCTTTTTTTCTTTTTAATGAAAGGAAAAGATTTTTTTCAGAGCCTTCTGTTTAGTTAAAGTTCACATAAACAGTTATGTCTCTTAAAATGTTTATCATAGCTTTAAAGTTTTCTTTATAAAATGTGCCTAAGTCTCCTGTTCTTAAACACACTGAATTACTAATAAATAGCTTTAAGAAATATTGGCATCTTTATTGATCACTTACTCCTTTACAGTTGGTGAATATCATAAAATGTCAATGGAATGCAAAATCTTTTCTTTAAGACAGCAACTGTCTCTAGAGATGACTTTAGACATTTTTTAATTGTGAAAATTTTCGAACCTATCAAAGTTAGAAAGACTAGTAACACACATCTGTCCGTCACCTTGACTCATCAGTTATCAAGAATTTGCGGCACTCGTTTCATCTATGCCTTTTATTCTTGTTGCTTGAAGTGTTTTAAAGCAGAGATGAGACTTCATATCATTTCACCTCTACATATTTCAGTATGTATCTCTTAAAAGTCGGACATTCTCTTAGCTAACCACAGTGTCATTACCCCTTATAGATTAACAATGAGTTCTCAGTGTCATTTAATACCCAGTTCGTATTTGTATTTCCCCAGTTGTCTCAAAACTGTCTTTTTAACGTTGAGTTGTGTGAATCAGAATCCAAAGGAGGATCACACATTGCATTTGGTTGTTCTCTATCCTTTACGTAACCTAGGGCACTTCCCCGCCCCTTGTCTTTGTTGTTTCTTTTTCTGTTTTGTCGTGTGCCATTGGCCTGTTGAAGAAAATGAATTAACTGTCCTGTAGAATACCCCATATGTTTTATTTGTTGGTTTCCTTATTTGTGATGCCATTTAACTTGTCCCTCTACTCGCCAGATTGTCTTTAAAGTGCAAGTTAGATGTAAAGCCTTGATTAGGTTCGGTATCAAGATTTTTGGGGGTAAGAGTACTTCACAGGTGGGACTGTATCATCCACATTTTATAATATCAGACTAGTCCTAATGTCTGGTCCTTGGATTCGGGTGGCGAGTGTAATCCGTGGCCCTCCGTCGTGAGTCCGCCTTCAGCCTTTCATCCAGTGGTTTCAGGCTTTGCTGAGCTTTATCTGAATCCATTAGAAACGACCCTTTCTTTGTGCAACTGCAGCTTTGAAGGTGTGAAGATTGTTGATGTGAGCTATTCTGTTTAAAACCAGTTCAGTTTATTGGTACTTTGATTAGTCTTTTATAAGCAAAACTCCTTGGAATCAGAATGTATAATACTACAAAAATATGTCAGGGGAAAATCTCTTTCACGTATCACACCGAGCGGTGTTGTTGTACAGCTATAAATAGGTGACCAGGATAACAGTTCCGTTCTGGTCAACTTATTTGTTTACCTCTGCACAGTGAAATGTTGGTGTACTCACTAACCTAACATTTTCCCAAGTGTGCTCCAAAGGAAATTAGTCCATCGAGATGCTCCCCAACCCCTCCAAAAATAAAAGGGCATCTGGAGTTCAATACTTTGGGAGCTATTTCCTATACCCTCCTTCTTGCCGAAAGGCTGTGAGAAGTTCTGCAATCAAGCAATCTGTTGCATTCCTCCAACTTACTTGACTATGAAACTCTTTTGTCAACAATCACCCTTTTAATCTCAGAACATTCTTGAGGCAAGGCAGATCTAGGGCAACTTGTGATGTCTTGAAAAGATTTCAGCCCCATTAGACTCCCTCTGCCCTTTTACCTACTTGGTAGCAGTCCCTCCGTGGGGGGATCGCTTTCCTGTCTTCTCATTCTTTAGTCATAATAGCCAAGGACCTAGTCCCGTGAGGAGGAGAAGCCAACCACTAAAATCTAGAGTATCATTTTTTGGTGTGTTTGGCAGTATTCAGGAATATCTTGTTTATGTTTAGATGTCAGACCTTGGAAAGTTAGCGTAGGTAAATAATGGAAACATCAGGGAGTGACTTAATATCAGAAAGTCTATCAGAGTGTGATTTAAATTGCAGCGTGATTTAATCTAGATGCTCAACAGTAAGTTTGGTGTATTTTTTTTCCATAGAAAACTGGCTGTTTTCTTTGTAAACTGGAATGTTTGGCCGAAATATGGCTAAAATAGAATAAATAAGGTTGCAAAAACTTTGAAATACTGCTTATGATTATTCTTTCTCTTCCCTTCAACAGAAATGTACACTTTGCAGTCAGCCCGGTGCTACTATTGGATGTGAAATAAAAGCCTGTGTTAAGACTTACCATTACCACTGTGGAGTACAAGACAAAGCCAAATACATTGAAAATATGTCACGAGGAATTTACAAGTAAGAGAACAACAATTGTCCATTTTCCTTAACTTGTCAGTAAGTAACTGCCCGTGAGTAGATGACATCAGTTTACTTGGTCACTGTCCCTAGATGGTATTTAGCCAAGTATAGAAGACTTAGGACTCCATATAAAGAAACAAGTACTATGATTGGCATTTTCCTCTTTCAATACATCCCTGGATTAGCAGTCACTCAGCCAGTGTGTGTTAGGCTTACTAAGTGCCAGGTGTTGTGATAGGAGCTGGGCATACAGTAGTGATCAGGACACATAGGGACTAAGTCCTCGCGAAGCTTAAAGTCTAGTGGGAGAGACGTGTTAATTAAATGGCCACGTAAATGTACAATTACAAACTACATTAAGTGCTAGAAAGGATATGTTACAAAGCACCATGAGAACATGTAACGAGAAGGAGCTGACAATCTGTAGTGAGTGAATATTTAGGAATCTCCTTAAGGAAATAGAGCTTGAGCTGAGATAGGAAGGGCGTAGATCGATGTGGGTGTTGGGACCGTGTTCTAGGCAGAAGGAACAGCATGTGCAAGACCCTGAGGTGGAACCGAAGCAAGGGTGCAAAAGGGAAGGTGAGTCAGGAGGCTGCTGCTCAGGGTCCAGGTGGGAATTCTTGGCAGCTTAGAATAGGATGTGGTTGTGAAGATAGAAGCCAAGAGACGCTCTTGGGGGAATGAGGAAAGCATAAGGTTTGGAGATTTGGAATTACTATCCTCTGCTTTATCGGTCTTCCATATCCATGTACGTGTATAATGGTTCCATTCGTTTAACTGAATGGAGACTACGTTGGTGGGGGTCCATGGATTTTTGACTTGCCTTCGCGAGTTGTAAAGCACTTCCTTCCATTCCCAGGATGCAATAAGCCAGTGACTAAACACCCTACTATTTTGCATACGAAGCAATTTATTGTAAGCAGTCACCACGTATTTGGGTGATTGGATGAGGTGCTAATGCTCTATTATACAGTTTGCCAAACTTTGTTTAATAAGGAAGGCAGGAGATGTTTTTCAAGTGAATTCTGCCAAGCCTTTAAGAAACAGGAATTCTAACATTTAAAGAGGTCCAGCACATGGCGAAAGATGGAAAACTTCATTCATTCTGTGAAACTTACATTAACTGTGACACTAAACCTGACAGAGATGGCGTGTAAAACAAAAACAAGAAAACCGCAGACCAAATCTGGCTTTTATAAACAATATACCAAATTCCTAAATGTTAGAAAACCAAATCCAGATCTGTATTCTAACGATTTAAAGACTGTTCAAAATTAGGAAATATATTAGTGTGAACCATTGTAACTAATAAAGAAAGAAAGATCCTATCGCCTTCCTGGTGGATGGTGAAAAGGCATTAGATGGCATTCAGCATCCACTTCTGAATTTTAAAGTAAGGAACCAAGAGTGCGCTTGGGCAGCGAGGACTCCTAATGGAGCATTTATGAGAAAACGGCAGCAAAGAGCCTTATTAAAGGAAAGGGACTGCAGTTCGTAACCAGGGCTGAGCCTCACAACCCCCTGAGGACGGATAAGGCCCGCTTTAAAAACGTTCATGCCTGGGCTCCACCATCAGAGATTTAAAATTCACTAGGTAGAAGCCCAAGCCATGTTTTTTAATGACACCCCAGGTTATTCTCATGTTCATCTGGAATTGAGAACCACTCTACCAGTACGCTTTCAACTACCAGTGTTACTTTTCAGCGCTCTTCGGGAGGGTTAAGCCAGTGCAACACGAGAAAGAGGAAAAACGTATAATAGATATTGTGAAGGAGCAAAATAAAATTGTCAATATTTGTTACGAGTGTCATCGTCTACCGAGAAAATCCCAAGGAATCAACACAATTTATTAAAATCAATAAGAGCTCAGTAGGGTTGCTGAATACTAGATGAATTTTTAGAAACAATCCCAGTAATAACTAGCTAGAAATCATAAATGAAAAATGTCACCCTCCGCCCCTTTCCCCATACACCTACACACACCACAGGTGAACCTTTTTTTTTTTTTTAAAGTGTTTTTACATAGGACCCAAATGAAAAGTAAAATATATTGTTTTTTGATGAAAAGACTCGACCTTGAAAGATACCTGTCTTCCTCAAATTAATCTAGATGATAAATACAATTGTAGTGAAATACAGAGTTTTGACTTTTATCTAGAGGAGTAAATGGGGTACTTTTGGTAATGGTTGAGTTACTTTATATAATAGGAAACAACTGAAAGCTTAAACCAGATAGAAATTTGGTTTTCCCCCGAAATATGTCCCAAGGAGAGCAGTCCAGATGTGGTAGGCTGTTCTGCGTGTCCTCGGGGACCCAGATGACCATCTTCCGGCTCTCTCCTCCTTGGGGCGTCCCTTCCACAGGCAGTTAGGAGGGAGTGGGAGCAAAGGAAAGTGGGTGAGGTGGCCATTCCTCCAGCCGAGTGGCTTTATAGTCCGCCTTTCTGGAAGTTCCACAAGCTCTTCTGCTCAGCATCCCATTAGCCAGAATTGAGTCACCATGTCCCAGGGAGACAGGGGAACATACCCCTGGTGGGCATATTGCTACCCAAATCTGGTTCAGTACTACGAAGGGAAGGGGAGAAAGTAGGTACGGGGGTAGTCAACACGTCTTGATCACAGCAGCCAAGCAGAAATTGAAATGAGATCAAGAGGGAAAATCCCCTATTAGATCTCAAAACCAGTGACATAGTAATTAAACCTGGTACTGGCACAGTGACAATGGCACAGTGACAATGGCCACAAGAAATCCATGTCTCTGTTAGGGTAATTTCAGTAGTACTAGATCTGTGGAGACAGGATGGATTATTCAATACTTGGTGTCTCTACAGTTTATACAACTGGCTCTCCATTTAGAAAACGGGTTGGATCCTTACCTCAGACTGCACCCCAGAATATATCCTTCATGGGTTAAAAACCTAATCGTATGTAAAACTGAGTAGAAAATGTAGGAGAAATTTTCTAGAATCTGTTGAGTACAGATGACCTTTCTAAGCATGATAGGAAACTCAGAATTTTTGACTGTATTGAAATGAGACTAAAGAGAACTTCGAATCCTTAAGAAAAACAGCCCAGGTTTTGTTTTTTGGTTTTTGGTTTTTTTTTTTTTTAATGGGCAAAGGACATGAAAAGGGAATTTATAAGAGGACTGGCCGTGGATTATAAGCACGTGAAAAGCTATTCTCCCTTATTTGTAATGAAAAAAAACATACATTAAAACAAGATGTTACCAGTTTTTGCCTATCTGATGGGCAAAGATTAGTAGGATTCACATGGCAGCTGGGTTCTGGAGACCTGGGCATTCATGTTTGATACTGAGTTAGGCTATAAGTTGGTACAATTTGGGAGAACAATATAGCGTCGGAGACCAAAACCTTTAACGAAATGGTGTGTATATTTTGCCACTAGTCTGCTTTGTAGAGATTTATGCCAGGGAAGTGGGCAGAAAACAGTACAAAAACGTACATGCGAGAAGTTTCGTTGCATTACTGTTCGTGCTCACTGCGATACCCGCTAAGGCATCTTACTCACCTGTTCTTCGGATTGGTGAGATGACCACAGATGGCATCAGTCAGCGTAACAGTGCGGCTCAGGTCCAGTAAGATTGGATTCACATTGGGTAGGTCCACAGGGGAGCCACCCGAGCTTAAAAGCCTCGTACCGCATTTGGAGCCAGCACCTGGTCCACTGTAGTTCTATAGGCATAGGTCATTGTCGGGTTACACCACACAGGAACAGAGATACAGCTTCTTCTCAGAGTATAATTCTCCCGCTCCAGCTACAGTCCACCCACCGAGGGGTAGCAGCTCAGTGCAGAAGCGGGCACGTCATGCCAAGTTTTGCGAAGTTGCCAGGGGAATAGCTAGAGTTAACTGAAGGTAAATCGGAAAAGATTTTTAGCCTTTCACCCATTCCAGCAAAAATCAACCCCCCAAAAACCAGAAGGTCTATCAAAAGACTTACGTTTTAGTACGTGCGTTTAGTGGAATACTCTGCAGCAATTAAAGAATGAAGTAGCTCCATATGGAGAGTCGTGGAGAGGTATTATACCTGTGATCAAGTTGCATGATCTACTTTAGCATGTAACAAGTACACGTATGCACATGTGTGTGCAGATGCACACCTGTATACATAAAAGATTTTTGAGGGGCATATTCAGCAGCTGAACAGTTGTTACCTCATCCATAATTTTACCAGCAGAGAGAATTTGAAATCTTTTGGAATATTTTCTAGACATGTGATCGTGTATGTACATATTTATAAAAAGATTTTCTTATGTATACTCTTATAATATCTGGGGTATTTTTCTGTGACATTAAACAGTTCTACATCACCATTTTAATGGTTGCATAATCACTTCCTTTTCTAGACATTCAGATGGTTTTTACTCTCTAGCTGTTAGAGAACCATGTTGCCAGTGACCATCTCTAAACGAAAGTATTTGTACCGGGGTCCACAGTGATTTGAATTACTCTTTCTATTTTTTTCACATTGCAATTTGTTTCTAAAATCTGCATATGGTGTGGATTCCAGATTTTTTCATAGAGACTATTGAGCTCAAATCAGAGTCATTATGCAAGTAGTTTGGGGATAGAAGAATGGAAAATGGGAGGAATACCTCTGAATGAAGGGGTTTCCCTCTCCTGTATGTGCTTTCCTTCTTCACTGGCTCTGGATCCTGAATATACTCATTAGATTATTATAGTAATCTATTCATTAAATGAAGTGTGTTCATTAAGAAGGCAAGAGAAGATTACATAGTGATTCTGCTTATCCTGTTTTATTGTCTTTATTGTATTACTAAACTTTGAAATAGGAATGTCTCTAAAAAGTCAGTCACCCACCATAAAATAAATTCTGTGACAGTAGAGATCTTGTTTGACTGGTTTACACCCGTGATCTCGGTGTCTAGATTGGTGAAGGACATATAATGGGCCTGTGGGGGTGAAAAATAATCCCATAAAAAGATGAAGATCTGTTTTAACAAAAAAGGGCTCGTCCCTTTAGGAAAAAACTCTTACAGGGAAGAAAAAGAAAAAACTTAGGAAAAATTTCAGAAGTATACAAAAATAGAATAGGATAACAGCTCCCCATCTCAGCAGCTACCAAGTTACTGCCACACTTGTTTTCATCTATTGTTTTTCTTTCTGATGTATTTAGTTAAAGCAGAACCCGACATCTCTTTTGTCATTTTATCCCTACATCGGTATCACGGTGCCATTATCACACTTTGTAAGATCAACAGTAAGTTCTTAGTATGCTGTCCTACCAAGTCTACGTTTACATTTCCCCAGTTGTCTTGGAAATGTCTTTTTAGACTTGCTTTGTTCAAATCTCAATACTTACAAGGTCCCTACGTTGCATTTAATGGCTATATCTCATAAGTCTCTCTTGATATAGAGCAATCCCCACTCCACCCCGCCCGATAAGTCTTGTAGAGTCCCACATTCTAGATTTAGCTATTTGCTTTGTTTCTCTACGCCTCCATATTTCCCATAATTTATAAGTGATTCCCAGTGGGTAGCATTTGAAGAGTACAAATTCTCCGTAGTTCTTTGGAAGTAACTGAACATATTTTGAGAATAAAAAAATAAGCAAAACTAGGTCAGAAGTCAGTTGCTTTTGTTGCTCCCCACCCTCCCCTCTGCCTTTAATTCTACTCACATGTTAGACACTCCTCATGTTAAACCAAGTTTTAGATCCTTTGTGTCGGGATTCCTATAGGAATGTCTTATCTGTTGCTGACCACAAGAGGGCACTCACTGAACATTTTTAAACCATTGTTCCATCTTGTCATCTTGTATATGTAATTGACTTAAAACTGAGCTCATATCAGCTCACCCACTGATTACAGTGGGGTGGTTACCTATAAAACACAGATTTGGTACTTATATGTTAGTTGGCCTCCCTAAACCCTTGTCCTAAGTAACTCACATTGCTATTTATTAAAAGCAATGAATGTCAAGTATACGGTGGATATTACCCACATAAAAGGTTGTCAGAACGGCCTAATGTCAAAGTATCACTCCAGAGGTACAAATCCTCTGGTTTGAAAGGGGAAAACCTACCGTCCCAGTGGAGAAATTTGGCCATCACCACCACTTAAACCAAGTGATCGAAAAGCATCACTGATAGTGGGGCATTCTGAAATTAACGTTCCTCTTGAAGTACACAGGGTCACCTATCAAATATCCTGGACTAACAGAGAAAAAAGTTGAACCTACAGCTAAGCAAGCCCGTGGACCTTATTTCCAGTTTTATAGGAATCTGGAGTAAGAGAGAACCAATTGAAGCAGTGCCACAGTTAGACAAGTCCAGAGTGGTGTAGTTGAAAAGGTAGCTGGTGTAACTTTTTCCAAAAAGTGAGTGTCATGGGAAAGAGAGGTTGGAAGAGCCAGTCTAGATCAGGAGAGACCTAGCCAAACACAGGGCCTGGAAAACTGTTAGGGGGCTCACAAAGGTGTTCTAATGAAAGCCAGGACACGAGTGCTGGGAAGACATTTTGAGGAATTTGAATGAAAATGTTTCATGAAACACGAGCAAAAAGCAACAGTATATATAGAGTTTATATTGTTTCCTAAAATGTACTCTTATTATCTTTCTGAAACCCCGAGTTTGATTATTTCATCTGTATACCTGCAAGTTTGTATTTTTCATCTCAGTGGGCAGAATGAGGACTTGCCTCACCTTTGGGCATGTGTGACAACGTTTACCCTAAAGCAGAGGTTTTATTTCCGATGAACTTGCGTTATCTCATTAATAGAGTGCTTTCCTATCTTTCAGATAGAAATGGACCCGTAACTAATTGTAGAGTTTTTAGAAAGCATGGATGAGGAAACCTTTATTTTAAATGGGCACCAGCCTCATCTGCTAATGGTGTAAATGTATTATCAGCAGTGACAAAACGTTTTGAGATTTTTATCTTTCATCATTGTAGACTATATTGTAAAAATCATAGTGGAAATGATGAGAGAGATGAAGAAGATGAGGAACGAGAGAGTAAAAGCCGGGGAAAAGTAGAAATTGACCAGCAGCAACTAACTCAGCAGCAACTTAATGGAAACTAGGTATGAACGTTACTTCTCTCGGATCTGTTGTCAGGATACAATACTCACTGATAAATAACATGTTGGAGTAATGGTATATGCAGTATGATTTTTTTTAATGCTATTATGTTTAGTTAAGCATGTTCCTAGAATGCTAAAGGATTGTGTAGGCTTGCATAGTTTTTTTAACTAGCTGATTTTGTACCAGTAAAACCAAGCTCTCCACTTTATCCATAAGTATAGTTGTAATGTCAAACTGATAAGATGTTCTCGCTCCTCAATAACATTATATTTATTGTGTTCCCCTCAAGCATCATATTTTACAATTTTTTATCATCTTTTGAACAGGTTCATGGGACAGAGTTAGAAAACTGGGAATTGAATAAGACATCCATAACTACTATGCTTTTTTCACTGTTTTCTAAAATCAAAAAGGGTTTGTAACTTTTTACTGCCCAACTCTTAGATCCTTCATTGAACCGCCTAAAAACGTCTTTTGTTTGTTTTATGAGCCTTCACTAGATGGCAGAATTTGACATGTTGCTATTACGTAGCTGTAGTTTGCAGTTTCTGGGAAGCAATTGAAACACTATTAACCCTGTGTTTAGTGTCGACAGTTAAAGCAGACATTGAAATGAAGTAAGCTATATTTCTGGACTGAACAAAGTTCTACTGTTTAGAGTGTCTAAGTTTGTTTAGTGGATTCATACTCAAGGGAGAGCATAAGCAAATTTCACTTTACAGTGCAAACACGCCTCTGGTGGCGACACATGGGAATTTGTGCTTTTTTTTTTTTTTTTTTTGCTTTTTTTTTTTTTACACACTCAAGTAATGGATACTAGAAATGAAGAGAACCTTCTTTTTCTCTTGGCTTTGACAGCACATGCTAAAAATCTCTTCCAAGAAGTGTGCTAAAGCTTTTCATTTCGTCCCTGTTAAAGTTGTTCTCACTGACCAGCATGCACTCGGGCAACTGGTGATAAGTTATGAGCTCCGGTGCGCCTCTGCCAAACTTCTCTTGACAGTAAACCTCTTCTCTTATGTCATACAAAGAACTTCTAGCAAAATTATTGGATCCTCTCAAGTTGAAACTAACATTTGGCAACAGCAAATTGAACCTCTTTAAGATGTAAAGGGTTACCACTCACTAAGGACTTCAGCCACCATGTCGGAAATCGATTCCTCTCAAGTGCCGTGTGGTGTGGAACACTTCATATATTGGCCCAGAGTATGTAAGGAGGTCTCATGTGCTGTAGGAGTCAAAAAACAGCCTGCAGAAAACAGTATTTATTTTTAATTTTGTGACCACTATTTTAAAAAAAAAATTATTTAATATTTTTAATGTTTTCGTTCATTGCTTTGCTTATCTATCAAATAGGCTTTCGTGCCCTCCTTTTCTTCTGGTAGGGCCTGGTGTTGTTTTTTCAATCATCGAAGTTGTTTTTCGAAGCCTAAGAACCCAGCTGTTCAGAAAGGATTTTCACACTGGCATTCCCAGCTCGTGATATTTTCTCCCACTTACCTGCTGAAGCACATTTATATATTTCTTTATGGCAAAACCAAAAAACTTTAGTTGTGGTCTGCCTAATATTACCATAGCACCTCAATATTCAAAGGTAGGGCTTCTGATTTCTGAATTATTAGTTAACCTACCACATTAAAGCAAATTAGCAAACAAGAGATACCGTGTTAACTTGACTGTGCATCGAGATATTCTGCAGCTTATGGAAAAGCATTTTTAAAATGTAACAGGTGGAAAATTACACTGTGCTTAATGACTGATTTTTTTTTTTTTAACCGCTAGTCCCTTAAGGTCACATTTGTCGAGTGCGTATTCACTTAAGTCAAGGGACTTGATGATTGCTTTATTTTAACCATCTTTTATTATTTTTAGAAGGAAACTAGCTTTAGTGGGGTTGCCCTATATGTTTTTCTCCTTTTGCTCTAAATATGCCATTGGTTTTTTTTTTTTATGTTGTGTGTATGTGATGAATTTTCAAAATTCACCATGACTTGAAGTGCAACGACAGATCTAGATGTTTGTTTACCAAGCTATGTGACTTTTCCCAAAGGATCTGTACTTTATTTCCTTACAACAGCTTGAAACCTGTTATTTTAAATCTTTGAATCACTGTGTCTTGATCATTTTTACATGGTGTGCCATACACTTACCCACGGAACAATAGAGCACCTTCATTTTTGGACAACTACTGTAATGATGTTCTTAGGAAAAATGGAAGGTGCCGGGGTAAACATGGCCAGTCGATGATCATATCATGGACTTCAAATACTTAGCTGTCAGTCGATGGATTTGCTATGTAATCAAGTGTATACCTTTGTATGGGTGTCTTCAACCCTTTCTCTGCCACTAGCAACCAGAATAGCACTTTACCTTTTGGTTGGCTAGAATAAGTGGCTGGCTACCTATCTTTCTCACTGTGGTGTGATTGGCTAAACAGTCTTTCATTAAAAGTTGAAATGAAATGTAAATTGAAGTCACATGAAAAATCACCTTTGGTTGTAAACCTCCGATACTTTGATTCTCCATCCATGTCTTCGTCACATGCTGAGTAAAAAGTGCCTTACAATGTAAAAATTGTACAGTACTTATGTTCCCAAGTAGCAGCATCATCTTCTGGGTAGTAATTACATTGTGGTATGAATATTTAGAAAAATGGACCTCAGCAGTGTATTTACTGTTCATCTCTTAAGTCCTTAACCGTAGTTTTAATAAGCATGACATTATTTGATAAGTATATAACACGTACGTCATTTCAAAAAATACTGCCATGACTGTCTTTTACGCATATTTAGCTTGAAATTTTGAAGCGTCTTTTCTTTCCTTTTTTTTCCCCTCTGTTTTGTTTTGTTTTCGTTATCGATATTCAACAGTGTAATCTTTGCAAGCGTATATTGAAGATTATTCTGGAGCATTTATTGCCTTACCAGAACTGTTAGTAAGAAATGTTCTTTAGAGTAGAAAGATAGACTTGAGTTTCTATACTTTAATAAGAGCTCTTTGTTCCTGGGGGGAGGGGGAGGGGGTGTGAATTTTACTTTTCATCTCAATTTATTAAAAACCCACAGCTGAAATACATTTTATTTCAAAGATCAGCAATTTTAGAATTTCAGATAGTACTTGCTCAGGAGTACGTGCTACTCAAGATATTAAGAGAATAACAAGATATGTAGATCTACTGTTGAATCAGAATCTATGTACTTGAACAAATGTGTGAATCTTAAATATCTCAAAGAAAAAGAAAAGTGTTCTAGAATGTTGTTGCTTTTTTGAAAAGCACTAAAGGTTAGACCAAGGTATACAGTTTTGTTCTAACAGACATTTAGGTTAACTGTAAAGATAAGGAATGCATTATGGGTCAAAATCAAACATTCCTCTCATGTTATGTATATTTTGTTCCTGTTATATTGGCTTTATTTTCAAAATTGTAGTTTGTAGTATTAGTTTCCTTTTATTGGTATTCTTGCATATACTATTCATTCAATAAATGAGTTATGACTTTCATGTTCGTATGTATGTCTTTTTTGTCAAAGGGTATAATGAAGGGTATCATCTGTAGCAGCAGCAAGACTGTGTTCCCTTTAGTCTTCCTTCAAGACAAAATGCCCAGTTTGTTTAGTAACTTGTTAATAAAGAGAATGAGAGAGAACAAAAAGTGCGTTTGAGTCCAGTTCAAGATTTCACAACATCAGAGTTTCATCAGGGAGTGAGACATCCGTCTTTCGAGTACAAAAGAACTGTGTTACCCCTTGGTTCTTTTATTAGTAACAGGATTCGGGTACCTTTGGCTTGAATTGGGTCCTCTGGAAGCTAGTTCAAAGGGGATTTTGAAAAGAAGCCAAAACTCCTAGTGCGGTTTATCTGTTTGGTCATACGGAGGAGGATTAATATTTTTTATAAAGGCATTCCACCTTACAGATTTCAATTGACTCCCTCTATCGTGGACAGCTTACTTCTTGTACAGTGCTTGGAGATTGAGGTAGTCGTATCCAGGGCGGAAATGAAAGTTTTAATTAGTGGAATGTGCCCATTCCATACACACAACTCCTAACCTGCATTCCTACTCTAGAGGAAAAATAAATTAGGGGCACCTGGGTGGCTCAGCCGGTTAAGCGTCCGACTTCAGCTCAGGTCATGATCTCATGTTTCCTGAGTTCGACTCCCACATTGGGCTGTCTGCGGTCAGCGTGGCGTCTGCTTTGGATCCTCTGTCTCTGTCTCTGTCTCTCTCTCTGCTCCTCCCCCACTCTCTCTGTCTTTCTCTCTCAAAAATAAATAAATAACTTTTACACGTTATGTAACAGGTCTGGTTAATGCTAGAACTATGGGATAGTGTACCTCACTGCAAATGTTACCTGGTATTACTCATCACACATGCATCCATGTGCCAGCGTGTGTGTGTTTAAAATCCATTCTTTACTCTCATTTTGTTTTTTTAATTTTTTAACAAAAGATTTTATCTTTTTTACCACCATAAAAATATGGAGAAGGGGGTTATGTGGTTTTCTTTAGCTAACTGAAACTATTGACAGCTGGGGACTTTGGTGGGGGGAGTTCTGTTTTCTTTTTCCAGCTGCAGTCATCAGCAATTGCTCAGGTCATTCCAAAGTGTAAACCTGGTAGAATTTTCTAGGAAAATTCTATGGCCAGCAAAATTCTATGGCCGGTCCATATTTTTAAGGGAAAACCGTCTATGTTTGTATATTAGAGTCCTCGGTTGCAGAGACAATGCTGCTTTATGTGTTACATGTAACCAATGTTACATAATTTTGCAATGTTGAGATAATGAAATATCTGGGCAATTACCCAGTATATATAGATATCTATCTATCTAGATATCTATCTATATCTATCTATATATCTATATCTATATATACATACGTACATACTTATATATATAAGGATATAAGGCAAAAATTTACTCTTGATTTTTATTCAGAAGATGAAAAACCTAAAATGCCAGTTACTTATGAAAGTTAATGACAGCATTTAAAGTGTGACCCTGTAGCAGACACGTTCTGCAACATGGTTAGTGGACTGAAGTCATTCAGACCTGGATCTTTGTCAAAAGATAGGAGGTCCATATACATCCAAATTATGCCTTCGTCTCTACCTCTCTGGCTATAAATGTGTTCTTATGCTGTGGGTGGAGGCAGTGCCAGGGAGATCGGGAAGGTGCGTGCAGCTGGGCAAAGAGCTAACTAGGTCTGCTGTGTGAAAGATAATGATCTACTAAACAGACTTAACATGGAAACGAAAATACTGTTTGAAGGGACAAACCTTTGAAATGGGACCCGAGAGAGAGAGAGAGAGAGAGAGAGAGACAGAGACAGAGACAGAGACAGAGAGAGAGCGCGCGCGCATATTCAAGGACGTGTGGGGGCGGGAAGGTAGAAGTAAACTTTAATATGGACATTGGATTTAGAGGTACTGAGTTTTTCTGTAAAGTGATTTGTACAAAAGGATGAGACTTTTTTTTTTTAAATCAGCTATTTACAAATTTTTTTTATTTATTAAAGTCACACATCACCTTAAAAAGAAAATACTGACCCTTGCTACAATGTAGACGAACCTTGGAAACATAATGCTAACAAGCCCGGCACAAAGGATCACATATTGTATGATGACATTTACACGAAATGTCCAGAAGAGGCATATCCACAGAGACAGAATGCAGATTAGTGGTTACGGGGGAGACGCGGAGAGGGGGCCCTGGGAAGTGACTGTTACCAGGTGCTACAGGGTTTCTTTTGGGGGGATGCAAATGGCTGGATTAAGCAGCAGTGGTGGTTACACAATTTTGTGAATATACTAAAAACCATGAGTTCTACCCTTTGAAAGGGTGAGTTATATTTTATGAATTTTACTTCCATTTAAAAATAATACATAGTCATCGTACAAAATTAAAACCTACAAAGATCTATAGGGCAAAACGGGAAAATCCCCGTTCTCCACAAGTCTACTCCCCAGTATTTGACGTGTATCCCTCTAAATGCTTGTGTACATATATAACTTACATACTTCTTAGAGTAAATAGGATCATGCTATACACGCAGTTCTGCACCTGTCCTTTTCCTTTGAACAAATAGATTTCTCATGTTCTGTTTCGAGGCTCCGCTCCATTGCAGTGTGTGGCTGGACTGAAATTGTTCCGTCAGGTCTCACATACTTCTTCATGCCCTTATGAGGGGCGCATTTATTAGGCCAAATTTCCAGCAGTGGAACTGCAACATAAAAGGTATATACATTTAAAGTTTTAATAAAAATTGCCATCCAAAAAATTTGCACCAATTAAAAAGGTCATCTGTAGGGATTAAGCTTCCCTGCTTTTCCACTCCAAAAGGAATGCCTTTTATTTTTATTTATATTTTTTAACGTTTATTCATTTTTGAGAGAGAGACAGAGACAGAGCGTGAGTGGGGGATGGGCGGAGAGAGAGGGAGACACAGAATCCGAAGCAGGCTCCAGGCTCCGAGGGGTCAGCACAGGGCCTGACGCGGGGCTCAAACTCACGAACTACGAAATTGTGACCTGAGCCGAAGTGGGCCACTCAACCGACTGAGCCACTCAGGTGCCCCGAGGAATGCGTTTTAATGGAAAGCGTTCTGGTACCTTCTTTTAAAAAACATAATACATGCCTTATAGAAAACTCTGTAGGGTCTTGATTTTTGTGGTAAAGCCCATAGAGACTGTATCTCAAAGTAGAATATGGATTATTTGGGGGAAACCATCGATTAAGTCAAAAGGTTTTGTTTCATATGTATTAGTAACAGTAGTAATTGGTGAATCTTCTCCCTTCCTCCCGCTTTCTGAAAAAGTAACAGATTGTTCATAGCTGTTCATTGTTGGCCAGATGGATCTGCTTCTCTGTATGTCCGGGGTCATGCGTGTCTTGCTTCAGTGCACTTGAAGGGGTCGTGCAGTGTTTCGTTGAAGAATTCCTATGACCTTTATGTGTCGTGATGGTTCTTACTCCGCAAATCATGAACGTGTCTAACGTCTAGTCAATTATGTAGAAACAAGATGAAACCATTTGAACTTTTCACTTTTCAACTAGTTGTTTTGTCCTTGGATGAATAAACTGTAAGACAAACCAGAAAAATTGACTTGATATATCTATATATAGATATATAGATGTATCTATAGATATCTGTATATAGATATCTATCTATATCATGCTTTCAGCTCATTTGCAAAAAAAAAAAAAAAGATTGTTCTCACTTAAGAATTTCAAGCAAGTTACCTGCACGTCTGAAAATAAATTGTTGGTAAAAATAACACAAGTATTCAGTTATGCCGGTCAGTCAACATGCCAGTTTCTAAGTAAAGAATAAATTGAATGTAGTCAAGGATGATTGATACCACATGAAAACTAGTTTTTCCTAATTCTCAAAATCACATTTTGTGCTAATTGGGTATTTATGATATTAGCCAAACAACCATTTTATTTAAAAGGATTTAATCCTATGTGTAACCTTACAAAAATAGTTTTTCAATATTTTACCAATAACCTTTGATCATGTTTCCTTCCACCCTTTTATTCATATATGTATGAAGTAATGAAGTCTTTAAAGAGGGGTAGCATTAGAGAGTTCTTCTTGTAACTTTGAACTTCGGTGGTCATGGAGACTGCTATTATTTTCATTTCAGAGGTTAGCCAGACAATTTAACACAAAGGCTTATTTTCAAACATTCCTGATCCTTAAGCCCAAATAGGCTTATGTTCTATATTTAGTATTGATTTAGTATTACCAGGAAGCAATCATTCTCCAGACCCTGGTTTCATATGTTCTCGGTTAGAGAGCAAGCACAAAAGATAAGCAGTTGCTGGAAAGTTTGCACATCACAGAGCTGGAATTTTGGCATTATCCTCAAATAGGACAGTCTTTCCGGACCTCCCTTAGAAGAGTTGTTCTTAAGCATTTCAGCCTATCCGTGTGCCCAGACCGCTCAGGGCGGCTATCCAGTATGCGGGGGTTGGGGGTGGGGACACAGGGAGAGGGGTTAAAGAAAACATATGTTGCTTAAGGGAAAGGCTTGGCAGCCTTCACGGCATTTCATAACCGGGGTCACTTCATTCCATGAAACTTGGAAATGCAGCTAGCCGTGGGCCACTTCCTAGAAAGATCGACACAGAACTTGGAACATTCCGCTTCCTTATTTTCTTCCTTTGATGCCCTCCTGGAAACTCTCTTACCTTAATTCCCGTGATCTTTCCCCCCCGCCCCATGAACGCTACTCCTTTCCTGACTATTCTCCCTAGCCTGATGTGAGTGTTCCACACTGTTCCAGTCTTTGCCCTCTCGTATTGTTCTCACTTATCACCGTGATCTGCTACAGCTGTCCGCCGTGTGTTCTGCTGAGGAGGCCCCATCCCGGAGCACAGTCGGCTCCACCCGCTGAATAGTCTCCACCGTGTTCTCCCGGACACGTCTACACGATCTGCTGGCTGCTCGGCGCGAGTCCCCCCCTGAGTCGTCCTCACCTGAGTTTTCTCTCTTTGTCAACGACGCCCTCAGTCGATAGGGCTACGGTTGGTCCACGTCAGCTTGCCAAGTTCGTCGCGATCTGTCGTTCTGCCTTTTGGATCCGTCCTCTCCATTCTTGCTGCTGACACACCAGTTTGGATTTTACTCGGCGTTCGCTTGTTGGTTTTTCTCTTTCCCCCTTTGCCCAGAATCCTAACTTCTGTTTCCACGGTGCACCCGTGTTCGTCCGACTCTTCGTTCCTTCGTTTTCTTGAGGGGGCAGTTCTTGGCCTCGCTCCCTTAGCTACTCAGGCTGCGTGAGGTGGCTACTCGCCTCCACTGCCTCTAGACATCACTGCCCTCAGCGTCCTGCTTCTCTCAGTTCTCGGCCATCCTTTCGCCTCCCCCGTGCCTGGAGTTCAGTCTACTGTTCCATCTGGGAAAGGTGACCCACTAGAGGTGGTGGCAACAGCGTGGACCGGTGCCACGACAGATATTGGTGTTTCATCTCAGGTTCTCCAGATTGGTCTTCAGTCCTTTTTACTTACCTGTCTTTCCTTTTATACTTAGAAAACTGTGACACACATAAGCGTAGGGACTCTCGGTTCTGGTGGCCTTGGCGTGGATCCTGCGTGACCTTGATTAAGTTAACGGAATCTCCGCCTCCGTGATCCCGTGTCTAAAATGCAGGTAAAGATAGTAGCCCATGCACAATCTCGTGGCGATGAAAGGAGGGAACAGAGACTCGAGACTCTCCCGTCCCCTGACACGCCGGCCCTCGTTCCTGTGTTCCCTTCTAGTTTGACCTGTTTCTCTCCTCTTCTCATACGATGTTCTCGAAAGTCAAGTCCCCACGTGGCGTCTCCGCCTCCATATTGTTCTGACCCGTTCCCCCAGCTTCCCTGGAACTGCTCCAGCAAAGCCCACCCGTGGCCACTGCCAAAGCCTGCGGCTAGTCTTCGGTTCTTATTTCCTTGACCCCTTGACAGTAACGTCCCCGAGTGGCCAAAGCCCTGTCTCGTGGTCCTCTGCTAGTCTGCTTTTGCAGCTAACCCGGGAATAAGAGTAACGCATTAGATGACAGGGACCAAGATGGAAACGCCTAGTCCCCTTTCCACACGTGATCCTTCAGGTATGAAAGTAAAGCTATCCTGTCACTTGGAACATTTTAGATTTTCACTATTCACACCTGACTTGACGCTCATTATACCAGAATGAGAAAATACACATAAGCAGACATAAAAATTTCAAAGCTCCCATAATCTTACGAACCATCAAGTCACCATGCTCTCTCCCGTAAAACCTTCGACCATTTCTGTGCGTATTTGTAATTATATGAAATGGGCGCATGTTATACCTGCTAAGTTGTATCCTGCTGTCTCCATTTAAAAGTTGGAAATATCTTCACAGTTCCATTGGTTGCATGAGACTCCCTTTTGTGGATGTATGATAGGTTAGCCATTTCCCTATCATTAGATAGTTCCGTTTCCAGGTTTCATGGTTGCTATTATTTTGCCCTTGCAAAAACGGTGCTGATGCAATGGTGAAGAAACAGCAGAGAAGAATATTCTACAGAATAACTGGCCGGTACTCTTCAAAGAAGTGAATGTCTCGAAGACCGAAGACACACTGAGCAAAGGTGACAAAGAGACGTGACAACTAAAAGTAATGTGTGATCCTGAATTGGGGACTGGTTCGGGAAAACAATTCTTGCTGGGCAGGACATTTGGGGAACTATTGAGTAAATGTAAATACGGATTGAAGATCAGATATTATTATGTCAATGTTAATTTTGATAATGGTGGTTATATAAGAGAATATTCTTGTTAGAAAATATACACTGAAGTGTTTGGGAGTAAAGGGTCATGTCTACCTTTTAACTGGTTCAGGAAAAGAATGTGTGCGTGTGTGTGCGTGCGTGCGTGTGTGTAAAGAGATAAAGCAAGAACTCTTGGTACTATTTTTGCAACTTTTCTATAATTTTGAAAAAAAACTTCAAGTACACCAACAGAAATAGCAGCAATTATTAAGGGAGCCTGAAGAAGGTCCAAACTCGGAACAACGGTCTGGGGAGGGGAGAGGAACCACATTCTGGAGGAAAGAGCATGAACCATATTTGGATCAAGTGGCCTAGAGAGAACTCTCTCCCTCCCATGACTCACGGTGATCCCCAATGTTTTCTGCTGACGTACACCCAAAATACAGGAAATTGACCTTTCAAGCTGTTTTCACCCTTCAGATACCACCGCTTTGTTTATATTTCAATGTCCTCGTCTATCTTAGGTTCCTTTTTCATTTTGTTGAAGTAACATTTCCTTTCTTCTTATAGGAAGCATGGGTAACAAATATTTAAAAATAAATAATACTGAGATGAACATTCTTATACATATAACTTTCTGCCCTTGTCTGATTGTATCCTTAAGATACATTTCTAAACAGAGATTCCCAAGTTAAAGTTTTGGGCACATTTTTCGAAAAGTCCATTAATTCATACTGCGAAATGCCCTGCAGAAAGATTTCACCATGAACACGTGACCCAGCTTCAACGGTTGTCAACCACTTTCCAGACTTGTTTCATATATACCCTTACCTGTTCCCCTCCCATACACCATAATTGATTTTTTAAAAAAAAATTTTTTTTTTCAACGTTTATTTTATTTTTGGGACAGAGAGAGACAGAGCATGAACGGGGGAGGGGCAGAGAGAGAGGGAGACACAGAGTCGGAAACAGGCTCCAGGCTCTGAGCCATCAGCCCAGAGCCCGACGCGGGGCTCGAACTCACAGACCGCGAGATCGTGACCTGGCTGAAGTCGGACGCTTAACCGACTGCGCCACCCAGGCGCCCCACACCATAATTGATTTTAAAGCAAATCACAGACATAGCATTTTTATGTATTTATTTATAATTATATATCTCTAAAATACAATCCTGATTTCAGCACTCACTTTATATATTATTAGTGTCTCTATATTATATGTGATACAGGCATACATTCCGGGCAATCCTAGTAGACTGTATAAAATTAGATGCTTATTAATGTAGTTTTATACTGATTTGAACTCCCCGAAGACACTTAAGAATATTAAGAGATATAAAATAGAGGTAAAATACTGTTGCTAAATGATCTTTACAAACATGCAGCAGATAATATGCCTTTAAAAGTCCTCACACAAAGTTGAGTGGAAACATTTCTAGATACTCCTGTAAATTTCAGAATGTTACCTGGATTCAGCTAAACAAATTATTACTAACTAGCTGCCAGAGAAAAGTCAATTAATTTGTTGTCTGATCAATTGCTTTTTAAATTTCTAACAAATGGGATCGCCTGGGTGGCTTGGTGGGTTAAAGCATCCGACTTTGGCTCATGAGGTCACGGTTTCTGAGTTCGAGCCCCGCATCAGGCTCTCTGCTGTCAGTACAGAGCCTGCTCTGGGTTCTCTGTCTCTGCCCCTCCTGCATGCGCCTATGCTCTCTCCTTCTCTCTCAAATAAACAAACAAAAAAACAAACATTAAAAAAAAATAGGGGCACCTGGGCGGTTCAGTCGGTTAAGCACCTGACTCCTGATTTGGCTCAGGCCATAATCTCACAATTTGTGGGTTCCAGCCTTGCATCAGGGTGCACGCTCGCAGTGCAGCCTGCTTTGGATTCTCTCTGTCCCTCCCCTGCTTGCGTGCACTCCCTCTCTCAAAATAAATAAACGTAAAAAAATAAATTTTTTCACAAATGGTGGAAATTAGACATAGTCTTAATTCTGTAGCACACAAGGTCATTATTAAAGTTATTTATATTCATGATAATGTAATATTCCTTTAAACTTGATTCCTAGGTTAGGAAAATATTTCCAACAAATTTCATGAGAACTCCTTTTCACTGGTAGCTATTTCGTGTAGCCTGTGGACATGGGTGTGGTAGATGTGTTGGTGCCCTCTCTGGGTCCCTTTACCAGCTAGTGCCCTCATCCCACATCTGCTTGCTGTATGGTTGACGCCTGCGATCTCTGGTTACTCGCCCTTGTCTTATGGGAGCCTGGGAGGCTACACTCTCCCCCTTCCCAGGGAACCAATGGTACTAGGATACCAAGTCCCTGTCCCCTAGCTCAAGAGGAGACCAACGTGAGTAGGTCCTGGGAGTTGACCAGGGCTAGACCTCACCTGAGGCCCTACCCTTGCTCCGCTCTCTCCCTGTCCCTGTCCTGCTTTGATTCCTCCCTTGCAAGGTTTTCCTTAAAAGCACCCCTCCACAAATCAGATCATTGAAATAACCTACCAGTCAAGGAAAGAGGTATGCTCTTGGTTTAGAAGTTTAGGTTGGGAGTCCACTGGTAATGAACTTTGAGCAAATGTGTGCACCCCAATGGCATCAATACAGCTTGATAAACAGGGTTAGAGGACAGAGAAGAGAAAGGGGACTTTGCCCATGCCTGCCGGAAACGGAACATTCAAAACAATTCCGATAAGATTCTGAGACAAACCGCGACTAGATTTCTCATCAACTTCACTCAGTCCTACTCGGTTTTCTACTCAGAGTAGCAGTCTACCCTCATGAAGTCATCTGCCTCCGGGCTAAGATAATCCTGGAAATCCTAAGAGTTAGGAGTACTGGAACAGTCTGACAGTTTTATGCACAGTATGAGCTTACAGAGAAGCCGGCTTCGGTTACTAGAGCCCTTCCCACCGATGCTCTGAGACTGTTCTTTGTCATTCCTTCTGGAAGTCTCACTCTCTAGCCCAGAGCTAATCTACGGAACTTTCTACAGTGTTGCAAATGTTCTTTGTGCTCATACAGTAGCCACCAGCTGCAAGTGGCTATTGAGCATTTGAAATGTGGCTAGTAGGACTGAGGCACCCAAGTTTTAATTCATTTAAACTTAGATTTACATAGCCACGTGTGGTTGGTGGCTACTATATTGGATGGCACATCTCTATCTAAACTACAGCAGGGACCTTGGGGCGCCCGGGGGGTGGCTCAGTCAGTTAAGCGTCTGACTCTAGATTTCGGCTCGCGTTATGATCTCACACTTCATGAGTTTGAGCCCCGTCTCGAGCTCTGCGCTGACAGCATGGAGCCTGCTTGGGATTCTCTCCCTCTCTCTCTGCCCCTCCCTCCCCGCACATGCTCTCTCTTTTTCTCTCTCCCTCTCCCCCCAAAATAGATACACTAAAAGAAAATTTTCAACGATAGCAGGGACCTTTAGGCAAGCCTGAAGGGAGAGCAGAGACCACAGGTTGAAAGACCAAATTGTTCTGTTCGTTTCTTACAGTAACCAAAAGTGTCAGAATGGAGGAAAGCGGAATATCTTATTAGGGAGTGGTACACGAGGGAACAGACCAGCTTGTAACTATTAGTGTACGATAACCCTGAGGCGAGAACACTTTATGAAGAGAAGGCGTTGGGTAAATGTTCAGGGTGTTAAAATCTGTCCAGTACGTCGCGTGCTACAATCGCAATGGAACAATAGAGCTATTTTAAACTGGGCAGTAAAATCTTTGTTACAAGTCAACTTGTTAACAGTCCCTTCATTAGCCCTTACACACGTGAATGGGAACCTGTCACTACTCTGCTTGAAAAGATGCACAATTTCCTATACTAATAAAAAGTAACCTAAAGTCACTTGAGCTGCTTTGTACTTGACAACTTTGCCTATGCCGTGAGCCTCAACTATAAGATAGTTTACTGTTGATCTCATTAAAAATATATGAAGCATACCTATTATACCTAATTATTTCTAACATACCCCTCCCCACCTTTGCTTGTGAGACCACGTGGTGTGTGTTAACTAACTGGAGTGTAAATAAAAACTTGGGGGGGGGTAAAAAAGAAAGAGATGTCAGCATACTGATACCTGAGAACCCCAAGTAGCCACGGCCTTAGCTATATTCATAACCAGAGTAACAGTGCTTCCTTAAAGCCCTGACAGGAGGTGACCTCGCCTTAGGGACTTCTAGCTTCTTTAGAAGCAAAGAACCCTTATAAAATCCTGTTTTATTTGCTGATTTTTCTACCGTTGGCTCTAGCAGAAACACTCAAATGCAGCACAGAAGCGTGAAAGTCAGCAGGCCTTTTTATTTTAATTTTCTTAATGTTTATTGACTTTTGAGAGAGACAGAGCGTGAGCGGGCCAGGGGCAGAGAGAGAAGGAGACACAGAATCCGAAGCAGGCTCCGGGCTCTGAACTGTCAGCACAGAGCCCGATGTGGGGCTTGAACTCACGAACCGGGAGATCATGACCTGATCAGAACATGAGGTTCTGTTTCCAAAAAAGAATTCAATATATACATATTTGAATATATGAATTTAAACATACATACACATAGTAAATAATGATAGGTGGCATTACTTAAGCTTTAAACCTTAGTTTTTATATTTTTTAATTTTTTCCCCTCTTTTGTAAGTAATCTCTACTCCCAACTTGGGGTTCAAACTCCCAACCCCGAGATCAAGAGTCCCATGCTCGGGACACCTGGGTGGCTCAGTCGGTTGAATGTCAGACTCTTGATTTTGGCTCAGGGCATGATCTCACAGTTGGTGAGTTTGAGCTCCACATCAGACTTCTCTGTCTCCCCCTCTCTCTCTCTGCTCCTCCCTGCTCGCTATCTATCTCTCTCTCTCAAAATAAATAAACATTAAAAAAAAAAAGAGTTGCATGTTCTGACTGAGCCAGCCAGGCATCCCTAAGCCTTAGTTTTTAAAATATAATTACTCTTAAGACATTGTTGATTTTTACCATCATGATTTAAATGTTATAACCCAATGCCCAGAGCTTGGTTTCTTTTCTTTTCTTTCTTTTTTTTTTTTTTTTTACATTTTTTTAATGTTTACTTTTGAAAGAGACGGAGTGTGAGTGGGTAAGGGGCAGAGAGAGGGAGACACAGGATCTGAAGCAGGCTTGAGGCTCTCAGCTGTCAGCACAGAGCCCGATGCTGGGCTCAAACTCACGAACCGTGAGATCATGACCTGAGCCGAAGTCGGACGGTTAACTGACTGAGCCACCCAGATGCCCCTCTACTTCTTTTAACGCTACTTTCCAATGGAAGGAACCAGGGCTTTTTGGAAAAACAGCAGATTCCAAGGCTAGGACAGGAAAGGTACAAGATGAACCTTGGAGTATCTTGTGGTGCCATAAATTAAGGAAGTGCTCAAAGAACGATGGGGAAATAACCACAAAGGTACAGGAGCCAACATGGAGGGACTCCCAACAGCCAAATTTGAAGCAATTTGGGCAACAAAGTAATTAATGCTACTAGTGGATCATTACGTATAGGATAAAATTCCTGAGTCCGTTGTGATTTAAATAATTTGAAAAACAATGAATAGGGAGAAAGAAAAGCTCTTTATTATAGTAGCATTCCAACTAATATGTGAAGAAGGAATGATGTTCATGGAAAAAAAAATCAACATTCGAGAAACACCCCAGTAATAATTGTTTCAGTGAACAATCACCAATGCATGTTAGAATTAGTCAGTGAAAGTTTGATGAGGAACAGAATATTTACATAGTCTCAAAGTATGTGGAGTTTCTGGCCCCAAATGGAACACCTGAAATTCAGACAAACCCAGATTGCGGGACATTCTGCAGAATAACTAGCCAGTGTCCTTCAAAAATGTGGTCATAACAGACTGAGGAACAGTTCTGGAGTAAAGGAGATTAAGGAGATTTAAGGAAATGCATGTGTGCTCCTGGATCAGATCTTGGTCCAGAAAAGAACATTAATGGGACAATTGATGACGTTTAAATAAGGATTCCAGATTAGTTAAAAATGTTACATCAGTGTTAATTTCCTGCTTTTGATCATTGTACCAGATGTGGTTATGTTGAATGTTAACACTGCGGAAGGGTATATACATCTTGCTCTACTTACAATGGGCTTATGCCCTGATAAGTTGAAAATATTGGATATAAAAAATGCATTTACTACACCTAACCTATCAAACATCACAGCTTAGCCTAGCCTAGCCTACCTTAACCGTGCTCCAAACACTTACATGAGCCTACAGTTGGGCAAAATCATCTAATGCAAAGCCTATTTTATAATAAAGTGTTGAATATCTCGTGTAATGTGTTGAATACTGTACTGAAAGTGAAAGATGGTTATATGGGTGCAGAATGGTTGTCAGTGTATGGGTTGTTTACCCTCGTGATCGCGTGGCTCACTGGGAGCTGTGGCTCACTGCCACTGTGTCCAGCATCACGAGAGAGGGCCATACAGTACGTCACTAGCCTGGGAAAAGATTGAAATCCAAAATTCCAAGTATAGTTTCTACTGAATGTGTATCACTTTTTCACCATCATAAACTTGAAAATTTGTAAGTTGAACCATTGTAAGTCAGGAGCCATCTGGACTGAGAAGTTTGAGAGAGAAAACTAGAGAGGTAGGACATTCAGGAGGGTGTTGTCCCAGAAGCCAAAGGAATAGAGTCAAAAAGAACACAGTGATAGGGGCACCTGGGTGGCTGGGTGGGTTAAGCATCCAACTCTTGATTTCAGCTCAGGTCATGATCTCACAGTTCGTGGGTTCAAGCCCCGCGTTGGGCTCTGTGCTGACAGCTCAGAGCCTGCTTGGGATTCTCTCCCTGTCTCAACGCCCCTCCCCCACTTGCTCTCTCCCTCTCTCAAAATAAGTAAATAAACATTAAAGAATAAGAGAACACAGTGGTAAATACATCAAATGCAACAGGGAGAACAATTACAGAAGGTCAAAAATAGTGTCCATCGGGAGCCTGGGTGGCTCAATCGGTTAAGTTTCCAACTCTTGATCTCAGCTCAGGTCTTGATCTCAGGGTCGTGAGTTCAAGCCCTGTGTCGGGCTCCGCACTGGGCGTGAAGCCTACTTAAAAAATAAAAGAAACCTTTGGGGCACCTGGGTGGTTCAGTAGGTTAAACGTCAGACTTGAGCTCAGGTCATGATCTCACGGATCATAAAAATAAATAAATAAACTTAAAAAAAATAAGCTAGGGCTGTAACCAAACAATATTTATTTAGTTATTTATATTTTTATTTTTAATTATTTTTAATTATTTTATTTTTTATTTTTTTTAATTTTATTTTTTATTTTTTAAAATTTACATCCAAATTAGTTAGCATATAGTGCAACAATGATTTCAGGAGTAGACTCCTTAGTGCCCCTTACCCATTTAGCCCATCCCCCCTCCCACAACCCCTCCAGTAACCCTCAGTTTGTTCTCCATACTTATGAGTCTCTTCTGTTTTGTCCCTCTATCTGTTTTTATATTATTTTTGTTTCCCTTCCCTTATGTTCATCTGTTTTGTCTCTTCAAGTCCTCATATGAGTGAAGTCATATGATGTTTGTCTTTCTCTGACTGACTAATTTCACTTAGCATAATACCCTCCAGTTCCATCCACGTGGTTGCAAATGGCAAGATTTCATTCTTTTTGATTACCGAGTAATACTCCATTGTATATATACACCACATTGTCTTTGTCCATTCATCCATCGATGGACATTTGGGCTCTTTCTATACTTTGGCTGTTGTTGATAGTGCTGCTATAAACATGGGGGCGCATGTGTCCCTTTGAAACAGCACACCTGTATCCCTTGGATCAATGCCTAGTAGTGCAATTGCTGGGTCGTAGGGTAGTTCTATTTTTAGTTTTTTGAGGAACCTCCATACTGTTTTCCAGAGTGGCTGCACCAGCTTGCATTCCCACCAACAGTGCAAAAGAGATCCTTTCTCCGCATCCTTGCCAACATCTGTGGTTGCCTGAGTTGTGAATGTTAGCCATTCTGACAGGTGTAAGGTAGCATCTCATTGTGGTTTTGATTTGTATTTCCCTGATGATGAGTGATGTGGAGTATTTTTTCATGTGTCGGTTGGCCATCTGGATGTCTTCCTTGGAGAAGTGTCTATTCATGTCTTTTGCCCATTTCTTCACTAGATTATTTGTTTTTTGGGCGTTGAGTTTGATAAGTTCTTTATAGATTTTGGACACTAACCCTTTATCTGATATGTCATTTGCAAATATCTTCTCCCATTCTGTCACTTGCCTTTTAGTTTAGCTGATTGTTTCCTTTGCTGTGCAGTTTTTTTTTATTTTGATGAGGTCGCAATAGTTCATTTTTGCTTTTGTTTCCCTTGCCTCTGGAGACATGTTGAGTAAGAAGTTGCTGCGGCCAAGATCAAAGAGGTTTTTGCCTGCTTTCTCCTCGGGGATTTTGATGGCTTCCTGTCTTTACATTTAGGTCTTTCCTCCATTTTGAGTTTATTTTTGTGTCTGGTGTAAGAAAGTGGTCCAGGTTCATTCTTCTGCATGTCACTGTCCAGTTTTCCCAGCACCACTTGCTGAAGAGACTGTCTTTATTCCATTGGATATTCTTTCCTGCTTTGTCAAAGATGAGTTGGCCATATGTTTGTGGGTCCACTTCTGGGTTCTCTGTTCTGTTCCATTGATCAGAGTGTCTGTTCTTGTGCCAGTACCATACTGTCTTGATGGTTACAGCTTTGTAGTAAAGCTTGAGGTCTCGGATTGTGATGCCTCCTGCTTTGGTTTTCTTTTTCAAGATCGCTTTGGCTATTCGGGGTCTTTTCTGGTTCCATACAAATGTATTTATTTATGTATTTATTTATTTATAGTTTTATTTTTAATTTTTTAAAAATATAATTTATTGCCGAATTGGTTTCCATACAACACCCAGTGCTCATCCCAACAAGTGCCTTCCTCCATGCCCATCACGCACTTTCCCCTCTCCCTCCGCCCCCCCCCCCATCAACCCTCAGTTTGTTCTCAGTCCTTAAGAGTCTCTTATGGTTTGGCTCCTTCCCTCTCTGTAACTTTTTTTCCCCCTTCCCCTTTCCCATGGTCTTCTGTTAAGTTTCTCATATTTATTTATTTTTGAGAAAGAGAGAGCGAGCAGGGGTAGGGTAGAGAGAGAGAGGGAGACGGGATCCAGAGCGGGTTTTGTCACCCAGGTGCCCCCCAAAAAACTTTTTTTAATTAAAGTTTATTTTTAAAAACCATAAGGAAGCAGAAAGCAACTTCCATTAGCCGTGTGGGATTTTGAAAGCTCTAGGAATTAATCTTATATAAAAAACTATTTGCAGTAATATCAGAAGGCTATAAAAGGTGTAAGACAAGGGCAGACGGCCTTATGCCCTGAAAGTAGTTTGTCATTAAGAAAACCCTGATACAGACATAGAACATTAGAATGGCGATTTAATGGGGGAAACTCTGGGTGATTGGTGGCTGACAATTTTCAGATGAATAGATACAGCATTTTAAAAGAACTCAGGAAGAATACGTTGGTCTTATAATAGCACCTGGCCTTACTTGTTATAAACTCATTTCTGTGTTCCACCTAAAGCCAGCATACATGACTTACAATAGCACTTAACTTGCTATAGACAGTCCTGTCGTAAAATGTATTAAAACAAACATTTTTTGGGTGACTGGGTGGCTCAGTTAGTTAAGTGTCTGACTCTTGATTTCGGCTCAGGTCACGATCTTGTGGTTCATGAGTTCGAGCCAGCTGATGATGTGGAGCCTGTTTGGGATTCTCTCTCTCTCTCTCTCTCTCTCTCTCTCTCTCTCTGGCTCTCCCCCGTTCGCTCTTTCTCTCTCTCTCTCAAAATAAAAAAATAAACTTTAAAAAGACCACAAATTTTTCTAAGGACCTCATGGACATTTTTCTGAGAACTCGAGATGTGGCATTAAGAGAGGACTTTAGGGGCGCCTGGGTTGCTCAGTTGGTTGAGTGTTGGACTCCTGATTTTGGCTCAGGCCATGATCTCAAGGGCTGTGGGACTGAGCCCCGCATCGGGCTCTGCTCTGATTGTGGAGCCTGCTTGGGATTCTCTCTCTCTCTCCTTCTGCCGCTCCCCTGGGCTCACCCTCTCTCTCTTTAAAAAATAATAAATACTAAATAAAAAAGAGAGGGCTTTAAACATGTTCATTCGCTCATTCATTCATTGATTCAGTTATTCATTTACTTATTTATTTTTAGGATAGGAGAAACTTGAGTCTGTGTACGGGGAAAGACTAGAAGGAAGGACAAGAGCTATGGGAGAATAAAAGTAGCTATCTGACAGACAGGTGCCAGAGGCGATGGATCGCAGGGTGTACCTGGATCTGCCAGAGGAGGGACTCCTCACCTCTGGGCCCGGAGGAGAGAGAGGACACAGCATAGACGTGGATGGACGGGACTGACGTGTTGCATCCTTGTTTCATTCACTCTCTTCGTAAGTTAATGGGTTGAGTCTATCCTTCGAGAATGAGGATGATGAAGTTGAATGGGGACAGACGTACAGAACATGACTGAGGGGGACATGATGGGGGGCAGACCAAGGTCTTGGAAAGGATTGTGGAGGGGTGTTTAGGGCCTAGTTGAGACCCGGGCCCACGAATGTATAGAGGAACCAATCTCCGTGGTTGTGGGATTTTCTCCAGCCGCACTCTGCAGCCTAGCAGGGGTAGATCAGACAGGCTGGGGGGTGGAGCCAAGATGTGGCTTTGCCGTCCTGGCAGAGCAGAATTAGGAGGGTGCAAAGGACTCCACACTGAAGGTGGGATCCACACTGAAGTGGGAAGTAAGGGAAGGCGGGAGCGGAGTGGTAGACGGGGGACTTGGAGGTCTCCCAATGACTGTGAAGCACAATTATGCCAGGCAGGGTGGCCAGGGACAACTAGGGACGAAGAAAATTGTGGTCGGAGATTGGGATACTGCAGTGAAGAGCCGCCAGCAACAGCGTTGGAAGGTGTCCCCCCTGCCTGGCCCTGCACCGCTGCAGGGGGCTCTATGCTCCCATGTGCCGGGGACCGCTAACCCAGCATCTTGTCCGATGTAAAGTTTTGAAAAATGTTTATTTATTTTGAGAGAGAGAGAGAGAGAGTAAGCGAGCACGAGCAGGGGAGGGGGAGAGGGAGAGCGTGCCAAGCAGGCTCCGTACTCAGTGTGGAGCCCTACGTGGGGCTCGATCCCACGACCCTGGGATCACAACCTGAGCCGAAATCAAGAGTCGGACGCTCAGTGGACCGAGCCGCCCAGCTGCCCCGTGTCTTGTCCGATTTAGCGGTTGTCCCGGAGTTTTCATTTTCCCACCAGGAGGAAGTATTAACAACTAAATTGATATAAGCAAGCCAGATGGGTCTGCGGGACCACCACTGTTTAATTCCAGCTTCTGCCTTGGTCTCGTCTGCTGGCTTGTGCGAGGCCTGTACAGAGAAGCAAGTTCTCACTTTGACACAGAGTTAAACGTAAACAGCAACCGGTGATAACCCTTCTCCCTTTTTCTTTTTCTTTTTTTTAATTCTTTTTCTTTTATTTATTTTGAGAGAGAGAGAGAGAGAGAGAGAGAGAGAGAGACAGAAAGTGCAAGCGGGGTAGGGGTAGAGAGAGAGGGAGAGGGAAAGAATCCCAAGCAGGCACATGTTCAGCGCAGAGCCCAAAGCGGGGCTCAAACCCACAAACTGTGACATCATGACCTGAGCCGAAGTTGGACGCTTAACCAGCCGGGCCACCCGGGCGCCCCCCTTCTCCCTCTTTCTAATCTTTTCCAAATACAACGTAACCCTGTCAAGGACAGCGTGCTGGGTATTCACTGATAACGAAGCAAGTGCACTCAGATATTAGACAACCGACTCATTCTTGTCCCAGGCGGGGATGGGGAGGGGGGAGTATTGACCATTGTGCCCCTTGCTGGACACACACAGCAGGGTGTGCCGGCCAGCTGTGCCCATGCCAAAGCCTACGACATACAGGAAGCTGCCAGGCCACGAGTTGGTAGGCCCGTAGATGTAGGAAATTACACCTTCACGTGTACATAAAATATGTTTAGGAAACGGAGGCTGAGGAGTCCTGCCGTACAATGAGTAGTCTGAATGGTCTTCGTACAATGGTTATGTCATTTGTTACGTGGTGCAAATCTACAACCTGTTATGTTTTTAAATTTTGCAATCCACCCTTTCAGCATGAGTTCAGAAACTAAAGTGCTTAGTTAATGTGCAATTAAACACCATATTTGTTACTCAAGAAAATTGATCATGAATGTGTAACACGAACAAAACACTTGTCCACGTTTATCACCTACATCGATGTCACTGACCCCTTGAAAACCAGAAGACATAAATCTGCAGAGACGGCGTCAGCATCTACCTCAAAGGTTTGTACTTATTTTAAGAAGACTGTGCTCAAAGATGAGGATTTCAGGGGATGCAGCTGCCGAGAGGGTATTTATCTATTGCTCTGTGAACGACTTGTTTTGATCCAATGACTTCTCTGCAAAATTCATTTGCTCGTTTTGATTTCAAGTTTCCTTGTACATGACAAAAAGTGAAGCAATAAGTAGCTTTAAATGAGGAGCTCTGTTAGCAGAAGGACTTCACAGTTAAATGATGCCACTTATGTGATGTCATCTATATCATTAGATGCTTCAAATAGAAAATGAGTTGAATTAGGGTTCTCCAGAGAAAGAGAACTAATGGGACGGGTGTATGTATGAGAGAGAGAGAGAAAGAGAGAGAGAGAGAGAGAGAGAGAGAGAGAGAGAGATTTATTTTAAGCAATTGGCTCACACGATTGTGGAGGCTTCTTCCCAAGTCCAAATTCTGGTGGGGTAGGCCAGCAGGCCGGACAACTCAGGGAGGAGTTGCTGTTCTGGTCCAAATACAGTCTGCTGGCAGAATTCCTTCTCGATTAGGGTCAGCATTTGCTCTGTTCAGGCCTTCAAATGATTGCACGAGGCCCACCCACATCGTGGAAGGTAATCTGCTCTACTCATTTAAAATGATTTAAATGTTAATCTTCTCCAAAAACTACCTTCCCCGAAACTTCCAGAATAATGTTTGTCCAGCTATCTCGGCACCGTGGCCCAGCCAAGTTGACACATAAAATTAACCGTCACGTTAATGAATTCCAATACTTCTTCACTGTTGCATCCAGCTCATGGAATCAAAGCAAAGCTTACAGAAATTTATTCTGATGAGGGGGAAATATACAAGATTATTGAGAAAGCTACTGTAAATTCAGTTTAAACATTCAACATTTATGGGGCACCTGGGTGGCTCAGTCGGTTAAGCATCCGATTTCGGCTCAGGTCATGATCTCACGGTTCATGGGTTCAAGCCCTGCGTTGGGCTCTGTGCTGATAGCTCAGAGCCTGGAGCCCACTTCAGATTGTGTCTCCCTCTCTCTCTCTGACCCTTTTCCGCTCACACTTTGTGTGTGTGTCTCTCTCTCAAAAATAAATAAATAAATAAATAAATAAACATAAAAAAAATAAAAAAAATTCAACATTTAGGGTGAGTATTTTGGTGGTGATTATTTTTTTCATAGAAATACAAATTTGGTGGAGAAAAAAAAGACAAAATTATTTTGTCTCTATGAAAGTTTTATTTTCTGTAATAATGAGCAACAATTATTATTTTCTTGACTTCTTTTTTGGTTTCAAGACTATTATAATTTTATTTTTTATTTTTGAAGACAATTATAATTTTAAAATAACACATTTTGATTTTAAATATATTGTCCAAATTCAGCAAAATATTTCACATGTGAACCAGATTTTCACTTACCAAATAAAAGTATCACATCTTACAAATGGCACTGTTTGCTGTTTTAAATTTTTCTTAAGTTTTTTTAATTCATTTTGAGAGAGAGAGAGAGAGAGAGCACGGGCAGGGGAGGGACAGAGAGAGGGAGACAGGATCTGAAGCGGGCTCTGCACTGACAGCACAGGGCCCGATGTGGGGCGCGAACCCACAAACCATGAGATCATGACCTGAGACGAAGTCAGATGTGCTTGACCAACTGAGCCGCCCAGCTGTCCCCGCTGTTTAAAATTTTAAACACAAATAAAAGCTCCAAGTCATCCTAGAATGACAGGAATGAAATGATAGTACTGTTTCTTTGTCTTTAGAATCACCAGGCTATCACTGTTTAGTTCAAGCCTCTGTGACAATACGGGGGTGTGTGCTACCACAGGTGTTGCGGAAAGAAACTGCAAGCCACAAACAAACTGGAAGGGCTCTGAAGTGTTGGACACCTAATTTAGACACAAATGTGGGTAGTCGAGTCCACGTGTCAGGGGCCAAATGTATAACTAGAAGTGCTCTGAATTAACTCTCGGTGGAACGCAGTGTTTGGTAAAAGGATAAGTAATAAACATGTGCTGATATGAACTTCAAAGTCTATGTCCAAAGAAGTGCATTCGTATGTTTACCAAAAGATATGTAAAGATACATACAAAATGTTCATAGCAGCACTATTTGTAACAAACCAAACCTGGAAACTGCCCACATGCCCGTCAACAGGAGAATGGATGTCTTAGAGACTAGAAGGATAAACAGAGTGAGAACTTGGTTAAGGCAAGTTTAAGGCACTTGTTGTGGAAGGAGGGGGGGGGGGAATGGGGGGCAGAGAGAGAGCCAGGCTGTCCGCACAGAGCCTGACAACTGGGCTCGAACTCACAAACCATGAGATCATGACCTGAGCCGTGACCTGAGCCAAAGTCCGATGGCTATGGACTGAGCTACCCAGGGGCCCCTGAACTTTTTTTGGAGCAAGGGCTATGCTATGCACTCTTGCGTTATTTTGTTTAATCCTCGCCATGCCCTGTGATGGAGATATTAGCCTCATTTGACATATAAGGAAACTGAGGCACACTGAGGTCAAGGATTCTGCCCAAGGTATAAACTTGGGATTTAAACTCAGATCTTTCTCAATCCAAAGGCCATATGTACCTTTTCCATTATAGTCTGTTTTCTTTCCATGATAGATAGGGAAGGCAGAGAAACTTGGACAGTATGGTGTTCACACACTCATACATTCTAAAATTATAACTGCTACTATTTCTTGAGCACCTACTATGAGGCGAGTACCATGCTAGGTACTTTACGTAAATTGTCTTTACAATTCTCATAACCCTTCATAGCAAGAATTATTATTCTCAGTTTTTAGATGAAGAGACTGAGGCTCAGAGAAATTCAATGACTTGACCAGTTTCACAAATCTCTTACCATCACCTATCTCTCGGCAGCCTTAACAGGGGCCACCAACTGTGTGCCAGGCACTATGGTGGGTTCTGGAGTCGTACGAACGCTAGGAATGAACAACTGTTGTTTGCTTACCTGACCTTTTTGAGAGTAGGGTAAGATTCCTGTCCCCAGTTCCATACAGGGACTTGTGGAGGCAAAAATAAAGATCAGTAATGGTGACAGTTCCCATTTACTGATTATGCAACGTCCTAGGTACTGTACCACACACACACACACACACACACACACACACACACACACAGGGATACCATGTCTAATTCTCACAACGATCCTGTTAATACCCTCATTTAACGGAGACGAAAAGAGAGGCTCAGTCTGATTTGCACAAGGTCACAGAGCAGTTAGGTGTCCCCCGTCCGATTTGCACCCTGACCTGCTGACTCTAGGGCTCTTGGTCTCAACTCTCACACCCAATTAAAGATGTTTGGTAGAATTAGTAAAACGGAATCCGCAATGCAGTCCAGAGTCTTGGGAAGGGGGCGCCGGGCGACAGAAGCACGTGGTGACGGCAAGCCGAAAAGCCGGCGCCCAGTTTAGGGGCACTAGGAAGAAACCGGGCGGAGGCAGGTGTGGGGAGCCAGGAGCCCTCAGGCTGGGAGACCCAGGGAAAGCTGAACGGAGGATGCGCACCAGGAGTCTCCGCTCCTTCCGGAGGAAAATTCCCACCTCCGGCGCGTGGAAACCCGCAGGCGCCGGCAGAGGCGCCCGGGCGGTCTGTGGGCGGAGCCTCGGGGGCGGGCGGGGCCGGTTTTGCCTTCGCTCCGGCGGCGGCGGCGGCGGTGGCGGCGGCGGCCTAGAGTGCACGAGCGAGCGGCTCTTTCCGCTCTCCCGCGCGTCGCCGCCTTCTGCGGAGCCTCCGCCTCCTCCTCTGGGGCGCCTCCGGCTTCCTCCTCCTCCGGCTGCCCTCAGCGCGCGCGCCCATCGGCTCCGTTATGGCGACCCGCAGCCCCAGCGTCGTGGTGAGCGGCTCGGCCCGCGGCACCTGAGGCTCGCGGCCCGCAGTGCGGGCGCCGGCCGGTGTGGCCCGGGGAAGCCCGGAGGGGCGGGGGGCGACCGCCGCGTCCCGGCTCGGGCTTTACGTCACACGGGGTGGCGTGGGGGATGCGTGGCGAGGTGCGGGGTGGGTGCCTCGGGACAGCCCGGGGGAGGGGGGCTGCGTGTGGCAGGGGAGGGTGGGGATGGCGCTTTGGCGGACTCGTGCGGCCGGGGAGGGCCCGCGGGCCAGTTCGGGAAGGATCCGGCGCGCCGCGGGTGGGGGCTTTGTCCGGAGAGGCCCTTCTCTAAACTGGGGGTATGCCGCTGAGGTCCTCGGGGCCCCTGTAATAGAGGGCGCAGGCACGGGAGCGGCCACGTGGGAGGGCATGCGGGGACTGGTACTTGCACCTAGTTCCGCAAATGCCATAATGACCGTGCGAATGCGCATTGCCTGCTTGAACCCTCACAGCAGCCTTGGTGGCGGTAACCATGCCCGCGTTTTTACACACGGGGAAAATAGTGACACGGTATTAGGTAATTTTCTCTCGGCCCAGAGGGAGCTAGGCCTCGAATTCAGGTGTGCCTCGATCCGGATCCTACGTTCTTTGATGCTGCGGGGACAAAAAGTGCGAATCTGGTCCTTACCTTCAAGGACATTCGTACCATCGCCAGCCTCTGTATCCTGTCTCCAACCTCATTGGTTCTTTTTGTTTCTGGAACAAGCCAAGCTGCACCCCCCCCCCCCCCCCGCCTTTCCGATCATGCTTGCTAAAACGGCCAACACCCCTCCCAATAGTTACATGCCTCAGTCTGCATCATCGTCATCATTATATTTTAGCAGTTACCTGATTACCTGTTGATTGTCTCTCCCACTAAAACAGAAGCTTTATAAGGCCAGGAATCGCCACCATAACCACAGCATATAGGACAGTGCCTGGCATGTAAGAAATTCTCAATAACGGTTTGTTGAGTGAATAAATAATTAACCACTTGAGCCCCCAAAAGGAAGGATTCTATCGATATTGGGAACGATGGCTTAAGGTAAAGGGCAGACTTCTTCGTGGAGTCTGGCCTGGAATCCTGCTTGCTTGGGCTGTTTACTAGCTGCGTGGCCTTGGGTAACTTACTTCCCTTTTCTGGGCTTAAGTGTCCCTAATGTATAACTGAGGTCCTAGCCACCTCTGGGTGTTACTGAAATATTGTAAGACTGTCTGCTTAAACAACCTTTCCGTGGTCCTTGACTGGGAATAGTAATAATAGCTATCATCGTGTTTACCTACATAGTCCTGTTTACTCCTTGAAACAACTCTGTAACAATAGCATGATTATTACCATTTTACAGAGGAGGAATCTTTGGAGCCTCAGAGAAGTTAAGTAATTTTACTTCTTGCCATACCCACGTCACATAGTTGCAAAGAGAAACTCCGACTCAAGCCTAGGTCTCTCTCAAGAGTCCATGCCCTTAAGTGGTATGCTTATTGTATACTATTGTAGGTACTCAAAAAATGGTGGGGGCTTTTGTGTTTACTCAGTTGCTGAGGAAGTTAGATGTTTTTAGCTTTGGGGTGTGATGCCTGCCCTAGCATACAGTGAATTATTATTGCTAGAACTAGCTATTGTTAGTTTCATTTGAACGTTAAGATCTTCGTTGTGTTTTTGGTTTGCAAAGTACTGTTCTTTTTTTATTTCCTTGCCAAAAATTGCACGTTAGTAATAACAGGCACTCGTATAGTGTTTAGTATGTTCTGGTTTCTGTTCTAAGCTCTTTACATATATTAACTGATTTGATATTTTTAAATTTAAAAATAAATTTATGTGGCTCAGAGAGGTTAAGTAACTTATCCAAGATCACCCAGCAATGCTAGGATTTGAATCTGACTTATCTGGACCCAGAGTCTGCTCTTAACCTCCATTTTTTAATGTTTATTTTTGAGAGAGAGAGAGCAGGGGAGGGGCAGAGAGAGGGGGAGACAGAATCCGAAGCAGGCTTCGTGCTGCCTGTGCAAAGCCCGACATGGGGCTCAAACCCAGGAACCGTCAGATCATGACCTGAGCCAAAGCCAGACGCTCAACTGACTGAGCCACCCAGGTGCCTTTTAACATCACCATTTTAGAAAAATGTTTTATTATTTATTTTTGAGAGAGAGCGGGGGGAAGGGCAGAGAGAGAGGGAGAGAGGATCCCCAGCAGGTTCCACACTGACAGCACCGAGCCCAGTATGGGGCTCGAACTCACCAACCATGAGATCATAACCCAAGCCAAAACCAAGAATCAGATGCTTAACCGACTGGGCCACCCAGGTGCCCCCACATATTTTAAGATTTTTTTTATTTTTGAGAGAAAGCGTGAGTGGGGGAGGAGCAGAGAAAGAGGGAGGAAGAGGATCGAAAGCAGGCTCTGCACTGACAGCAGCGAGCCCGACACGGGGCTCCATCCCACGAACCATGAGATCGTGACCTGAGCCAAAGTTGGACACTCAACCAAGTGAGCCACTCACGTGTCCCATTTCCCCAAATGTTTTCGGGTTGGGCTCTTCCCAGAGCCATCCAGAACCTTCTTTGTGATCTTCTTTAGCCATTTTATGTCCGGTTCTTGTTATGGACTGAACATTTGTATCTCCAGTAATAGCCAACAGATAAATATGTTGAAGCCCCAACTGCCCACTGTGTGGTATTTGGAGATGGGGCCCTTTGTGGAGTAATTAGGATTACTAATAAGGTCATGAGATTGGGGTCCTGGTCTTTTAAGAAAAGACACCAAAGAGCTCCCTTCCCCACCCTCCACTGTGCACATAGCTAGGAGAAAGCAGCTGCCTACAAACCTAGAGAGGAGGCCTCGGAATGAAACCTGTTTTGCTGGCATCTTGATCTTGGACTTCCCAGCTTCCAGAACTGCAAGAGATAAATTATTGTTGTTTAAGCCACCCAGCTGGTGGGATTTTGCTAGGGCAGCTCCAGCAGACTAATACAGTTGTTTTAGAAGGTGTCGGTAATCACCACCTGCTTAGACATGCCACACCAAGTCACCAATAAAACAGATGTGGTTTACATTCATTTCGAAGTGTGACTTACATTCATAATCAACTATTGCCTGGTTGATTTAGAAAACTGTGCTAATTCAGTATTAGAGACATGCCAGTGTACTTGACTCTGTTTACAACCAGGCAACAGACTACTTTAAGCTTGGTAGGCTGTAGGGGGAGTCATTGGTGCTGGGTTCCAGGTTTATCTTTAGTGCATGTGTAACCGCTGTTGATAATCACAAATTTGTGGGCTGGTCAAATTAGATTCAAGTACAAATGACAAGCTTTATTGTGCTGTATAGTTCTATGTATGTCTTTTCTACTAGATTATGTATAAGCTCTTTGAGGGCTCTCAGTTTAAAATCATCTTTGTATGCTCCCTACAAAATTTACTGCACAGTGCCTTACCAAAGTGAATGCTAAATGCATTTTTATGTAATTTAATATATTGCAATCCCTTCCTGTCAAAGCAGCCACTGGATTGTTAACTAATCCAAATCAGATGAGGTTAATATCAGATATTAAATCAGACAAATAAGGGCTAATAAGATTAAAGGCCACCGAGTATATTTCTATCTAGCTCTTGTGGAGATTGGAGTTATTGGACCCATTTAATATGAAGTTTTGGTGTTTTGGATGATTAAGAACAAGTTCCTGGGGGCACCTGGATGGCTTAGTCAGTTGAGTGTCTGTCTGACTTGATTTTGGCTCAAGTCGTGATCTCAGGGTCGTGGGATTGAGCCCCCCCATCGAGCTCCACACTGAGTGTGGAGCCTGCTTCAGATTCTCTCTCTCTCTCTCTCTCTCTCTCTCTCTCTCTCTCTGTCTCTCTGTCTCTCTGTCTCTTTCTTCCTTTCTCTCTTTCCCTTTGCCCCTTTCCTTCCCTCTAAAATAAGTAAAATGCAAAAAAAAAAAAAGACCACGTTCGTGTTCACTGAATTATATCTTATTTCTTATCATTGGTCCAGGTGCACGTGAGGCTTCTGAGAGTTTGAGTACTCTCTAAATTCCCAGCATGCATCACCTATATCTTTTTCATAGCAGTTTAACACTGTCTTATGGTTATTCATATGCATGTCATGTCTTCTATACTGTAAGCTCTTTGAGGGTAGGTATGTCAAATTTATCTAATCCTGTCTAGTATGTACAACACAGTAGGTTCTCAATAAATATTTGAGTATTAGTAATAATACAGGTTCTGGATAAGGTCCTCACCATTTTAAAATTAGTATTCTAATATTTGGTCATTATATATGGATTTGAAAGACTTGGACTTTTCATTACATGTAAAAATTGGGAAAAGTTGATGTTGGTGCCTTGTCATCATTTAAATAAATTGCTCCGTATTTAACTTTATATTTGAAATATCTACAAGTAGACATAATAGTATAACAGACCATCATATACCCATTGCCCAGTTCTGACAACAAACTATCTACCTATGGCCAATCAAATATTTCTTAAATTAGGACCTCCATCAATATACCCCTTTTATTTATAGTTAATTTTAATAGAGTTGTGAATTCATGCCTAAAGTCCCTCAAGTGATACAAGTTTTAAGATTTTTTTTTTGTTTCTGCCTTTTGGAAAGGGTTATATTTTAACATGTTTTTTATGCTTGAAAGCACAAATCAACCCTTTTTAAAAATGGTACTGTTTTTTTTTTAATTTTAATTCCAGTATAATTAGTGTGGTGTGATATTAGTTTCAGGTGTATAATATAGTCATTCAACAGTTCTTTACATTACTCAGTACTCATCACAGTAAGTGTACTCTTAATCCCCATCACTTGTTTAACCCATCTCCCTCCTACCCGCCTCCCCTCTGGTAACCATCTGCTTGTTCTCTATAGTTAAGAGTCCCTTTCTTGGTTTGTCTTTTTTTCTCCCTTATTCGTTGTTTTTCTTAAATTCCACATATGAGTGAAATCATATGGTATTTGTCTTTCTCTGACTGACTTATTTTACTTAGCATAATACTCTCTAGCTCCATCCATGTTGTTGCAAATGGCAAGATTTCATTCTTTTTTTATGGCTGAATAATAGTCTGTTGTATGTATGTGTGTATATATATATACACACACAGCATCTCTACACATCTGTGTGTGTGCATATATATATATATATATATATATATATATACTTTATGCATTCATCAATCGATGGGCACTTGGGCTGCTTCCATCATTTGGCTATTGTAAATAATACTGTAGTAAACATAGGGGTGCATGTATCCCTTTGAATTAGTGTTTTGTTTTGTTGTTTGGTAAATACCCAGTAGTGTGATTCCTAGATCATAGGGTAGTTCTATTTTTAACTTTCTGAGGTATCTGCATACTGTTTTCTACAGTGGCTGCATGAGTTTGCATTCCCACCAACAGTACAAGAGGGTTCCCCTTCCTCCATATCCTAGCCATCACCTGTTGTTTCTTGTGTTATTGATGTTAGCCATTCTGACAGGTGTGAAGTGATATCTTACTGTAATTTTGATTTGCATTTCCCTGATGATGAGTAATGTTGAGCATCTTTTCAAATGTGTCTGTTGGCCATCTGTATGTCTTCTTTGGAGAAATGTCTGTTCATGTCTTCTCATTTTTTAGAAGTTTCTTTATTTTGAGAGAGAGCACAAGTAGGGGAGGGGCAGAGAGAGAATCCCAAGCAGGCTCTGCACTGTCAGTGCAGAGCCTGATGCAAGGCTTGAACTCACAAACTGTGAGATCATGACCTGAGCTGAAGTTGGATACTTAACCAACTGAGCCACCCAGGGGCCCCTTCTGCTCATTTTTTAATTGGATTATTTGTCTTTTGGGTGTTATGTCAGTTCTTTATACATTTTGGATAGTGACCCTTTTTTGGATATGTCATTTGCAAATATCTTCTCCCATTCAGTAGACTGTCTTCTAGTTTTATTGATTGTCTCCTTTGCTGAACAGAAACTTTTTATTTTGATAAACTTGAATAGTTTATCTTTATTTACCTTGCCTCAAGGAGACCTATCTAGAAAGAAGTTGCTACTGCTGATGTCAGAAAAATTACTGCCTGTGCTCTCTTCTAGGATTTTTATGGTTTCAGGTCCCACATTTAGGTCTTTAATCCAATTTGAGTTTATTTTTGTGTATGGTGTAGGAAAGTAGTCCAGTTTCATTCTTTTGCATGTGGCTGTCCAGTTTTCCTAACACCATTTTTTGAAGAGACTTTTTCCCATTGCATATTCTTTCCTGCTTTGTTGAAGATTAATTGACCATACAATCGTGGGTTTGTTTCTGGGCTTTCTATCCTGTTCTATTGATCTAGGTGTCTATTTTTGTGCCAGTATCATACTATTTTGATTACTACAACTTTGTAGTGTAACTTGAAATCTGGAATTATAATACTTCCAAGCTTTGCTTTTCTTTTTCAAGACTTTTTTTTTTTTTTTTTTTTTTTTGGCTATTCAGGGTCTTTTGTGGTTCCATATGAATTTTAGGATTATTTGCTCTAGTTCTGTGAAAAATGCTGTTGGTATTTTGATAGAGATTGCATTAAACATGTAGGTTGCTTTGGGTAGTATGGACATTTTAACAATATCTGTTCTTCCAATCCATGAGCATGGAATATCTTTCCATTTGTTCATGTTGTCTTCAATTTCTTTCATCAGTGTTTTATGGTTTTCAGAGTACAGATCTTTTCACCTCCTTGGTTAAGTTTATTCCTAGGTGTTTTATTATTTTTGGTGCAGTTGTAAATGGGATTGCTTTCTTAGTGTCTCTTTCTGTTACTTCATCATTAGTGTATAAAAATGCAATGGATTTCTCTACATTGATTTTGTATCCTGCGACCTTACTGAAGTTCTAGTTGTTTTTCCAGTAGAGTCTTTAGGGTTTTCTACATATAGTATCATGTCGTCTCCAAATAGTGTAAGTTTTACTTCTTCCTTACCAATTTGAATCCTTTTATTCCATTTTTCTTGTCTGATTGCTGTGGCTAGGACTTCCAGTACTGTGTTGAATAAAAGTGGTGAGAGTGGACATCCTTGTCTTTTTCCTGACCTTAGGGGAAAAGCTCTCAGTTTTTCACCATGAGTATGATTTTAGCTGTGGGTTTTTTTTTTAATGTTTATTTATTTTTGAGAAAGAGAGCGAGCGCGCACGAGCATGAGCAGGGGAGGGGCAGAGAGAGAGGGAGACACAGAATCTGAATCAGGCTCCAGGCTCTGAGCTGTCAGCACAGAGTCCGACACGGGACTCGAACTCAGAAACGATGAGATCATGACCTGAGCTGAAATCAGATGCTTAACCAACCGAGCCACCAAGGCACCCCAGCTGTGGGTTTTTCATATATGGTATTTATTATGTTGATGTATGTTCCCTCTAAAACTACTTTGTTGACAGTTTTATCAAGAATGGATGTTATACTTTGTCATATGCTTTTTCTGCATCTATTGAAATGATCATATGGTTTTTATCCTTTTTCTTACTAATGTGATGTATTACATTGATTGATTTGCAAATATTGAACCACCCTTGCATCCCAGAAATCAGTCCCACTTGATCGTGGTGAATGATTTTTTTAATGTATTGTTGGATTTGGTTTGCTAATATTTTGTTGAGGATTTTTCCATCTGTGTTCATCAGAGATATTGGCCTATAGTTCTCTTTTTTTGTAGTGTCTTTATCTGGTTTTGGTATCAGGGTAATGCAGACCTCATGGAAGCAATTCGGGTTTTCTTTCCTCTTCTGTTTTTTGGAATAGTTTGAGAAAAATGGGTATTAATTCTTCTTTACGTGTTTGATAGAATTTACCTGTGAAGGCGTCTGGTCCTGAACTTCTGTTTGTTGGGAGTTTTTTGATTAGTGATTCAATTTCATTGCTGGTAATTGGTCTCTTCAAATTTTCTATTTCCTGATTCAGTTTTAGGAGGTTATATGTTGCTAGAAATTTATCCACTTCTTCTAGGATGTCCAGTTTGTTGGCATGTAATTTTTTGTAATATTCTCATATAATCACAAATCAACCCTTTGACATTAAATGTGATTTATAAATCTAATAGTATTGATTGAAAATAGAAACTTTTGAATTAGAAATTAATTTGGTATTTTGACAGAGGTAGAATTCCTATTTTGGTGTGCATCCCAGCTGTTCTGTCTATATTAGACTGCATGTCTAGGATGAACTCTGGGCAGAATTCACATTGGCTTTGATTGAAACAAATCAGACTCATGAAGTTCTTAGGCTGCCTGCAAAACCTATAGCCAGGCACTGAGCCATTTTCACAGAAGCTATAGGCTTTATGAATGTTGCATGTTTCAAAGAGTCCCGGGTGGGTCCTGGTTTATGCTTGTGCGGAGCAGTGAGTAAGTTGGTAGAAGTGGTGAGTAACCTTCAGGGAAGCCAGTTTGGTTTTCTGGATCTTCTTAGTGTTAAAGCAGTATGAAGTGGTACATTTTCATTCTTGTCAGGTAATAGCAGATATATTCTGAGCCAGACTTGAATGTTTATCCTCTCATCTTGTAGGATCTAGCAAGGTCTGTCTTTTCCCAAAACTTGAACTGAGTTTCAGTTTATAAAATTTAGAAAAGTAATATTTGCTTGTTAGAAAGTATTTTAGAAATGTTCCTATAGGGGACACAAATGTCCCATTTCCATTCTTTTTGTAGTGCAAGTGTTCTGAAATACACAGGATGTGAATGTTTAGCAGACACATTAGTACTTTATGCCAGATCTTAAGATCTGGCATCATCTTTTTTCCCCCAAAATACAATTTTTCTTGCTGTGTATGAAAGTAATATGTGTTGGTTTAAAAACAAGTTAGTACTGACTTCCTACCACCCTCAAACTGGCTGCCGAGCGAGTGCCTGGGCACTACATGCCACAGGGCCGTGCCCGTGTTCATGTCCTGGTCCACCTACCTGAATCACTGCCAGCTTCCTGGCCATGTGCATAGGTGGAAATGGTGTGAAGGTAACACCAGCTGGATAAAACAATACCTAAAATTCCACCCCAGTCTGGAGAACTCAAAACTGACCTTTTGGGACAGAAAAAGTAACACGAACCTCAGATTTTTCAGAATATAATTATGAATTCTGTGAATAATATTATAAATCTTAAGTATGTATTTTTAAAATTTATTGAAAGCCTAGCTACCTGTCCTTAAGCATCTAACATAGTACTGACGGAAAGGTGTTCAATAGATGTTTGCTGATACTTTGAGATTTAATTATGGTTTGACCAGTATTTCTTGAAAACTGCCAAAGCTCTTATCATCATCTTCTTGAATGTGATTTGGAAGATATTTAGTCTTGAATATCATGTGAAGTAGAGTATTATAACTGGTTTATTTCTTTGAATTTTAAATATAATGATGAGTAGGAATTATAAATCACCTATGATAAAAAAAGTGAAATTGACAATGAAAAAAAAGGCCAGGTCAATATTAAAGTGTGCAACTCAGCGAGTTCCCCCTTCTTGTAGTTGACCACTGTTTGGTATATTCCTTCATGCCCACCCTTTCTTCCTTCTTCCACTCCTTCCTTTCCTCCTTTGTTCCCTCTCCCTTCCCCTCCTCACTTCTTTTTTATTTTTTGGGATTACAATTTTTGTTTGTAGATTTTACTTTCATACATCTTTCAGAATTCCTGTACTTTTTATATGTGTGCAAAAAAAACCACATAATGCCACAAATAATTTGAAAGAAAGACTACTGAATTTTTTTTAAAAGCAGTATATACTCAATGAAGGAAATTTGCAATATATAGTATAAAGAACTAAGTAAAATCACTATAACTCTCTTCCCCGAGATAATAGCTGTTATGATTTTATTATATTTTTTCTGTATAGGTACATGTATAATATTTATAAAACTATAATCATAGTACATTTTGCCACCACATTTTGCCACGGTTTTATTCAATAGTTTGTATGCCAGCTATTGGGCATACGAAGACAGCCAAATATGGTTCTACTCAAGCAATCGTGGAGTATCTGCTAGGAAGGCACCTCATGGATTGATTATAGCAATCTCAGACTTCTAAGAGTTTGGGTTTTTAAGAAATCACTTAGCTTTCTTGGTGATTTTTTTTCCCCCTACTCTGAGGTGAGAGAGGCTGTTTGTATTTGGGGTAGGAAACAACAGCTTTTGTTCTGTGTGATTTTTTAACTTGTTAGACTACAGTGTATGAAAATTTTTTTCTACAGTGTTACTAAAATCGTTTTTACTAAAATTTCAAACATACTCAAAAGTGGAGAGAATAGTATACTGAATCCCCATATGCTCATCAGCCGTGTTTAAAATGTTATCAAGATTTTGCTACATTTGTCTTAACTCTTTAAAGTTTTTCGTTTTCTCTTTGTGGAGCTAAAGGAAATTTCATACATGTCATTTTACTGATACAATCTTAACTATTCATCTCTAAAGCATACAGTTCATTTCTTATATAACTATAATTCATTGTCATACCTACAAAGTTACAGAAAATTCTTGATGTCTCATACCTAAATTTCTCTTTTTTTTGTTTTTATTTTTATTTAAAAAAAATTTTTTTTACATTTATTTATTTTTGAGAAACAGAGTGAGACAAAGCATGAGCGGGGGAGGGGCAGAGAGAAGGAGACACAGAATCCAAAGCAGGCTCCAGCCTCTGAGTATGTGGTCAGCACAGAGCCTGATGCGTGGCTTGAACCCACGAACTGTGAGATCATGACCTGAGCCGAAGTCAGACACCCAACCGACTGAGCCACCCAGGCACCCCTAAATTTCTCTCATAGGCTAAGGTTTTTTTTAACATCTAAATTCAGTCGTGTAATGCTGTCACTGAAACAGTCATATTTCTTTTTCAGATTAGTGATGATGAACCAGGTTATGACCTAGATTTATTTTGTATACCTCATCATTACGCTGAGGATTTGGAAAAGGTGTTTATTCCTCATGGACTAATTATGGACAGGTTAGTAAGATCTTAAATTGAAGTTTTTGGTTTTTTTCTTAATTTCTATTTCTGTTTTTTCTTAATTTTCTCAACGTTTTTTATTTATTTTTGGGACAGAGAGAGACAGAGCATGAACGGGGGAGGGGCAGAGAGAGAGGGAGACACAGAATCGGAAACAGGCTCCAGGCTCCGAGCCATCAGCCCAGAGCCCGACGCGGGGCTCGAACTCACGGACCGCGAGATCGTGACCTGGCTGAAGTCGGACGCCCAACCGAATGCGCCACCCAGGCGCCCCTTAATTTTCTATTAATTTCAAGTGTCAGCAACTGTTTTAAGGCATTGATGTTTGAACATAAACTAGGCCAGCTTGTCGAATAATAGAGGTTTTCTGTTTTAGAGCCCTCTTTACAAAAAAGTTGGGGGGAGAGCTAATTACCCAGTGTAAGTCATGGTATACTGGGAATCTGTAGGGAGTAGAATACGGTAAACATTGAAGGGACATTGGAGAAATGAACTCTAGTAACAGTCTTTGATTGCTCAGCCTTGAACAGGATAATGGGCTGGGGCTAAATCACAGGAGGGGAAGGTAATGTTTTGACTATTATGCACGTCTAGCTTGAAAAGTTCCCCTTAAATGAATTGCAGTGAGAGACCTTACTTGGTATTTAAATGCTTGCCTTGTGTGGCTAATTTGTTTTTGACTTTAAGGTTATAGTATCAATATATAGCTATTGTAAAATATTCTAAGGATTGAGGCTTTAAATGAGTAGAGTTCTTCTTCTCAGCCTCCTGCATAGTCCTTCGTACGCACTGGCTGTGCACATATGCTGTATGCAAATATATGTACAGTAACTCTTGAACAATGTGGGGGTTAGGGATGCCACCATCTGCGCAGTCAAAATCTGTGTATCACTTCTGACTCCCCTTAAAACTTAACTATTAATAGCCTACTGTTGACCGGAAGTCTCACTGATAACATATAGTTGATGAACACATATTTTGTATATGTGTTATATACTGTATTCTTACAATAAAGTAAGCTGGAGAAAATATGTCATTAATAAAATCATAAGGAAGAGAAAATATATTTATAGTATGATATTTATAACAAAATCCATGTATAAGTGGACTTGTGTGTGCAGTTCAAACTTGTGTTGTCCAAGAGCCAACTGCGTATATTTTAACACATAGGCATGTACTATCATATAGGTCTGAAGTGTATTGGAGATGTTTTCATATTAGTATATTTAGAGCTTTCTCCTATATTTTGAAGGTGGTACTGTCATACAGGTCTGAAATTTATCGGGCACTGTTTCATACTAGTATGGTTAGAGCTATCCTATATTTTGAAGGTTGCATAACATTGCATTTTCTGACTGTACCATAATTGATTTAAGCAGTCCTTCATTGACGGACATGCAAGACATCACCATTATTTTACAGGCCATACTAGAAGGGAACATCCTCTTATACACGTTTGGTCACTTGCTTCAGCTTTATCCATGGGGAAAATCTGGGTCAAGGGGAAGGTATTTATTGAATGCTTCTGATACTGCCAGATTATGCTCCAAAACGTTGTTTTAATTTATACTCACAGTGGTATACGACAGTACTCTTTTTCGCAGTCTCTTACAATATTGCCTATTATCAGGGAAATCTCATTTAATCAGAATTTGCCATTCTGATAGGTGACAATGGTATTTTAAATTGCATTTTAAATATTTATTTTTTTAATGTTTATTTATTTATTTTGAGAGAGAGAGCAAGTGGGGGAGAAGCAGAGAGAGAGGGAGAGAGAATCCCAAGCAGGCTGTGCGATGTCAGCTCAGAACCTGATGCGGGGGTCGAACCCATGAACCGTGAGATCATGACTTGAGCTGAGACCAAGAATCGGACACTTAATCGGCTGAGCCACGCAGGCGCCCCTTAAATATTTATGATAGATGTTACAGTATAACTGTATTTTGAAGTTTATCTTTACTTTATGAAGCAAGGGTATACTTCATGGGGGGCAAAGGATGTGTTTGGTGGAAGTTTAGTGCCTAAAGGGGATGTTTGTTATAAAGCTAAATATATTTCTATTATATTGTAAATTAATTTCTGTTAAATTCCTGATACTTCTCTAGGACCGAGCGTCTTGCCCGAGACGTGTTGAAGGAGATGGGTGGCCATCACATCGTAGCCCTCTGTGTGCTCAAGGGGGGCTATAAATTCTTTGCTGACCTGCTGGATTATATCAAAGCACTGAACAGAAATAGTGATGGATCCATTCCTATGACTGTAGATTTCATCAGACTGAAGAGCTACTGTGTAAGTATATTTAATATATGCTTATAAAAACCTCGGTAACTGTACGTTTTTCTGTGTGTTTGAAAGTCTACAAACCATACTTACATGTTCATTGCACTTGGTTACAGTGACATTTTCTAATCTATTTACTACTACTTTGTATACAAGTGAATATTGTCTTTTTCAAACTAGTCACCTTAGACTAGTCACTTTTCTTAAAGGATTTTTGATCTGGTTTTGTTTTTCTGGTTTTTTAAAGACCACTTTTGGGAGTTGCTGTTGGGACCTGGAGTTATATTTTTGACTATACTTAGTGTTGGCAGATCTCTTCTCTTCTCTAGAGCTAGATTGGTTTTCCGGGGAGTTGAAAGTCAGTTTGCAGCTGATAAATAAGGTGGGCCAACAGTTGTTTCCTAGAAAGCACATGTGGAGTGAAAGCACCGGCCCACTGAAGAAACCACTTTGGATTCAGTTACTCTGCCGGTGTCACGGGATCTCAAATGTCTGAGAATATTGACACAATAACCATTATTGACACTGTCAGATGAGCCAGAGTCCGTGTGATCTTTACATGTGAATTTCATCCTCCATAATTTCTTTGAGCATGTGAATGTGTGATTTTTATTAGTTCATAGTGTTGTTTGTGTCTGGTTGCCTGTGGGCGCTGTCGTTCCTGCGGGTTACTATTTTCCTTACAAGTGGGGTTTCTCCTAGCTTCTTCAAAGATTAGAATAAATGTCTGGTCTTTGTTGTTTCATGAATCTGTGTTGTGCATCTTTGTAGAAACTAGCCTTATGTTTATATTTTCATTGAGAATAAGGCTGCTTACATTTAACTTTCAACCTTCATTCTCCCAGTTAATCATCTATTTGACCCAAGTTTTTTGACCTTTTCCACATTTTCATCAGTCCTGTGGGTGATTGGAGAACGATTTAAGACATTTTCCCTATCCCCCGAAAACCCTTTGTGCTCATACACCATCCTTCATAACTACAAGCTCCTTTTAATTTGTCAAAGTCTCGCATGAATTAAAGAATTGCCTAAATGAAGAGTTTGGATCTTCACTCAACAGAAGTTAGTTACAGTTAGTTAGCTGGTTTACACTAAGATTGGAATCTAGTCAGTGTAATTGCTGGCAGTAGCTACCCAGCCTTTAATTGATTGTTGGCTTAGAGTCAAAACAGGTACTTCTGGTCCATGGTATGATTTCGCTTTCGATCTTCTGGAGTCCCCCTGCCCCCGCTCCACACACATATACATAAAAATCAGTCTTATTTCTTTATGCCTTAAATTTAATTTCTTTCAGGATTTGCATAGAATGCTTTTTCTTTGAAAACTTGTGAAAAAAATGAGGGGAACTTAATATTTTCTTCTTTAAAGTATTTTATAGTTATAAGAACAGTATAAAGCCATGGAAATACTTTGACAGTTTAATTCCATTTTCTCCTTTCAGGTTTTTTTTCCTATTAGTTTTAAATCTTAGAGGATTATTAAGCTTAAGCCCTGAGGTGATAAAAAGAATGAGATCTTAGGGGCACCTGGGTGGCTCAGTCGGTTAAGCGTCCAACTCTTATTTGGGCTTAGGTCATGACCACATGGTTCATGGGAGATGCAGCGCCTCATTGAGCTCTGTGCTGAAGTGCAGAGCCTGACTGGGGTTCTCTCTCTCTCTCTCTCTCTCTCTCTCTGTGCCTCTCTCTTTCTCTCTCTGCCCCTCCCCTGCTTACATGCACACTCTCTCGCTCTCAAAATAAACATTTAAAAAATCACATATTAAAAAAAACAATGAAGTCCTAAGCATAAGCAAAGCAAGTTTTTAGGTTAGTTTTTACATAGAGAAAAATCATATCTGTTCTATGTAAAATTCTGTGTAAATTTACTACTAAACAACAAAAAATTAAACCCATATACTTACTGTTGATTTGAAGTAACATTTCTGCCCTATTTAATAATTCATCAACTTGTCATGGAAGATCTTCACACGTACATATTAAAAATCATGCAGCTTAACTTGATAAAATCCTGAGATGGAAATTTAGAATTGTTGCAGTGTCAGTAACATTGATGTTAGTGTAGTTTTACATGCTGATCTTGACCAATTTGAAACAGTGAATTAAACCTTAACTGATCTGTAGTAATCCTAAAGTAATGCTCCATGAACTGTTAAATGTTTCTGGAATATGTAAAGAGCAGTAACAGTAACAGCACACTGCATCTAGTTTTCCTCCAAAATAAAAATTGCCTTTTTTTGATTAAAGAATACATGTTTATTACGAAAAGCATACAATTACAGGAAGTAAAGAAATGAAGTTACCCTGACTTCCACTACCACTTTTATTTCTAATATGTTATTTTTTATTTAAAATTTTTAAAAAATGTTCACTTATTTTGAGAGAGCGAGAGAGTGCATGCAAGCGGGGAGGGGGCAGAGAGAGAGGGAGACAGAGAATCCCAAGCAGGCTCCCCACTGACAGCACAGAGCCCGATGTGGGGCTTGAACCCGCGAACTGTGAGATCATGACCTGAGCCAAAATCAAGAGTCGGATACTTAACTGACTGAGCTACCCAGGTGCCCCTATTTCTCACATTTAAAAGAATTTTCTCTCTGAGTATACATGCATACATATCCGAGTTTACACGTAGTCTTTTTTTTTTTTAAACATCACAAACAATAAGATCTTTTGTCACCATCAGATGTCTTAATTTTAAAAATTCTTGGATTGGCGACTCATATCCATCAGCTCGTTCAACTTTAGCGCCAGCCTCATCCCCAGTAGCTTTTCCAGAAGCTTAACCATGAAGCTCCATGAGCTTTCCCGATTCAAACTTAGGCTTCTTCAGCATTTTCACTTTTCTAACGAAGACATCCTGGAATGGATAAATAGACCGACAGGCCTTTTCTGTGTGTTTTCCAGTGCTGTCTGGAATCAATTTGTTGACGACTTCTTTCAAGTCACTTGTCTGCACCTCTCGGGTCATGATCTCCATCATCTTTTTCTGAATTGGGTGGACCTGTTGGTGCTGAGCGTGAGAGGTCTTCTGAATCTGATTGTTGCATTTGCTAGTAAAACCAACACAAAATAGATGAGGCCAGTAACCATTGCTAGTCTTGGCGTCAACATGAGATTCAGTCCTGGTCTGCCATTTTTTGACCATGGAGCACATTTTGTCATGGGTAAGATCTGTGCCGTGGAAATTAGGCAGTTTTTGCCCTGGAAATCTTCAGTAATTAGCTTGCATTTTCTAAATGCAACTTCATCATTCTGCAGATCAGCAAGGGTCACTTCAAAAATACAACCCTTGAGGCCATCATATGCGATTTTGGTTCCTTGAGTTCTTGTGACTAGTGTTTTTCCATTATTTGTTATATTGAACATAGCTGGTCCTTTCATATCATACCAGTCTTTCCTAGAAAATGGATCAACGACTTTCTTCTTGGCTCCCTTTTTGCCGACTTTTGTAAGGCACTTGTTCTTGCCAGCCGCCATGGCACTGCTCAGGGAGCCAAAAGGGCATAGTTTACATACTCTTAGAGTAGCTAGGTAGGATTTTATTTGCTTAGTGCCTCGATGGGAAATTGCCTGGGGATTCCAAATACCATATTTCATTAAATGTAAGGTGTCACTGATGTTAACGTACCTCCGTATTTTGTACCGCTACAGAAGAAGACACTGTCAGTTATACTGTAAGTTGCCATCAGTTGTAATATATCAATTTCAACGGTATTAAAATGTGAGTGTGCAGCTTAGAACAATGAAATGTAGTACTGTATATTCAAAGACCTTTTCTATCCTTAAGGCTCTGTGATAATTCAGAAGAATGGAATAATTGATAAATATGCAAATGTGTTTTCTTTCTTATAAGTTTAATTTCATAGTAATTTTTTAAATAATTTTTTTCATCATAAAAAGATGAAGCCTCTGGGTGGCTCAGTCGGTTAAGTGTCCGACTTCGGCTCAGGTCATGATCTCGTGGTTCACGGGTTAGAGCCCCACGTCGGGCTCTGTGCTGACAGCTCGGAGCCTGGAGCCTGCTTCCAATTCTGTGTCTCCCTGTCTCTCTGACCCTCCCCCCATTCATGCTCTGTCTCTCTCTGTCTCAAAAATAAATAAACGTTAAAAAAAATTAAAAAAAAAGATGAAGCCTCAGGGGGAAAAATTGTCAGGTAAATTTTTTGTGGTAATATTTTTGTGTGGGTCTTAAACAAAGGGAAAATTAACCTGATTTATCGTGTCCAGACAAAGTGGCTTACGTTAAAATGAAATTGTTCTTATGATTTGAAATCTTGGAGAAAATTTTTTGAGTTCTGAATTATTATCTCCATGTACATTTGAGAACAGGGAGGTGCAGGGGATGAAATGACTTGCCCAAGATCATACAGGTTTTTTTGAATTGAACCTGCACCTTTAATTGTGCAGAACCGAGTCTCGTTTGGGAAAACTTGTAACTGACTTGAATCCTGTGATATGGCTTCCTTTTATTTCTTCATTTTCTTTTTTCTTTTTTTTTTTTAATTTTTTTTTCAACGTTTATTTATTTTTGGGACAGAGAGAGGCAGAGCATGAACGGGGGAGGGGCAGAGAGAGAGGGAGACACAGAATCGGAAACAGGCTCCAGGCTCTGAGCCATCAGCCCAGAGCCCGACGCGGGGCTCGAACTCACGGACTGCGAGATCGTGACCTGGCTGAAGTCGGATGCTTAACCAACTGCGCCACCCAGGCGCCCCTATTTCTTCATTTTCTACCAGTCAGAAGTTTTGTATGCAAACAAGTTATCTCGCCAGTTGTGAGATTTCTTTTCCTCAGTTGCAGTCAAGGTGTGTAAAGCTATAACTTTCAGTCTTGATCTTGGAAGTCGCTTGGTTAGTAGCTTGATTAAGCTGTTTTATGTATCAAAGATGCAAATTACCTTGTAATTTGTAAGAGGGTGGCTATTTGAACTTGTTAACGAAAAATGTGGAAAATATTGGAGTAGTTTCTTAAAGTGCCTCTTATGAGAAGAGGTCAGTAGCTTTCAGTCTGACCTTTTCCTTTATTTAGTCGATTGCTTTCAGGTCTGTTTTTTTTTTCTTTTTTTAATCTTTTGGCTTTTTAAAAAATGTTCTATAAATCTAATATCTATCTGTCTATAAAGCAAGTGGAGCGATTTCTATTTCCTGCTTATTCATTTAAGACCATAGACATGTATGGGGGAAAGAATTTGTTCAGTATGAATTGGCAGGAAAGGGGATGTGTACTATCTGTGGTATAAGCAACTACCAGAACTGTGTCAAAAGTATACTCTGTAGCCATTTCCTGTGGGTTTTCACTTGGATGTAGGCTGAGGTATTATATAAGCACCTTGTTTCTTAGAACATAAAGGTAGTGTTCAAGTTTGGCCCTGCTAACCCACAAATTTTATATTCAAAAAATGAAGGAAAATAATTCACTCAGCAAACATATTGCCCCGTCTGTTGTATACAAGGCCATGCAAAGTGGTTCTGCTGAACATGTTTATTTGATCAGATCCTTGCTCCAAACCAGACCTGGAATGAAAAGCATGAAGATTGGGTGCAATAACTACTCAAGGTTGTAGAAACTGTATTTGAAAATGCTAGATTTTTAAAAAAAATCTAAATGTTTATTTACTTGAGAGAGACAAAGCATGAGTGGGGGAGGGGCAGAGAGAGAGAGAGAGAGAGAGAGAGAGAGAGAGAGAGACAGAATCTGAAACAGGCTCCAGGCTCTGAGCTGTCAGCACAGAGCCCGAAGCGGGGCTTGAACCCACAAACCGTGAGATCATGACCTGAGCTGAAGACGTAGACTAAACCAACTGAGCCACCCAGGTGCCCCGAAAACACTAGATATTAAATGTCAGCACTAACTCTTCAATTTTTTCAGTATTACGTTGTGCAAATGGTATCTTTGGTTTGATTAGAGCAGTGCTGAGCAATAGAACTTTCTGTGATGATGGAAGTGTTCTATATCTGTGCTGTCAAATACAGAGCCACTCTGTTGAGCACTTGAATTAGGTCTTCTGCAACAGAAGAACTGAATTTTTAATTTTATGTAATTTTAAGAACAGTTGACCCTTGAACAATACAGGGGTTAGGGTGCTAACCCCCTGCACAGTCGAAAATTCTTGTATCACTTTTGACTCCCCCAAAACTTAACTACTAACAGCCTGCTATTGCCCAGAAGCCTCACTGCTAACATAAACAGCTGATTGATTAACACATATTTTGTATGTTTTTTTTGTATTATATTCTGTATTCTCACAGTAAACTTGAGAAAAGAAAATGTTACTGAGGAAACCACAAAGGAGAGAAAATACACTTCTGGTTCTGCACTGTACTGATCAAAAATATGCATGTATAAATGGGCCTGCACAGTTCAAACCTGTGTTGTTCCAGGGTCACCTGTAATTGCCACATGTGCTCAGTGGCTACTGTCTCGGATGGTGCAGGAGTAGATGCTCCAGGAGCCCTGCTTCATTAGCATCATTAAAAACATTTGTTTTACTATTTTTTATTTTTAAACATTTATTTGTTTTGAGAGAGAGTGAGAGCATGAGTAGGGGAGGGGCAGAGAGAATCCCAAGCAGGCTCTCCTCTGTCAGTGCTGAGCCCAATGAGGGGCTCAATCTCATGAACCAGGAGCTGAGATTAAGACTCAGACGCTTAACTGACTGAGCCACCAAGGTGCCCCTATTTTCTTTTGCCTTTTAAGTAAGTTCTGGGCCCAACATGGGGCTTGAACTCACGACCCCAAAATCAAGAGCCCCAAGCTCCACCGACTGATTCAGCCGGGTGTCCTTCACTATTAGCATCATTTTTTAAATTTATAATAATAACTTTTTTTTAAAGGAACGTATTTTTTCAAAAAAACTCATAAAACACAGGTAAATCAATTACTCCCTGGGTGTATATCCTTCCAGACCTACTTTTTCTGTATATATTTTTCAAAAATTGGGTATCTGCCGTTTTTCATCTGAGGTGTGGTCTACTTCTAAAGGTATATGATTCTAATATTGTCACTGCTGTTGATATTTGATCACGGTACAGGAAAGTGGGGAAAGACAGAGGATGCTTGTGATTAGGATGTGCGGAGCGCCTGCCTGCGTGCGGTGGACCGGGGCCGAGCTGGACGTAGAGGGAGTGACTTTCCCGGCAACTCCACTCTAGGGCTCTGAAAGAACTGTCTGGAGTTCGCTGCAACGAGCAATCCCCGTGGTGCTAAGCCCAGACGTCCTCCCTCAGTACGACTCCTAGTCTTGCCCTCTTGGGAGCTCAGCTTTGGGGGTTGGCCTCTCTGCGTCCTCTTCTTACGGTCTCCTGTTTGTTCCAGGCCGTTCTTTTGCAACCCGTTCGTTGCGTGTTCTCGCACAGCCTTCTCTCCTGCTTTCCTGTACCGGGCTGCGGTTCTTGTTGCCGCCTAGAGGCTGCAAAATCCCTAGCCATGTACAGCTAAGAATAAACAAAGTTCCTTCCTAATTCCTTTCTCATTTTTCTCACCTAGACTCATGAAAGGTAATTGTACATGTGAAATTGCTATAACACTGTATGTTAATTATACCTGAATAAAAAAAAAAGCAAAAATCGTAACTGCCAGTCTTAACACTTAAAAAAAAAAAAAAGGTAGACACAGTTGTTAAGGGTAGGTATTTGTAGACCCAGAGAGTTTCTTTGGGAATGTTATGTAGTCGACGATGACACTCTCAGTTGAGGACAGATTGGGCTGTCTGGCTGGGACGAATGAGGGGATGGGGTGATTGAGAAGAGGGAAGAGCAACTCGTGAGGGGGACTCTCCCCTCCCCCATGCCAGCCCCATCATCTCGTTAAAGATGAGGCATGCGAGAGTCAACTCAGTAATGTAACAAAGCAGGGATACAGGGGGAAACTTGTTGCACCAGGAGAGGCGGGGAGGCAGGTTCCTCTGGCAGGACACTTGATCCATGGATGCCATTTCTGTGCGATTGGGGCATTTAACGCCTGTATCCTAGCACACTGGGCTGGAATTTTTTTCTTAAACGCATCTTCTTTAGTAGCCTCCATTGGAAAGGTGGCTTTTCACGTGAAAAGGAGATTTAAACTAAATTCTCCTCTTGAGGGGTGCCTGGGTGGCTCAGTCGGTTAAGTATCTGACTTCGGCTCAGGTCATGAGTTCGAGCCCCACGTCGGGCTCTGTGCTGTCCGTTCAGAGCCTGGAGCCTGCATTGGATTCTGTGTCTCCCTCTCTCTCTGCCCCTCTCCCACTTAAGCTCTGTCTCTCTCTGTCTCTCAAAAATGAATAAACGTTAAAAAAAAAAAAGTCTCTTGAGGCAAACAGGAATACGGAGGTTTGTTTGGATGCTAGTGGAGCAAGTGTCCTACATGCTTAGAGTTCTCTTTTCTCTTAGCGCGTCACCATAGTCTTTGAATCATGGGTTTTTTTCCCCTTGACTCCATACTTTTCAGTTCTCCTTTCTCTGTTTAAAAACAAAACAAAACAAAAAAAACAAAAAACGGTGGTGGGGGGGATGGCATTTGGAATTGGACTGTAATACCAAACTTGTACAGAAGATGTCACTGTCTACTTTGCTGTACCATGTAAATCATTTACTATGATTCATTCATAGAAAGCTTCAGGTTTTGTACAGTCTTTCTTTTTTTTCTTTCTTTTTTTTGCTATTAATCATTTCTCTCTGTTTGAAATTCTAGGTTTTAAGTTAGTTGAATAAAAGGTGTCCGTATTTCCTTGAAAAGTAATATGCTTGAATTTTTTCATATCAGAAGTCATACTTTGATCTTTTTAGTTTGCAACACTGAATAGTTTTGGCCCAGTTGTGTTTTTTTTAAAATGATGCTCCATATAAAATGGACATGTGTAAAGAAGCATATGATGAAAATGGAAGTATATAAAGGTAAAAAGCCTTGTTATCCCCTTTCTCACTACTGAGACGTAACTGATATTATAAACTTGTTTAAAATGCTGAACAAAAGTGGTTTCATAGGCAACACATTGCTCTACTACTTGGCGTTTTTAATTCCCATTGTTCATGTCAGCATGTATAGATTTTCAGATTCTTTTTAATAGTGGCACAGTATTACCTTTTGCAGATGAATTTAATTTAAATAGGCCCCTGTTAATAGACATGTTGGTTGTCTCCAGTTTTTCTTTTTTATAAATAGTTGATACAGTGAACCTCCTTTATATGTATCTTTGCATAGTTGTGTTTTTATAGCATCAGTAGGATTGCTGGGGCAAATGGCACACATGCTTACGATTTCATTTTATTTTATTTTTTATTTATTTTTAAGTTTTATTTATTGAGAGAGAGAGAGAGAGAAAGCGAACAAGCAGGGGAGGGGCAGAGAGGGGGGGAGAGAGAGAATCCCAAGCAGGCTCTGTACTGTCAGCACAGAACCCGACTGGGGCTTGAACACACAAACTGTGGGATCATGATCTGAGCCGAAGTCAGACGCTTAACTAACTCAGCCACCCAGGAGCCCCACATGCTTACAATTTAATAGGTATTGCTATGTCATTTTGAAAAAGGCTTGTACCAGTTTATACTCTCACTGGGAGTGCTTGTTCCCCTTCACTTTTGTCAACATATGTCATCAGGCTTAAATTTTGCCAGTGTGAATGGATGAATGGTAGAATCACGTCGTTTTAGTGTTTGTCTCTCAGCTCAATATCATTTTATATGTTACGGCCTTCTCTTCCGTGAATTGCCTGTTTGTGTTTGTTCTTCATTTTCTATTGGATTCTTGTTCTTGGAATCCAGCATATAATGGGAATATTTGTTACAGATCTTTTCTTTCAGTTTGGGTTCATGTTATGCCTGGGTTTTTACCCTTTCTAAGAATGTGGAAATATTTCTTCTACGTTTTCTTCCGGTCTGCTTATAGTTTTATTTTTTACATTTAGATTTTAATTCAGCTGGAATTTATTTTTGGGTATGCTGTGAGGTAGGGATCATACTTTATTCCCCCCCCCCCAAATGGATAACTACTTCATTGAATAATTCATCTTTTCCTTACTGACTTAAAATACCGTCTTTATTCATATACTATATCCTCATATATTTCTGGGTGTGTTTCTGGGCTCTATTCTGTTCCGTGGGCTCTTCGTAACTGTGCTGGTACAGCGTTGTTTTAATTGCTGTAGGTTTGGTATGGTCTGTTCTCTGGTAGGGTAGGCTCAGCTCTTTCGTTCACCTGCTCTTTGGCTCTAGCACAGCCAAATTATGATTATCACCACTAACTACAGTGGATAAGGAGGATTTCCCTTTGAACTCCTGTAAGGTTCTCTGCTGCATTCTGTGACAGAAGAAAACTGGGAGCCTAAGAAGTATGCCTTAAAGGACTACTAATCAGACCTGTTTCTCCAGACTGTGTTGAAGATGACCTGGATCTTGCCTAGATTGTTGAAGGCAGTATTTTGGGGGTTGAGTGTGATATAGACCAGAATCTACAGCTTGCTTGACTCATGGGAATGGTCCAGGGCCAGAACCAGACATCTGTCATGCTAATAACTTCCTTCACGGTTCAGAAATTACTGTGACTGAATATGGGTGGCTGCTATAATACTGCCCACTTGACAATGTGTGTCTCCTATTTTTTAGGACTCTTGAAAGCATCAAATCAGTAATGGCCAATTAGAACTTTAAAATTCTTACTAATGTCTAGCTGAGAGTTACCTTGTTCATTTCTTGAAACATAATTCTTAATAATTTGTATCATTTAGAATATCATAATGATATGACATTAGATAGCTAACTTCTTAAATCTTCTAGGTCCCATTTGATAATTTGAAATGTGTGTGTGTGTGTACGCAAAAGGATATACATATATGTATTTATATCTTTTTTTTTTTTTAACTAGAATGACCAGTCAACAGGGGACATAAAAGTAATTGGTGGAGATGATCTCTCAACTTTAACTGGAAAGGTATGTGTCTTGAAGGGGAAGAAAAGAGTTCTCTTGACTTCATGCCAAGAGTCAATTAGTAACACTGTGCTTTATCACTAGGAGGCAGTTTACATGGTTATTTATACACCTAAACAAGGGTTATTTAACTCTTAGAAGCAATCTAAGTTAGCTATCTTTCCCTAGGTCATATGCAAGAGAGGCAGAAGAATCCAACATTAAAGTCCATATTACGAAGTACTTTCTCTGTGGTGATCTAATTTGGAATTGTTCAAAAATATATTTTTGGGCATCTCCTGGGCGGCTCAGTCAGTTAAGCGTCCAACTCCGGATCTCCGGATTTCGGCTCAGGTCATGATCTCATGGTTCGTGAGATCGAGCGTCATGCTGGACTTTGCACTGACAGCTCATCATGGAGCCTGCTTGGGATTCTCTCTCTCTGCCCCTCCCCTGCATGCACATTCTCTCTCTCAAAATAAATAAGCTTTATATATATATTGGGGGCGGGGGCGAGAAACAGTCTTCTTTTTAAAAACAGACTCACTCAAGGGCACCTGACTGGCTTAGTTGGTAGAATGGGTGACTGTTGATCTCAAGGTCATGAGTTCAAGCCCCATGTTTGGTATAGAGATTACATGATTAAATAAATAAAGCCTTAAAAAAAGTAAAAAAAAAATAGATTCACACAGCAAAACATGTAGTAGTTGTGAAAGTGTGGGTTCTAGAGATGGACAGCTTTTTTTTGTTTGTTTTTAAATAAACTCTACACCCAACATGGGGCTCAAGATGAAGAATCCCACGCTCTACCATCTGAGCCAGCCCTAAGATGGGCGGCTTCGATTCAAAGCCTGGTTCAGTACTTCCTCTGTGTGACCCTCGGCAGATTATCTAATCCCTCTGTCCTCCCGTATGTAAGGTGGGGACAGTAATGGCAGGTACCTCATAGAATTAAGAGCATTAAGTGAAATAGTGCATTAGACCTCTTCCAACAGTTTCTGGTAGTTAGAATACTCAATAAACTCAAACATACTACTGTTTTAAGAAATCTCAAAAAGAGTTCTTTTTTAAAAAAAAATTTTTTTTTCAACGTTTTTATTTATTTTTGGGACAGAGGGAGACAGAGCATGAACGGGGGAGGGGCAGAGAGAGAGAGGGAGACACAGAATCGGAAACAGGCTCCAGGCTCTGAGCCATCAGCCCAGAGCCCGACGCGGGGCTCGAACTCCCGGACCGCGAGATCGTGACCTGGCTGAAGTCGGACGCTTAACCGACTGCGCCACCCAGGCGCCCCATCAAAAAGAGTTCTTTAAAATGCATCAAGATATTTCCAGTGTAGACAGTTGGCCGAAATAATAGAGATATTAAGATATTTGAATATTATTCTTGTGATATATTGAAATGATGTTTGAGTAACCAGTGATAAATCATGGAATGTTACAGTTTTTTTCAGCTGCTAGTTATTTTTTTATTTCTAAACACTGCCAAATACAAAGGCATAATCTCATAAAAGTATCACAACCATCCCATGAGGTAAATACTGTTACCCCTATTTTACAGATCAGGAAACTAAGACTCAGCAAATTTGAAAGACTTGTCCAGAGTCACACTGCCGCTAAGTGGCAGAACTTGACTTTAAATGCAGCTCTGTCTGGCCCCACAGCTCTTTTCTTCCTCTGGCTTTTAGGTTTTAATGGTTACAGCTTGCTTGACTATCTGTTAGGAAACTTTAGCATGCAATACTGGTGTCAAATCCCCTTGCCCCATGTCAGTGTCATACCAAACGAATCTTGTCTTCCTCAGCATCTTTTGAAAACTTCAAAAGAGAAATTATAATCTGTTGACTTTTTCCCCTTCCTGCCCATCTTATATACCACTGCCAAACCTATTCTTCCCTTCTAGCGTGCTTTGCCCATATTTAGAAGTCATTTGAAGTCCTTACTCCTATAATCAGTTTTTAGTGCTGGAAGGGGCCTAGCCTTCAAAGCGTCCTGGGATTCCATTTGACCTTGCCTTTCCCGCCTAATGGCTCTATCCTATTATGTGGCTTTGTGATCTTTAAAGGTCTCTTTCTAAGATAAATTTCTTTTCACGATCATCACAGTAGAACACATTTATTGTGGGGAAAAAAAACAAGACACATAAGTTGGGTGAAGCTATTTCATGGTGGTGAGATTGTTTAGACTTTCTATTTCAGTTCTTTTTGGGACACTGTGTGTGTGCAGATACATAGGTATATAAATGTTTTTCCTCTTTTTTTCCAGTTAGTGCTTGAGAATATGGGCTTTGGACCCTGAAAACGCTTCTTTAGATCTTTACCACTTCACTAGTTTTATGACTTTAGGGAAATTATTTGACCTCTGAGTCTCATTCTTTTCATTTATGAAGTAAGGATGTAGCTATTTGGCATAAAATGAGCTCTCCATAATGGTAGAAATTCTCATTATTTTTAAATATTTTTAAAATTAAGTTTCTTTATTTGTTTTGAGAGAGAGAGCGAGTGAGCTGGTGCACATGGAGGGGAGGGGCAGAGAAAGAGAGGATCCTCAGCAGGCTCCTTGCTATCCGTGCAGAGCCCGAGCCTGGCTCGAACTCACAAGCCGTGAGATCATGACCTGAGCTGAAACCGAGTCAGACGCTTAACCGACTGAGCCACCCAAGCGCCCCTCGTTGTTTATTTTTAAAACAGTATTGAGATCGTACTCTAGATACTACGATTTTGTATCGGGTAAATATTTACTCTCTTTGGATTTTGATTGGTTTGTACAAACTGTATCATAATACCAGAAGTCAGTGGTTATGATTTAATCAAGGTTGTGCAGCTAGAATTAGAGCCAAGACTAGAATACAGTTTCTGTCTCATAATTCAGTTCTGTTTTCAAACTATAACTCCATCCCATGGTGTAAATTGCTGCAGCAATGAGCCACAGTTAGGACGGGAGGATGTTGTCCTTCAGATGTGCTAGCACAGAGCCACATGGTAGGTGGTGAGACAGTTATTGGTCCAATAACCGCTTATATTTGCTTTTAGTAGTGATTGAGATTGCGGTATCTTTTGAAAAGAGCCAAATTAGTTGTGATATGAGGAAAGGGGTAAATGATATACAGACTGTGGTAACAGTGTTACGTACATTACAAAGTACACACAAAATTACAGGTTAAACAGGGTAAGGTTAAAAAAAGTTCTAATATTTCTTTCTTGCAACCCTGTGGATCTCGTGTGCCCTACCTTGATAACCACTGACTTAGAAGAATATATAGAACATTAAAATTCCGATGCAATAGGTATGTGACCAAGAAATGAGATCTGCAAATACACAGTATAGCGTGAATCTTTCTTATGACAATGATTAAACCAGTATGTGAAATGCTGCCTCGTTCCCATAACTGAGATAAGAATAGATAGAGCTCTTCTCTACCTTGGAGGTCATTGTTAGATGGTTTCTCCTGTAAGGGCTTTTCCGGTTATAAAATTCTGAGAGGTAGAAACTGGGGTGAGGGTTTATGGTGGAAGAAAGCATTGGTACCTTTCTTTAGTTGAGTCCAAGAATACGAACACATCCAGAAAATGCAGATCAGTTTCAGCCTAATGAGAAAATGGGTTTTGAGTTGGGTTCCGTATGGTAAGTTAAATGCATGATTTTGGAGTCATAGTAAAAATTATAGTTGTTGAATGTTAGAGTTGGAAGATACATACTAGTTCAAGTCCCTTATTTTACACATGGTAAACTGAGGCCCAGAGAAATTTCACTCTCTGCCCAAGATTAGACATTTGTTTAAAATAATGAGAATTAAAAAATGTTTTTTAATCTTTATTTATTCTTGAGAGAGAGAGAGACAGAGTGAGAGTAGGGGAGGAACAGAGAGAGAGGGAGATGTAGAATCCAAAGCAGGCTCCAGGCTCTGAGCTGTCAGCACAGAGCCGGACGCGGGGCTTGAACCCACGAACTGTGAGATCATGACCTGAGCCGAAGTCGGGCGCTCAACCGACTGAGCCACCCAGGCACCCCTAAAATAATGAG